>NC_137437.1:30836100-31518600 GCF_964374335.1 Astatotilapia calliptera
CACTGTATGATTCTTTATCCCAGTATGATTTTACTGCACTGGCAGTCAGTTTGGAATCATTGTCATTCTGAAAAATGAAGCTGATGCCAATCAAATGCTTTCCAGATGGAAATGTATGGTGGATCAAAATCTGATGGTGCCTTCTTGCATTCGTTTTCACTGATATTGACAAGATGTCCAACAGAGCCTCCCCCTTAAGAATGGCTTCTTGGCAGCCACTGAGACCATTTCTGATGAGGCTTCAAGCCAATGTCTAAAGAAAAGATTTGGAAGACCTTCAGAAAGTCTGGAGATCTGCTGCTCTAAACCAATTAAAAACAAAAACGGTGCAGAGTCTGGCTTCTTGGTAGCAAAATATAAAGAAATAATGGGTGGCTCAAGACTTTCACAGTACAGCAGCTCCAGTTTCATGGCTGTGATGACGAGTATGCATGATCTGTGCAGAATAGCTGCATGTATAATGTATGGCCTGGGAAGTGTCATGGAGAGCAACAAGTCAGTGTGCTTCCCCCAAAGTGCCAAGAAAAGTAGGCTAGGATGGCACAGGCGGAGGAGACCCGGATTAATAATTTACTCGAGTCCTTTTTTAAAAGCACTTGGCTTCATTCTGCTTGAATGAAGAAGAAATCCTATTTGTTTTTCTTCCTGGAAAAGATTTTGATTTTATGATTTTACTCAGATGAGATCGCACTGATCCCAGGGAGCCTCTCCTCCTCCTCAGCGGAGCTCAAATCAGTTCATTCATGTTTAGTGAAAAAGACACACATCAAGTCACATATCAGCTCATCAGAAATTCTAAAAGAAATTAGCAGTGGGTGTCACTTGATCAGAGGTCAGATGATGGTGAGCGTAGGAGGCTGATTTCAGTTAATGTGATGTTTTCTGTCTACAGTACTGGCACGAATCTAGAGAAGCAAAGAAGTTTGTTTTATTTTGCGCTCTGTCTTTATTCATCATGTATTTATTTATAACATTAACATGTATTCATCACAGTGGGTTGTCAGGCTCTTGATAAGAAGCTCCCCGGGTATGTATTACTCATAACCTTATCAGCATTTTGCAGTCACAGACACAGACGTGTCAGTGAGTCAACTTATAAGTTTAGAATTCATAAATCATACAACTTCTTTAAAGGAGCTATCATCAGACAAAGATTTTTCTCTTTATTTGGGCTCTTGGTGCAGAGGCGGACAGGAAGTGGATACGTGGGTGAGAAAGGCCATGACGTGCAACAAAATTCCCCCCAGCCGGGGGTTGAACCAAGGACACCGCTACTGAGATGTCATGAGATGTCAATTTTTTAACAATTAGGCTTACAAAAAGTCCCCCGCTCATGTTCATGTCTGAACAAGAAACACAAAATGTCCTTTTACTCCTGACCACCTGATTGGTTGGGCAGTTTTTACACCCCAGGCATCATCGGGAGCAGCAGAAAAACTGAAAAACTGGAATTATTAATAACTTGTCTACAACTTGTCTTTTGTGTTTGCAAAGCCGTCCCGTGGCCTGGATGCTTTGGTCAGCCAATCATCAACAAGGATAATGCCCCTGTTAAACATAATGTCACCAGCTGTAACTGTATCATCTCGCTCAAAATACTCACTCAGTATATAAAGTATTCTTCCACTGTAGAGGATGTGTATTTTTCCTTTTCTCGGCTCTGTCTGTACACATTTAGACTCACTTGGATCAGCTCCAAGTCCAACATCAACAGCTCAGTTCCCTTGTGATGGCACAGCAGTGCAGACTCAAGTATAGATACAAACAACATTAGCCACTATGGCGTACACACCCCCAGGATAAAAAGCAGGACAAAAACATGGCTGTAGCTTTCAGGTCTGAAAAGTGAAACAGTCTGTGTGCCGTTCATTCACCAATAATCTGATGTAAAGATGGTCGACACCAGTCAATCCAATCCAAATCTGGGCCACATTGTCAGGTGTGCGAGTCCACATTTACTTCCTGTAGTTACATCCAAAACTGGTCTGCACACATTGAGCGATATAAGAGTTTCGTGGTCGTCTGGACTGTAACAGCAGCGTTTTCAGTGGCCATTTAAGCTCACTGCTGTGGCTTCTTCCTGCAGGAAGAGTTAAGCAGGAAGGACTTCAAAAAGAGAGCTAATGTGACAGCTGCGAGTTACAATAAATTGGGAAAAGTAAACAATTAGGTCTTGTCCCTCACGGCGATAAAAAATTACCACACAGACCGAACTGTCACACTGATGCAATTACTCCACTGATAAGTAAGACACTTGTAATCTCACCACATTTACATTCACTTATCTCCTCAGCTCACACTCATTTAAAGACATATCAAAGCTTGTTACGTGTATATTTAATGGATTTATTTAAGATACATATTTAAAAAAAATAGAGTCCAGCAAGCTGCATTATTTGAGTCACGGCAGCGGCATGGCTGACCTCATTTCAATGTACAAGAAAACCTTTAAACAGTGTATGTAGAGTAGCTCCAGGGCAAAGATTCAACCATTGTCTGCTGCTGCATCTCTTCCACGGCTGCCACATAGAAGCAGATACTCTAAAACATCTGATTGGGGGAGTGTATGAGTGCCCCGTACAGCCACATAAAAGGGGTCAGCGGTAGCCTAAAGGTTAAAGAAAAGGAAGGTTTTATTGGTTCTATCGGTGCTCTGTATTATAAGGCTTCAGATCGAGAGTAGCCTCTACTTTTTAAGATATCAAGAATAAAATGAGTCGGTGAGATCAAAGATTATTTTTGCCTAAATTCAAGATAGAAACTCACAGCTGCTACTGGCCAGATCCCAAACCAAAGTTGTGCTGCTGGTTAAAAACATCCAAATTTAAAGCAAAAATAAAGATCTTTAACTGCAGCATGGAGAACTTGAAGATATTTAGCTCAGGCCTGATTGGCTACAGGTGAACCTAATGAGGGCGGGGCAGACAAACACATGAAGGGTTAGCGTAGACGACTTGACGTCACTCCAGTGTTTTGGGGAGAATATTTAGATGAGATGGCGGTGTGCTGTAATCAGCTGATACCTGATCATTAGTGCCAGGGAAGAAGATGCCAGAATTTTAATCACCAAAACTGAAGCATCGACTTGTTCTTAGTACATTTAACCACACATGCAGGCAACTGGGTGGATACAAGTAAACCCCAGACTGGTTCTGGGATGAGACCCCCGATACAAACTCAGTCCTGAGGTCCAGTTCAGGGACTCCAGTTATCTGAGGTGAAGCCTGATAGCTAGAAGCTACAGTTGCATGTGTAGCCATCCACCTGACAGTCAAAGTAGTCAATTCCTGCAAAAGCATTATTTACAAAATATCAGCTTTTTTCCGGCAGTCATTAAAAGAAAATTGATTGATTTTGAGAAAAAGAAGTTGGGTATCCTGCCAGCAATTGAAAGAATTTCAGTTTCTTTGGCTTCAACTCTTAGACTTAATCAGCTCAAACATTTCTCTACACATTTCCTTAAAATATGCTAATTCCATGTACAGTGTTAGCTTCCCCACCGAGCAGCACATACGGTTTTCACTTTCTTTGACAAACAGCTCTTGAGTTAAAACACCTGCTGGTAAAACACTCCCCAGTTTCATCCATTTCAGATGACGGCAGGGAGACCGTAGCTACAGCTAGCTCTCAGTCTACAGTCAGTCATCATCTCCCCGCCACCAAAAACCATTTCACACTCTCTGAGCAGGCCGGAGGAATGATGAGCTGGGAAAGGGTGGAATGAGTATTTTAAAGTGGAGCTGAGCACACCTGAGTCACATCCATGCATTTTTCTTCAGCGTTCCCACTCAGAGAGGATAGCACAGCTGCAGTGATGCTGAAAGCTTGCAGGGCCCCTCGTCGATAGGATTCCCGAGGCAATTCAACAACTCCGGTTAACGTTTGGTTATTTAAACCACAAAGTCTACAAACCCAAGGTGATGGGAATTTGCACGTATCACGTGTCTTTGTTTTAATTGATGGTATCTGAAAGCACCATTGAGGTGTCCTTTAAGTGTGCTGTGAGTCACCTCCTGCCATGATTAGCTTTCCCAGTATTTTACCTTCATTCACTGATGTATTGTTTGATTTATTTTGCCCAGCAGCGTTAGGTTTTTGGTATTTTACGTCAATGGAAAAAAAGCACATCGCTGATCTGTACAGTAGCACTAACTGTGTGAGCACAGTGTGGATGACTGATTGTTGTTTATGGGAAACAGTTGATTCTTCATTGCATTGTGCTGAATCGCTTCCTGGCCTGGTCATGTAAAAAATAAAATGGTCTGTATTTGTATAGCGCTTTACTTGGTCCTAAGGACCCCAAAGTGCTTTACACTATACACAATCATCCACCCATTCACACACACATTCACACACTGGTGATGGCAAGCTACAGTGTAGCCACAGCTGCCCTGGGGCGGACTGACAGAGGCGTGTAAACTAAAGAAACAAGAATACCCAGACACTGAATGAGCGGGTGGGTTTTAACCTACTGCAACGGTTTCCACAGCAGGAGGATGCTGGCAGTGAGAATGAAAGTCCAAAAATCAAAAAATAGGTGGTGGGAATACACGGTGAGGCAGACAGCAAGACGAGCGATCAAAAGGAGAGCAGGCAGAAGTCGTTCACACCAAGATAAGTGCAGAATGATCCACAGGACAAAGAAGCTGAGAGGATTTAAATGAACGAGTGATTGAGGGAGAGGAAGCAGGTGTGGAGGACAGCACAGGTGAGCCTGATCAGGCCGGGATGGACGATTACCAAACAGAGGAAGTAAAACCGATAACGCAAAATAAAACAGGAGAATCCAGAACCACGATAGGCGTTTGTCATTTGCTGCCTACGCTTCGCCTGAGGTGGAAAACTGAGTCACCACGAAACCAGAAGCTACGCAGATTTTGGTGTAATATGATGAAAAACCAGTGATGAAGGAAACGCAGCCAAAATAAAACTGAAACTTATGTTAATGACTGAAAGGTTTTTCTCAGAGAGTTTTCCATCTATTTTCTATGTCACAATAAAACTGTAGCTCAAAGCAAGGCGTCCAGTCGATGTATGTTCACTAAACGATTGATTATTAGACCAAAAAACATCTGAAATAACAGATAACATTGGGGATTAGGACTAAAGGAGAATATGAAGACTAAATGTTAGCTTCTCTTTGTGCTCAGTGCATTTCCTTCCTTCCTTTACATTGGTAAAGCAGTGTGCACTGTCACCTCACAGCAAGAGCGTCCTGGGTTTGAATCCGGCCGGCTGAGGCCTTTCAGTGTGGACTCTGACATCCAGAAACATGCATATCGGGTTACGTGCTGAATGTGAACTGAACTGATTGAACTGTCCAGGGTGTACTCCGCCTGTCACCCTGCAGCCCTGTGACCCTGAATTGGATGAAGGCTTAAAAAAATCGATGGATGGGAAGATTGAATAAAATAAAAACCTCTTAGCTTTACGTCCCACACAAGTTTGTGCTGATCACCATACACACAGGCTGTGATGCGAGATGTATAGATCCCCCTCTCCCTGGCCTCCACCTCCAGCCGTGTCCCTGCAGACCTCTGGTGTTTGAACATAAACATACTGTGGGCTCATTATCTGATTTTTGCTGTAACAACTGATGACTGTGGCATTTTTGTTGGCTTGAAGCCTCACTTTTGATCAGTGCAGTGTGGGTCCTGGAGTCGCAGCAGGGAGTAAATGAAAAACATGCAGTGAAGCTACGTGGAATATGATTTTTGTAGAGACGCTGACCTTTAGTTAACCAAAAATTAGTGTATAAATCATGGGAGTGTGGCGTGAAGTGTTTTTTGGAGTGCAGACCAGATTAGTGAAGCTTTAGATAACTTTAGGAATTTAATTATTTTATTTGTACAACATTTTCTGGAACTGCAGCCAAACTGTTGTCTAGAGAAGAAGAAATAAGCCATGAGCTTTGGTGGAAGATAAATTCCAGTAAATCTGCATTGGTATCGTGTTTAAGCTTCAGTGTAATTACACTGTTCGACAGAGCGAAGCTGAGAAAGAGCTGAATCATTCCCCGAATTTAAAAACCAGTTAAAATGATGAAGAATCTGTAATAAATAGCTCTGCATCAAAGACTGAAGACTGACTGTTTGCTGCAGAATCAAATTGGAGACCGGGGGACGACAGAATGGTTACAGCACTTCTTCAGCATCAAGGACGCATAAAAAAATAGCTTAGTGCTAAAAATATCTCACCCAAGGACTATTTATGGGATGAAAGCAGAGAGGGATGCATAAAATTTCCATGTTTACCAGATAAATTACAGTCCTATACTGCTGTGAAGGAGACGGAGCCGTGAAAGGTTCAGCGAATAAGTAATATAGCATCACCTGTTTATGTTTTTTTTAGCTTCACGCACATTCGATTTCTCAGATGAATGAAACAGATCTTCCAGTTTGCTTTCTGTCAGTATATAAAAATAATGCTGTTTAATGCACAAAGGCGTAAAAGGTCTGAGTTGCCAGCTTGCACTTCCAGTCACTTCATTTGCTCGTACAGTCACCGGACTGGCTCGCAGCTCTATCAGCAGGATGTGATTTTAGGGGAGAAGTATGCCTTCATTCAGTACCCAGGGGGCACTTTGAGCGAGCGCCTGTCCTAATTCATTCCTACATCAATGCCAGAGGCTGAACCGCTGCCTTGATTATACCAATTTACCCTCCCACCCGCCCAAAAGGAAGACATGTAATTACCCTATTTACACTGGAGAGCTTTCCTCTCCGAGAGCGGCCAAAGTAAACACACGCGAGCTTTGTTTCTTCTTCTGCATCAGATGACAATAAATGTCAAACTGTTTGTCTCTGTGACACAAAGGCAGAGAAATGTGATCAGCTCTGGGTGCATGAGGAGATGAAGTACTCTAATGCGCATGTGCTATCTAACTTTGGCTGCTGTGGCACAATCAGATTACAGCTGTGCTTGCTTTACAGGTAACTTGATTTACTTTAAAGTCGTTACCCTCACAGTGCTGTTTGTTTTTATTTAACCTGTCTTTATTTAGAAACCTTTCCCTCGTCTCCACTGAATAAAGTCTGTCTTCAGAGGATGTTTAATGCATGGCTAAGGGACAAAAGGAAAACCACAGACAGGACCTTTTTCCATCATCACAATCTTCCTAAAAAACAGATGTGATGAGGTGGGATGGGTCACAGATAATCCTCCATTCTACCTTAGCAAGACTACCCCGGGTATTTTATTTCTACTTCTTACATTTTAACATAAATATCTGTACTTTCTGCTTTTTACATTTTCAAAACAGACTTGTTACTTTAGGTTCCGCAGTTTTCATTTATAGCGTTTTGGGGGGTTAAAGTGGGCCAGAAAGGCGTGCAGGTGTCTGTATGTTGTGAGCATCTAGGTAGAGCTCCAGAAGAGGAATTAGCATTTTACACGGCATAATGTTCCTATCAGCTCAACAAACATGCAAACATGTTTGTGTGCACTTTGTCACACAGTGTGTTGCTAGCTAAAGGTCCAGCTGCTGTATTTTACGGGGAGAGAAAAGAAAGAAAAGAGTTAACTTCGCTAAGAAATGGAGAAAGACAAGAAAGACAGAACTGGAGACGAAGAAGAGAGGTCGGATTAAAAGATGCAGACTGTTCAGTGACACTTGATAGTCTGCAGATTATATGTAATATCATAATTTTAATCACATATTGGACTTATATATAATGTGTTTTGATAAATCATATATTTTAATTTTATATAACGTCCTGCAAAACAAACTAAGCTATTCTAACTTTGTGATATTCAAATGTTGGATAAAAATACTGGCTAGTTTTGTCCAGGATAAACAGGTAAGCTTGCATTAATGTGGTGAATTCACAGCACAGCATTGTGTGCACAGTGGCTGTGGTGCTCATGGTCAGAGTTAGGTTACATTAAGTGTAGCAGAGATGAATTTGTATTTAAGATATGATGCTTTCAGTTTTCACTTTATATGAACTGTATCATTTGAATTCAGTTGTGTAAATCCACTCAGGTCAGCTGATCACAGCCTGTACACTATGAAAATCTACTGAAGCTCATATTAGGAATTAATTTGAGCCATTACTATTTTGGTAAATGCACTGGGTCTTATATAGTGCTTATGTAAGTGCTTCTATCTAACATTCACACACATTCATACTCCCATGGATACATCAAAGAGCAACCTTGGGTTGGTTTCTTGCCCCAGGATAGTTGGCATACAGATTAGTAGGTGACCTGCTCAACAACCTAGCCCACGCTGAGTCACTACACAGGTCTCAGTGTTCTCCCACTTGCCAAGTCTCACTTTTAACCTCTGATTGTACTAATTTTTCTGTTTAGCTGTGGAGGCAACCTGTAGGCAACAGAATATATATATGAATTCTCTTTTACTCCTTGTGTCCTATATAACAAATTGAAATTGAGTCTTGTGCCTCAGGGAGCTACTTTTTACTTTCTTACTTTGAGTACATTTCAGGGCCACTACTTTTTTCATTTTTACTTGAGTAAAGAAGTCGAATCAGTACTTCAGCTTTTACTGGAGTATTTTTTAACACTAGTATCTGTACTTCTACTTAAATCCCGAATGTCTGTACTTTGCACCCTGCCAGAGAGTCACAAATACACAACAGCGGCAGAACCGATGAAAAGTTTTGCAGTTTTACTGGTGTTTACGTTTCCTGCCACCATCTTGGATTTTTAACTTTGGTTTAGTGAAGCATGGTGGCACGGTGGTTAGCACTGTTGCCGCACAGCAAGAAGGTCCTGAGTTCAATTCCACCATCAGGCCGGGGTCTTTCTGTGTGGAGTTTGCATGTTCTCCCCGTGTTTGCGTGGGTTCCCTCCGGGTACTCCGGCTTCCTCCCACCGTCCAAAGACATGCAGCTTGTGGGGATAGGTTAATTGGATAAATTGCCACTAGGTGTGAATGTGAGTGCAAATGGTTGTCTGTCCCTGTGTGTGTTGGCCCTGCGACAGACTGGCGACCTGTCCAGGGTTAACCCCGCCTCTCGCCCTATGACAGCTGGGATAGGCTCCAGTGCCCCCCGCGACCCTGAAAAGGATAAGCGGAAGTGAATGGATGGATGGTTTGGTGAAGCAGCTCTGACTTTTCATGTATTAAACCCAAGTTTTGGGGCATTTCAGATTAAATTTCGGATTCACAACTCATTCTGGAATCCACATTTTTGCAACCACAACTATCGCCCTCTGGTGGCCTTCAGCTAGAATTTAAGGTTTAAGACACCTCTGCATTGGCTTTATGTTACTGGAAGCTACAGCCACATTTATAAGGAACCTTTATTGTCATGTCATGCTACAAGTTTTATGAGGAAAACACAAACATAAAGACAAAGTATGGAACCAGAAATGGACATATTTGGATAAGAGGATAGAGGGCTACACTATCAGCTGTCTTGGTTAGCAGATGTGCTCCACAGATACACATCTGCTAATTAGTGCTAAGCAACATCTGAAGGTAAACCTAGGATTCTACTCACTAAAACTGAAGTATGGGGTTCTTGCATGGCCTTTTAGTACAATTAACCACCCAGCAGACTACATTATTTCTTCGATAATCCATTAAAATGCTCTGGAAGGCACTAAGAGCACAAATAAGATGAATAAATCCAGTTCAGTGATTTAACAGAGATTAAATCTAAACAAACTGACCACACCCCAAATTTAAGCTTTAACAATATCCAGATGGATGAGCTATTTAAAAAGAACAGTTTTACAGCAGCTGGATTTTTCTGCTGTGAAGTTGGACATTTTAAGCCCATGAAGGCATCCTGATTTCAGTATAACTGGATAAATTGTGTTCTTCTCTTTTTTTGGTCACTGAGACAAAAATAGTATTTTTTGTGTTACACATGCACTTTTATATTGTGTTCAACTCGCAGCATTGTTTTTTTTAATTTGCAGCAGATTTCTAAATCCAGATGTAATAAAAGGTCTAACAGTTGGGTGGGTAATTTTGAAGTGCTTTTTTAGATTACTGTGCATTCTTGCTACCCGAATACTCTTGTGCCCACCCTCAGCTCTTTATATCTCTGTCGTGAGGGGAAGTCTCTATTAAACCCCTGCTGAGACCCATGAATTGAAACTTCCCGCTGTTTGTACCGAGTGAAAACAAAACTGACCTCTGTTGGTGACTCTTAAAGTGCTTTGAGAGCTCAGAAAAGCACTATGAGAACCAGTCTATTTACCATTTGTTGCGTTGGTACAATGATGCACTCTCGGCCAAAGAACTGCATGTCACTCTGTGTATTAACAGAAGGAGTCTAATAATAGACGCCCTGCAGGATATAATCGGTCTATAATGATGTCAACTCATAGCTTCCTCTTGTAGTATAAGTTAATACTAGGTGCACTTAGTATTTTATACGTGTTTTATTTTTATTAAAAGTTTGGACACTGTGAACAGAATCATAAACCTGTATTTTATTTATAATAGAACAGAGAAAACATATCAAGTGTTTAAACTAAGACATTTTACTGTTGTATGAATAATATGAGTTCATTTTGAATTTGATGGCAATAAGACATCTTATCAACGTTGGAACAGGGGCAACAGAAGGCTGGAAAAGTAAGTGGTACTAAAAAGAAACAGCTGAAGGGACTTTTTGGGGCAGAAGTTCACCAATCTCCAAAAAGCTGTTTGCAAATTGTGGAACAATTTCAGAATGATTTGCACTTTTGTGACAGCCTCCTCATTGGTGGGTAAAATACATACTGGTCCTGAGTGAGGGGCTGGTGAGTGAGGTGTCAGAGCTAAAGATGCTGAGAGTTTCACACATCAGACTACATGAGAGAGACAGCTCAGGTCGAGCATAGGCAAAGTTAGAGGGACAAGGCTGAGATGATTTGGACATGTGCAGAGAAGGGAGAGTGAATATATTGGATAATGCAGGGCAGGAGGAAAACAGGAAAATCTCAGAGGTGGTTCATGGATGTAGATGTAGATATGAAGGCGGAATAGAGAGGGTTGGACACTCTAAGGGAGCAGCTGGAAGAAGAAGATGAATGAAAAAATAAAAGCCAGTCTTGATGATCGTGACCTCACAGTGGAGAGGTTTGTAGCTGAGAGTGAAGAGGCTGGGATGAGAATTAACACCTTAAAGTCACAGCTGGAAAATGGACAGCAGTGAAGAGTAGCTGCTGCTCCGAACTGAGTTTAAGTCAGGGGTGCCTCCAGAATTTTTTCCATCAGGGTGCCCCCCCCGGGCCCCCTTTGGTGGCGCCCCTGGTTTAAGTATGAGGAGAGTGAAGCAGGAGACTCATCGACTGCTGTGGCATCAGCAGGTATGTGGAAGCTGTGCTGGTCTGTAGTGGTGAAAGTAAAACTCTCGATTTACTGGTTGTTCTACATTTCTACTCTCAGGCCGCGAGCTCCTGTGGATACTTGAGGTGGAAATGAGCTTCTTCAGAAATGTGTCTGGGCTCTCCCTTAGAGAGGTGATGGTGAGCAACTTGGTCATTTGGGAGGCGCTCAAAGTAGAAACGGCTACTCCTCCAAATCAAAAGGAACCATTTGTGGTAGTTCAGACATCTGAGCCGGATATGGATGCCTCTTAGATGATGTGTTTTAGACATATTCTACTGGGAGGAGGCCCCTGGAGTAGATCCAGGACATGCTGGAGAGATTACATCTCTTGGCTGGCACGGGAATGTGTCAGTGTGTCCCTGGATGAGGTTAAGGAGGCGGCTGAGGAGAGGGATGGATGGATGATCATAACGGTTCAAATAAAAAGGGGGTTTAATACAACATCAAATAAAAGGCACAAAAGTAGATAATTGCTTTTAAAATTTGTCTTGAATATGAATTCATTCATGCAAATAGTTTTGGCTTATTTTCTTGACCTTTCCCCCCCCCCCCCCCCCCCTCCCCCACATTTAAACTGTGGCAGTTTTGGTCCTCCATATACACAGCTCACTCCTCATCTTTTATTCTGGTGTTTACGCTCAGAAACAAACAGAAATAAAGATAAAATATCATAAATCGGGATCACATGTCATTCTGCACCACGTTTGTTTAACATGTATGTTGCATGACTGTGAGCTCAGGACAAAAGTCACATGATTCCTTTAGAGATGTCATGTGACTCCAGATTACTGAGGAAAATGAGTGAAGAGCTCCATCTGCTGGACAGCTATTGAAAAACATGCTTATGTTGCTGTTTTTTCTCATATAAAATTAATATTCCTGTCCTGTATTCCTCGCCTATGGTTGCTCACATGTATGTCTGCAATACTTCAACACCAAACTATGGATGAACTGGTCACTCTGTAACACTCTGGTTTGGAGATGTGAAATATGTTTCAGATATTTGGAGTTATATATTTAAATATTTTGTGAAAAATCACTTAAATCAGATTCTTCTATAATGTTAAGAAACAAAAACATCGAGCTGGACCACATGAAGCTTACATTTGTTAAATTAGTGTGCGTTACCTAGAAAAGCCACAAGGGGGCGCCAGTGTTCGGCAGCCTCGCCTCTGTCAGTGCGCCCCAGGGTGGCTGTGGCTACAATGTAGCTTGCCATCACCAGTGTGTGAATGTGTGTGTGAATGGGTGGATGACTGGATATGTAAAGCGCTTTGGGGTCCTCAGGGACTGAGTAAAGCGCTATATAAATACAGGCCATTTACCATTTACCATTTATACAGCTATTTTATGGCACCATAATGAAGCTGTTTTAGAATTATTTCAGTATCACAAGACAGAATCTACAGGGGGGAAAGTGTTTCTGAATAAAGTGCAAGTAAAAAATGAACCTAATAACTTGTAAATCATTTATATTCTATAGTTAAATAAAAATAAAGTGCAACATTTCAGAAACATTAAGACAGCAGAAGATTTCTCTCTCTGCTGATCTTTAAAAATAAGTATTTTTACAGGCTTCAAATCCATCTTTTTGTTTTCCACTGTTGTTTTAAAAATATAAATTTTAAGCTCCACACTCTCGTGTAACCTCAGTTTATTAAATCACACGTTTCTGTCCAGCCGACCTTCTCAGGGTAAAAAGAAAAAAGGGTGCACCTCTGAACCAGTTCTGTTTCCCGCTGCTGTGACATGAGGAGTGAAGCTGTTGCTCTTCACAGTTCAAAGAATAATAAAGCTGCCCTGACGATGGTGCCTCAGCACCCTCAAAACCTTCATAATTAATTAAGAGTATAAATTATAAACACTCATGTGCTGTCCAGCTTTTTTTTTTAAAATAAAATAAAATAAAGCAGAGCTTCAAGGTGTATTTTTCACAGCACAGATCACAGCATTCATCAACATGATCTGACCCAACCAACTTCTGTGATTCTTCATTGTCAGACTTTTTCTCTGCTGCTTTGTCGCATTTTTAAAAATAATTTTTAAATATGCAAAAACAAGAAATACGTTTGAGCAGTCCTCAGGAATAGTTTTCCAGGCTTCTCGAAGGAAATTCAAAGGTCTTCTTTGGATGTTTCAGCTTTTTATTCTGTTGTCTGTCAGGATGATCCCACAGTGCTTCAATAATTTTAAAGTTGTGCTGTAAAGCTGTTGTCAATCAAACTGAAACTAAAAAAGAAAAGAAACAAACAAACAAACAAACAATCTTTGAAAGAGCTTCTGAAACCTGAAAAACTGTTGCTCAAGAGGACTTGGGCGCACAAGATAAAGAAATGAGGGATGGGTCAAGACTTTTGCGCAGTACTGTATGTAAAGTAAATCACAACAGCTAAACTGTAAATCAAAAAGAGATTTTAGGACTGTTTCCTTTGGATTTTGTGTCAGAAGAAATTTATATTCCCATTCTTCTTTAAGAAAATAAAGAAGAGAAAGTTGTCCTCCATGTGATTCTTTCAGCAACAACATTTTTTCAAGTCTTTGGCCTAAATGTCCTGAAACATTTCAAACCTCAGTTATCCTGCTGCGCATCCACTCAGCAATCACCACTAGATGGCAGCCTTGAGTCAAACTTCACCATGTTTGCCAGTTTCCCTCAAATGCTGATTTATATCCCGAAGGCCTGAAAAACCTTGATTAACATTTTAAGAGACCAGTCCCGTCATATTAGTTCACTTAAGACCAGTTCCTCCTTCGCATGCTTTAATGGGTTTGTCCCTGACTTTGTATGAAAACAGTGAAAACCCTCCATCTTTATTCTCTGATTTTACAAACTCCTGCTGGCTACAGGAAAAACAAACTGTGACTGCAATTCATTCTTTAAAAGAACAACACTAATGGGAGGAATAATTAGAGGAGAGCCATTAGTTTTTTGACCTTTTGTAGTGGCCCTGTTTTGACTCACATTCTGATTCTCTAAAAGTCTGCAGTTTTAATGGAGGCAGTGCTCTTATGCTTTTGTCCGCTTGTATAAATCTTTTCCACACAGGACATTTTGAGACTTTACAAAAAGAAAAGCACAAACTCACTTTAGCTGATAGATGTGTTTGATGTGTTTCTAAAACACACATTCGATTTTTCCATTTTAACAATTCGACACATCTGCTTTGTTACAGTTGTGGTCGGAAGTCTTTATCCACTCATCGTGGGCATGAATAGTAATTTGGGGCTTTTTCCAGGCTGGAATGATTGTGCAGCAAACATCTTTAATGACTTTGAAAGACGAGAATTGGGTGCACAACTTTAAATATATGTAGGATTTTCTCTAAATGATAATTGCCCACTAATATTTGGTTAAACTTCAGCACATTGCACCTTGACCAGATACTTTTGGTAGCCATCAACGAGCTTCTGGCATTGTTCTCGCTCGATCACTGGTTTCCTGGCACAGGATCCCTTCACCCCCCCTCTCCCCTCTTCCTGCTAAAGGGGAGTTCTTCCTCCCCGCACTCACTAAATGCTGCTCATGAGGAAGGAAAACCTGCTGCTTGATGATGTTTCCTCTCTGATATTTTAGTGTCTTCACTTTGCAACGTAAAGCACCTTGATGTGACCTTTCTTCTGAATTTTTGCTTTATAAATAAAACTGAATTGAATTCAAGCAAACTTAACAAACCACCCTTTAAAAGTGAAAAAATCTCCATTTAATGTAGATGGGCACATATCAGTGCACACGACACGGGTCAGGTAAAAAAAGGCATGAACATTTATGTGCAGAAACATATTAATAACACCCTGCATTACTCTTCTTCTTCCATGTTTTTGTTGGAATGCTAACAAACGTGTGAATCTAAATATTCAGGGCGATGATGCCTCATGCATGTCCATATTCTTCTGCTGGATTCTCTTCTGCACTGCAGCACTGCATGGTGGAGGACTGCTGATGCAGTCTGATTGGTAAAGTGAGTCACAGTGAGCCAAACCTGTGGCTTGAGGCTTCCACTCATGCAGAAAAATAAAAATAAACCCACTCAGCCAAACTGATTATTTCTGTAATAGCCTGGAAACTGTTATCATTATGCTTAGCTTCCTCATATGGCTGCTTAGACTGACTGACACTAAAGAAGAAATG
This sequence comes from Astatotilapia calliptera, assembly GCF_964374335.1. Taxonomy (NCBI): domain Eukaryota; kingdom Metazoa; phylum Chordata; class Actinopteri; order Cichliformes; family Cichlidae; genus Astatotilapia; species Astatotilapia calliptera. The sequence goes on from NC_137437.1 coordinate 30,851,526, forward strand.
AACTTTTCTAGATGGAAAATTCCCATGAAGTTGATGCAAAACGAGACAAACAAACAAACTGGAAATCCACTTATTTATGCCAGGTTTATTAGAGCTATGAGTGCTGCTGACACGAATATTGGCTACGCTTACTGTAAGTGTTAAATTCTCCCGGCCAGCAGTTTTTTTTCATTTGAATACCATCCAGACAGGTAAACACCCAAAGGAGCAGCCATGAGGTATTATAGTCATTATAATATTTACAACACCTGAACTTTTGCTACCATGACAACATGCTTTTTCTTCTTCTTTTTTCAACATGCACAGTACATGGGTTTGACATGACAGATTACCCCGAGGCCCTGTTTTAAATGTCATGAGTAGGAAGTCCAGCTCACAACCTATCAGCTGTGGGGCAAACAGGGATGAATAATTTAAAACTACAGTGTGTAAGCTGAACAAAGGAGAAATGGGGGGGGGGTTGATGTTCAGTGGGATTATAGTATGTGAGATTAACAACAAGCTAACTGTGTTTACTCCTTTGCCCTGCAGCTACACCATCAAGACTGATCCGTGATAATAATCCCCAGCTGGAGAACAAACAACATCTGGGTGTGGAGAGAAGGGAGAGGGCGAAGCCTCAGCTGGGTGGGCGGCAGATGGTGACACTGCAGCAACACTTCTCCAGGTAGCACAGTCATCACGCTGCACTCACACTACATCCTCTCCTAAGACTGTTTATGAATGTTTTTGAGGGAGATGCACAAAGTGTATGGAGACTGTGTGAGAGTCTAAGAGGGCTTATGGACTACACAAACTATGACGTGGCTTTGTGGGGACTGTCTCACCAGAGATTGCAATAATGGTTTGCCCCAAACGTCCCACTTTGCAGTCTTCTTTGGGCTCCATTTGGGTTTGGTTGACAGTGTTCACTCATGGTAAATGCAGCTGCCTCTGCCATAGGCTGTTCATATAACATTTACTAGCAGTGCAACCGCTCTTTCAGTGCCATAAGTATTCCACACTGTGCCTAAATTTATCTGCTATCATATCATATGTGGCTGTCTCAACTTAGCCATAGCTTTCAGGTATGATGTGACATTTTGGGCCACATCTAGCCCCCAAAAAACTAATCACTGACCATTTGTTGACTCTGGCGTCTCCTCCCAGAGGCAGCCGCATACCAGATGACCAAATCACCTCAGCTGACACAAAGAAACACCAGTTCTGCTCTGAGAGCCATCTGGATCTCCAAGGCTCACCCTATCTCTAAGACTGAGCCCAGCAACCCTACAGAAGAAACTTATTTTGTCTGTTTGTATTCATCCTCCTGGAGCAACTCTAAAGTTTTTGCATGGAAGAAAGAAGTCTGGAATACTCTGCTTAGCCTGTTGCCACCACCTTCTGACTTTAGACAAGTGATGGATGGATGGATGGATGGATGGATATGACTCAGGATAAATATGGCTGTCTTAATCCAGCCACAGTTCCACATTGTATTGTCTAAGTATCTGAAGTGTTGTAACATCTGAGCCACTACTGCTTCAATTTGAAACCACGTCATGACTTTTGACCACATCTGGCTCATCCAACAGCTGTCATGACCCATATCGAGCACGGCTCATGACTTTTGGGAGAGCCAAAAGTAGGCCTGAATAGGCCCAAATGTGGTGGTCTTGACAGCAACATCATTACATCCATATATTGCCTACTGCTTATCTGGCTAACAGAAGCTAGCTTGTTTTTTCAAGATTTTTTTTTTTAGAGGAACTGCACATGTGACCAACAGTGCTGCATTCAAATGCCACCAGTCAGTATCCAGAGCTAGGTGTAGACAATTAGACCCATTAATCATCTACACCTTTATTATATTACATTACAGTGTAATTACTTCAGTGCCATTACATCACCACATAACAAGCCAGTATGTCACTTAGGGTTGCATGAAGTTTTTTTTTTAAACTTTTCAAAAAGTTTCCCCTCTAACATCGCACCTCATACCTCAGTTTATTAAAATCCATTGGCCACAGCCCATAAAAAACTGTCCAGTTGGGATGCAAACAATCTAAAGCATATCCATCAATGCTCGCCACAGCCCGATGTGACGAACCGCTGGGCTTCTGCGGTGTCGTCCAGCGGTTTCATTAAGGTAAGAGCCCACCGCAGGTCGTCTTTGAAATGAGAAGAATCTACTCAGTTTTAATGGAGTGCCCCACACTAAAAACTCAAACTCATGTCCACTTATTGATCTCCCCTCCTGGCATCTGATAAAGGGGAAATAATAACCAAGCATTATGTCCAGCCAACTGTTAGGCTACTGACGGTGCCCCGTCATCCGAGTTCGATCTGCATATGCTCAGCGAGGTGTGAGATTAGGCCTCCAATATTTGTGACCGTAAGTTAATTCCCTCCCCTGCCAAGCAGAAGATATTTGATCTGCTGCCCAATATTTAGGAAAATTACAGAAGATATTAGCCATTTTTTCACTCTCTCTCTGTCCCTGATAGATAGCAAAGTGTCAGGCAGTTAAAAATTATAAAAAGAAATAAATAATTCTTAAAATCAGAAAATAACAAATGAAGCATTCACTAAATGTCAGGGTTTTAAAAACAGCTTTATTCAGTCTTTTTTTATCTTGTTACACGTCTCATCCAATGCAGTGTTTTGAAATAAATCCTGCCTCTCAGTGTTCTGTTCATTACACTAATTTTGCAGCCTCTTTAAGCTGAGCTGCTAAAGCTCTGCAGGATATTTTCAGTCTCATCTTTTATTTACAAAAACATCTTTATAAGATATTTTCAAAATATCTAAACAGCTTCAATTTCATGCTAGTACATCGATCAATACCTGAAAAAGCTAACTCCAAATCAGGATGATTTGGCTGAGCATCAGCTGGGACAGTTTTTATTTTTCCTCCTTTAAAATGATGTTTCATAAAGATACAAAGCAGTTCACCCAAAGCAGTTTGAATCACAGAATCTTCTGGGATGATTTCTTTTGAGAATAGTTTATTGTTCACACATCTTCACAAAGAATATTTTCAATAATATGAAACAATCCCGATGGATTCCTTAAGGTTCAGGCACCAAAACAACTTGATTAGGTTAAGGAAAAAAAAGCTAGCTTCAAGTTCCACTCCATCTAATATTTGATTAAATTCTTCTGTATTTTTATATCTCCTATTTTATAAAACAACTCACATGGCATCAAAACTGCTAAATAACACACACATCATCATGTAGTCGATGTAATCCAGCTGCTGACTGACAAACAGAGCCTCTGTGAGAGGATGCCACACTCACACTTAACAGGATAACTCAGTGAGCTGAAGATAAAGACTGTGAGCTTGAGTGTATTACACCAAAGTAGGGAAAGGGGTCATTACTTAAGGGGGAATGTAGGCCATTCATTCATTCATTCATACATTGTTGTGCGTGATAGCTGAGGGTCAGGCTTTGGAAAGTGCAGCCTGTGGCAAAACATCACAAAGCGGCAGCAGCATCATCTGAGGGGTGAAGGAAGAGTCACTGAAGACCAGTATCTGCACGGCTGCTGGAGCAGTGTGACACACGTACTGTAAACACATGCATGACTACACATGTGTGTCAGTGGATGGTGAAATAATAAAAGACAATTTCATCTATCCAGATGTGTAAAGTAACATTTTTAGATTGTTTTTACTCCCATAATTATTCTTAACGCTTTGTTATAAAGTGATAAACTTCTGGTGTTGTAGAATGAAGCCAAATGAAGCACAAGTACCAAAAACTGCAGTTCTTCTACTGCCCAGTGAGTCAGTCCCCATAGAACCCCGTTTTAAAATGTCCAACTTTACAGAAAGAATAAACATGTTTACAACCTGAGACGAAAACATTTTGGTGCCTATGGACAGTTTCACGCTTTTATGACAACTGTACAAGGACTAAGTGTTCGATAACATGTTTTAAATTTAAGGGCGCGGCTGTTTTGACCCACAGGTAGGCACCTATAGCTGCTTTGTTTTTCGTACTCTCATGTTGGCTGGTTTGGATGATTTTTAAGGGCATTAAATAACAAATAATATGGCTTACTTATAATTACTACTACTGTCACACACAGTTGCTAAGCAAGTTCTTGTTTTTAGCATTAGCTAATAACTTAGCATGGCATCCTCATGGCATTGGTCAATATCCTGCATGTGGTACTGGCACATTGCACAAACTTCACCTCCAATCAGTAGCTGGAGTTGAATCTTGGACACAACTGGGTGTTCCAATGATTTCAACAGGAATCAATGGACAATGATTCCAAACACACATATCACACATCAACCTGGTTTTGGAATGGATAAAGCAGGCTAATGTTTAGCTTCTGGAATAACCTTCCCAAATCCTTGATCTCAACCCTGTTGGAAATCTATAGACTGTGTTAGGAAACTAACCAGTTTAAATGGATTCTTCCAATTCTTCCTAGATAAGTAGTCAAATATCCATCCATCCCAAGAGCATTCCATAATACATTCTGAAAAGTGTTGTACGATTAATGGTCACTATCCAAGCACTGCATCATGCATCGTGCTGAAGAGTAGAGCCTCACTACTGCCTAATTCACCCTTGGTCTAAAATTGAAGCCCCAGAAGACAACTTTACAACCAATCGGTGACATCACAGCATCTTTTGAAGTGTAACAATTATAATCTCTGCACAGTTCAAACTCTCAGAATAATTTCTGTCTCTTGACAGCAGCTTAAGTCTGATAATTTATCTGAAGTCACAATAATTTCTGACCTTTGTACCCCCAGTAAATATGGGCTTGCTACTTTAAATCCAAATGATAATTGAAAAGCCTTATAGGTCTTCTGCTGAACTCTTTTATTATGCAGTCTTCTTCAACAGACAACAAAACAATGAGCACCACATTTGTATCAGCCGTTTCAAAAGAATGCAGCTGTAATAAATAGGCGAAGATATTGAGGCTTTTATTATGCAGAGGTCGTATTTCATTGTTATGCTATGTGTGACTGTTGTGGATTGATTTGTAGAGGTAATCGTCAGGAGGAGTCGGTGTATTATACGTCTGAAATCGAGAGTAATGAAATTCTTTAGGAGCTGATTGTGAGAACAGCTACCTCGACAGCTGCTGAATGAAACCAGAGCTTCTTTCTGGTGTATGGACTGACTCCTGTCAAAGAAAAGGTCTATCCAGTGTAACAATCCAACCCTGACTACAGTTTAAAACGGAGGGACTGGGAGTGAAAAGACAAAACAGGAAAATAAAACAGAGTAATATGTTTAAGGAATCCAATCCTGTTTCCTGAGCTCGGTGGGCAGCAGCTCTGAAATGAGGTCTGCTGGACAGTCAGATGTCTCAGCGATGAGTCTGCGATGGCGTGGCATTTACGAGAGCTCGTTATGACAGAGCCAGACAGGGCGAGTGCTTGTTTTTTTGAGAGCACTCAGCTTCACATTATATATTTTGAACACGGCCCACAGAGAGATCCTTAGACCCACTTTCCCTTCAGCGATGGACTGATGACTCGTGCAGCTAGCCTCATTTCAAATGACCAGCGGTCAGTCGGAATGCAGCGTGGCGTGAGGGAGGACCGATTGGGAAGAAAGTGGAGGCAGTAAAAACAACATGAATTTTGATGGGAATCAGGTGGACCTCGTGAGGAGCAGATGTAGTCTTATGACAATTGGATTATGCCTTTATAACCATGTCTTTCTGGCCCAAGTGTGACCCACATGTTCTGGCACTGACTCAGTACGAGTCTGCCAGTTAGATATTAGGTGTGTGGGAATATTTGAGCCATACCTGGCCAAGCCAATACGTGAAATAACCCTTAGCAAACATAGCATATGAATTTCGGTCTACATAACATCTGGCAGTACTGTAACTAAGCCATAAGTCCTAAAGATGTGAAGTTATAACTGGATAAGTCACCAGTATAATTTTATGTCACTTTTAATTATATAAGATAAACCAAAACAGAAAATACTGGAGCCTTGACAAGCCAGTTACAGACTGGCAACCTCTTGCCCTATGACAGCTGGGAAAGGCGCCAGTTCCATGAAATGGAAAAGTCATAGAACATCAATGGAAGATAAGATAAATTTGGGAAATTCCTGTGTTAAAGCGACTAAAGATGTAAACACAAACACTAAGAAAATATCTTAAAAGTAAAGAAAAGCTCAAATAAACTCAAATAAATACACATAAAAAATGTAAATATATAACACAAAAGTGTCTCATTACAGTTATAAAAAGTTCCATTAAGAAAGATAAAAACTAACATGTTGACAGGACAGCATACCGAGTCCAAAACCACCAAAGGATGACATCTTCATCCATCTTTTATACACAAGTCCACAAGCCAAGTTTCAGGAAGATTATTAATTTTCCTAAGTGGTCACATGACAGGCTGGGACTGTTGTGGAAGGCTGAGTTTAGCTTATTTGTGTGACCCTCCACAACAGTCCCAGTCTTTCCCAATCGACAAGCCCCTAGGAAACATGATCTGAACTTTATTTCTCCTTAAATATGAACTTTAAGTTTAATCATAGTCAAAGGACATCAGTATATCTTTGTGAAAAGAATTAGCTGACTATCTATAATTGTCAAAATGTCAAAGTAAAAAAATAATTTCTTCCTCAGAATGTACTCGTGTATGACCAGGAAGTCACTACCGTACATATATATAAGATGTCCTAGCAAAAGCACTCCATTTGTTTTAAAAGAATAATCATGTGTCATTATACAAACTCATTCAAACTGCAGCGTTTAGCTTCATAGCACGGTCGATTTTGCAGAGAGCATTCATCGTGTGGTTGTTCATGAATTTAATGTTTCATTGAATTTTCCATTTGGTGGATGCAGTAAGATCCAAAGTGCTTCACTTAAAGCACCACAAGTGCAGTGTGGGTAGTACCGGCAGGATTTTAACCCCCAACACTTTACAGCACTGATGGTCTGCTGAAGCTGTTGAGCAACATACAGTGGAATCTGCATTTTACATCTGGCCTCTCAGACCGCATGTATCCAGATTAAAATGCATTTTTCTGGGCTTTAAACTCAAAGATTGCTCGAATTCAGTATCATCCCCTCCCACCACCATCCCACCCGCTGTTTTCATTTTAGCTGAGCTTGTTTCAGGTCAGTGGCAGTGACTGAAGAGAGCAATGCCAATGAAGTGCTCACAGTCGGCAGCCGGCGCTAATGGCTGTGCCGCACACATCTAACAGAGGGAAAGGCTGGCCTGGAAGTGACAGGGCAAAATGTCACTGCGTACGACATTACGGAGGCATGGTCAGCGTCCATCAAGCATACATAGCTCCAGGGGAAAATAATTACAAAAATAACAGTCAAAAGCTACACAAATATAGCTGAAGCCCTTTGAAGAAATGTCAGCAGCGCTTTTATGGATGGCTTGAAATAAAATCAAACATTAAAGAAAATCAGTAATTGATTGTTAATTTGTCCTGCCTGTGGATACTCTCATGATTCACATGAGTCAGCTGCTACCAGCCGAAAAGCTCTTTAAGAACCTTTGTTTTCCCCAAACTAGTGAGTTTTGTAAAACAGCTACACCACCAGATATAAGATAAGATAGAAGATAAGATATGTCACTTCATCTAAAATAAAAAACATAATGTAAAAGATTTTACCCATTGGTATGTAGATTCCTGTTTCTGAAGCCTCAGCCTTTTGGTCAGCGCCATATTAGCTCTATGTAGAATCGTGTGGAGCTTGATAGTCAAGGCTCCTACTGGGTTAGTCATCAAGGTCTATCCTAACAGATGGGTGTTATTGTCTTAGGCTGGTGCTAGGTAGCTCCTTCTGTTACTGAGAGGAAGACAAAGTGGAGGTAGAGAGTAGAGCAAGGCTTTAGCTAGGGATTAATCACGCTGCTGTTATTGTGTATATGCTGCTGTTATTGTGTATATATTTATTTATATTTCTTCATACATTCTTATATAGTTCTATATTGTGTATTTTGTTGTACAGTTATTTTATTTTCAACTTTAATTTATATATTTTATCTTATTCTCCCAGTTAAATTTACCCTTCATTCTAATTTGTGTTGTACAGTTATTTCATTTTTAACCTTAATTTATATTTTATTCCTTCCTAGTTAAATTTACCCTTTTTAATTTTTCATATTTATTTCCTATCTTATTCATAGCCTTTTCCTTTTTTGTTTTCTTTAGGTCACGAGCAGTTGTCCAAGCATTTCACTACATATCGTACTGTGTATGACTGTGTACGTGACAAATAAAATTTGAATTTGAATTTGAATTTGATTAGTGTTCGCTAGCATTAGCCTCTTTGCTCACGTGTCATATTAGCTCGGATGCTCATCTTGGCTAGAAAAACAGACTTAAAACAAAATGTGCTAATTAGGACAAATGATTCCTTCAAGTGCCCCCTTTTTTTTTTTTACTTTGTTTGACTGTGGATAGTACTGATGACTGATAGGACAAGATGGACCAGGAAGTCAGTAGCCAAAGCTATTGCTGCTTGCTAATACACCAACTCTTTAGAGTATGCTTTAGTTTTTCATTTTTAGATGGACAGGACTGTATTTGTATAAGAGGGTACCACTGAGGTGTTGCTAGATAAAGTTACTGTAGCAAATAACAAGAGAAAAAACAAGTGGAAAGAAAATTAACTAATCCAAAAGACATGCTATCTGACATTTATTTTTTAATCAGGAAACAACTGTATATAGTAGGGTTTTTTTTTAAGAGGAATTAGCAGACATTTGAGAGAGTAGCTAATGCAAGTGCTGGATATCTACCTTAATTAACAGGGGGAAACAAAATCCATTATGCAGAAAATCTATATTGTAGCACAATCTTGTGTTTTGTTTTGTTTTTTCAAGATTGATGGAACCATAATTGGACACTAGCTTTGCAATGGAAAGTTAGTAGCTAATGCTAAGTGGAAAAACCTAATGACTAATTGTGTTTACAACTGTGTAGCAATGCCCTAATAACATACTCTCTTTTTTTTGTGTTTTTTGAAGTTAACATCATGTTATATTGTAGAGGACCTAAAAAATTATGTCTTGTTATTAGTTGTGGAAAACTGTCCTCTCAGTGGCAGCTTATGCAACTTATGTCAAATTCTCATGCAGCCAACATATAAATTATAAAGTGTGGAGATGTTCTATTAAAGATCAACTGGTAACAGCTTCATATTCCCTGTTCTACACCTTTGCTTCCAATTAGTGAACTTCATTACTTTGTCCAGCAGCCTGGAAAAGTTACATTGTATTGCAGACATGTTAATGTCTCTACTCGCTATCTGCCTTATCATTAACTTTTAGATTAAGGAGAATTTGGTCAGTGACCCAAATGTTAAGGTGTAACCCCATTATCAAAATTTAAACAGAGGATGGAGTCTTAGTCTGAGGTTAGTTTTAATATATGAATGAACAAAAAGTAATAACAACTATATTTTTCCAGTATGTCTGTCTCCGAAATGTGTTAATGAAATTGTTTTTATAAGCTGTATTGGCATTATGAGTTAAGGGGTACAGCAGGTCATCTAATAATCAGAGATTAAGATTGGTTGTTTGATCCACAGCTGCTCCAGTCTGAATGCCAAAGTATACTCGGGCAAGACACTAAGCCTTGTGTGAATATTAGCTAGAAAGCACATAGAAAAGACAGAAAAACACTGCTGGTATGAATGGGTGTGAATGCTTAGAGTACTCCAGTAAAATTTAACAGTACTATATAAGAACCAGTCCATTTACCATTTACTGTCAGTGAGGTGGCCCATCACTTTGGTCCAGTTGGGTTCTTTTAAAGTTTTCCTGGTACCCAGATGATGAATCCAGTGATCAGTCTCTGACTTTCCTTCAAGTTTCTGTGAGATGTGTTAAGAAAATTTTGGTTACTAAACAGTTGTCTTATTGGTTAATCCACTGCCTGGAGCGGGTTCAATGACTTAGATGAAATGGATGCTTGGTTAGGAATTCTTGTTGTCACATGTAAATGCAGTTGATTCAGAGTAGTGCAATTTTTCAACATGAAGAGGTTAATGTTGCAAAATTGTGCATTTTAAACTAAACCTTCATGTTTTCCTGAACCTAAACAAGTATTTTTGAGGCTTAAACCTAACCTTTCACCAGGGTCTTGGATTTTTCTACGCATGTCCCCATTGTGAGAAAGGTGCAGGCTTAGGTGGGCATCAATAATGTTGCCGCCTGTGCCCGTGTCCAGTATTTCCAGTTGTGAGAAGAGTCTGAAGCGTTTCCTGCTCTGTGCTACATGTGAGAAAGGGAAACTTTAGGCCCTTTTTTGGCGATCATGTGTGAAAAATGTAAAACACCACAACAAATGGTATTTGGTGTCAGCGGCTGAAAAGTCTAGCTGTATCCCAGACACCAAAATGCACCTCATGTATATCTCAGAGAAGTTAGGGTTTTTTTTAACAGCACTGCAGAGACTGAGTTGCCCACAGAGGCCAATGCTCCCTGATTCTAACCAGTGATAGCAGGATAACATAGAAAATGGTAATAGGGAACAAGATATAAAAACTATTTCCCATTAAACTGAGATTAGATTTTAAGTCATGAGTTTCACAGAGCTGCTAGCAGGGATATAACCTTACTCCCTCTGTTCAGCAGCCTCCTTGAGCACTTCTGGAAAGAAACCAAGTCAATTGAGAGCCATAGAGGTATAATCTCTCTAGTTTTCACTGGGTCTCCTCCAGGATGAGGGCTGGGGGGTTCCGGGCAGCGCTTGAACCACTTCAGCTGGCTCAAATTGATGTGGAGGAGCAGCAGCTGTGCCATAAAATGTCTATGGTTAAAATGTATTCTAAAATATAAATTATCCACAATAATAATTAGCCTTTTACATGTCCTGCAACACTTAATTGCAATTAATTTATCTCTCATTAAGAAGATTATATTTTAACAGGTTTGTTTTCTTCCTAACCACAGCATGGAGGAGACGGTGCGAACGCTACTACAGAACCAGGACTCACTGGAAGGGCCCAAGGTGGACCCACTGGACCTAATGAAAGCATACAAGGTACCAACACACTTTCAGTCACAAGTTCTTTCTTTCGGGTATGGAAGTTTCAGAAAAATCTGAAATAATGTGAAACAGACAAATTACAAACATTATTTGCAATAATGTCTTGAACTCTAACAAGAAAATAAATTAACAGATGATATTTTTCATTTACTATATAGATGAAATACACGGGGTGATTTACTTTTAGATACACTATTGATCTCACTTTAAAATTCCTTTTTTGTTTTTAATCAAGTTTATAATACATTTATGCTTTGTGTAGAAGTGGGTGGTTGATGTGGTTCATTTTCATGTGCTTGCTGGAGTATTAAAAAATATATATAATAATGGACACTTTGCTGGGATGATGCATAGTTTTAAAACCTGCTGTACGCATGGGAATATCCATCCATGCAACTGCATATGACTAGGGATCAATGAATACATTTAAAATACTTTTTCCACACAGTCTTTTTAGATATTTATGTTTATGAAAAAATATCGTGTTTATGGTACTACCAATAATGATGCAATAGTTTAGCTTGCGGGGGTCTGCGTTGTGTCTCCAGATAGATCCAAGTCCCCACAATGCAATAATTTTATTGTGTTGTGGGAACACAGAGTCACACATGCTCCAGATCTTCAGCTTTGATGTTGTTTATGAGTAATGTTGGTGTGGCTAAATGTGCAAATCACAGGAGCTAATGAACCGTATAGCAAATGCAAACAAGTCTCATAATTAGGAATCTCAGCGTTATCCATCTTGTCCTTTTCATACTTCGATCCATCTTCTCCTGTTTGAGTCAAAGCTTTTTTTAATGTTTGTATTCTGCAGTTTTATACTAATAATGCAAAGTGAAAGATGATGCATCATTGTATTAAGGGCCAGCCTCATCTATGAGTGATGCTCCAAAAAACACATTAGAGTGCAAAATGCATGAAGCTTAGATTGCTTGAACTGTGTGTATCAACCAAAACAGTGATGGGAAAAAGAAAAGGATGTCCTACACTGCTACATATACTCCATGTATTGTATGTTATCTTCTTCTCTCAGCGCTCACTTTAGTAGTCACCACAGTATTTCTAGGATCTTTTTGTGTCACAGCATCCCCTGCATGCCCTCCTTCACTACATCCATGAACCTCCTCTGAGGTCTTCCTCTTTTCCTCCTCCCTGTCAGACCCATATTCAACATCCTTTGTTCAATATATCCTTTATCCCTCCTCTGCACGTCTACAAACCATCTCAGCTTTGACTCTCTAAATTTCTTTCCAAATCCTCAAAACCAAAGAGTCTCTCTGATGTATCTATTTCAAACTTGTCCATCCTGGTCAATCCCAGTGAAAGTCTGAGCATCTTCAGCTCTGCTTCCTGCCACTGTCTCCAAACATCTACATACAGTACTTTTATATTCTATGTTGTAAACTCCATTTACTCTGTAACTGAGTATCAGTAAAATGATGAGAACATCACAGAGGCAGCTCAGCTCTTTTTAAGGTCTTAACTTATATCCACTGAAAGTGTGGGAATTATTTTCTCTGACATGGATTATCACTAATCTCAGACTAAATACTTTTCCCAGTTGAAGTTTAATTGAAAGTTTTCATTTAGTCTAAGACTATGCTTGATCCATGACTGGGAAAAAGGCTAAGTGCTACTTATTTCACTGCTAAATCTGTTCTAATACCATCTAAAGAATAGGGACTGTTTACTACTAACATGTTCTTATTCCTGACTTTCCTAGAGTAGCTTTGCATGATTCACAGTTCAGAATAATCCTTACATTACATAATTTTCTCTGGGATCGATAAAGTATTCTGATTCATACCATAATAATAATAAAATAGTAAAACAGAAAAACCATCTTAAGTGTTGTCAAGAGCATGTCAAAGCAACAGGAGGTAATATAACTCTAACCTTGAAGAAACATTGACCAGTCCAGTCCACATACAATAACACATTCTGACATGAAAAGAGGAGATAAAAGCCCTTTTTTTTGGAGACTATTTTTTAGGGGCACATTTGTGGTGAAGAAAGTGGAGAGAGAGATGGAAGGCACAAACTGTGGTCATGTGGCATACCTGCTCACCCACTGAGCTAAACTAGCATCCCAAAGGTGCACACCTTTGATGCTGACTTTGTTTGTGTCTAAATGCAGAAACTGAGTCTTTGAAAATCTTCACTGTGGCAGGAGTTTGTGAAAAGCTCAGTTTTCAGTGTCCAAAATGCCGTTCATGTGTCGACAAAAGTCCACAGCACACAGAAAAAGTGCCATAGCCCCTCCCCCTTTATGCCAACTTTATTCTTATTGGCTGCCACTCGCAAACAATATGTGGGTGGAGTTTCTGTGCCCATAGCAAAAGCTGTGTGCCTTAAATGACCATAATAGAGATATCTCATCTCTATGACATCATAGAGGGCCAAGATTGGAAAAAAAATGTGTGAAACTGAATGTTTAGAGCAGTGTGCCGTCTGAGCTTTTGTCTCACAGGGATTACGTCTACATTCTTTGACCTTATTATTTTAAACCTTAGCCATGTTTAATATGAAAATCCATCCCAGTTACAGGTAATATGAGACAATCAAAAAGGAAAAAGCACAGTGGGTCTAATTTAAGTGTAGATAAATGGTATGGAGTTCCCCAAGACTCCATTTTGGAGCCTCTTCTTTTTAATGTCTACATAATCCAGTAGCCTAGAGCACTAGCTGGCACATTTTAGCATAAATAATAGAAGTTTAATAAATCTTTGAAGTGAAGCAGAGCAGCTTTATTTATGCAGTGGCTGCAGCTCTCAGTGTGCAGCTCATCAAGATTTATTGCTCTTATAACTGGAGCTTTATGGAATATGGAGTATTTAGTTTTCATCTCTTTGTGACTCCAAGGCATGCATGTTTGATATGCTCTCTGCTTTCCAGGACAAACTCCTGGAGGAAATGTGGAAGCAACAGGACAGTCTGGAGGGTCCCACATCTGCCACACCAACAACAGAGATGTCCACCTCGCCCGAGGCCGGTGGTGGCGACGGCGGTTTAGAGGACAATTCAAAGGACAGCAATCCCCTGTTGGAGCGGCTCAGAGCGCTCGAGGTAATAAAGTGGATTGCACGGTCCAGTTCTTAGGCTTCGTCCACAACTTTTCACTTTCACCATGTCAGACTGAGAAATATGTTTAATTAAACATATTACATTTGATGGTTAGAAATAAACAGGTGGCATTGGATGAACATAACTCTGACTGCTGTATCTTTATGTAGGAAGGGTTATTGAGTAGGTGTTAATGGTTGCAAAATTATGTGGTTGTAGGCCACCCCTAATGCTTTCACCGTGACCGGTTAAGAATATAAACTATGTGTTAGTTTTTCCCACTCTCAAAAACAGTGAGGTCAACAGCAGGTAAGCCGATTGTGCTGTTATAGCTTCAAGATGCCATTCACAAGGTGTCAGACAACATTATGTGGTGATGAAATGTAAAAGTGTTAGCCGAAGCCTAGGGTGCTTTACATTATTAAAGAAATCAGAAGAAAAACTCAAATCTCCCAGAAGCAGGGAGCATTAAACACATAGTTTTTAAATGTCTATGTTATTCAAGTCAGCCTCTTAACACAGAGTTCCTGCACCATTATTAAAAGAAAACGAAAGCAATGCTTCTTAAGACCTTACGCCATAAGAACCCAGATCCATTTCTCCTTTAAATTATATAGAACATAAAACAAAGCAACCACGAGATTCACATGACACTGAAGTTAATTTCTTTGGATTTCTGACTTCTGGGCAGAAAACACAAGTAATGTGAAAAAGTCACTTGAATTTAGGATTTTCAGTAATTGTCAGCAGGGTTTCTGTCATACCCGCAGCTGCTGGCCCTAAAATTAGCATTAGTTCATCTTATTTTCCTGTTTTAGGAAAGCCATTTGATAATGGCGCTACATTTTTTTATTTTGGTAGGTAAGTCACATTTATATATGTGCTATATATATTCAGCTGGAGCTGAAGAAGTTAAATTTGATGGGTGGTGCATAGTTAATTGAAAACAATTAAAACTAGGTGTTGTAAACCGTTTGGGTGGGTCATTATGTGGGACACCACAGAGCCTGTGGACAATAATGGAAACAGTTCAGTTTCTCTGTGATTGTTGAAGTTTTTTAAGTCCTTGTATGAGCACTGCTGATAAATAAAGTTAAAGACAAAAGTGGCATCGTTGGTTTTCTTGTGTTATAAATAATAGTTTTGTTGATCTTTACAAAATCCAGAGTTTTACCAATAGCGGTTTTCACAGATAAAAACAAGATGAAACAGTGGTTGGAAATTGAAGCACAACCAGAATTACCAAAGCTGCGATCTCATTGCCTCTGAAATGGCTGCTTTGAAGACAAGACCAGTATTGCAACCAGTCACAGTCAGCCGCCATCTTCACAGTGACTTTGGTGAGTCCGAATGGCAATAAGATGCGTTCGTTCTGTCAGGCTGGCAATTACATGCAATTTGTTTGTGATAATAAATTATTAACTGTGAAAAATTGGTCAGTTATCTGTCACTTATCTGTTTTCATCTTTTGCAAATCTGTTGTCCAATCACATCCAAAGAAATTACCATTAAATATAAAATCACTACTTACAGCCAGAACCACAGATTCTTCCCGATAGTGACAAATCTGCTGCAGTGTGGGAGCCCAGCAAACTTGCTATCACCTTGTAATAGAATGATGAGTTTGAGCGTGCTGAACTATCAACCATCTAGTTTTCCTTGTCGTAGGGTGGTTGCCATCCTATTTTTACTCTAGTGCGACTGGGTTATTGTGTAATAGTAGAACTATTTTAGTAGTATAGCACCCCCTAGTGTTACAGACCATGTAATTACACCCTAAAATAAATTTATTTGATACGGATTTACTAATATATAGAAATTATAGTCAGTAGCAATATTTTTAACCAATTTAAAACCTATTTAAAAAATTTCCTTTCATTTCAAAATTTAAGACTTTTTAATGACCCATGGGAACCCTACATTAACTAGGTTACACGTTACCTGTTCAGATTTAGATTTAGGGTCACATTTTTGTATGGCATTTTCAGTTATTTCGCATATTCAGAAGGAAATCTTGTTGTCCAATGGCATGTACGAGACTTTAAATTAACACATAAATCTTCTAGTTTCTGAAACTATGCTTTTTTAGCATGTGGACAATGTGCAGGCATAACCCTACCCCTACATGGTTTGCCAGTAACCTGGTGGATGTTAAGGGGTAAATTGAATTGCTTGCAAATGATAATTAACAGCCATTATATGTTGCTCAGAGCATCCAAGTCTGTATGGTGCTTTCATTTTTTTTAAACAGTGAGCAAAGCAGAAGAAAAACAAGCACACACATCGTGTTTTGTAAGGCCTCTGTCCATCTTTGAATAGGACAACAAAAGAGGCTCTATTATGTTGAAGCGCGGTCCTAAGGGCACAGAAACTGCAGAAGACAAAGGAGTTATTCATATCCAGGAGGTGATAATTAAAAGGCTGCCAGGGTAGTTAACATTTGGAGTCAGTGTTCCAGTGAATGTACAGTATGCACCCCCCCACCCCCCGTTACATCTTCCCTGCTGAATAGGTCATAGGACTCGCCATCTGCTGAGATCTCGGGCAGCCATTATTGATGGAGTTTATATCCACTGAAAAGCCTCACAGAAGAAAAACAGAGAAAAAAAAAGAGTGAATTCACTCGGCTTTGCTTGTGTTGTTCTGTTGGCTGTTCAACACAGTCTCACAGCAGTCCATGAAATACTCATGAAATTTAATCTGCTGCTGCTTCAGGGATACAAATTCTTCTTTTTAATGGGGTTACTGATCATACATTTCTTTCTTTTTTAAAATTTAACAGTTTTCAAAGTTTTAAATTTTTTTTAAACCTGTTGTATCAAGAAATGACTTAAACAGAAGCTGTCTGACAAATTGAAATAGGCAAAAAGATCTGAAAAAGCAACACATCTATCAGTATGGTAAGGGTTATAAAACCATTTCTTAGTCGTTGGATTCCCTTGCACTACGGTGGGAGCCATTATCTACAAATGAAGAAAACTTGGACTGGTGGTGAAGTGGCCACAGGAGTAACTGGCTGACTAAAATTATTCCAAGAGCACATCAACGAGTCAGGAGGTCAAGGTCACAAAAGAACCCAGAACAACATTAAAGAACCATAGGTTTATCATGTCTCAGTTAAGGTCAGAATTCATGATTCAACAATAAGAAAGAGACTCTGCAAAAATGGAATCCATGGGAGAGTTCAAGACAAAAATCACTGCTGACCATAAATAACACAAAGGCTCATCTCACATTTGGGAAAAACCATCCTGATGATCCCAAAGACTTTCAGAAAATATTCTGTGGACTGACAAGAAAAAGCTTAACTTTTTGGAAGGTTTGAGTCCCATTACATCTGGATTGTAATGGGACTCAAACCTCATACCAGCAGTCAGACATGGTGGCGGTAGTGTAATGGTCTGCGGCTGCTTTGCTGCTTCAGGATGACTTGCCGTAATTGATGGAACCATGAATTCTGCCTTTTACTGAATTCATGATTCTTCTGAAGGAGAACGTCCAGCCATAAATTCCTGCCTTGAAGCTCAGCTGCTCTTAGCCTATGAGGCAGGACAATCATCTGAAACAAAACAGGAAGTCTGCCTGAAACCAAAATTTGAGTGGCCAAGTCAAACCCTGGAGGTAAATAAGAATTGAGCTTGAAAAACCTCAGATGTAGGTCGAGGCTGAAATAAAACAATTCTGCAAAGAAGATCAGGCAAAAAATTCCTCCACAGTGATGTGAAAGACTTGTTGCCAGTTATATTAAATGCTTGATTACAGTTTTTGCTCCCAAGGGTGCCCCAACCAGCTAATAGAGGCCAACAAGGGGGGCGATTACTTTTTCACACAGTTTGGATAATTTATTTCCTTTAACAAATTAAACTGCTTTCTTTATTAAGTCAAGTAATCTTTGCATGGCATAAACATTTGTTTGGTGATCTGAAACATGTAAGTGTGACAAATATGCAAAAGAATAAGAAGTCAGGATGCTGGTGGATACTTTTTCATAGCACTGTACAGTATGTGTGTCTAATTTTGCATCCAGCATGAGTTTAGTGATTTCCGGCATCAGTCCATGCATGATTTGCAGTGATATTTTAGTGAAAGTTAATTTTCCTTGGTAATAACCTGGTCAAAGCCTGTATAACGAGTTTGTCATTAATGATGGTTTTTTAAAATAAAAGAACACCTTAAATTGCATCAATTTTCCTGCCTACTCTGATGACCCTAAATGGATGATTCGGAGTGTGTTTTTGTGGCTTTCACGCTGTTGCTTCTTCATGGTGGCTGCCTTTATTTTATCCACATTGTAATTAAACTTTAATGTCAAACTGAAGAGTGAGAGAGAGATGCACATTAGAGAGTTTTCAATTTAGGTTCAAACTACTTTCCAGTCATTATGGCACACTTGGGCACCTTCCACATAGTCCGCCACAGAAAGTAAAATATTTGCTTTGAAAACCTCCAAAAAGTGAGAATATAAATAATAAAAACAGAGTGAACCGACTTTCTTCTAACTGAGGGGAACTGCTGAACTGCTCAGCTCCTCCACCAAGTCTGAGTTTTCAGTGAAAGTTGACAGTTAAGTCTGAAACACTGATTGATGTGATGGTTTCTGCAGATCGAACAAGTTAACGGTGCACAAACAAGGACGAGGGAGCCCGACTGTAAGCGCGCTGCCAAACATTTACAGCTTTGCAAGTGATTTATCTGTACATGCAGGATCACTTTGTGGGGGTTTAATATGTTTCGCAGATGCAAAAACAATTTATTTCAAGCCAGATTGATTGACACCTATAAACTTTTTTTTTTACTTGCAATCTACACATTGACACATTAATCCATCAGGCTCATTTGCAAAGATGGTGTAATGCAACTGCAAGAGCAAGTGTGAACTCATAACATAACAGGCTGAAAGACTCAAAGTACAGTACCAGAACTTGCACACGCACAAACGCACAGCTTGTATTTGCAAACACTATAAGACATGCATAGGACTGTATGTACTGCGATACCAGCAGATATACTTCATGCAAGTGTAACGTGAGGGTTCACTAGATGGTTCGGAATCTCTCTGAATAATTAGGAACAGCAAGATGGAGACGGATAACTTTTTAGCAGCCGCGTTACTCTCAGCACACAGCAACAACAACCCACACTTCCTGTGTGCCGCCCTCATGAATACTTCACTGGCCTCTCAGAAGCCAGGAAATCTTATACTCAGATCAAAACAGGGAAAACAACCAGGTAGATATAACACATACTTATTACATGTTTGAACATGCATGTCTAAACATTCAAACATGTAAACATGTAAATATCAAAACACGTAACCACCAAATAGCTACATAACTAGCTTTATAACCTTTGTAAACACCTCTTTGTATATCAAATTAGATTTAAATTTACTTCTACACTTTACACAAGTATCAGTATAATGACAATTCAGTCCAGTTCAGTTCATTTATATAGTGCCAAATCACAATAACAGTTGCCCAGTTGCCCAGACATGAAATTTCCCACTCGTGGGACTAATAAAGGTATCTTATCTTATCTATCTTATCTCAAGGTGCTTTGCATTATATATATATAAAAAAAAAAACCTTCAATAAGATAGCGCAAACCCCAACAATCAAATGACCCTCTATGAGCAAGCACTTGGGGACAGTGGGAAGGAAAAACTCCCTTTTAACAGGAAGAAAGCTCTGGATGAACCAGGCTCAGGGAGGGGTGGCCAACTGCTGTGACCAGTTAGGAGCGAGAGGAGGAAGACAGGACAAAGACACACACTGACACAGCCAAGCTGCACAAGACACAGCAGCCAATGCCAGACAGATGCTAAGTTAGAGCTGGCTAGCTAGGATTCATAGACAGTATGAAAGATGCCACTCAGTGGTTATGAAGCTTCAAGATGTTTTGTCCATCGCCATCTTGTTCTTTAAACCAGGTGTGACCAGCGAGTCTGACGGGTGGACTTCATTTCTAAGTTGACTTTAGCCGGCGTGGCTTCCTGTAGATGCTTTAACCAAACGGGGAATTTAGGCACTTGGAGCAGAAAGTCACAGATCCCTCTAACAGTCTATGTGAAGGACAAAAGGTCAATGTGACCTCAGTCCTCTTCCAAAAGAGTCGGGGGATGTCTTATTTATTAAGTTAGTCAGTTTAGACTTCAATAGAAAATGAGGGTTTAAAACATGACAAAGCTACCTAACCCACATTTAAATCTCCAAAGTTCTCATTTTAAGAGTCAAGTAAACCGTTTCCTCACGCCTGAAGCCAGTAATCAGCATCATTTCAGCTGCTGAAATACTGTGTTGTTTACCTCTGCCTGCTGCACAGGGATACAGGTGGTGTTGATCTGTGTGGGGCGAGTTCTTCTTTGAACTCTGTTCATTCCTGTGATCAGCCATTTCTGTGATCTTCTGTGAACTTGTTGTTCCGAGGAGTTGCCCACAACACTAAGTGAAAACAAGCCAGCTCAGGTGGCCTGGCCTTTCAGATTTACAAGAATAATCACTTGTGTAGAAAGTCGCCCGCTGAGTTCCCAGAATGGTGTCGGGCCTGAACCTCTGTCAGTAATTGAATTATAGCTGAGGTACCTCAGGTCAGCCTCGCAGACACAGTGAGGGTCTGCAGGATTAAGTTGGGATGCCTGAAATTTAAGGCATCGTTCATTTACGACCATCTCTCTCCAGTGAAACCAACAAATCCAAGTGCTTCAGGGAGAGTACTGTCTAGATAGACAACTCACCTCCATCCAGAGAAAACAGCATCAAGACCTTTAACGTTTCTCATAGTTCTATAATTAATCACATTTTCTATCCTACATATTTTTGTTTATTTTCTTATTTATATGAGTGCGTTCAGAAATTATTAATGCAGTTTGCATGCGTGCGTTTTGTGTCTGCAGGCAGAAAACTCGGCTCTGTCGATGGAAAACGATAACCAGAGGAAGCAGTACGAACGCTGTTTGGATGAGGTGAGTGATCCCACACTGCAGAAGATATACAGCATGTATTTACAATGAAATCACACTTTTATTTTTCATTAATAATTAAGGCTTATAAGGCTTATAATTAAGGCTTATATTTGCACTGATTTGTACCACCAAAAATGGTCATTCTCCAGTAAATGGCATTTTTAGGGTCTGAAAAATTTAGCTGGTATACAGTACCAACCTACAGTGAGTCAGTCCTCATAAAACCCTAAAAAGACTGCACATAAAAAACAGAAGTTTACACGTTTAGTTACGAGATCTAATGCTGGCTAGCTTGATAAGCAGGCTGCATCCATAGACTGTACTGGACTGTCCATAGACAGACAAAGTCATAAAAGACATAATGAAACTCATCTGTGATTCTTATCAGGTCTAAAAATGAAATAAAAACAACCTGAGATGAACAAAAGCACATGACATATGACACAGAGTCATTTATTGAACAGTAATCAAGCCAAAATGCAGAAGTAGGTGTATGGTAGCAGAATGCTGAGGACGACAGACATCAGCAGTGATGCCCAATCAGTTCTGCAAAGGGTTATAAGGTTCTTTCCAAACAATTTGAAGTCCATCATTCTCCAGTGAGAAGGATTGTTCATGAGTGGAAAACATCAGGACAGCTGCCAGTCTTCCTAGGACTGAACGTCCCAACTAATTTATCACCAAGGTCGGAACAATGTAACGCTCAGAGAAACTGCAAAAAACCCAAGACATCAATCTCGGACTCAGTTAGATATATGTAAACTTTAAAGGGGCCTCCCTTGGTGGAAAGCAAGTTAAGAAAAACCTCCTTGTGATTGCCCTGCGTCACCTGCAGGTTAATCAGCTTATCTGCAAGCACTGCCTGACTATCCAGTGTTTGCAGACAAGTCAGCATCTTCCAGCCAAACTGTTGCAGCTAAACCCAGCAACCTGCTAGTGATCAAAGAAATTCCAAGGAAGTTTTTCTCGCAGCACCACGTACCTGTTTGCAACCAATTTCACCTAGCAATGCCCAGCAACCACTCTCCAACCAATCAGGGGATACCATTTTTCTGAACAGGTGTGTGTGACCGAGGCCTGAGTTTGTCCTAATGCTGTGGATGCCCTGTATATACTCTGGATGCAGCTCACTGTGGTAATTTACATGTTGTTTTCACATCAACAACCTTTCCAATTCCAACCATCCAAAAGGTAAATGAATGTAGAGAGGATTATTTCTTGGAGTGTAAGATGAATTACCCCCCCCCCCCCCCCCCCAAAAAACAACAACAACAAACAAACAAAAAACTAAAATGTCCACACAGTGCTGTCTACTTCTCAGGACTCCGACAGTCTTGTGATTGTAGCTACAGCAGGAGACGCACAAACACACTTTGTTTATTATGAGCACTGGTGGAGTCTACAGAGG
Organism: Astatotilapia calliptera; assembly: GCF_964374335.1. Taxonomy (NCBI): domain Eukaryota; kingdom Metazoa; phylum Chordata; class Actinopteri; order Cichliformes; family Cichlidae; genus Astatotilapia; species Astatotilapia calliptera. Next base: position 30,873,967 of record NC_137437.1, read on the forward strand.
GATGCCCAGATCTTTAATTGAAGTAGACAGACAGCAGAGCTCCTGGCGATATGAAGAAGTGAGTCTCGGCGTTCAGGAGCACGGACTCTCACCTCTAACACGAGGCTGTCTAACTGCACTCCTTCCCTCTGACAGCACTTTGAAAGTCTCTCCATCTTTTCCTGCATCTCTCTCCAGCCACCACGACAGTGCCACTTTAGTTTTTTAGCAGCCTTCGCTAATGGGCTTGGTACCATGGAGATTGCTGCCCATGAGAATCTGGCTGAGGACAGATATTTCAGAGTTTCTGCTGTGGGATTAATTTCTCTGCTACCGCCACCGCTTCTGCTGCTTTTCAGTCTCATTATGCAGATGATTTTTTTTCTTTTTTTTTGGGGGGGGGGGGGGGGGGGGCATTGAGATGGTTTCCTGTCATCATCTGAATGAGCTGAGGCAAGGCGTTTTGATAGAAAGATGAAAGAGGTGGAGGGAAATAATTTTGTGGCCCACATACAAAAGAATCAAAACATACTTATTATTCCAGTGCCAAGATATATTGTATGCCTCCACTTCAGAAATCAAAATAAGCAGGAAAGAAAGCGTTTCAGATTAGTCTTCTTCTTCTTTTTTTAAAAATCAATCCATACAACTGAGCTGAACTTTTTCTTCTTCCTGCAGAAATTCACACAGAATACAGAATGAAAAAGTTAGGACATCAACATTAACCATGTGTATATTTTCTGTGGTCAGACATGCAGTAACCGCGGGCAACAGCTGTGTGGTTTCAACGAGCCCGACTCTGATGCAACGCCATGTCAGTTTGTCCTCACGGCACCGTCCACGCCTCTAAATCCTCATTTTTGAACTTTATTCTCGGTCGTTTTACAATCTCTTTGCATCTCAAAGTCACAAAGTTCAACTCTTAAAATAATGACCAAACTTTTTTAAACACATTGTTCCTTCTCGTCTCTTTCAGGTGGCTAATCAGGTGGTCCAGGCTCTTCTCACGCAAAAGGTTTGTACATTGTCGGAGCATTACGGCTACCGTAGTCAGGAGCCTCACGGAGTAATCCGAGACCAAACTCCGCTTCAGGTCCCAAAGTCAAACAAACACTGCGGCATCACTGAGAGTTAAAAACGATCTAAATTCTTTCATCTTTAATAAAATGATCAGTGTGACTGCTTTACCAGGTGTAACAATTAAGTTGTACATCCAGGCATCCATGAAAACAAAATTTATTAGAGTTAGAAGTTAGCAGGAAGTTAGCTCGCTAGTTTCCACCTAATCATGATATACCATGTTCTGACTGAGAGATTTCTGGAAAAATTCAAACGTACAGCTCTGCTATCACTTCCAACATAAATGAAGAGAGAAAACTAAACAAAAGTGACGTTTGTAGTGTTACTGAAGTTAGGCTAACTGGTATATAATTATGTGCTCTGTGATCGCTAGCGACACAGCTATGTGTTTATGTTTGCATAACATAAACACAGTGAAGCTGTAGGATGAACGCTAACTTTTTTCTACTCGATAAAAGTTCAGTCAGGAGAACAACTGAGATAATCCATCAATAATACGAGGTTAGTCATTAATATACTGCAACGACACGGGAATAGAGCATCTGTGAGAGAATTCAACATTAAAGAATGAATGATACGGAATTGGAGGAAGCAAGAAGAATGAGTTGAGTAAAGTTTGACTTATCTGACTGTTTTGTTTCGCTTAATGCGCCTTATGTATGAAAACAGACCCGTTCATTGACAGTGCACCTTATAAACCGGTGAGCCTTGTGGTCCAAAAAATACGGTAAATTACACCAGGACCATTTCAGAAGCAGTCTTTTTTGAAAATGTACTCCATTCCTGCTCTGTGCAGCTCTACACAGGCTCCTTAAAAAACAGAACCAGCACTATTTTAAGCAATGACAACCTGAGCTCTGTTTCTGGGTCTCTGCGGCACTGAAATACTGTCTTGAGTGGACACGATTCGATTGAGCACCCGCAGTGGAGTCAGAAAGAGACGCAGCCACGCCCAGGGTATTCTCAGGCAGGCTGCACGCTGTATGCTCTGTTTATTATGACTGGATATGTAAAGCGCTTTGGGGTCCTTAGGGACTAGTAAAGCGCTATACAAATACAGGCCATTTACCATTTACCATTTATCATCAAATATTCTCATTTTCTCTTTCCCTGGTCTCGTTCCTGGACCCACTCTGTGGCGAAATCCTGTAAACAACCCTGGCAGAAGTACCCTGTCATGACCAACAATGCTATACACAGAAAGTCTGATATTTAAGTAACATATGAAGGGTTTTGCTGTAAGTTTATGTGAAGAATGGTCACAGCGGCTGTGAGAAATTGACTATAGTTTATAAGTATACTTCATGCGGTATCATGGGGGTTTCGCCACCTTAGCCCCCCTCTTAAGTCACACCTCTGTAGGTCCTCCTTTCCAGGTTGCTCATGTTTTCGAGCACCATCATGTGCATCTTTAGTTGAATACACCGTCGTTCCCTGTGGCTGCTAAATTAGCATCTGATTTACGTGTATGTCTCTGAAGTGCCACCGTCAGTCGCCGTCATCTGTCCATTTTGTATTTGTTTCCAGGACCTCAAAGAGGAGTGTGTGAAGCTGCGGACCCGTGTGTTTGACTTGGAGCAACAAAACCGCATACTGAGCGTGCTGTTTCAACAACGTGTCAAAATGTCCACTACTCCCGTCTCCCAGGTAGGAGCTCACGGCGCCGCGGATACAAACACAAACTGACAGAGCTAGCATGCTCCAAGGCTGTTTGAATTTTACATGAGCAGCGCTCCACTTCTAAAGGTTACTAACTTTCAGCGAGGACCACAAAGACAGAGAAACCCGCCCTGGATGTGTTCAAATGAACTCACAGAGAGGTACAGCGGGTTTACAGCTGGATTTATATCCTTCTTTCTGTCCTAATTAGTGTCGTTTTTGTCACGGCTTCATGCTCGAGTGCACTGTACGTCCTCAAACAAGGATTACCGGCCCTTACCCTTCTCTTCTTTTATGCTAATTATGCCAGACTTTAGCCTAATAGTGAGGCAGACCTCTCACACAGCTGTGGCAGGAAAGTAGTGGTGCAGAAATGGGAGACAGAGGCGAGCATGTTTTTCTAATTGGAAAACTCCTGAGGTTAAAACCTTAGCTTTTTCTTTTTTCCATTTTTTCAGTTAGCTGTGATGACAGTTGATTGCTCAGTTTGTTGACCTCCATCGCCAGCTGTACTGTATAACTTCAAAGATGCACATAAACTTCTTTCATGTCGAAAATGACTAAAATCTTAAGGTCTTGCAGTGATAGACCCAAAGAGAATCATAGCATGACTGTTTTAGCTTGTTAGCTTTTAGCAGTTAGCTTTTATCAGCAGGTTTTCATCTTCTGCACAGCTTTTAAAAATTAACACAATAAGCCAGCAACACATGAACACAGAGGGGTTAAAGGGCAACTATTGGTCTTACTTTCTTTAGGTAGTCTCTAATTTTACTCCAACTGAATTCTAATATTACTTTTTGTCACCTGGAGGCATTAACCAGCGACTTAAGCTAATACATTAGCCTAGATAAGGCGGGGAACACGAGGATCACAGCAATCCCAAAATTGAATTCTGTATCAAAAAAACAAAACTGAAGTTATAGCAGCACAGTACAGTTCAATAGTTTGGTAATAAATGAAAGAGTTAACCCTGACAGGAAGCCTTTTGACTAACAACCCCTGCCTCACCCGGCCAATTAAAAGTGCCACCTGCATCGGGACAGTTGGGTGGGCGACACTAATGTGAACATTTTGCTAATAACAGTTTCAAATAATCTGGACATGAAAGCGGGTTAGAAGTCACATTATCAATCACAGATGCCAGTAACAGCCAAGCTCAGGCTTGTTATTTTGTCAGTTTCTTATTAATAATTGAGGTGATTCAGCTAACAGAGACTGTTTGTCCAGAAGGTTTTAAATCATATGGTTTGGCGTAAGTCAGGGTTGAGAAATCCAATCTTAATTAAAACAGACTAGAATGAAGTCATTTATCAGCTTTTGGTACTCATCTTTGGTATTATCTCAGCATCAGAAACATTAAATAATCTTAAAAACTATTTTAAGACTTTTAAGACCTTTTAATGTCTCATTTGTTGCTGTTATATCTTCCAAACAAAAGCATTTACAGATACAGGCCCAGAATGTTGTCAGCTGTTAGTTTCATGCTGTCTGAAACATGAAACAAAGCTTTGTAGGAAGCCTAGTTATTGCACCAGCAAAAATCTTTGGAAAGAAGCTTTGGTTGAGACAGAATAAGACAAAAGGCAAGACTATGCCGAGACAAACACTGATGAAATTGGAGGCAAGCTGCAAAAGTCAAAAGAAAATTAAAAGCATTTAAAGTAGTTATGGGAACATTAGTAACTGTCTGTCTTCATTTGTTATTTATTGACTAAATTTATTCTTAATTGCTCTTATTACACCTATCAGTGAGTGAAGCTTTAACTAACAAACTGCACAAACAGTTTTTTTCTTTCCCAGAAACAGTGACAGGCTTCCCCATACACACTGCAGAGGGCTAAAAGGAAAGTGAGGCTTAAATTAGATCATTTTCAGCATTTAGAAATAAAGCAGCTCATTAGAAACCCGAACAGATGTGAAGCTGAGTGCAGAACATTCCTTTTTAAACACTTCTCTACATCTCAGGTCAGCTAACATGACAGCAATAATAAAGTTTCTTCATCTGAAAAAAATCAAAATATTATCTTTTTCATTTTTGTGATGTTTATTTTGATTGAAAAGCATCAAAGGTTTAAAAAAATGATACATTTGTGCGATCCAGAGTAATTCTCATTATCGAAGTCATCAACCTCAATTCAGAACAGCCGAGTCAAAAATATTTTGCTTTCTAACTGCAGTGGAGATCATAGCCTACATGTTTTTAGCATGACTTTAAAAGTTCAAAAAAGCTCATAATGCAATGTACATAATTATAGATTTATGTGTTACAGATATAAAATTAAACAAAAATAAAATAAAGGTATTAATGCCGTGTTTAAGTTCACTCTGCACAGACCTGTTAATAATTCAGTTTCAAATATCCAATCATTTGTTTTCCTAGTTTGAAGTTCAGAGAGTTGCTGTAATAAAGTTTGAAGCTGATATGAATAAAAAGTTTAAAAGTTTATGTTGCAAAAGAAAATATTTTTCTAAATCAGGATTTTATGAGAATAAAAATTAAAATTACAGGAAAAGTTTCCTTCTTGGGATTCATGCTAGCTTATGTTAGCTTAAATTGTGCAAAAACCACGTTTCCATACATATTAACTGCAGAGCAGAGTTAAATCTCCCCGAAGGTAAGAAATGGATTAGCTGGTGTGGAGGAGGGTTGCAGAGTGGCTTGCAGGTGTGCAGCTGTTGCAGTATTCTGGGCTCGGGTCTGTGGCTTATCGAATCTAGCATTAGGGTCAGTCATGACGCTGAGGGCACGTCATGGAAGCGATGGTCCCCTGTGTAGTTTAATTTTACTTTTCATGCAGCTGTGTCGGCTCCACAGGTGTCTGTGTTTTTTATTAGATGTGAGTAATCATGCTGACAGGAGCCACATGTCTACTCTTCTCAGTGCCAAGTAATAATGAGTCTGAGTGCTGTTCTCTGATGGGCTGACTCATCTGCAACTGATCAAAGTCACGGTCGACTGTGTCACACTTTCCAAACAGTTATATCAAGTTAGATTTAATCACTCAGCATGAATAAAATCTCTAACTAGGCAAGGCAAGGCAAGGCAAGTTTATTTGTATAGCACAATTCAACAACAAGGTGATTCAAAGTGCTTTACAGAGACATTAGAAACAAGAACAAATAAAAAGCATGATTTAAAATTGATTAAAACAAGCAAATAAACTAACTAACTAATTAACAAACAAACAAACAAACAAACAAACAAACAAAACAGTATATAAAATCAAAACAGATAAAATCAGAACAGTAGATAAAATCAGTAGTTAAATGTAAGTTTTGAAATTTAAGCTTAAAGTGTGGATTTGGTGCTTTATTCAAATGCAGCTGAGAACAGGTGAGTCTTCAACCTGGATTTAAATAAACTGAGTGTTTCAGCTGATCTGAGGCTTTCTGGGAGTTTGTTCCAGATATAAGGAGCATAAAAGCTGAATGCAGCTTCTCCGTGTCTGGTTCTGACTCTGGGAACTGATAAAAGACCGGATCCAGATGACCTGAGGGATCTGGATGGTTCATACTGGGTCAGGAGGTCATTGATGTATTTTGGTCCTAAACCATTCAGAGCTTTATAGGCCAGCATCAGAACTTTAAAGTCTATCCTCTGACGGACAGGCAGCCAGTGTAAGGACCTCAGAGCTGGACTGATGTGGTCCACTTTTTTGGTCTTAGTGAGGACTCGAGCAGCAGAGTTCTGAATGAGCTGTAGTTGTCTGACTGATTTTTTAGGTAGACCTGTAAAGATGCTGTTACAGTAATCAAGCCTACTAAAGATGAATGCATGGACTAGTTTTTCCAGGTCCTGTTGAGACATCAGATCTTTTATCCTTGATATATTCTTGAGGTGATAGTAAGCTGACTTTGTTATTGTCTTAATGTGTTTTTCTAAGTTTAGGTCTGCATCCATCACTACACCCAAATTTCTCGCCTGGTTTGTGGTTTTTAGGTGTATAGATTGAAGTTCTCTGGTGACCTGTAATCGTTTTTCTTTGGCGCCAAAGACTATTACCTCAGTTTTGTTTTTGTTTAGCTGGAGAAAATTGTGGCACAACCAGTCATTGATTTCCTCAATGCATTTACCAAGAGCCTGTACAGGGCCTTGGTCTCCTGGTGACATTGTGATATATATTTGTGTGTCATCTGCATAGCTGTGATAGTTTATTTTGTTGTTGTTTATCATCTGTGCCAGTGGGAGCATGTAGATGTTAAACAGAAGGGGTCCCAAGATGGAACCTTGGGGAACTCCCCATGTGATACTTGTCTGCTCAGATGTGAAGTTACCTATTGATACAAAGTATTTCCTGTTTTCTACGTATGTTTTGAACCAGTTTAGTACAGTTCCTGAAAGACCTGTCCAGTTCTCCAGTCGTTTGAGTAATATGTTGTGGTCAACTGTATCAAATGCTGCACTGAGATCCAGTAAAACTAGGACTGACATTTTTCCACTGTCTGTATTCAGACATATGTCATTAAACACTTTGGTCAGAGCGGTTTCAGTGCTGTGGTTCTGTCTAAAACCTGACTGGAAGGCATCGTAGCAATTATTCTTTTTTAAGAAGTAACTGAGCTGTTGAGAAACTGCTTTTTCAATGATCTTACTTAAAAACGGGACATTTGAGATCGGCCTGTAGTTGTTCATTTGTGTCTTGTCAAGATTGTCCTTTTTCAGTATAGGTTTGATTACAGCAGTTTTTAGTGATTCTGGAAACACACCTGATAATAAAGAAAAGTTGACGATCTGTAACAGGTCTGACTCTAAAGTCTTTGAGACCTTTTTGAAAAAACTTGTTGGCAGGACATCTAAACAGCAGGAGGAGGAGTTCAGTTTACCTAAGATGTCCTCCAGGTCTTTGCTGCTAATAGGTTGAAACTGTTTCATGGTGTTTAAACAGTTTTTTGGTGGACACAGTACATATCCTGGATCTGCTGTTGTAGTACCAATTGCTTGTCTAATTTTTTGGATTTTTTCAGTGAAGAATTTGGCAAAGTCATTGCAGGCCATGGTCGAATGAAGTTAGCTGCCACTGACACAGGAGGGTTTGTTAGCCTGTCAACTGTAGAAAATAAGACCCGAGCATTATGGCTGTTTTTAGTGATGATGTCAGAGAAGTAGGACCTCCTTGCATTCCTCAGTTGTAAATTATAATTGTGAAGTTTCTCTTTATAAATGTCATAATGAACCTGGAGGTTTGTTTTTCTCCATCTGCGCTCAGCTTTCCTACACTCTCTTTTTTCATTTTTCACCAGTGTGGAGTTTCTCCATGGAGACTTTTTCCTTCCAGAGATAACCTTCACCTTAATGGGAGCAATAGTGTCCATTACATTTAACATGTTAGCATTGAAGCTATTGACGAGCTCATTGACTGACCCTCTGGACAGGTCAGGTGTTAATGGGAAGACCTGGTTAAAAATTGCACTACTGTGTTCAGTTATACACCGTTTTGTGATCACTGTTGTTGATATATTTGTGTGGGCTGAGATTTTACTTTCAAAGAAAACACAGTAATGATCAGACAGGCCCACATCAGACACAGTAACCTTTGAAATGCTCAGGCCTTTGGAGATCAGTAGGTCAAGAGTGTGTCCTCTATTATGTGTGGCCTCTGTTACATGCTGAGTCAGCCCAAAGTTGCCCAGAGTGTTACTCAGGTCTTTAGTCCCTTTGTCCTGAGGGTTGTCCACATGAATGTTAAAATCCCCAGCAATAATTACACAGTCAAAATCAACAGAGATCACAGACAGCAGTTCACTGAGGTCATTAAAAAAGTCTGTGCAGTATTTGGGAGGCCTGTAAACATTAAGAAACACAACTTTGGATGGGGCCTTCAGCTGTAAAGCCACATATTCAAAAGACTGAAAACTTCCAGGAGATAGCTGCTTACATTGAAATGATTCATTAAATAAGACAGCAACCCCTCCTAAACAGCAACTAATTAAAATCTCCTAAACTCTGATTTAATGGCAATTTGAGTGTTGAGAAACTGAACAGCCAACGATAGCACATGTTCTGCTAGACGAGTTCAGCTGGTCTGCACAGCAGAGATGTGTTGCAGTGGAAAGAAACAAAAAATAACAGATTCATGAAGTTTCTCTGCTGTTCTGAGGTCAGCTGATGATTCTCCCATAAATAATTGACTTTTTTTTTGATGGACAGGTGCTTCTGTTTGTATTTCGAACTGACTGCTGAATGCAGAGATGGCAGAGCACGGTTTGTTACCCTTTATTTGAGCCCTGAATTCAAACAGGTTTTAGCTCTGCTGACAGAAACGCGTTATTAGCGTGCGCTGAGGATCTCTCGCTGTCACTGTACCAGCAGGAACGCTCGTGCTCATTGAAGCCAACTACAAACACATGACAAGTGTGCTGTACTGCTGAATACCTGCTCTGCAAATCACTGTGCAGCGGGCTACTACACCACACACTTTGATTAATTCTAGAAGGCTGCAGCGATGCCGTTCTCAGCTTTTTGGGGTATTCCTTCACTTCTTTCAGTTTTGATTTAGCATTCATTGAACAGAAAACTCTCAAAAATGTGTAATTTGTTTGCAGATTTGATAAAATATTTGTTGTGTTTTGTGGATTGACGCTTTCAGTCAATCCACAAAACACGCACTTCCTTCAAAGATAAAAGTAAGACTACTTAATATACTTCATTTTTTGAGCAAGATCCCTTTGATTTTGTGTGATGCCACCACATGTCTTTTATAGATTTTGTATCTAGCCATTTTCCTTCATCTGAATTATTTCATTTCTATTTTGCATCTTCATGTTTTTCTTTCTTTTTAACTTTATTTTATTCAGCCTTTTCATTTTCATCTAGCCTGTAAGCTTTCTACTTTCACCTGCTTTTCAAAGCACTTTATAAATTCTTTTTAAACAACCCTTTATTATTATTTAAACTGATACCGCTTTTCCTGTGCGCACAAAACTCATTCCTGTGGAAAAATGTGCACATGGACATGAATTTTTTCGTTTTCCAGACTTTAAATCTGATTTCTACCAGCAAGAAAAATATTTGCACCCAAAATTCTGATTTTAAGTAATCTTATTACATACCAATCACATTTTCTTTAATGATTCGTTTTTTGAATGAACAAAACTTGGATCTTATATAATTCAGATGCATTTTATTCAGAATTATTGCTTCATTGCAAATTGTTTGGATTCCTCCATCAGCTGACGGGGGGCTCATCCTAACGAGCGTGGGTGTGGTGAATGGATGTGGATAATTAATGGATCCTGACCATGCTGACCTCTTACTGCACATGCAGCTCAACACTGTCTTAAACATTTGCACAACATCTGTATTCATTGTATTTCTTATTAATTTACTGGCTCCATACTGTAAACGTTGCTGGTTCAATACCAGCAGGAGACACAAATCCCCTATGGTGTTATGTCAGAAAGGGTGTCTGTTGTACAAATCTGCCAAATCATACATGTGGAGCTACCTGCTGTGGTGATCTTGTATTTATTTCATTAAGCTAACTTGTTTTTGATGTTTTGGCTGCTGGAAAGCAGTTAATTTTCCCACTTTTGGGATAAATAAAGTCTTTCTTTTTATATCTAATAGCGACAGGAGACAGGAAGGTGGGGGGAGAGAGTGGAGATGATGAACAGCAAACGGCCTGAGGGGGAAACAAACCCAGCTGTGTGCTTTTCTGTTAGTTGTGTCTCTCAGTCATACTCTCAGGCTGAGCAGCATTAGGGGTCTGTCCTGAGACCCTGACCAGAGGCATGCCCTGACTGGTATTTGGACCCTCAATCTGCAGTAACTAATATAACTACTATACCATGCAGCTGCTGAGGGGTATTAAAACTTTAACACCTGGAAAAACGAGCAGATTCCAGCCCAAGAAGCCTTAAACTGCCAGGTCTCTGGAAATCATACATATCGTGCCCGGACGTGAGAGACGAACTTCTTTCATTTTCTCCTCCAAGTCTCAAAATTATTCTGCATCATTATGTGAAATTAGATCAAACATTTACAGGAAATTTGCACATTTCACAGTATGTTATATTAAACATACTAGGAAAGTCTTTTGGTTACTGAAGCCAGACAGAAGAACAAAATTAGAGCAAAAAACAAACACAACCGATTAAAGCAAGTTACAAACCAAACTCAGTGACCCAGTAAGGGTCAGGGTTATAAAAGCCTTCTATACTTAGAACATCCAAACTTCACAAACTTTGTGTGAGACTTTATTTGGCTAAAGCAAATCCTAACTGTACCCTCAGAGAGGTCGCTGGTGACCTGGTCGATGTTGAGGTTAAAGGGGTGAAATCTGAGTGTGTGGGGCAGAGGCGTGACTGACAGCGACAGCATGCTTTTCTACCTGCTGGGTACTGAAATAGTGCTTTGGATTTGTCTTGAACAGACTTGCGGAGGAATTTAAGCCAGAGCAAAACTCCTTGAATCCAAATGACGTGAGTTTCTGAGCCTCATGCTGTAGTCGTTACGCAGAAAGCAGGGAGGAAGTTTCAAAAGGTCTTTTTGGATTATCAGAGATCGCAGCATAATTCCTCCCCTCTGACAAACATTGGGGTCAGGGGACCAGTCTGCTGTCACAGACTGAACTGGTAATTAGCAAAAACATATTTCTTCAATTTCCTTCAAGGAAATTTTACAGGAAGGTCCAACAATTCCCACTCCAGGCTGTTAAGCAAGCTGCGAGCTCAGCAGAGTTGGACACGCCGTCCTTCATCTTTAACCTTTTCGTTAAAGGTCAGACTGGCAGAAGAAGCGTCTGCATCTCTGCAGAGATGCTCAGCTGCTTGTGCTGGAAAGAAGTACTGTACCTACAGACTTTTTCCTCTCATTAAACCCGACTTCTTGTTAATTTGGCTGCTCGTTTTGTGTTTGCGTGTGAAGTTTATTGAGTTGAGTTTGTTTCTCGAGCTTCTCTTATCAGAGGATCGACTGTTTGACCTGCAGTCTGTCTCTCCATCCTCCGCCAAACATTTTCAGCCGAATTTCCACTGATTAAACTCTCTTTCCTCACATTAATCACTCAGCTAAATACTTATTAGATCATTCTCGGTCCAGAAAATAAACTTTACTGTCATCTGTTTGTCAGTGTGGATGTTGAATCCCAAACTTTTGTGCTTTGGATGATTTTTTTTTTTTTTTTTTTGTGGCAGAAAAAAGTTCAGAATATTAATAACCCAACATTGCTGGCAGCATGACAAAAAAAAACTTTTATGTGCCAAATGCCAAGCCTTTGATTCACTAATGCAGCATTCCCAGTAATCCAGGAGGCTACATTAGTAGTGTAAGATAATTATCTCACACCGCCCGAAGCTTGAATATTAACCGCAGTTGTTATATTTATCTCCAGTAAAGTCACAAACAAAAGTTTTGAGAACAAGACTTGCATTTTAAATGATTGATTCAAACTTTGTGTCTGTCGTCAGCTGGAGAAAAAAGTTACTGATGAGACCTCCCACTGTGCAGCTAAGCAACAAACTTTTTTTTGTACTTCTGACTTACTGAAGAATTCACTGAAGGTGGAGAGTTTGCATCTCAGTCGTGGTAAAGAAAATGCTTACTTAAAATCATAAAGACAGATACAGAGTAGATGCTTTCCAACCATTTTCTACTGCTCATCCAAGCTTTTCCCCACTCACCTTCTCCAGCTCTATGACGAGAAACCAAACCAGCTCAGAGACATAACCTCTTCCTTGTGTTGTTGCTCTGCCCCAGGCTCTCTTGGTGGAAAACCCCAAAACACCTCACCTGGGAGGTGCTCAGAGTCCTAGTGCTCTTTCTATCTCAACTGACTAATGGAGTAGCAGCTCTACTCTGTGGCAACATCCACCTGTTTCTGTCTCCCACAGCTCAGGGCCATAGGTCAGGATGGGGTCAAAGATTAACCTGTTAATTGACAGCTTTACCTCCATCCTCGCCCTCTTCACCACCATAGCCTGGTATCAATCCATCTGACATTCTTTGACTCCACTCACGTCCCACTCCTTCAGCTTATGCCCAGTTTCGGGGATTGTCCCTTTTCTGCGCCACGTGGAGGTGCCCAAGCTCATCCTGCTCATCCGGTGTGAGCTGGAGGTTGTCACTGGCTGAATTCAAGAGAAACTACACCAGCTGCAGAAAGCTAGAGACGAGACAAAAGACTTACTGACTGACTTATTGCCGGTAACATGAACCAAGGTGTCGCTACAGGAATGAAAGAGCCCTCAAGTAGGATGACTCAATAATAATGAGGATAAAGGTTTAGATGGTTTGGAGATGTCTCATTTAGAAAGATAGATACTTTATTGACTCCATGGGTGAAAATTCTTGTGTTACAGCAGCATGAAAAAGAGTAAAAAAACTGACCGATTAGATTTTTTTACCAGGAGGAGCTGAACAGGTGGCACGTCTGCACTTGTACACCTTAAAACACCTAAACACCTAAAATCTATACTAAATAAGACCTCTCTACTCAAATCATGCACGAACTGTTCACAGGCAGTTTAGTTTGTGTCCATCCTTCTTCTGCTACAAGAATGAAAACGTGTCCAGAAAGTGTAGCTTTGCAGTGGCTGCCATCTGTGATTTGATCTTCTACAGCACTGATTATGTGGGTTAAAGTTTTGAAACCCAAAATGCTCTCCAACTCAGTTTTTCTCTGCAGTGACGCTTTTCTGTAGAAGTGACACTTTCATTTAGTTCTTGCAGTGCCATAAGGGTGACATTTACCCAAAATTAGTCTACTGACATATTTATATTTGATATATAAGCTAGTGGGAATGATTTTAAACACCCTCATAGTTCCTAACCATCTCTGTGGTGCACAGTCGGTGGCATCAGACACAAATATTTCATGTTCATTATTATTTTGGGTCCCGTCTTTCTTTGTCATCACCTGGTGTGGTGATGAGCTCGGGCAGCAGAGGACCGGTGTGATTACAGCAACAAAAGATCACGGCCTTCGTACTTCCACAAAGTGGGAGCAAAGAGGCCAAAACCCATTAGCCCCTGCACTCTGATCCAGCTGCAGAGAGCCCTTGAAAAAAATGAAATGTGTCATTTCATTGTCCCCATAGCGGAGGGACAATCAGCGATGTGGAGAAGGTAATGTGGAGGGCTCTGATATTGGAGACATGACACTCTGGCTGTGTATCAATTTGTCGGGTAACACAGGGGTAATTATGTATGAATTATTGAAATGGAAAATTTGTTTTTGACTGCGAGTTGTGCTTGTTAGGTTCCGTAATCACTACGACAGCACACCTGTTCCCCGTCAGGTTGACTGACTCCGAGTGAGGTAACAGCAACCAGAGGTGGGACCAAGTCATTGTCTTGCAAGTCTCAAGTAAGTCTCAAGTCTTTATCCTCAAGTCTCAAGTCAAGTCTCAAGTAATGTCAGGCAAGTCAGAGTCGAGTCTCAAGTCACTGGTGTAAAAGTCCGAGTCAAGTCACAAGTCTGAAACTTTGAATTTCAAGTCCTTTCGAGTCTTTAAAAAAAAAAACGAAAAAATAATGTTGCAGTTATGCTAAATGTAAATATTAGACCATGTAATTTTAAAATCTGTGTTTTTCTCAACACATGACAAAATAGTGAACTTAGAAAATATACACAAATTGTGAAATTGCACCTCTTTAAAATGCAGCTCAATTAAACCTAGCTCCAAGAATAATTTTCACCGACAGTTCTGAGATAAGCTGCATGTTATTCTTGGATGCGGTTGTAGGACCGGCTTTAAAATCGCATGACAAAAATATCATACACATTAAAAAAAAACTGTATCACCAACGTAGCCTGGACAACATTTGCTAGTTAGATGAAGTCAGCTATCTCATCTTAGCATATTTATTTCAATTCAATTCAATCTTTTTTTTTTTTTTATAAATTTTATTTTCAGTCACAGCAGCATGTTAACAACAAAACATTGAACATACAGTAGTTTGCTGTTCAGTATTTACAATACCCCAAAAGATAACAGAAATAGAGAAGGAAAAAACAAACAAACAAACCAAAGAAACCCCTACAAAACAACAAAAAACAAACAAACAACAACAAACAAATAGAAAAATAAAATGTATAAGGGACATTCAGCGTACAGTTAGCTATGATAGCGATATAGAGATATGGTATCTGGTCATGATAAGGTGGTCATTTTAAATGTTTCCATGTACATCAAGAATGGCTGCCATGCCCTAAGAAATTTGGTGGTTGAACCTGCCAGTGTATATCTCATCTTTTCTAAATGTAAAAACCTCATGAGCTCCGCAAGCCACTGTTCATGTGTGGGAGGAGCTTCCTGCTTCCATCTTAAAAGTATAAGGCGCCTTGCGATAAGTGAAGCAAAGGCAATAGAATTCAAATAGCATTTTGGCAAAGTGATGTCTTGAGGTATCACCCCAAAGATAGCCGTTAGAGCAGAAGGCTCATATTTAACGTTATACATCTCTGACAGAGTGTTAAATATAGACACCCAATAGGTATGAAGATTGGGGCATGTCCAAAAGGTATGAAGGAGCGAACCTGTTTCTGCTTTACATCTGTTACACAGAGGGTCAGCTCCTGGATAGAACTTGGCTAACTTTTCCTTGGAGATATGTAATCGGTGTAGGACCTTAAATTGAAGGAGCCCATGCCTGGCACATATCGAAGAAGAGTGTACCCTCTGGAGAAAAGATTGCCAGAGCTCATCTGTTATAGTCATCCCAAGGTCTTTCTCCCACTGTGCTTTAAAGATGAAGAGAGAAGGAGATTGAAGATCTAATAGTATAGCATAGATTTCTTTAATCGCCCCTCTCTTATGAACGTTTATATTAATAATTTTATCCAAAGAAGTTTCCTCAGGTAGTTCCGGAAATGAAGGAAATCGACTCTTTACAAAGTGACGAATTTGTAAATAGCGGAAAAAATGTTGCCGAGGAACATTAAACTGCTTCAGGAGCTGCGTGAATGAGGCAAAAATCCCATCTACAAAAAGGTCTTTGATATTTCTAAGGCCATTACTTTCCCATATTTTAAAGGCAGAGTCCATCATGGAGGGTGGGAACATATGGTTTGAGCAGATAGGTGCTTTAATTGACATTAAGTGTAACCCCAACCTTTTCCTACATTGCACCCAGATTCTGAGCGAGTCATACAACAAAGGGTTACGTTTATAGGTGTATAGTTCTAATGGGAGAGCTGAACTCAACAAAGCTGATAGGCAAATTTTGCCACAATTGGATGACTCAATTTGGAGCCAAGCTGGAGTCTCTGTAGTAACATTACTCATCCAGTACAGCATATTACGAATATTTGCTGCCCAATAATAAGACTGAAAGTTTGGCAAGGCTAATCCACCCATTGGCCTAGTCCTCTGCATGAAATCTTTACGAATTCGTGGACTTTTGCCATTCCAAATAAATGCAGAGATATGCTTATTCAGTGTTATAAAATACTTATTGGGTAAGTAGCATGGGATACATTGAAATAAGTAAAGGAACTTGGGAAGTATGTTCATTTTGATAGAATTGACGCGGCCAATTAATGACAGTGGTAAATTGTTCCACCTCTGAAGATCTGTCTCAGTATTTTTAAGCAGCGGGACAAAGTTTCTTTCATAAAGATCTTTGTATGAGTGGGTAACCTTAACCCCCAGATAGGTCACATACCCTGATTTAACGCTAAATTGAAAACCTGAAAATGAAATCTTTCTGGCTATAGAGTTGACACAGAGAAGTTCACTTTTATGCAGATTTAACTTGTAACCTGAAATATTACCAAAACATTCAAAAATGGCAAGAGCACAGGGAAGAGAGCATAAAGGCTCTGACATATACAGCAGGAGGTCGTCAGCATATAAGGATATTTTGTGCTCCTGGTCACCTCTGAAGATGCCCTTAATGCAACTGTCAGCTCGCAGTTTAATCGCCAGTGGTTCAATTGATAATGCAAAAAGAAGAGGGGATAAGGGACAACCTTGTCTCGTACCACGGAGAAGTGGGAAATAAGAAGAGAATAACGAATTTGTTCTAACACGTGCCATAGGTGAGGAGTAAAGTAACTGAATCCATGAAATGAAATTAGGGCCAAATCCAAATTTATGCAGAGTATAAAACAGATAATCCCACTCCACCCGGTCAAATGCCTTCTCAGCATCGAGTAATAAGGCAATTTCAGGGGTTGTAGTTGACTTGGTGTGTAATATGTTCAAAAACCTGCGCAGGTTGAAAAAACCATGCCTACCCTTCACGAAACCTGTCTGATCTGGAGAAATTAACAATGGTAGATGTTGCTCTAGCCTGAGAGCAAGTGTTTTTGACAGTATTTTTAAATCTACATTTAAGAGTGATATAGGACGATATGATGAACACTCTAATGGATCTTTATAATTCAATTCAATCTTAATTGGCAGACTTCATGTCCATAAAAACAAGACAAAAAAAAAAAAAAAACACACACACACACAACACTCCCCCCCCCCCCCCCGCAACACAAGGTATACACCATTAAATATATATATGTATATAAATAAGTATCTAAAACATTTGTAAAAACATAAAACCATAATATACATAAAACACAATTACTTAAAATAAATCAATAAATACACAAACACTTTAACCAGTGCTTTCTGAGACTGGATGAGTAACGGGAACCACTCACTGTCGGATCTGTAAGTGCTAAAATTATACTGTTACTCGAACCATCCAGTCGTTCTCTAAAATTGAACATTAGCTTCCTTAAAAGTGCTTTAAAAGTCCAAACACCCACAACTACAAACATCTGGCTGGCACTACCACTTCTAGGTATCCTGCAAAGGATTCTCATCGCATCATTATATGCAACATGCAGCTTCTGCATGCTACATTGTTTGTAGGATGACCACAAGGGGGCAGTATATAGCGGTGTGCAATAGGCTTTAAACAAAGCCACTTTAACTGGAAGTGAACAAAAGCTGAATTTGCGTGCAATAGTATTTGCCTGCACATAGAGCTTACACTGTTGTCTGTATATGTCATCATCATCATTCATTTGCTCAGTAATAAAGTGACCGAGGTATTTCACCTTTTTATCAACTTCAAGAGTTTTTTGTGCCAGTTTAAACAAAGGGAAATTTAGCTGTTTATCCTGCTTGGTTCTACATATCAAAACAGCACTTTTAGCAGCATTGTACTCAATGTCATATTGCACACCATATTCAGTACAGACATTAAGAAGATCCTGTAACCCAGCACTGCTTGGACTAAAAACAACCAGGTCATCTGCATACATAAGATGATTTATCAGTGCTTTACCTAATATACACCCAGTGTTACAGGCTCTCAGTTGTATGGACAAATCATCGACATACAAATTAAATAAAATTGGAGACAAAATCCCACCCCGTCTAACACCATTGCTGACACCAAAGGGGGCAGAAATACTGCTTCCCCATTTAACCTGCATGTTCTGATGAGCGTACCAGTAAGAGAGAATCCTCACGATGTACTGAGGAACTCCCCATCTCTTCATTTTATCAAAAAGTTTTCTGTGGTTCACTCGATCAAAAGCCTTAGAGGCATCAATGAAAGACATGAGGACAGATGAATTTTTAGCCCTGTACAAACTGACTATTTCCTTGAGTGCATATATGCACATGTCAGTGCCGTGCTTTGAAGCCAAACTGATTATCCAGAGAAGAGATGAACACACTAACTCTGTCAAACAAGATTCTTTCTAACACCTTAGATAAAATACTGGCTAGTGCAATCGGCCTGTAATTATCCAAGCAGCTCACTTTTGCAGCTTTGTCCTTCATAACTGGTACCAGTAAAATACACAGCATTGAGTCTGGTAATATGCCATGAATCATAAACCCAGTGAAACAGAGTGCTAAAAGAGGAGCTAGCCTTACACTAGCATGTTTTAAATGTTCTGCAGTGATGTGATCCAAACCAGAGGATTTATTATCAGACAACCTATGAATGGCTTCATATACTTCATGTGTCCTTACACTTATTGTGTCATTACTCATGTCAAGATTGTCCTCATATGGTTCACTTTTTATACAGTTAAACAACGCACTGTAATGCTGTCTCCATAATGCTGCAATGTTATCTGCCCCAGAAACACCTTCAACAGTTGATGGTAGAGATGGTTTACAGTTATTAAGAGCTTTCACCTCTTTCCAAAAATCTGCCGTATTATTACACAGCATTTTCCTGGCCAAAGAATCTGCTCTTAGCATTTGCTCATTTTTAGTTATAAAGCGAACAGCGTACTTATATCTGGCATTCGCACATTTTTTCTGTTCAAATTCTGGGCCTTGTTTAGGTCTTCCAGCCATGGCCCAACATTTATAAGCTATGCGAGCTTCATCATGGTACATGGATACATGTTCTTTCCAGCCAGGTCTGATGTTAGGTTTCTTATGCTTATATTGTTTATCAAGCAGTGTGCCACTTTTATACAGAGCAGTCACTATATCATCATACATGGAGCAGAGTAAATGTTTATGCACAGCATTCTTACAGTTGACATCTTTGCACAAAATAGCTTCTTTATTTATATGCATATTAATAATCATACGGTTCTTGGAGTGAGTGCACACACTCATGAAGTTTAGTAACTTCCGGTCACTGCAACAAGTCCAGGTACAGTTTACCGACGGATGGGTGCAGGACCTTGAAATGCACCGTGTAGAACGAAAGACCATCGTACGTATCATAAGTTTACCAGTCTCACAAATCGTCGTCATAAATACACATTCCTTAACCGTTTATTAATAGGACCTTTGAGCTCAACGGTAATTAATTAGTAGTGGAAATAATTTCTGGTAGCATCACAGAAATGTAGCAGTGACAATAATACTGTATGCTGTAATCGTACTGGACAATTAGTGATACAAAGAAACCTGTTTTATCCTGTGAATAAAAGTATATGTTTTTGTCAATGTACCATAATAACAGAAGCGAAACACAATATTGTGTCAGGACAATTCACTATTTATGCACAATAAACACAGGAGCATAGCGCGACAATTTCTGTTCAGCGCCAGACTTGCTTGTAACCTATATCACTAATTATGTTATGAAAATGACGCATTAACTACAACAGCAGACTGACCTTCGTGTAAATGCTTGGAGCAGACTAACCTGTGAGCTGGAGTGTTCTGGGACGTTATATTTGGTCTTTGAATGGCTGCAATCCAGTCGCCTCTTTGTTACTTCGGAAACATGGCTCGAACAATTTCTCTTCAACGACGTAATCCGATAACAACCGATCTCTTTACCCGTCGGCTTCCCGTGGCTGTCATGCGACCGGCTATTGCAGTTAATAATACAACAGCTTCTTGACATTTTTGTGTTTCTTTTTATCGCTGTGTGACTGATTTTAATTGAAAGCCTGCGTGCGCTAGTACCGCTTGCCACGAGTTCCCAGAATCCTTTGCGGTTCTACCCGTGAATGACGTCACATTTTCAATCTCTATATAATATGCATGTTAAATTTTATATTTGGGGTAAAATATCAAGTCTTTTCAAGTAAACCGGTTCAAGTCCAATTCAAGTCCCAAGTCATTGGTGTAAAAGTCCAAGTCAAGTCACAAGTCTTAGAACATTTTTTCAAGTCAAGTCTAAAGTCATAAAATTAATGACTCGAGTCTGACTCGAGTCCAAGTCATGTGACTCGAGTCCACACCTCTGACAGCAACGCCGCTCACAGCTCAGGAGATAACAAGCGAGAGACAAAACAAATCGTTTTTTTCTCTAGCTGTTAGTCTGCTGTGCCTTTTACTGCAGGACCACTAGAGCCAAAGGAGAACAAAGAAGGAGATGCATAAATAAGAAAAACATTTCCATGTTCACAGGTACCTGCTCTGATTTATATTGTCCTTGTTCATACATTTATTTTTAAGATGATCACCCCTGTAGAGATGATTTCTACTGCAGGAACTATCAGGTGGGACTTTCAGGATCCTTATTGAGGGATAAAGAAGTCCTGAGAGATCCTTCAAAAGCTCATTGGTGTGGCTGCTTAAACTAAGAGATGACCAATTGTATAAACTCAGCAAGCTACCAGAAGCAAGATGGAAAAAAGTCTGAAAAGGAACAATGAGGTTATTCAGGCTCTTTTGGGGATTTTTTATGCTGCTGATGAGGTCTCAAGAGATTTAGAGTCTTAGAAAGAGCACAAGGGAGAGTGAGAGGCGAAAACAACCAGAATTTATATTTCAGTCAACAACTCTCATCTCAATTAATCCAATTATTATTATTCATTCAGAAACACGCTTTTATTACACTTGCCAACAACTACAACACTCAGGTGCGTCCGCCTCCCCTGCAGCAGCACCGCAGACCACGCCCCACCACAATACTTATAGCGGCAGATCCAGATTATCAAGTGTTTTCCAACATAAAGGTCGTCTCACTGGGCCAAATTGAATCCCTGCCAGCCCACGGCATCCACTGTGGTATGTCTTGACATAACCACGTGAAGTCCCACAGCCAACAAACACGTCAGTCACAAAGTTGAAACAGGAGTGGGTGGCAAAACACCACTGTACAGGTGAAGGGGAGTGCTTTAACTTTGTAACTTTATCTGCATGAAAAGAAAAAAACACGAGCTTTATAGTGAAAATTATCTTATTTTGATAATCGCTCATTACCAAAAATCATGACTGATTTTAAGACTTGATTAATCACCCAGTCTTAGTGGTTGATTACTTTAGGCTTTTATTTCATTACTTGTTTCTGCAGTGTTTGATACAAAGTGTTTGCTGGACTTTCACCCAGGCAACTGGAGTTTGAGTCCTATGTGGCCATTTGTAGGCTCGTTTACTGTTGTTTGAGTGTTTCGCATCGGTAACTTCCTCCTGTGCGTGCCCAACCTCAGTGAAATAAACACACAACCTGGGTTCTGTAGTCAAAATTTCCCTTTAAAAAGTGCAGTCAGTAATTTTTTTTAGGTTATTTAATTTTATGTAGTACTCATAAATATACACAGATTAGTGTGTAGTCATGTTGACCAGCATTCTCATAAACTGGGTGGGAAGGAAATCACCATCACAGCTAATCGCATTTTACGTGCGTGGCTAGAAACTGGCCACGACCCTCCCATCCCCAGACAGCTGAAAAGAGCCTTAAACAACAGCTGCAGCTGGTACATTATTTCGGCTAATGTTAGGTTCAAGAGTCCTAAAAATCAAACAGTTTCATTATATTCTCACATTGTATAAGAGGTTATTACTAAGTGTCAGAGCCCAGCAAAGTTATATTCACTTTAGACAATTTCACTAAGAGCAGCTAACAGAAGCTAACAGCTGCAAATATAGCAGCACTTACCAACAGAAACGTTCTTCTCTGACTCTTTGGCCACGTCTCACTCCTTTACAACCTCTTCCAGAGTAAATAAAGGTGCACACTTCTCACCCGGCATTGACAGCTGAGTTAAACAGTTGATTACACCAATTCACTTTACACAGACAGAGAGAAGCTCCAGATCCAGTCAAAAAATCTGCAATTTACTGAGATCTAAATTTTACACACTGTAATTTTTAAAATAATTTTCCATTTTAGTTGATGTTCAGCTGGTTAATCTCACACATGTGCAGTAGTCCCTATAGTAGCCCTATAGTATGCTTAAGGACCACTATGACATGCGGGTACACGCTGCCAGTGCCTTCTTTTCTTCTAGGATCTGGCCATGACACCTCTGGCTGTTTTTTATTAAACAGTTGGACTGTTTACAACAGCATCCTTGCCTACAGTTGACTCTGTGCCAGAGAGCCATCACCGTAAAAAGTCTCACTGCTCTGTCACAGGGTCGTCTGTCTCCGTGTTATTACACTTCAGCCGCCGAGCAATACTCGAGAGAGACGGTGATGCGAGGTTGTTTAAACAGTGGCAGGTGTTTCTTTCCTCAGATCAACTTCCTGGTAGAGCTGCAGTGACAGATAAAGGCAAATACATAATAAAGTCAAATTTATTTGACCCTTTGAAGGGCTTCAAACAGCATTTGATTTTGCAGTTCTGTGAAGTCATATAACAAAGTCCAATTTATTTTTGAAGTGCTGGAAAATGCATGTAGATTTACAAGACAGGTGCGATCTACAACACAAACAACAGCTTTTCTCAGTAACCTCTTTTGCATACGGTTCACAAGCACAGATTTTCTGCTTCTAACAAAGCTCAGAAAGCTGAACTGGAAATTTGCAGTCATGTAAATCAGTGTTAACTTTCTTTAATCAGCATTTTTTTTTAACATAAATATTAACGATATTAAATATTAAAGTGCGGCAGCACACCTATATGGAAAACTGAAACTAATAAATGTATATAAATATTAATAATAAGAAGAAATAAGAAAAGAGACTTCTGTTTTCGTGGAAGACCAGGAAGCAGGACAGAACATTATCAGAAAAGAGAGAAGTACGACCTGAATTGTGTGACTGAGCCCATGAAGCCATCAGGAAACTGTTTCCACAGGTCAGCACAGAGAACCTGAAGTGTTTTTGCAACCAGAAGAGGCACCCCCTGGTGGCCATTGAAAAGAATTCCAGTTTAAGGCACTTAGGCATCTCTGTGTTAAAACACTCAAGTTTACAGCAGAAATACTCATGTCTACTGTCTGCTACACCAAACAGTTTTAGCATCTAGCTGTCTACTAAGTTTAAATCTGAATCTTTGATCTGGACCTCTCCAAGGTGTTTGTGATGCTGGAGCTTTTAAGAGCACTTTCTAATGCAATTCTATGACAAACAATCTAACCTGCTATTAATCTGTTACTTTGCACAGATTAGCAGTTATCCAAGTCTGTGCTATGGACCTGTACACTTTGTGGGTGCAGCTTTCTAATCACGTATGCCTGCATTAGCTGATAACTTAGCACTTCGCTTCGCTTGAAAGAAATATCAACTTATATTGAGACATGAAAATGCAGAGTCCATGTTATTTATACACTCACCGGTAGGAGCACAGATGAACCAGTAAATCACCAGATTCAACCTTCAGGCTGAGCTCCGACTTCACTACAGCAACAAATACAAAAGTTAACAAATACAGAATCAATTTAAAGCAGAAATATAATTTTTACATTTTAAATAAAGGTTATTTTGATATCTGCGGTGCACTTGATATCATATTTGTTCATTACCATTTATTTACCAGGCCATTTCATTATTGTTTTATTTCACAGTTTTATTTCGACAGCTTTGGTCCTCCATACACTTCACTACCTACAGTACAGTCAGTTTGCCTTGGTTTTTTTCTGTCGTTTCACTCCTGCTGACACTAAAATGAGCTGCATCTTTTGAGCCCAGCAGGCAAAACTCAGCAGCAGTGAAGACCTGAAGGTGAGACAACAAAGAAAAAACAGCGAGCTATGAATGAGGGAGAAGTATTAACAATTGGAAGCCTTGTAGATGAGGAGGTGGATGAGACAGTGGTTTGAATGAGGCTCGATCAGAGAGGATGGAAGCTGTTTTTAAGAGACCCGAGCGCAGAAAGCTGGTCTGAGGAGCGGCTGAATGAGTGTAACCTTGCTTTGGGCAGCTTTGAGAGATGCATGGACGAATTCTGATGAGACTGTGAAATTGAAAGTGAACTTAAGAGTCCATGGAAGCTTAAGTACATTGTCCTTGTGTCTGAATGGTCTGCTGATCAGCGGGCTGGTTCAGCAGCAGTGAAAATGGCTTAATTGCAAATTACCACTTCAGTGCCTCGGGCATGTCATGATTTTCACACTTTAGGTTTTAAATAGACAGCAAATGTAAAACAAGGAAGGGGAAATGGAAGAATTAGGATCCACATATCCAGTCCAATGGAAAACCACCAATACATTGATCCTGCTGTATTGTGTGTATCCACAAATTCCTCTGGATAACCTGATGTTCATTCGCATTCAAGTACACTCTCCTGCTGTTGGAAAACCCACAGACTGTAAATAAAAGATAGATGTAGCCACAGTCACTTTACTTTTGGGTTTTTTGAGCCAGAAGTGACAATCAGGTGTATCTTCTTCAAGTTAAACCTATGGCTGAGATATAACACTTAGACATGAGTGCCAACTCTCACTTTTGAACAACAGAAACAACCACACTTCTTAACTGTTGTTAAAGAATCATTTACATAGACTGTATATACAAGATGGACGAACGCTCCAAAAGGCTCTAACAACAAAAACAATCTGAGGGGAAGTCAAGCAGACAGCTAAATTATACAAACTTTTATCCCCATGCAGAGTGAGTGGGTGGGCTTATATGGTGCATTTATTTAGAGGTCGCCACAGTGGATCATTGGCCTCTATCTCCTATCGCCTCCTCTGTCACAGCAACCCTCTGCATGTTCTCCTTCACTACATCCATGAACTTCTTTTGTGGTTTCCCTCTTCTCCTCCTGCCTGATTCTGGCCCCAGAATAATTCCTGGAACTGCTGCTCCCAGTGCAAACCAGTATAGATCCTAAGATATATACTGGTATTGGTCTGCTAACAGTACCACTCAATGTTTAAAGAATAAAGACGAACACGTGTTTGCTTTTAGGGCAAAACTAAAGAAGTCACCAGATCACCGGATTTGTCAGTATCTTCTTATTTTTATCAGGTTTTCTTGTAGCTCTAACATTTATTATTCTTTTATGTCAGATTTTTGTTACTGCAAAGATGCCCGAGGCTGTAAACATGCTTGTTTCTGCTGTAAAGTTGAATATTTTAACATGGGACTCTATGTGGACTGATTCCCTACTGGACCCTCAAGTGGTCATTAGAAGAACTGCAGTTTCTGGCCATATACAGTAGGTGCAGTGGACGTCTTCAACCTTCCCTGAGATGCTCACAATGACCCATGGCTGCAATGCTGGTTCATTCAGTCTTTGAGAGTGCAGTACCTGAAAACCACACAGACAAAGTTAATTTAAAGACAAAAACTCTAATGACCCAAGGCCGACACAAATGTGTTTTATCTACTTTCAAATCCATTTATCATAAATGTAACAAATAAAGTGTATAGAAATTTAGCACATACATGTAATTTTTAATCTTTTTATGTATCCATCTATAGAACGCTGCATGTTATATTCTAAATCTGCCTCTTTTTCTTTTTCAGAAACCCGCCCGCAAAAAATGAACCTAAAGTATGTAAGGCAAGGATGTAATCACTTTCAACAGGGAGAAAGCATAAAGTTCGACTTTAAGTGACAATTATGAATCACTTAATATGAAAAGGAGATTCTGCAGGGCATTAACCAATGTTTAAAACTAAAATAGAATGTATTTTGAGTTACACGGGACATAAACAAGGAAGCAAGGTGTATAATTAGGATTATTTATAATAAATATGAATTAATTAGTGCAATTTCTTTAACCATAGAGAATGACTTAATCCTTCAGGACAATGTCACATCAGTGCACTGAACTCACTATGTTATCCATCTAACAGAGCCTCCATATGTTCTCACTGTAATTTCCCCCTCATGATTGAATTTATGCTAGCACTAATCTGAATGTTCGGGGGAAAATCAAACGCATTTTACCTACGGTACTCAAGCTGACTTACCTTTGTTTGAATGACGGCAAATTCACAATGTGGAGGCTTAAAAATAGCTAAATCTTGTATCCATCCTTGGTGAATTGGATGTGTGCCTCCAAACATTTATAATTGCGAAATTGTTTCGCCGTGTATGTGCTGACTCCACAGACAAGGTACGAGAATATATCAGGCTAAATCAATAGCGGTTGGTCTTCAGGGTTTCTACTCCACTGCCGTATTTCATACGGGTCAACATTTCCAAAGCACGCTATTTTTTGCAAGTAAAGTCTCTTTGCATCCAGACGCAATCTGTCTCTATAACATCCTTTTCTTTTGAGCTGCTTTTAAGTTTGATTCGTAGCAATCTTCCTTCCAACACATAGTGTTTGTTTTGATTCGTGGCCTGCTAAAATGGTGCTGCGCTCCCACAATGCATTGCAGCGTGACGTCAACTCCAAAGCCCTATTGGCTTCATTGTTTTTCGCCTCACGTGTAGTTTCTTTTTGAATAATTTTACACCAATTATGTATTAAACGCCCAGCTGAAAGTAGTCTCCAGGCCAAATCCAATATTTAGTTCTTTAAACAGTTGAAAACTTCAATATCCTGCTGTTTTAAACAAGAACTGAGCTTTCGTTTTAAAAAAGAAACCTTTTAAGAACCTTTTTAAAGATTTAGACCTTCAGATCTAAAAGTTTCAGACTGAAAGACAGAAGAAGAATTTTTAAAAAGTAGTGGCATTCATTTACATTAACAAAGAAAGCTGACTAGCTCTTTAAAGTCAGAGCAGTAATTAGCTACATGATGAGTTTGTAAGCTGCGTCTCCCAGGCTGATCCTTTCTTGTTTGATGTGATCATTGGTGTTCATGTATGATCTGCTGCACCGAGATCTTAAGGATTTCCATTAGTAAACCTAACATGAAAGTGCACGGAGTGGCAGTGCTGTGAGGTGCCTGGGATAAAAGCATTGGTGTAATAGAATATGCTCTGTGGAGAATCCTCCATAAGCTGCAGACCAACCAGCTGACACTGAACACACTGTATTATTCTGACTGAGAGGCTGGATGGAAGCAGCGATTCGATGATTTATTCATGCACACAAGTCACACAAGAGGCCTCCCACACAAGTCTGTGAGCCCTGTCTTTACACAGTGATTATAACTTTAAAATACCCCCCATGTAGATGGTTTCCAGTCCTGCAGAGTGTATTTAGGACTGCACTTTAAAGTTAGAAAAAAAACAACAGCCTGTTCAATGGGAGAAGCACCACCACTCTTTAGTATTAATCCAGTGTTCATAATGCAGGCTTATATTACATTGCTACCACTCATAGTTATTCTGATGGTTATTTTCACTGCACCACGCAGTGAAGGCTATTCAGTGTCCAACATTTTCCCACACAGCCCTCCTCCCCAGGCCAGTAGATCAGAGTTTTACTGCTCCACAAGAAAAAAAATCACTCCTATGTACACCCACTATTATTATTTTATTTATATATGATTTTATAAAGCACTTAATGTAGTGTCCCCATATGAGGGAACAGGGTCTGAGGAAAGTAAATAGATTTGACTAAGTACCTTAATTTATAAAAATAATACTTCATAATTTATTAGTAGATTCATATTTTATATTAATCTAAATCTGCAGGATGAGTCCACTTAAATGTGTGGAGTGAGTGTAATGGGCGCGCTGCAGGTTTCTCTTCTGCAGAGAGAGAGAGTGGCCGCTGTTGCCCTGCAGCAAAGTTTACCAGAAATCTGAGCTGAGTTTACCTGCAGACGAACACTTTCACTTTCAGGTTGTCTCCGATTCAGCTGAGCTGTTGGAACAACTGTTTAGGTTTAAATACATCCACTGCATGTCTGGCAGCTTCAAATCACACAGGAAGTGTTTCCGAAGCAGCAGCTATCGTATGCATGGGGTCTTTTATTTTAAAAATTGATCACATTCTCTACGTCGTTCCTGTATGAGAAATCCACAGACTGTAAATAAAAGGTGGACATCACCACTGTTACATAAATGTGATGTCACTCTGCTTTTTGAAGCCCTGGCTTCAAAGACTAAGTAACTGGAAGGTATTACCTGTGGATGTGAAACCAGTGTGGGGTTGTCATGACTGACTGTCATTCCAGAGCAGGAGCACCGCTTCCTTCTTGTTATTGTTGATTTATATACACTGTAACTATAAACTGTACTTCAAAGATGGCTACAGCTAGCATGATGTACTCACTGGTTTGAAGCCTCAGCATTAGCATCCTGGGTTTTTTTTTTAAGCCTGAAGTGACCTTTTTTGGACAAGAATGTAGAGCAACAAGTTTTGATGCAAAGAAACATCCTTCGCAGTGTCAGGTGGAAACACCATCATCAACCTGAGTGGGCGTGAAATTCAGCATAGCTGTGCCAAATGTGTTTCATAGTGATAAAGAACTCTTATTGAAGGTTTGAAATGTGATCAGAGGGGACATCTGTGACCTGGTTGATGCAACCCCTCACTCATAACTGACTGATGCAGACACCGAGGTGCCAGCGGCTGACCAATCAACCTTCACTGAGACTATGTTGAACCCTTAACATCACTGATGCTGAGAGGCAAAACCTCGACATTCCAACTTCCTCATTTCTTCACCCTGTAAGGAGTGTTTTGTGTACGAGTTAACAGAGACCTACAGTGACAGTTTGTAGATGGTGACTGAGTAAACAGAAGGGTGAAATGATAACATTAACCAGAACTTTTCAAACCTTATTCTTTTTAAACTCTTCACCTGCAGTTTCACCAAAGATTCTGACATATTCACCACTTCTTGAATGTCTCGTCAGAAGAAAATGGACCAAAAGAGCAAACGGGGCTCAGTTACCTGCTACTGAGCTCCTGGATCTCACCAGTGTGACAAGTTAAGAGTGTAAACACAAAAGTATTTCTTATATGCACAGATATTTAGACCATGTATTATTTTTTTTTTTATTTATAAGAATAAAGGATTAAGAGCTCATGTACTAGTTTATTTTAATGTTGCTTAATGTGGAGATTTAGCTTTTCATTTGGTTTTCACACCTCTCAAATTAAGGTTCAGGGTTGGTTGGTTAATGTTTAGCTGTTTGAGTTTGTGCTAGAGTTTCACTTTAGTCTCTCACCTGTGAAGCTATCACCAGTCAAACTGACAGTATGGATGTGATGGGATGGAAGAACATCTCCTTGGAACCATGTTTTCATCTGAGGAGAGACATCAGGTGTGCTGTAACAGTCAGGCAGATTCTTGTAGGCCAGCACTGTGTGTGGAAACAACTTGGATTTGTTGTTTATTCCTCCCAGTGGCTCTACAGATCTATTAAAGCTGAGAAAGAAGTAGAGAAAACATGCAAGCGCTTGCTCGCAGGAACAGCGATCCGAACCCTGCGGCGAGCGCAGAGCGTGTCACTTCCTGCATGAGCGCTCCCTAAGAAGAAAAGAAGAATCATGTTTCATCTAAATGAACGCTGTAGAAAGTCTGATCTCCTGCAGCAAGACAAGAGCGCGGTTCAGCAGTTACACAAAACCGAAGTGATTTCAGCTCTTTCATTTACATACATGTAGCTTATTTAGTTATCGCCTCACTTTTCCTTTTAGCTTTTACACAAATGCTTTCCTCTTAAAACTTTGGTGAAAATCTTTTTATTTAGAAAATTTTCTAAACACGTTTGATGCATTTGGTGTTTTTGATGTGCTGCTGTGATGAAGGTAACTTGCAGACTGCCAACAGAGCAGTTTTATGAATCAGGGCAACGTCTATTTCTGTCCCTACAGTCTACAAAAGTGTACCTCACAGAGCCTCAGGACTTTATTTCCTTTATTTTATATCAACTTTTTATGACTTTCAAGAATTCTTTAATTTTTACATCAACAGTGCTTAACATCTTTATTAGACCGCCTGTCGTAAAAACAAGGAAATACAAATAATTTACTTTTCTATCAAAAAGTTATTTAAAACGAAAGCTTATATTATTATTTATGGAGCAAATAATAAACCGAAATCACAATTTTATACCCAAATTTGAGGCGGCACACTGGACTTCTCAGTCAGAATTAAATAAAGCATAGCTTTCAATCACTAAGGCAAATTTTTCTGTTCAGGAATTCAAGCTAATTACTGTAATTTCTTAATAAAAAAAATAATAATCTGCTTTTTTGGGGGGAAAACATTAAATTTGAAAATTCATGCATAACAACAATAATTATATTTTGGCATTAAAAATATCATTAGGATTAAAAAGCGTTCACATACTGGTGGATTAACCGTTACAGAAACATTAATGGTTTTGGTGATTACAATACTGTTAATTGAGGGCAGCTGTGGCATAACCCATACACTGATGGTGGTCTAGTGTATTTATTAAACACATTGGATAAGTTGTTTCAGTCATTAGGACAAAAACTCCAAATGTTAACAGCTCAGTTTTTTCACCATCAATCGTTTAGAAAAATTATTTATAAGAAAATGTGCTTCAAGAAAACAAAACTAAAATAATGGATTTTCTGAGACTCTATAAAGACATATCCAGAGAACTTCTGAAGTTCTGTCCTCTTTTATGAACTTTTTAACATGGCAAGTATTTGTTTGCAGCGTCGGTTCTGTCGTGGTCAAAAGGAAGTTGCCTTCTTCTTTGTCAGATTTTTTTTCCAGAGTGGGAAAACCATCTGAAAACATGAAGTGGAAAACCCATTTCCACAGCCCTCGAGTTTGCCCTTGACTTGAAGCCGAGCGCCGCTCTGATTGAGGGTTTTGTTAAACTGCATCACTTGTGTCAAATCTCAGATACCCCTCGACATACTGACTGTAATTAGTTTCCAGATTAATCCGCACGCGGCCAAATGTGGCTTTCTCCCACACTGTTCTCAAAGTAAAGGCTATAGCTCGGATAATCAAATAATAGGTGAATATCAATGAAAAGACCAAATCACATTGGTCCCCAGCTCCCCCATGCAATTATTTCCTATTCACATTAATTATTGCTAACAGATGACACTAATGACTTCGAGAGGAAGCTGGCCTCGGCGGCTCTCCAAACGATCGATGCCGTTTTAAATAGGGTCACAGCACTTGAACCTTTGGGCCTTCTGACTGAAAACGGCATCTGCAGTATGCCAGCGATTCGAGTGCCAGCCGGGCTACGTAACAGACTTCCACACAAGATCCTTCACAAATAAGATAACCCGCCAGCCATGAAATTTAAGTCAAACTGGGGTCTTCCATAGTAGATGATATCATCTTATCTACGTAGTTTATTTACAGTGAAAGGCAAAAAAACCTTTGGGTAACTCTGGTACCCAGAGTCCATATTTTAACCTGCTTAACTGTCATAATACATTTATAACTCATGAACTTTGTGGCGAGCCAAAGCAAAGAATGCATAATTCTATAATGTTTGACATCTAGTCTTGGCAACCGGGAATTGGGCCATCAAGACCTCCTCCGCCCCTGACTGCCATTCAATGCACACTAAATCGAAAACCCATGGTTCCTCCTATGGGTGGTGGGCCTACAGGAGGCTGTGCCTGTGGTGAAGCCTGACCACCTTAGCTCAGGGGGCCCTGATGCTCTGGGTAGTGATCGAAAGAATGTGACTGAAGATAATGTCAGTCTTCGGTAGTAATGACTCAGAAGAAGAGGATCAAAATTCAGAATGCATTAGGAAGACTAAAAGTTCAAAGTTCAGACCTTTAATCCAGGGCAAGGTCATACAGCACGGACGAGAGGTGAAGTCCAAAAACAGGAAAAAAGGGCAGACACATGGAAGGTAACTCGGACAGTCAAGAAACTAGAATAGACGCGAAGAAAAACAAGAAAACACAGGATGTTTTAACTAAAGAGAGCACTTATCCGGTTGTTCAGTGATGACGCGACGAATCCTACTTCCGGGCCTAAAGTAGTCTGCGTTTAATATGGCTTTTGTGTTGTTAACATGTTTAATGTTATGTATTTTCTTCTATTTGGTCTCAAAAAGTTCCTAAAACAGTCAGTGATCACTGTTGACCTCCCTCGGCTTTTATTACCACTAATCATTTATTTAAGCTCAGTTTTTAAAACCTTAGGATGTAACTACAGCCCAGCCCATGCAGCAGTATATGAATGACTAACCTCGTATTGTGGATGGATTATCTCAGTTGTTCTCCTGGCTGAAGTTTGGTCCTTTTACAGCATCCTGCCATGCGATTACATTTGTTTCTGACCACTGAGAACACTCACGTTAAGTTTTATCGAGTGGAAAAAAAGTTAGCTTGTTTATATTATGCTAACATAGCTGTGTCGCTAGCGGTCACGTGGCACATCATTATATACCAGCTAGCCCAACTTCAGTAACCCTACAAACGTCACTGCTGTTTAGTTTTCTGTCTTCATTTATGCTGGAAGTGATAGCAGAGCTGTACGTTTTAATTTGTTTCCAAAACCCCGCAGTCAGGACATGCTATATTGTATTTAGATAGAAGCTAGTGAGCTAACTCCCTGCTAACTTCTAACTCCGTTAAATGTCATAAATTCCGTTTTCATGGATGCCTGGATGTTAAACTCAATTGTTACACCTGGTAGAGCAGAACGCTGATCATTTTATTAAAGATGAAAGACTTTAGACAGTTTTTCAACTCTCAGTAATGCCACAGTGATCGTTTGATATATGGACCTGCAGCAGAGTTTAGACCCAGACACGGCTAGTGACGTCAGACTGAACAATCGGATAGGACATAAAAACGGGATACACAAGTCTTGTTAGACAGCCCCTTTTTAAAGACCTACAAAGCCCACCTCATGAGGTTGAATGGAGATCTGGTTCATATTGTTCACTGAAAAGGTGTGTGTGTGTGTGTGTGTGTGTGTGTGTGTGTGTGTGTGTGTGTGTGTGTGTGTGTGTGTGTGTGTGTGTGTGAGTTATCTTTGTGAGGACCGAAATCTGCATTCTACTATCCTTGTGAGAACCAACTGTCATTTGTGAGGACACACAATTGGTCCTCACAAGTTTGAAGGCCTTTTTGAGGCTTAAAATGTGGTTTTAGTGTCAGGGTTACAATTAGGTTATGGTTAGGTATTAGGGTAAGGGTTAGGCGTTCATTTTTAATGGTTAGGGTTAGGGTAAGGGGCTAGGGAAACCATTATGTCAATGAAGGTCCTCACTAAGATAGCTGAACGGGGCTGTGTGTGTGTGTGTGTACTGTAGATGTACTGCTTCCTCAGAGTTGTTATGAAGGGCAGGGATAGCTCAGTAGGTGAGTGAATGTTGTAAATGCAGACAGGAATTTCCCCACGGGATCAATAACGTATACATTATTATTAATATTATGAAGGGGGACGCTTTCCAGGCAGGCCAAAAATACGCTTAATTCTGCAAAGTGGCGGACGCATTTCAGTGAGGCTTTAATCCGGCCAGTTCTTGCAAAATTTGTTTTCTTGAACCTAACCTTGTCATACCCGAATCTAACAGCAAGTAAAAATAACATCAAAAAAGTGCAAAACACAGCAGACACAAACCAGATGCAGAAAGCTGCAGCAGTTTGACAAACGTAATTAACTGATTCCGCAGGAAAGAGGACAGACTGGACATCCATCAGTATCTTTAAATATGGAAAACACTACACTCTGAATCTGTCATGAATCGCTGTGCGGCAGGCAGGAGTCGGACCCAAAATGCAAGACTCACAGACTCAGGGGATGAACTCAAAAACCACAGCTTTATTTGCTGGTAGGACAAACTAAACTAAACTGGGAAACAACAAACTAAGAACTCACAGAGAGACACAGGGAGATCCACACAGCATGAGGGACGACACGACACTGACTCAGAGAAACACAGGGTTTAAATACACTGGGGAGTAACGAGGGGAATGAGACACAGAAGGAGGGAACACCTGGGAGCAGTGTTGGGAAGGTTACTTTTAAAATGTATTCCATTACAGAATACAGAATACATGCCCCAAAATGTATTCTGTAACGTATTCCGTTACGTTACTCAATGACAGTAACGTATTCTGAATACTTTGGATTACTTAATATATTATCATGCTTTTTACAACAACGTGAATGTACTATTGCTGTGATTTATTACTATTACTGAAGGTCCGCGCAACTCCGAACTGTAGTAAAGGGACCTCTGACTAATACGGCGGGGTCCCTGTCGGCTCGTAGCCGAAAAATAGCTTTACTTTGTTGTCTGGGTCAACTTTTCTTGCGAGAGACAGAGAGAGGCGTTGAAAGGCTGCTCCAACGGAACTTATTGTTTTCGGAGGAAAACACGAACACAGTGTACAGTCGAGTCTTAATAGCTTACTTACAACTGGGCTCGTCGGGCTCTCTTCTTGGCTGAAGTGGTTATTATTATATTTACATGCTTCCAGCTCCCGTTTTTGCTCGATGACAACTCGTACCTTTCCACTCCCCTTTTTCTCCCTCCTCGCGCTCACAGACACATAACGTGTATGGCAGTCCATTCTCCCTGCAACACGGACTACACTGCCCATGATGCCACATTCTTTAGAGCTATGCTTGCAGCATTCTGCCTGTTAGCTTAGCATAACAACAACAACAACGAAAAGGCGCTCTCTCACCCAGGAAACACTCAGTCGCAGAGAGAGAGAGAGAGAGCGTCGCCATGTAACCATGGCAACCGTAACGCTGCCGCCTGGAACAACAGAACGTAGCTGTCAAACAAAACCCAAACAGTCCTGACCCTCGACTATATGAAACAGGAAAGTACCGCAGTGTAATCCATTTATTTCAACAAAGTAACTGTATTCTGAATACCACATTTTTAAACGGTAACTGTAACGGAATACAGTTACTCATATTTTGTATTTTAAATACGTAACGGCGGTACATGTATTCCGTTACTCCCCAACACTGCCTGGGAGAAATCAGGACTGACGAGACAAGCAAAGCAGGACACATTCACATAAGACACGGACCTTCAAAGTAAAACAGGAAGGATCACAGAGACGCGAACTTGACACAGTGGAGACAGCAACTAAGAAACACAGAGACATAAACCATAAGGCAGAGGACTCTAAGAACTGAAAGACACAGAGGGGAACTCAAACATGCAGACACAGAGGGGACACAGAGAAACATGAAGGGCAAGGGATCGAAACTAGAAACCATAGAATAACTCACACAAGTACGATAATACAAACATCACAAAGAACTAAAAACGCTGAGTCAGAAGACCCAGGACCGTGACAGTATCAGTAAACCAATCATTCAAAAGTTGCCCGTTATTACAAGAAACTGGGGATTTTACTCCAAAATAAATTGCGTGATAAAATATTCAGTTTCTATTAAAGCTTTCAAAACTTTCCTTCAAACCATGTCTATCTCTCTTAACCTTTAATACAAGCATTTTGCATTAGCTGGAGACTTTTTAGGGAAAATGCTCTGTGAAATTTTCTTTCTACAAAATTGCATTTTTGTCCTTGCGACAAACATTCATCACGCAGGCACATCTGGCACAGGCACAAAACTTGCTTTCAGAAATATCACCAAAGGACTCATATCAAGAGTGATATGAGTCAGTGGAATAATGTGAATGTTGATTTTGGTTCATTTTCTAGCTTTTTAGCCCTCACAGGGGCATCATCTTCATCTAACAGTCATTAGTCTTTATGCAGCTGAAATATAAATGAACAGCAGAGACACCAAGAGGCTCTTGGCACAGTTAATAGCCTCCCTTTGTGTCAGAATAGAGGCATTGTTTTAAAATGTCTCATTCAGCAGCTCTCACAGAGATCATGG
Source organism: Astatotilapia calliptera (assembly GCF_964374335.1). Lineage (NCBI taxonomy): Eukaryota > Metazoa > Chordata > Actinopteri > Cichliformes > Cichlidae > Astatotilapia > Astatotilapia calliptera. The sequence goes on from NC_137437.1 coordinate 30,909,873, forward strand.
TGCACCTGTGAGACTAGAGAAAGATGAAAACACTCAGCGTTTTTAAACAGGAGCCATCTGACCGCAGGAGTAGAAAATGTCATCCCATTCTTCAATTAGCCTTTGGATGGAAAGAGACAGCGGTGTATCCAGCATATTGATTCTTTTAAGGACTGTGACGGAGACAAATGGAGAGCGAAGGGCCGTCCAAGAAACACATAATGTCACGAATTAGGTGGATGAACACGTACTGTGTTCACCAGTGTGAATCAGAGGATGAGCTTATAACACCCAGCAGTTGGCGACCTGCTGAGGGTTGGGTTCGGGGTTGAGTTTAAGTTTAATCACACTGACAGTTTTTAGAAGATCTTACCTTTCAAATGAATGCTTACACTTTCATTTCCACATTACAGTGTGGCGAGGCATGGTTTGTCAATTAGCTCATCATGCCTCCCCTATTAAACGTGCCGGGACCTAAGGAGTGTTGTTGTTGTAGTATAGTGGATCGCAGGTGAAAAGCTACAGCCGTGAGTTGTAAATACGACAACCTGGAATTAATAAAGGGTGTTAAAGTGCAGTATGTGGTTGGATCTGTCATTCCCGTTACAGTTTTCCTTTAAAACATCCAAAAGGTAAGCTTTTAAACAGGAAAAATTCCATGACTGTTATCTCAACCCAAACCTATAACTGTAGATGGATCACAGGTGAACTGATAGTTGTTAGGAGGTTAACATCAGGAGCCCCACTGCAAAAATTTTAGCTGCAAATGAATTGAATATATGAATAACTGACCAGCTGCCTCACCAGCTAGTCTTCCATACCACGATTGGACTCCAACTCTCTGATCTTGGATGCATTTTACAATCGATGTCTTTGTCTGTCATTTGGGCTCTCTGAGCTCTCTGAGCCCAAATGAACCAGTTCCAGTCAGAGTGCTAGAACCTCACAATAAAGCAAGACAGGACAGGAGGCTCACTGGAGAAGCAGCTGAATGTTAAAGAGTATGGACAAAAGAAGGAAGCCACGTACACGTTATATACCCCTTTGGAGATATAACAGCTCCACTCTTTTAGAAAAGCTGTCTACAAGTTTTTGGAGTGTGTCTGTGGGAATTTTCGCTCTTCTCAAAGATGTTTGACAGGTCCGCCCCGGAACAACAACCCTACAGGATTCATGCTTCATATAGGATTCAATGTTTTGTCCATATAGTGCATGAGGGATCACCCCAGTGCTGAACCCAGGAACTGGCAAACCATTCCAGGTCCCTTTTAGACTTTTTTCAGGTTCCCCGGGCAATGTGCCAGCTGTGGTATGAAAAAAGGGGGGATATGGGTGATATTTGTGGGTTAATTTTATGATGTTTGCAATTATTTTATTATGACAGTATATGTTTTCCGTTGTTGACTTATTATAAGTCTCTTTTGAAAAACTGAATTGGGAGTAACTACTGTCTATACTGGTGGGCGTTGCAGCTTTTGTTGACAGTCTTTTGTATCAGGTAATGGTGGTGAGGAAGCAACAGTGCCTGTACTACCAGACACCCAACAAAGACAGTGTGTATACTTTTAACAATTGGAGTACTTTTCTTAGTTTGACTTTTTTCTTCAGATTTGGCCAAACTGATCTGTCCTGTAAATGAGGTGCAGTAAAGGCCCTCCATTTGTGCTTTCACCACTCAGCCATACCCCACATGTACGATGAATTTTTCACCGGAGCAGTTGTCTCTTTATTGTGTTTTTAAGGTGCTTATTGTAAATCGCTGTGCTTTAAACCTTTAAAATCAACCTATCAGCGGAATTTGAAGAAACCATCCCTATGGCTTTATATGCCATAGGGACATATAAAGCCATAGGGACATATAAAGCCATACATCTAGTATGCTTTGTGTTGAAAAAGTACGACCAAGCTGCACGTTTGTGTAATACCAGTTTGCACCACACAATGTTGAAGTGTGCCAGTGTGAACTTTATTTCAATGAACTTTAAGTCATTATGAGCACATTCTTATTTACAATGGTGAAATGATAGGTAAAGAAAAGTACAAAATAGCAGCACACATCAGAAAATATTCTAGCACACCCACTAGAAAAATACTACCTTTAAATTAACTGCAAGATATCTTCTTTTTCAGGAGGTCCAAAGGAATGGAAAAGCAGGAATTCCTGCAGGAAGGTGGCCCAGCCTGCTGAGTCTAACGTGCCCACGCAGCAGTGGCAGCGGCAGTGGCAGTGAGCTTTCACTCTCCAGCGCTTGCAGTGAATATTCCAGTGGCTCCCACACTTGGGCAGAGGGACGTGGCTACTCAAAGCAGGTTGGTATCATTCACCTTCCATCCATCTTCTTTTTTGTTTGAAAAAAAGTAATTTGCAAAAGCTAATTATGAATGCTATTTCAGTAATTGCAAATATCTCTTTTAATACATAGTGTGCCTCAAGCCGAGACAAAAGGATGAGTACTGGTTCAGTATCCAGCAATCACTCCGCTGCTCTGGAGCACACAGACCTGGGATGGAAGGAAGGTCACATTTTGAAAGGCCTGAAACGTCTTCAAATGTCCAACTCCAAGGGGACTTCCTCCCTTCCATCTGTACCACACTGCAAAGACTGTATGACCTCAAACGAGGGTATATACTCACTTGGTGTCAAGTTTGCCCAGCGAGGGACTACAGCCAAGCAAGTAGCCCCTACAAGTAAACCTTTCAAAGCAGAAACAAGGATTTCCATTGTAGACTCTGATGATGCGGATGACGAATTGCCTAAAGTACCAAACAGCGAATCCAGTGACCTGCCAGCAAAAGAACTTCTAAGCTTGGACAAGTTGGAGGTCACTCAGGAATTTGAAGTAGATCCTGTGAAACTTTCAGGGAACTCTGGTCTGTTTCCTTCACCTGTCACAGACAACTTCTTATTTCTGGAGGGCCCCACAGTTAAACCTGGTGTGAGCCCAACTGATAGCCTTACACATCTGGAGGAAATGAAGATAGATTCACTAGAAAAACATAAAGGCGTAAAGTTGAGTGACAGAAACAATAACCAGGAAAGATCCACTGACCGTAAATCCAGGCTTGATTATGTCAAAGGACAACAGGGAAGAGCGTCCTCCAAACAAGTGGAAGTGGGAACAGGTGATGTTGGCTCATCAGTTCAACATACTGTACCAAGAGCTCTGTGCTGCATGAATGAAGCCAGGCAGCGCAGCTCCTCAATGGAAGTTCCTCATCGCAGAGACCCAATAAGTCAAGCCGGCGGTGACCACCAGGACTATTCCGCCTCAGAATCTCCTCAGAGGAAACCAAAACCTCAACTCTGTGACTCAGCAAGAAAGGCTTTTATTTTGCGGAGCAAGAGTGCAGATGGAGGACCAGAGCAACAAAAGCACACACATTCTCCTCTACATCAAAAGCTTATCAAGGGTCAAAGGCCCAAAGGACAGCCCAGCCCTAACCCTACAGGGAGCAGTGCCCCTAGCAAAAGGACAAATTTAAATAAAGCCCATGGTTCAACCAAGAGCACATTATCTAAAACTGAGAAAGATGAGGATAATTCAGCATCATCAAGTTCCAAGTCTCTTGAGAAGATGCAAAAGTGCTCACCTCTTGTTTCTCCCGTGAAACATTCAAAGATATTTAAGTCTACAGGGGTCAGTGATGGCTTAAAGAGTCCCACAAAATCACAAATAGCCAGACTTCAGTCAAGCAATGACTCTTCAGAAGATGGTATCTATGACAACTTACCATGCTCTCCACGAAAACAACGACGTCAGGACCATGACTGTGACTCAGAACTCAGATCCCTATCCCCGCCGCGACCCCCAGGTCGAACTACTTCTCTTCTTCTCAGACCTAGTAGTGACAGCTTTCCCAAAGATCAAACATCTCCAGGGCAGGCTCAAAGTTCAATGACTGGCCCAACCAAGTTGCATATGCATCAGGTTTCTTCAGTCGTACAACCTCAACAATCCAGTGCAATACTAGATGGTCAACATGCAGCCCCACAAATGGGTGCTGAAGGTAAAATGTACCACACCCATTCATCTATGATACCTCCTGTTGTAGTTCAAGAATCACAATCAGCTTCAGAATCTGTCCGGTTATCTACAGACAGAGCTACCATCAGCTATATTGAAAATGGCGTTCCCTCTGTATTGCCAAATCAGAGCGTCTTGCAAAGATCCCAACAGAGTGTCAGTGAGCCAAAACTCTCGGAAGTCTTACCACCAGCATATTCTAATGCATACTACCATCCACAGACTTCCTCTTCAAGAGCCGTAAAAAGGACTCTTCCTGTAAATGCCAAATCTCACGAGGCAATCGCTGGACAAGAAGCAAATACCTTCCTCATTTTCGGAAGGCAAAACAAGGACGATACGAACCCTTCTGGAAAAAGCATCCAGACCTTTCAGACTTTCACGTGTGACCCCCAGACAATACATGAATCCAGCTCTCATGATAACACCCGCAGAAAGATTGAGACCCGTTGCAACTCGCTAGATTCTGAGCCTTCTGTCCAACCTGTTGTGTCAGACAGTGGTGTAATGCTAGACTGGGGATTTGACGAGGAAGGCTGGCTGTTCAAACGGTCTGTATCTGTTTCTACTAGACCTCCTCTTAAACCAGTGCTGGGCATGAATGGGGCCAAAGCTCGTAGTCAGAGCTTTGGTGCACGCTATATGGACAGACCAAGCTTCAACAGATCTGGAAAGGTCCGCACACAGATCAAAACACACTCAGGGAGCTCCTTGAACTCTCTTGGTGATGTCCTCCCAGGAAGTATGAGCTGCTCCAGTAGCTACCACTGTCCAATGAATCGATCCCTCTTAAACAACTTTTTGATTGAAGAGGGACTAGCAGTTCCTTTACATCTGGGGTCCTCCAGTGAAAGACTCCAAAGTCTCAAACTCCAGCGTGAGCAGGCTAGGCGACTTCAGATAGAGCAACAGTTTTCGAGCGCCTTCGGGGAGCCAGTTTCTGAAGAGCCTGAGAGACAAAGCACCATAACTACAATTGAAGAGAAAGTGATGCTCGGCATAGAGGAGAACTTGCACAAGTCTCAGGAACAAGAGCGAACCAGTGAGGTGAAGCAAAAATCTGGATCAAGCTTAGCAAGTTGGTTCGGCTTTCGTAAGAGTAAGCTTCCTGCTCCCAGCAAAAAGGTTGATCCACCAAAAGGAAAAGACGACAAGAGGGAGCAAAAGATCTCATCGCTTCTGGGCGGAAAGCAGACAAAGTCTGACAAGAAGAGAGACAGAAGAAAAAGTGATGGAAAAGACTGGTAAGAAAGCTGGTAAATCAGTGATAAAGGTCATGTTTTTCAGGTTTCCCACATGTCACAAAATCATAAAAATGGAAATTATCTTAGCTTTCCAATAAATCTGCTGTAGGTAACATGCATTTTCCCACCTCAATTGATAAGCATTTTTTGTTAACAAGCAGTGATCAGTGATAGAGAATGTGAGGCTTCATGTCGACAGCCATATACCTGCTTTGGTGTTTGTGATTGCACAGACTAGTCCACAGAGACTTTGCCCTTTAGGCAGACTTCAAAGAAATATAACAGGAATGGCTTATCTTGTCATAATGAAGAAAAAGCCCTGCCTTTCTCTTTCAGGCTGAAATATTTTTGTTCCTATAGTAGTTTAATAAGATATGGCTAAGATCATGTTTTAGCATCCATCTACAAAAAGTCTTCTTAAAAATATCTCTCAGTATTGTTTTTTCCCCCTTAATTTGTGTTGCCCTCACACTTTATTATTAATAACTGGAGTACAATTATTCTGAAATTCTAATGTTACTAAATTACCAGACTCTCTATGTCTGCACATTCTAAATACAATTTTAACTCATGTGCTGGAGTAACACACACACACACACAAAATTAAGGAGGAGTGTGCAGCTCTCCGTACAGACTCACCAGCTGAATGAATTGTTATCACTACGATGGCCCTGAGGGGTCAAACACTCTCCAGCTTAACAAAAGCAAAAACACCAGCAAACAGAACACTGTAGTTTTCCTTGCTGGTGTTTTGTTAAGTTGCAGTGTGTATATAACAGATGTTTCATTTCAGCTGTCCACAGTAAAGATCTGACACTCAATAAAACAATGAGCTGCCACACATGTGCAGCAGGGAGTTGATGACCAACCTTGCTGAAAAGATATTAATCAATTCAAGCTTTGCAAATTAAGGACACCAAATCAAAACGAATGAAGTTGCTTTCCAATCATAAACAACAAGCTGCCACAATTTTCATTAAAACTGCCTGAGCTGGACGTTAGAAATATGTCTGTTGTTGTTGTTGAGGTTTACATCAATAAGGATGCTGAATAATATACAAAGTGAATCAAAATAGGTGTATTTTGCTTTATTTTGTATAGTAGTACATTAGTATTAAAAGAAGTATACGAAAAACCATTGTCACATTTTTTCACTTAAATTCAACCATATACACAAAAGCATTCATTTTGATCTTTAAATTGGTGCAGAGACCCCGTTTTGACTCTTCTCTGCTTAATAAACTAATTACTGTACTTTTGAGATCTTCACTGCCTCTCACAGTTTCATATATACAATTGATTCATAGCTTTCCTGATTCAGATGACACGGGTCATTTTTTATCAAATGGTCAGACACATTTATGAGCCTCCTTAGCCCTGAGACCTGTTCATACAGAGGCTCACAGCCAGGTTTCAATAGATAGCGGGGTCATTTATCAGCCGACTCACCCCGGGCATCGAGAGTCAATATCACAAGATTTCAGTGTGTGGTGGCGTGTTGACAGACTGTTTTCTTTCAGCTCTGTGGGGAGAAGAGAGTCTCACGATGCAGTGCGGGCATGCATCTCAATGCCCTGCCCGGGTATGTCCCTGAGTGAGATACAAGGACATGCTGACATCATCGGGGACCCGAAGGTAAATTAATCCTTAACTAATCCAAGCAGGCAGTGATTTTATTAGCATGAGATGCATCACAGCAGCAAGAACTGTACCTTTAATGTCCGGGAAAAAATGAAGAAATGGATGAGAGGTGAATTCTGAAATACTGATACAACATTCAGCTGTTGCTTCGGTTGCCGCTGAGGCACTAAACAGAAAACAGAAAAGATTCACAGCCACCAAAACGCTTCCTGCCTCTGGAAGCACACTCACATACTGATGCTGGGTCAGAATCCCTTCAGGTCACAATGTGACACAAAGGCACACAGCTCCCTCCTGATTGTGGGTTTTTCTATACAGGAACATTTGCTTTGAGCAACCAGTGTTGATGAGAACCCAGAGACAAAACTTCAGGTTTTATGTCATGGGGTGAGAAGATGTTGTTCAACATCATTTTGTTGGAATCCTTCTTTGCTTTATAAAAAAGTGTAAAAACCAAAAAAAGTCAGCACGAGGAGGGTGGAGGTATAGTGGTAGCATTAGTCTGATTAAGGAGCAAGTCATTTTCTGTGAGGACTTGGAGACTGTAATAGCTTTGGTTAAATACAATACAAGATCTTAACCCAAACACTGCTTCTAAATTTTTATTTTACTAACAATAGCTGTTTGAGTAGGATTTTGAAAATACACCCCTTTACAACATGTGCAGTAAGGTTTTCCAACCATTTTCTTTCTTTTTTAGTGCGACTGCAGTGACAATGACAGCAGAGCGCATTTGGCTGCAGTCTCTAGGCATCTGAGGAAATCTATAGGTCAGCCTTGCAGAATAAAAAAATAATGCTATAGGAGTGCCCAGTCAGTTAAAATACGACATCAGTATGCGCTGACCAAAAGCCAGATTTTGTTCAGTACTTGATTGTCAGCTGTTTTAATAAATGAGCTAGACTTCAGTTCAAATCCACAAACCATTCCTCCAAACTTTCTGGGAAGGACCCAAATGCAGGATGGTCCATCAAAAAATGAAACCTAAACACATAAAGAAGAAACATGAAGGAGAAACCGACAGGGAAACACTTTAGAAACTGAAACTTATACTAATAAAAAATAAATAAATCAATATTTGGTCTGACCACCGTTATTCTTCATCACAGTCTGAACTCTCTCAGGCAGATTTTTTGTCATTTCATTAAGTAGTCTTCAGGAATAGTTCTCCAGGCTTCTTGAACGACATTTAAAGCTCTTCTTTGGAAAGCCTGAAGAACGATTGCTGAAGACCAATTAAAAAAATTACAAGAAAAATATTTTTTAAGAAATAAGAGGCAGGTAAAACATGTGTACTGTACTTTCTTGTCACAAGTGCCCTGTGTAAGGGCTTGTTTTAGCCACATGCTGAGCTTGAATTAAGTTTCTTACTTTTATTTTGGATCAACTGACTGTTTTTAGGGAGCTTTCAGATAACGAGTCCAGGCTATAAGTAGCAGATGCATGGATTAGCTTTTCAGCTTCACTCTGAGACAGGACGCTTCTGATTTTGACAGCACTATGCAGATAAAAGAAAGCAACCTATTTGTTAAATGCACAAGCTGAAGGATGCATCCTGATCAAAAATGACACCAAGGTTACTCATCATGCTGCTGCAGACCAAAGTAATGCCATCCAGAGTCAGAGACCATGTTCTATTAGAAGGAGAAGATTACATGTCTTTAGTTTCACTCATTGAGTTGGTTCGTCTAACATGGTGTGAGCTCAGTGATTTCAGTGGAAACGTATGCAGTGTTTTCTAAAAGAAACATGCAATGAAAAATTGCTTAATGTACAAATGTATAAAGTTTTAATATCTTTGTTTTTATTTTTCTTCAAAAATACAAAGATGCAGATGATGAACAGAAGATCTGACGGTGAAAATGGATCCACGGTGAAGAGCCCGAACCAGGATGCAGTAATAGGTCAGACTTTTCTCTCCTCTGTTCTGTCACAGTCTCCTTAAATAGTTTTAGAAGCCTCTGACTCGGTACCAATGTAGCAATGTTAATGTGTCTTTCAAACAATGATAGCATTAAGGTTTCATCTGTGCTTACCGTTTTACAGTTTGCAGACAGAAGTGAAGACCAAATTTGACACACATGTGTAAGTCATGAACATGATAAATATGCCATGAGCAGTCAAGCAAACATGCAAAATGCTAAATTTTGTCAGTTTGTGCTTTTGCCGCCACCATATCTCTGTTCATGTTTTTTTTTTTTAAATCGGAGCAAATCATTCCACCGTGGCTTTACACCATGCAGACTTTGCTCTTTAACGGTAGGCTTGACCACTCATCTTCACGGACTCATGCACTAAAAATCTGCATGCCCAGGCTCATCAAATCAGGATAAACGTATTCACTCGAGCTTACTCATGGCCAGTTTTACTGTGAGTGGTGGATCCATGATGAATCTGCTTCAGCTGTTTTGATTCTGTGGACCAAACTGCTGCTGCAACCAAAGACAGCTCACTGCCCTGCAGAGGTGTGAAGCCATATGACGACCATAACGCATGGCTGACACACACTTTTGCTTTCATTCTCACACTGCCCAAAAAGTCTCCAGATAAAAGGAGAAGCTTCAAAACCAGCTCTTTATGAAAAAAAGATTAGCTTGAACCTTTTATTTTAGTCTTCACATTTAGTTTTTGTTTTTACATCTCAACACCACAAAGATTGGAGATTTTCCCCACCTATGTCCATATCTATCCTTTAATTTAACACCTGCCTGTTAGAGATTATTAATGAGACTTACACCTTGCAGCTTTACAGGTATTGTGCACATGCATGTCTGCTTAGTGTAACTCTGTAAGTATTTAAATTGAACTGAATTCAGTGGTCTTTATTGGGATGACTGGATAAAATATTGCCAAAATAATGCAACATTAGCATAATAATACACACCATTAAGATCATATAGAATTTGTTAGGAAGTAAAAGAACATGGGAGTAAGAAGCCTGTTCATTTGAGTCAGTGAGTGAGTTAAATACAGTTTGATTACATATGAAGTAAAAACACACACTGTAAAAAAAAATTGTAATATAAAAGTATTTTACTGTGTATTTTACAGTTTTGTACTGTTCTTCTAGAATATCATTAAATTTACATAAAGAGACTGTGATTTCACATTTCAAATGTAAATTAACGTAAAATCACTGTAAATGTAATAAAACATAATTTCTTTGTTTTTTAAATGTATCTGTTTGTACATATGCATATTTAGTAGGGCAATCGTGGCTCAAGAGTTGGCAGTTCGCCTTGTAATCAGAAGGTTGCCGCTTCGAGCCCCGGCTCGGACACTCTCGGTCGTTGTGTCCTTGGGCAAGACACTTCACCTACCACCTAGTGGTGATGGCCAGAGGGGAATTATAAAGTGGAATTGTAAAGCGCTTTGAGGTTCTCATAAAGCGCCATATGAATGCAATCCATTATTATTTAAACCAACTGTTAGCTGTATGTTTCTATACATTTAAGTATTATTATTCATCCATTCAGTTTATAGGTAATTTCATTGTTTAATCACATTAAATTGTTCCTAATTTAATGTTTAAAAGCACCTGAAAAAGGCAAAATCCCATGTAAAATTAGGGCAACAAAGTGTATTTTCATTACTGAAAATAACCGTATTTTCATGGGAAAGTTATTTTCTGTTATTTTCTGGTATTATTTTGGTGCCCCAGCTGCTGGAATATTACTGTTTTTTTAGGATTTTGTTTTTACATTGTGCATTTGTGAGCAGCATAGACGGCAAGTTTGAGCTGAAAACTAATTATTAAGGTTATTATTGTCCCGTGGGACTTTTTTCCCCCTCTGAAATACACCTCTGCACTGTTTAATGTTCCAACACACACACACACACACACGCTCGCCCCACCATTTAGTCCAACAATCTCCCTCCAACTGATAGCTGAAAGTTGGTATGCTTGCCATAATAAGATGGGGTGCAGATGTAATTTTCTCATGCAGAGGGCTGCATGGGACTGAAATTTCAATCTTAGTTTAATAATGTTCAAATTTGGGCACATGTGTGGGAGAACGCTCCCTGTAGTGGATGTTTCAGTCTTTGATTCAAACTGGAATATCTCAGCAGCTGCTGGATGGGACAGCAGTGGATTTCATGCATCTGTATACAGTGTACAGATGGATCCTGGTGACTTGGTCAGTCTATACCTTTAGGAGCATACTCAGGCAAACTCTGGTAACTGGCATGTGAGAAAACAAGAAAGATCTGCAGTACATCCATTTTGCAGTTCACCTAACATGCATGCCTTTGGACAGTGGGAGGAACTGGTAGTATCTGAAGGAAACTCATTTAGGCACAAGAAAAACATGCAAATTCCACATACAGAAGATCCCAACAGATCTGGATGTTTCGGTGTAGGCGTAGACGTTTAGTTTGCTTCTTGAACTGCAATTACATTTTTATAATCTGTTATTTTTTTATGAAGCAAGGCCACAGCTGCAAACATGGGTTCATATGGGCAAATCAAACTAATCTCTCTCGTCCCTTTTTCCTGTTATCTGCTGGTTAAAAATTGAAAAATTCTGCATTTTGACCAATTTGGTCCTTAAAGTTCTGGACTGACTGTCCCACTGGATCTGTTCTAATTACCCTTTTGAAAACAAATGCACAGACACATTAGGCTGGAGTGGGTTTTTTTACCTGTGTGATTTAATACCAGAGAATCAAGAACATACCAAAAACACTCATGTTCTGTGCTAGGCTTGGATTGCTGCTCAGTAATAATTCGGTGTAGATGAAATCTCTCACAAAGCAAGTTTAAAAAGCATTTAAGCCTGATGCTTACTAACGAGGTGAAACTAAAGGTGTCAATTTATTTAAAAGCAGGCGAGTGGGAAAGAGATAACAGACAATGAGTAAAACTTTATTTGGCTCTTTCTGCCTTGTGGTCACTCACTAAATTAGAAATAGCGGCTTATTAAACTTTCCACATCACTCCAGTGGAGGACCAGTGACAGACCGTACTGAAATTTCATTGGCCAGAGTGACACCATCGGCGAGGCACTGCAAATATCAAGCATGTTTGATACGGACGAACGCTTGCCCTCGGGGGTTAATCACCTCGTTAAAATTTCAGCGCTGCACCAGCTAAGCACGATCAGCCAAACTACTACTGAGTGAATTAAGTTTGCCTTCAGCTGTGAGGTGAATTATACCACCCAGACTCCAAAATGCTGGGCCTGATGCAGACTCGACAGAGCAGCTTTCAACTTGATGCATTAAAGCGAAGAGGCACAAAACAAAAATACCACAATTAAATTCTCATTTTCAGTCTCATACTTTACTGAGAAACTTTCTGGCTGTGCATTGAAGCCACTAGAGTTTATCTTAGCCACTCCTCATCAAACTGAAGTCTTATTTTAAAATCCAGCTGAGATAAAAACATGTTTTTATTACCCCCTTGTCATGGTCCAACTCATGAGCCATGAAAAGCAATGGCAGAGACACAGTTTAATGCAAATTTGTTAACTAAAAAGAGGCAAAAACTACAATTTTATTAGGTGTGTAAGTCGTCAGGAGTGCTTGAATGTTAACTGTAGGGTGGAGTTTTGTATAAAACCTCAAATAAAAGGTGCACGGTGAATGGAGAGGAAATATTGTGACAGCCAGCTCATAAATGTGCTACAGAGACCAGCCAGGTGCTCCCAGCTGCACTGATTACCAGGAGCCTGCAAGGCAAAACAAAGGGACAAACAAGGGAATGCATAATGCAGGACAGGCTGCTGCAGCTGGGGCATCACACGCCTGTAAAATTACATGTCTTAAAAGTTTTAAAGTTGTTTGCATGATGGAAATGGACTGGTATTTATTTGTCAGGGTGCGCTCGCGAAGCATGCAGCTTCATAGTCACATCCACCTTCAAATCACCAAGCTCAAGTATTCATAACGGGCAACATCACGGTGGCTACGTCCTTCTTTTATATAGTCCATGTGTTTATCACCAACCAAAGTGTTCATATAACCAAACTAGTGAAACGTGCCACTGACCCGATATGGATAGTCATATGCACAGCTAATATCTGAACAGCATGCGGCGAAACTTTGAATTGTTCGATCCACTATGATATGATTCGTTTGGTTGTTGTCAGGATCTCTGCGGCAGGAGCGGGGCATCCATCATCTTTGCCATAGATTTGCAGCATTCATGGAGTGCCGTATTTGCTCCTTACATAATATCTCCCTATATAACTTACTAAACTATATCATAACGAGTGTGCTGCTCGTTCTGCAGGTAATCATTATTGCCTAATAACAATAGCACCAATAATAATCTCATTTTATAAACCAAAGATGCAAGGCTGGTCATGTAAAAAGGTGCAGGTTTATCAGCCAAGAGACCCTGTTTCATGCCCTGTTTGACTCTCTATTAGCCCTTTTAGTCCTGACTTGGGTCAGCTCGGCACAACTCCATTAAGTCCATTAGGTTTTCGATTAGGTCATAGTACCTGGCACAAAGATCCAAGCAAATCCAAAAATGTGATGTCAACAGACTGCATGCCACAAATTGGCTAACCTGTGGCATCACCTGATGAGTCATAAGACTTTCTCCTTCACGAAAATCAAAACCGCCCTTTTTGACACTCGGCAACGAGGAAAATAGCTGTACAGAGTCTCGTGAAAAGTCACACACCGAGAGGCAGGTATAACATCACCTTGGCATCCACAACATTTGTGTCGGATACAAATGATGTCATGGGATGTTTGGCTACGTTGTTATAACGAACGTGGAAGTGAGCTCATGTTTGAGGCCACTTCCATTCCCACTCAACAATTAGAGAAAAGTTTAGAAAAAAAAAGGTTTATATTTGTGATTTCAGAGTATTGGGAGGCTGGGCATACAGAAGTGAGTGATGGCAAAGGAAAAGGCTTTGTATGTAAGGCTGGATGCTAAGGAAGGTGTTGATTGGCTAGGCAGAGAGATCAAGCTGGAAAGAATGTGCAGCAGGTTAGGGTACAAACTCCTTTAACCTCTTAAACCCCAAGCCTAACTGATCTCCTGCCTTTTGCCCCCGTATCAGGGGGCGTTGGGGCTTAAGAGGTTAACCAGCTGCATTTGTCTTTAAGCACCATCCAAAGGACAAGATTACACATGAGTACATCAGAGGGATGACTCAGGCTAAGATGGTTTGGACACGAAGTTAGAGAGGCAAGCCTGAGATGGTTTGCAGAGAAGGAATAGCGGATGTACTGGAAAAAGGATGCTACATATGAAGCTGCCAGGCAGGAGGAAAAGGGGAAGCCTGTAGAGAAGATTCATGGATGTAGTGAAGCAGGACATGCAGACTGTTGGTGTGATAGAAGAAGATGCTGGGACAGGATGAGATGGAGGCAGATGATCCGCTGTAGCAACTCTAAAAGGAGCAAGACGACTGGATTTCCCCTTTCTGGTCTGTGTTTGAATTATTTTTCTGTGATGAGTTTCTCTTTTACATTCAAGTCAAGCTTGTCAGATTTTATTTTTGTTTTCAAGTTGATTTTCACTAACAAGATGCCCTTTACTAAGAGGTGTAAATTGCTGCCCAGCCTTTTGACCTATTAAGATGTGAACCTCAGGGATGTCAAACTCATATTACATCATGGGCCACATAAAGCCCACATTGACCTTAAGTCAAACCAGAGAACCAGAGAAAATGCCCCTTCTGTCAGTATGGAGAAATTTAACTATGCATTCGATCTCAATAAACATAAGAAAAAGAACTGCAATTTCAACAGTATTGAACAGTCTCAGTTTTTCAATGTGATAACGAAATGCTGCTGATAAAGACAATGAAGTGAAAGCAATCTGCAATCTATTTAAAAACAGAAGTTTTTGTTAATTCACAGTAAAACTAAAACAAATAAAATAACATTTTTGTTTTTATTTTGATCCTATGGTAAAAAAAAACATAAAAAACAAAAACAAACAGTTTCTATAAACAATAGTAAATAAAGACTTTTCTGTCATTTAGTTGTTTATCTATTGCTTAATTATTTTAATGCAGTATGAATGGCTGTTGGGTGGTCTTCATCAGTAGGAAAGGCTGTAAAACCTATGAAGAGATTTTGACAATTTGATTGTTGTTTGACACCACTGCCTTAAACTTATCGAACACATACCCTTAAAGATGACCTATTGTGCTTTTTCAATATTTTATGTCATATATAAACTATTCATATTAAACATGGCCAGTGTTTCAAATAATGAGGTCAGTTTTTGTGCAAATAATCCCTGTGAGCCAGAAACTAATATTTTAGACTCCATTAAATGCTCCAATTCTGGCAGGTTTTTTTCTGTTCTTGGCTCTGTATGATGTCACAGAGAATAAGAAGATATCCCTAATATTGTAATCAGGACCCACATTAGTCCAAACCAACTACTAAAATAATTTGTCAAGTGACAGCCAATCAGTTTGCTTAAAAGGGGAGGAGCTAAAATGGTTGGCTTTGAAGTATGAAGTCGGGAACTTCTATAGTGAGTAAAGGATTATTTTGAACTGTAAATCATGCAAAGCTACTGCAGTAGAGTCAAAAAATGAAAATACAGAGCTGGAAAAAGCACAGTAGGGACACTTTAAGTGAAACTTTTCTGCTTAAACAGAAACCATGTCATATTATTTTTATGTGTATGCTATATAATTTTTAAATACTAAGTACTGCACTGTTATCTTGTGACATTAAGCAGCTATTGATTGTTCTCAATACAGCTGAGGCTTGTTGTAAGCAATCAATTCTCAGCCTCTGTGATCCTGCCTTTCTAAAGAAGACTTCCAACCTAAGACCAGACTAATCAATAACATTTCTGTCCTACTTCTCCACAGTTCAATTATTTGTTCTTGTTTGTTGCTGCATGAGTACAAGTTGGCTGATTTAAACATAGCTACTTAAAGCTATTATTTAATATGAGGAAGCTGCAGTGGATGACTGTAATCGATGTTAATGTTTTCCAGCTGAGGCTGTAACTTTAAAGAATTGCAATCTACCGGTACTGAGGTGTTTCCAGAGCTTCTAGTTAAAATGTAACTTAATGTTTTTCAGCATTATTGATAATGGTTTTACCATTCCCCTTTCCACATTTGTCTATTTTCAAACATAGCATGACTTTTAATGTGATCATTTTAAGTTCTCAATTAATCGGGGCACAACAGCTTAAAATCAGAATTAGAAAAAAATGAAGAAAAACAGGCTTGAAGAAACCCAGAGGAGCACTCAAAAGTCTCATGCGTGCACATCTTAATTAATAAAGGGGGCACAGCTGTTGCCTCAGCTCCACAGTGTGATTGCCTACAGGCTTCATGCTTCAGGCTACATATTAAAACATGAGTCTGCATGACAACAGCTTGAAGAAATATTTTCTTATTTCAATGATGTGCATGCTAGATGGGTGACTGGAGTGATTCATGTTGTTTTTGGTTTCCTATGATTTACAAAAATGGTTCTCTGATGCAAATGTGGCTGAACAGTGATGTAAAAGCTAAAAAGTCCAGTGCAATTTCTGCATATATTAGTCTTAAATGAGTTAGGCATTTTGTTGTTAATGCACTGAATGTTGTATGAACCTTGTATAACAACTGAGAGACCAGTAAATACCTGAATATCTGTATAGTTAGTTTTAAAAAATTACTTGTGAGTTAAGTTGTGTAGCTAAGTTACAGCCTCCTGGAAAATTGCCATCATTCTGGCTATTACTGTATAACATAAATGTTATAAATCTTTACTTCATTCTATTACATAATTTACTGATGGATTAAAAACAACACTGACCTTACATGCAAGTAAGTATCATGGATTAGGTTAGCTGATGAAGTTATTTGCCAAGTCATCCACTTAACGTTCCCACTCAGATTCTGTGAGCAGTAACGTTAGCAAGCAAGATGTGGTTAGCCATCTAGCCATAGCATCTAACATAAGTAATTGGATGACTTAGCTGACCACTTTAAGACAACAGTTTGCTGTGTGACATAGCTAGCAATTCATCTGTGTTAGCAGAAATACTAGTGTTAACTAATATTAACTGCCTTTCTCATTAAGAGGAAAGACAACTTAGCATTACATTTAATGGTAAACATCCTCCATGATCTAATATCATGTTCATGATACTGTACTTTTCCCAGATGGTCAAATCCTTATTTGGCCAGGTAGCTAATTTTATCTTATCTCAAACGTGGGTATTTCCTTGTCTCAAGGGGCCACATGAGAAACTGGTACTGTTGTTCACTGTTGTGAATAAGCTTATAAAGAGATAGCATTATTACTGAGTTTAACTGAGTTCAGCTTATTGGTGTGGCCCTTCACAACAGTCCCAGTTTCTCATGTGGCCACTTGGGTAAAGTAATTGCCCACCCTTTGCTTATCAGCTAATCCAAACAGATTCCTTGATAGCTTGATTTAGTAGCTATCTAGCTAAACTTAGCTTACTTTCTTACTACTGTTACTAGCAAATTTCTACTTGAAGCAACACCAGTATTTATTTTTTAATTTATATTCTGAGTTTGTCTTTGCTGTGCTGGAAGTTGGTGCTTTGATGATTTTACTGATTAGTGTACTACATTTATAAGCTAATATTAGCTAATGCTGCTTACCAAAGCATTACATCCTTTGAATATTTGTGGAAAAGGGCTCATTTTTCAAGTTACTTTATATTTTCAACAAAAAGTGCTTAATACATTTAAGAATTAACCTTACACCCGTTTAAATAATGCATACAACAGAACCATTTTTATTTAAGATTTCAAATATTTTGTTAATTAAATATCCCCAGCAGCGTGCATTTGTATTTCATGTCACATGCCATTGTGTGCATTTCATATTCACCATGTGACCAGTGCATGCTAACAGTCAGAGCCATCAAACAATATCTGTAAAATGAAAGCAGTGGTTCAAGTGGACCCGATTTGGCTGAGTCATTTTCTGCTGGAGAGCAAAGAAACCATTACCCTGCCTCACACTTATATAATTAGATTGGACTGCTTTTTGACTTGGCTTTTAAGGCTTTTGAAAGTTAGACCGTGAAAGAGAGGAAGGAAAAGACTAACCATGTGTTGCAAATGACCAGAACACAAGGATCGAGCTGCTTAAAACAGGCAAACAGTCAAGATATGTGGTAGGAATAACAAGGAGGCACGAGAGAATCAGTTATGATACTGCAGAGAAGATCCATTATTATTGATTGATAAAGCTGCCCTCACTGTAACAGCTCCTGGAGACACAAAGTCAGCTAGAGTACCAGATAAATGATTAACAATAGGCCTGTTAGTATCTATATTCATGTACCGTACATATTTATTTTAAAGGTTACTTTAATGCCACTTCAACCATGGTCACCCCTCTGTCTCATTCCTGATGTTCTCCCTTTTATTCCCTCCACCCTGAACCACTTCAGCTGTTCTCCTTGTGCCGCAGGCTCCGGCTGCAAGATGCGAACGTTGGACAGTGGAATCGGGACCATCCCCCTTCCTGAATCCTGTTCCTTCTTCTCCTCCATCCTGCACCTCCTCCCCAAATCCTCATCAACCCCAGAGCAATCCCTCAGTCCTCCCAGTGTCCTTGGCTCCTCCAGCGAGGACGCATCTCCTTCCCCGTTACCCCGGTGGAGAATTCCCTCCAGCTATAAGGACGGCAGCCATGCAGGGGTGCCAAACTCTCTGTCCGATTCCTCCATGACCCATATCCAGTCAGTGCCTTTCCCCACTGTGGCCTTCCTCCAGCCCATCCAAACCCCGTCTGAACCCATTATGACCTCTGCCAGTGTGTGTGAAGCCCAGAGCAGGCTACCCAGAGCACCACAAGGTACGGTAAAATGACCAAAGGTACAGCTTTGAACTTTGGACTGCAGGAATAAAGCTTATAGTAATGATGGAAACTTTTATGCTCTCTTACTTAATCTTTCTTACTTGTAGCGTTGCTGGTATAATGTTCCGAGTTTGATCTATGTAACAAACACTTATCTTATATTTGATGTAACATCCACCAGATCACCAGCAATCCATTTAGAGTGGGTTTTGGCTAACATTTGGCTTTTTCTGTGGAAATTCCACCTGTTTGGAAGTGCCCAAATCCAAATGGAAAATCTTTTATCTGGAAAACTGCAAATTCCAAAATTTATGAGAGTAAAATATTGTCTAGTAATTTCTCTGTTTAGCATGTGGCTAAAATAAAACCCAACCATCACCCCAGACAGGTCACTGGTGACACAGTGAATGTAAAGAGGTTAACTCCTCTAAGGTATACGTCATCATTAGTTATGACGCAAACCCCTTTAGATGTGTCTATGTTGGAAGTGATTCACTCATGTCTCATCGCTTGGAAACTGTCAGTTGGTCACGATCAGATATTCAAGGCCACAGTTGCCTAGGTAACAATCTATCGTATTTACTACCAGGTCATATGTAAGCAGTATCCTGAGATATCATTGGTAGCCATTCATTTTCTCAACTAGAAGGTGTGAAAACTTTACCTTAGGTCCCGCCCACTTCGTGTCACCAGATTTTTTAACATCACCAAACATCATCAACTTTCTTTGGTCTGATCACCATGTTGATCTCTTTCACTCTGCGGATGCAGCGTAATCATAAGTCTCTGTTTTATAACAGAGTAAAAAGGAATTTTTTTGAAAGACGTGAAAAAAGTTTGATGGATGTTACAGTTTTTTTTTTTTACTCCTGACATTTTTTTAAATGATAAAAATGACATATTATGATAGAATACGTTTAGGGTTAGGGTTTGAGTCTTCACCAATGACGACTCAGACCTCAGAGGGTTAACCCTGTGTCTTGGCAACAAATACAATGGCTTTCTTTTTTTTATTTAAAAGTTTCTGATATGTCTCAGTTGTGGTTTGTTTGTTTTTCTGTGTCCTGATGGTCAAGACTTTTTGGACACAAATCTACTGTCTTGATATCTTATGGTTAGTGGTTGAGACTTCTTATCTGTGAGGACATGGATCTAAAAGGGATGCATTTCCATCGTGTTAGCACACAAGCGGATTGGGATATAGGAAATTTAGAGGACAGGTGAGGACCTTGGACTATTTGTGGGTATCCTCAACCTGTTCCTCAGCAGTATTTTTGTTGTCATTTGGCAAATCATCATCCTTAAATCAATTCCTGTCACCAGGGAGTGCCCCTTGTTTTTTTAAGGTTCCTGCACCAGATCAAAGATTTCTAAGACATTAGTAAATAAAACCAAATGCTATGAAATTAAGGCAGAATAACAACAAAATAATTTGGTAAAAATTAGGTACTTATTCAATTGTCCAAAATGAAAAAAAAATTCATTTTAATGGGTGGTACAATATAATCCAGGTGAATCCCAGGACCTAAGACTTTCCAGTAGAACACTTCTTCATATCAGTGTTATTCACTTCACCTGTCAGTGGCTTTAATGTTGGTCTAAGTAGGCACTGTGATTTAAAAAGATGATCTTGCTTTTTAAAGCCTCTTAAAGAACAGGCTTTATTCTTGACATTTACTGCTCATTTCCTTTACAAAAGACATATCCAGAGAAAATCTTGCTGAAGGGAATTCATTATTCATGTATCTATTGAGCACTTAGCACATAAGGAAATTTCCTGAAGATCCACTCACATTTATCCACATGTTCTCTGCGTTATTCAAGGTTACCGGGGAAATTGAAGATTCAAAGTTCAATATTTACCTTTATATAAAAGATTGCTGGAAGCGATCACGGTGTCGTTACAACAAGCGGAGCCTTTATCATGGTACTGAGAGCATATTGCACACATGGCCTGCTCAGTATGCTAATGACACGGCATGTAGAAAAAGGAAAAACACTCATGTTGTGAAATCAAGTACTTGATTTCACACCGAGGCAGAAAGAAGCAGGTTTACATTTTGAGGCGGTAACTTTTAATCAAACGAGAGCTTAAATGAGAACTTTTGATGGCTGACTTTATAAATTAACAAGTTACTTATATAAGCTAATATTAATTACAGCTCATTCATCATTTTGAAGTGCTGTCTTTGGTTATTAAGATTTTCAGCTGAAATTAAAAGCACTTTTTTTCCCTTTTCTTTCCATGGTGAACTCTACCATTCCCTTACTGGTTTAGCCAGTTTTTCAACCAGTCAGCACTTTACCTAACACCACACGCTGTTGGCATTTTTGCATAGCCAAAGACCTACATAAGCAGACACCAAAGGGATACCATAAATACCACATCACACTATAGTTCACAACTCATTTGTTCCTTTTTTATTTTCCTTGTTTCCCCCCAATCCCCTTTTACTTTTGTTTTTACTTGCTGATTACGTTTAGATGCTCAAAAATCTTTTTTTTATAGTTTATAAATCAAATATGATTTGAGTTAAATACATTTATTCCTAACAGTAACCCCTTTATGGTGAGAAATTGGTTGTAGCGGAGAAACCAATCAGGGAGAGAGGCTGATGCAAAATTAACACAGGAAACAAAAGAAACAAACGTTTTAATTAAAAACAGGAAGTAATCAAAGGAGATTGATAGGGACATGAATAATAACAAGTACCCAAGGAAACTTACTGATAAGAAGAAGAAAGTGTGTACATTATTGTACTTTATTGAGCCCCGTGGGGAAATTGCTCTCTGCATTTAACCCATTCACTCAGTGAAGCAGTGGGCAGCCATTGGGCACCCGGGGAGCAGTGTGTAGGGACGGTACCTTGCTCAGGGGTACCTCAGGGTAGCTGTTAAGGGGAATCGAACCCCCGACCTTCCGATCATTGGGCAACCACTCTACCTACTGAGCTATCCCTGCCCCCATGGAGATAATGGAGGCTAGAAGACCTACACTAAACATCAAGATAAAGTCAGGGAAACACAGGAGGACAAAGACAGAAAGATGTGACAGAGGGATGAACAGAAGGGAAAACACTGAGGGAATCTTAATAGAAACAAAGACAAAAGACCAGGAACCAAAACATAGGATGCAAAACTGAAACTAATCATTAGAACAACCACTGGAAATGAAGCTTGTGATCTACTAGATTGTTGAAATCAATGCAGGAAACCAGAAATCTGCCAAACACAGAAGTCAAACCTTTAAAACAGTTGTAGTAAGAATAAAAATATTTACCTGGAATTCCAAACCACAAAATAACAAAAATCCAAGGACTGTGACAGGTCCTCTTTCATAGGGTCCATATTTAAACGTTGGAGGACTTAAAGTAAGTCCCAGATTTGTCACCAGGACAAACCTCCTTATCAGGGAGCAATGGGTTTTGGACTTTGTCTCTTTATTATTCAGACACCAAGTCAGTATTTGATGCCCTGAGACTGAGGATATGTTAAACCTGCATTCTTGATAAGCAAACAGTTGAGAACCTCCTTTTCCTCATATTTCTTAAGAAAAACTGTTTAATTTTAATACAAAGAGCTTATGAATTGGATCAAAATGAAGGACCATCTTTTAAAATAGACAAATTTTAGATATGCTGACTATGAGAGAAAAATTAAAAGCAGGTGAAGGATGAGGGAGAAACAATAACTTTTTTAAAGGACTCATAGTTGAATTAGTTTGTATAGATAAAAAATGCCTCAGATCGCTTAACATATGGACCATTTAGCTTGGTTAGACATTGTCCAGAGGAGCAAATAAGTGAACAGTTAATGTCTCTGACTGTTTTTAGGTGAAATGCATATTTAAATGTTTGTCTACACAGGACATCCCACAGTCAGAACAGTTTTATTTAAGCATCCTAAACTGTCACTCCCTATCTGAAAAACATGTCTTCATTTGCATTATTTTTCACATGTGAGGTGGCTGTTTGAGCCAAACATTTACCGTCTTTCTGGATGTCAGCTGCAGCTCCTTTAGCGTTTCTTAGATCTGCTGCCACTTTGAATTCAGGATGATAATCGTGCTCTCTTTGAAGACGTCAGCCTGTCAGCGTCAAGCAGTTCTTCTAACTCCACATTTGAGTCTTGTTCTTGACATGAGTGAGAACATTGAGAAAACAATGTCTAAAATTAGTTTTATTTCATCCTTTCAGGTGGATTGGAACCAAAGAAGTTGACCTATATTAAATCGAAAACACGAGCCACTCCGAGCCAACAGAAAGAACAGACGAGACTTCAGCTGGCCAACTGTAAGACACCACATTTATTTAAGAGATAGTGTATAGTGAGGTCCATATATTTTGAACACTGGCAACTTTTATTTTAGTTATCCACAATAACAATCCAGTTATAGCTATGTGGTGTGATATGCCCTTAAAGTGCAGACTTGTATTTGAACAAATATGATTCTGGACTAAGTGTAATTGGGAGAGTGTGATCCAAACGACTGAAATATTTAACCGCAATATATAAATAATTTATAATATGACCTTTCTAATGTCGAGGCTGGTAAACCTAACTTCTGGAGAATTTTCTTCACTCAGCTAAATGTTGCGAAAATAGTTTTTCTTTAGAAAAAGAGAGAAATCTTTGTTGTATGATTCACGGAAACAATGCTTCCCAACACACTTGGAATAATCTCTGGACCTTTTACTAGTTTAGTTTATGAAGAAATATGAAAGAAATCTCTAATGCTGGTCCATTAAACAACATTTAACTCATTCACTGCCAGCCATTTTCAAATCAGGTAACTCCCCACTGCCAGGGTTTTTGAGCATTTTTACTCATTTTTGAAGAGCCACAGAAAACTGTGTGTTATGATCATATAAACGCTGAACCTACCAAAATGAAGAACAGACTCTCTTCTTTCATCCAAAAAAAAAGCTTGTTTCTACCATTTTCCATTCTTTAGTAATCAGCTGTAGAAGAGAGGTGGGTTCCACCAAAAATGCCTGTTTTGACCAAAAAAAGGGAGAAAACGAGCTTTTTGTGAAAAATACATTTCAAGCAGAAAAGTGCCTTTGACACTAATATTTCTTGCTTTGTGACGAGGTTGTATTCTAGCCCCTCCCATTGAAAAACGTAATTGACGTCTATAGACGTCAATGGCAGTCAACGTAAGTTTTTCAATTGACGTCTATAGACGTCAATGGCAGTGAATGACTTAAGTTAACTGAACAGGCATATTTGGACAACTTGCATGAAAATATGTGACTGTGTCAAGCTTTGCTGCGTGGTGGGCAGGATGTAGGACCCAAATGCAGGAAGTAATGGGAAGTAAACTCAAAGAGGCAGCTTTATTTTGACTGTAAACTGTAAACTTTCTGTAAACTAGAAACTGGGACCAAAAACTCCAACTGTAAACTAGGAAACGGCTAAGAACACAGAGGGAAAAACACAGCATAGTGAGGATGCAATGCAACAAAGGGCAAAGGAAAACACAGGGCTTAAATGCACAGGCAAGACGACGAGAGGACCAGAAATCGCGAGACAAAGAAAGTGACATTAGGCAAGGACTATCAAAATAAAACAGGAAGCATGACATCACATAGACGCAGACTTGACATGGAAACAGACAGTCTCTGGAACAGAGGGAATACTAAAGCACTAGACTTGGGACACAGGGAAAACATGGGAACAGAGACTAACCACAGGCTGAGATAAACACTAAGGGAGAGAGGACTACGATCCCTGAAAACTAAAGAAACCCAAAAACATGAACCTCAGTAATCAAAGAATATAATTCCATAAGTTGAAACACAAATACCGTGACAGACAGTATGTGCAGTTTAGACAGTCTGCACTTAAAGCTCATGGCTGAAAGTAGAGCTGGGCGATATGAGATTTTTTCATATCACGATATGTTTTTTTCATTTCAGGCGATAACGATATCTATCACGATATAAGCCAAATAACTATATTTGTAAGATTTAAATGTGCCGTTGCTCACAAGTAAAATGTGAAATAATCAGCAGCTTGTTTTTATTTAAATATTTATTTCCCATAATAAGTTCAACAGGGTAGATGTACTTAAGGAACATGAGACTTTTTCAGATAGATAAAGGCAAATATTGCAAACTATACAAAAGGCAGCCGCTAAAGCGTTTAAGTTTCAAAATAGAACAAACAAAACAGACTAAATTGTCAATTCCACTTAGAAACAAAATATTAATTCTAAAAATAAATCTTAGTTTGTTTTACAGAAGAACAGACAAAACTGACTAACTTTTGTCAATATCAAATAAACTGAGAACTAAAAGGAAATTCTCAATCTCTCCTTGTTGTATAGCTTAGCTTTTCAAACAGTTTTAACAGTTACTTTAGTCTGACAAAAGCCGAATGACGAATTAGCGCTTCCAGTCAGAGACTGAGGCTACGTCCACACGTACACGGGTATTTTTGAAAACGGAGATTTTCCGTTTTCGTTTTAAAAAATAATCCCGTCCACACATAAAGGCAGAAATGAAGGAAAACGCTGCTATGAACATGCCAAAGCAGCAGGTGGCGCTAGATTCCTAACCGTGCAGAAATGTTGGCCAATCAGAAGTCTAGAAGCCTCAGTGGGTAAAAGTAAACAAAGCTGGGGCATAGAAGCAGAACCGAGTCGTATGTGTAGAGGGACAGTAACTGTGTGTATATGTAAGCATTTAAACACTGCAGAGAGTAGAATTAACAGTATTGTAGAAATCCATTTCACCGAAACAATAACGTGGCGCACAGTGTGACGCATGCACCAGTTTATTGTATTTCCAGACTTGCTTTCGGCACAATTTACAGTGCACGCTACTATGTTTTTTGTCAGACTTGAAATAGCCGAAATACCTTCACACTACGGAGCTTCTATGGCTCTTCCGTTCGACAATCTCTCCGGCATTGGAACCATCATCTGTTTTCTCTTCGGTCACGCTCGGTTGATTTTTCTAGTCGGCACACTCATTTCCTCCATTACCCGCTGGCTGCTTCCCAAACAAACACACGTGCGGCTTGGCACTTGTGCTGTACGTAACAAGTCACGCGACGTGACGCTGCGGCTGTGATTGGTTCGGCTCTGCGCTACTTAATTTGGATTGGCTGACCTTTTTTTTTTTTTTTTTTTTGAGGACAAGAGCGGCGAGGTCTATCGCGATAGCTTAATTTCTCTATCGAGTAAAAGTTATATCGCGATACATATCGTTATCGTTCTATCGCCCAGCTCTAGCTGAAAGTCATATAACTGAAGCTTTAATATGTTTTTGCACACAGCTAGAATAACACATTTAAGTCAGTATCTAAAAATATATGAATTTTTAACTGTATGCATATTTTACATGATACACAGTTTATTTTTATTTTCATATTACCACCACCGAAATCCAGTGAACCAAATAATTCATCTGTAAAACATGCACTGAACCATTAAAACACATGGCTTTTATGTGTAATGAACTTTGATCTGTAGCCTTGGAAAATGCAAAATTATGAACCCTCCAACTGCCGGGGTCACAAGGACTTTTAAGGACTAAAAACAGTGTCAGAGTTTGTTCTAAGTACTGAAAATTACATACTATTAAGTTGATTTTAACCCACTGAAAAGGTTTACTGGCAAGTTTCATTAAAGTTTCATACTTTTTCAGTTTTTATCTACCAAAATAAATGTGAACTCTTCTTTCGGGAGACTCGTCAGACACGTTCAAATGCTGCCTTTAAAACCTGTCACTGGAGCTGGCAGTTATAAAGACAGACCAAGGTTCAGTAAGTTCACTTTTTCACACTGCACAAAAAAAAGACTAATAACTTTTTCTTTCAAACTACACTTTGCTTTCAAGCCCATTTTCATCCCCACTGAGCAGAAAGCACGCTTAATGGTAGCAACTGAACACATGACTAACACAAGTTTGCCAAACATCATTTGCATCTTTCTACACTACATTAACGCTGGCATTTACAACGGTTGTGTGTGTAGTAGTAGGTCGTGAGATGTGCCTGTGGGTTAAAAAATAGCCACAGGTTATGAGCAATCACAGCAAGATGCACATAAAGATTCATGAATACCTTTTTATTTATAGAAACACACTCATCGAAGTGTTTCACACTCCTCAGCAGCCCATTTCCAATATCTTTATGCAGCGATTACAGAGAAAAGGTTGAAAAATAACAGGAAAAACCAAAACAAGTCCAGAACAGTTTCTCAGTCCTCTTTAGTAATTATTCTGCAAGTATCTGGAAGTCTGCTGGAGGGATTAAGACCATTCTTTTAAAAGATGTTTCCTCATGTGTTGCCAGTAAAATTCCTCATTAGTGTTTGGCTGTGTTAGGATCTAGTGACTATGAAGGCCATAAATGCTATTCACATCTTTTTCATCCTCATCAAATCATTCAACAAGCCCGTGTGCCATTTTGATGGGGGATCTGATGACCAGGTGCACCACTTTATGTAAGGCCCCATAGTGTGTTAGGCCCTTGTCGCCTTCGTCACACAAACTGAGACAATGACCCACATTGTGGTGTTGGTTCAAAAATTCATAAGTTAACACTGCAGGAGTGTCACTTTTATCCAGTGACTGTGAGAAAAGCAGTGAAGGCTTTCATGATATGTCAATAATTCCAAAGAAAGCAGGTGGAGGTAAAATAACTTGTTTGGAAAGCCAACAAAAAAGTTGAAATTTAGCTGAGTTATGGCAGAAAAGGCACATGTCCTCCAGCTGTTATCATGATAGCAGACAAAAAATAGCTTTGCTATCATGTCACAGGTATTGCTGGGCAATGAAACAGTCCAGTTCAGTAGATTTATTTGGCACATGTGGCTGCCTTAACAAGTGGACCTGAACTATGATGGCATCACATTGTAAGGGTCAGGGATTCAGGTTTTTCCTATTGATTTTTCACCCACCTTTATATTCCTTGAATCAGACTAGTTATCAGTTTTGTTTCAGACTATGTGTGGAACACGTCAGGAACACTCATCAACATGCAGTGACGGATGTTGCTGTTTTATCTTTGCCCAATGGGATCAGATCACAGTTGTCCTATTTCAATTTAAACCACATTTTATCCCAGATACATCTTATGTTACCATAATTTAAAGTGCTTAGGAATCAGTGACAAGACCTGCTGACATTTTTTTTTTGTGTGAAATTAATTCTCTGTATGCAGCTGCAGTTGAGGAACATAAAGTGGAACCTTAAGGCAATGTTCACTCCTCAGCCACTTTATAACCAGCAAGCAAAGTCAATGCAAAAGATCTACCATGTACTTTTATGCCCTTTACCGTATACAAAATAAACCAAACCCCACTCTTTATAGAAAAAAGCACACTGAGCTACACAAGCAAACACAAATTATAGCCTGTCCACAAATATATGAAATTGTGGCTCAGAATTAAAATAGCAAGTACAAAGCTTCAGTTTAGTTGCAGATGAAGTTGCTGTGCTGGTGGACATGGCTCAGCCCAGCTCTCAAAAAACTGCTTATAAAAAGTCACAACCTCAACTTGTATAAAACCGTGAATATCCATAAAAGTTGCTTTATGTACCTGAGAGTGTGAGATCACTTAAAATCACAGGAAAGACACTGATAAAGAGGTAGTGTCTGCGAAAAAAGCTGAAATTACAGTGGATCTCTGTGGGGCAGTTTAATGGCAGTCCTCTTACTCCAACGAGTCTGCTGGCTTTGAGGAAGAATTTTCATACTTTTTAGAGATAAAAGGATCCTTGTTAAGTAAAAAGTGTGAGCTCAGCAGGAGGCTAGAAATACAAATTTTCAAAGGACTGTTTCTGCTTTTCACAGTCCACACTGTGGGCTCCAGAAATACTATGCAAAAAAAATAGTGTTTAAAATTGTTTAACTTTTTTATCCTTTCATTAATAATAAATAGATCAATAAATAATAAAAAATAAATTAAAGCGCATGACAGTAAACCGTTAAGTCATTTTCCCTGCTGTAAATTCGTACTTTTGTTTACTTTTTTTTGCGTATCTTTCTTTTTTTGCAGGTATTGCTTATATATTTGTAAACTTATTTATTTCTCTACCCTCTTTTTATAGTTTTACATTTTAATGCATTTCTGTATCAATGTGCAAAAGAAGAGGCTCTTATTGAGTCAATTTATTGGTTGATCAATAAAGTTTTATTAATAACTTTTTTTATTTCTCCATTCAAATGCAAATTCAAATGCCAAATGTGTAACAATAAATGCAGATATTTATTGATGCTATTATTTTGGTAACAGTTTATCATTTTTTACAATTATTTATTTATTAGTTTTTGATTTTGGCAGACCCTGCTCTCTATAAATTTTCCCCAAAGAAAGCCTGTGAGCTGATTAATCATCTTTAAAGGCATTTCTTAAATATTCCATTATATTATTATTATTAATCACAGTTTGGGCTTCTCCTTTAAACTAGTCTCATTTTGGATATTGTTTGTGTGGTTCAGAGATCCACTATCTCACTCTGCTCCACACCTTCTCTTTTTAGAGTTTCTGAAGCTGGATGAGTCAACTTGAAGAGAGAAATCATGCGACTGGGTGGACTTATCGCCGAGCCACACATGGAGGACCTCCAAATCCCACAGTTTGGATTCTGTGTCCGGATGAAATGCTCAGAAGTGGGACAAAAAGCCAGCTTGGCATTGTTAGGCTTCCGCCTCTGCTCAGTGTAGCGTTAAGATACCGAGAAGCCTTTCAGGTGTAGCAATGAACTGTCTGGCAGCCATTTTGGAGGTCTGCATCTTGTTTGGCATCAGCTGTGAGCAGCTGATTGTATTTATCTGCAACAGACTTTTCTTCACAGAAAAACAGGTTTTTTTCTTGAAAAAAAAGTTTAAAATGTACATTTAGCATGTTTAGCATAAAAGCTACTGTAGCATTAAAAAAGAGCTACCTATAATCTCAAAATATTCTAATTGTGGGTGTGATCACGGACTATAAAAACACAATGGACATAGCTATGATTAGTCACCCACTGGTTACCAAAATCCTGTATTTGAAACTTCAAGTGCAGCAAATTCATTGTCACCATCTTAACATTCTCAAATCTTAAAAACCTATCATACATTTGAAAAATAAAAATATTTTAAAATAGACGGAACCCATAAACTCATCAGAAAAGCACCTACTAAAGTCATAAATCAA
This sequence comes from Astatotilapia calliptera, assembly GCF_964374335.1. NCBI lineage: Eukaryota > Metazoa > Chordata > Actinopteri > Cichliformes > Cichlidae > Astatotilapia > Astatotilapia calliptera. The sequence goes on from NC_137437.1 coordinate 30,939,686, forward strand.
TGGAGAGGAGTTAACATGAGTCAGAACTAAATTAAAGGAGTTCTTCCCACTGTCTTTCATACACGCGAGTCTGAGGAGTTGCCCCCTGCTGGCTACGAGAAAGAATGCAGGTTTAACGTACTTCCACATTGGTTTCATGTTTCCAAGCTGAAAGTTACATTGATAAAGTAGAGCTCATGTTAGTAACAAGCAGCTGTTTTTCACATATTAAAGCTTACCTGTTAAGCTTATTTAAAGTGGTCATGAAACGCTGCACATATAAAGGCAAATTTAGACATGGAGCCCTGCTCTCAAAAACTGACACAGATGTAAAACTGTCTGTGAAGCTTGATTTAAGAATTAAGTGCTTAGAGTTAAAGTTTTAAAAACATGTTTATGCCATCTTCTGTTAGTACGGAACATTATGTCACCAGCTTGGCTAGTTGCTGCTAACAGCGACCCTGATAAGGACAAGCGGAAGAAAATAGATCAGAATCAGAAAGGGGTTTATTGCCAAATGTTGAGCAGGTTTACAACATTAGGAAATTGCTGCAGTGCTTCAGTGCAAACATGACAGTATAAACAGATGGATATACTGTCTGCTTTCACTCTCTATTTCTTAAGCAATAAGTGGTTATTTTTTGTTTGACTGTCTGCATTAACACAGGAAAATCCACCTGTTAGCTGTAATTTTTGGGTTTGTAAAGCACTTTTTTGAGACCAGCAGACCAGACCGCTTGGTACACTCAGTCAGACATGGAAAAATCAGAGTTTCTGACTCCAGCTTGTTGGTCCAGTGAACCACCTGACTCAAACAGGCACTCCTCCACACTGTCCTAATTTCTAAAGTGCTTTACAAACCTGAACATTACAGCTAACGGGTAGGTTTTTCTGTGTCAGTGCAGCTTGCCAATCAGCTACGTAAGAAATAGAAAGTGAAAGTGGACAGTATATACTTGGTTTTAACATAAAGCTCATTGTTGCACCCATGGGTAGCACAAAAGTGACCCCCTTAGATTGATTTTTATTGTTCGTGTCCTTATTTTTTCCACATTTATTGGTTCTGTACTGGTTAGCTAACATAAACTAATGTAAGTCTGTTGACCACAACCAACCAACCAAGTGACATAATGTTCCCAGTGGCACTAAACACGTTTTTAAAACTTTTACTTTAAGCTTTTATTTCTTAAATTCAGCTTCACAGGCAGTTTTACATCTATATCAGTTTTTGAGAGCAGGGCTGGTGGTATAAATTAGCCTTTATACATGTAGTGTTTCATGTCCACTTTAAAACGGACCTGACAAAACCATTTCCGTTATTTTAGTCTACATACAGCATTCATTCACAACAGCGATCTACCAATTTTGATAATTTTTGAAGTCTAACTGCATGTAGCATCAATGCAGCCCACAGAGACTGTGATTAGCATTTTCCATACTGTTGTTTCCTCCTATGCATTTCCAGTTTCTGTTTCTTCTGTTCCCATTTTTAAAATTGACCGGATGAGAAATTTGGAGAGAAACGCCGCTCATAGACTATGCCATAGGCTCTACATGGATTCAAAGCAGATGTGCAACAAATCTGTCTGTACTGTTAAATTCAGCTTTTCTCCACAACATTTCTGGATTTGGACGCTGTAGCTCGAGGGAGCCATGCTAACCGTCACTGTTGAGCTTCAGCAAAACTTAAGAGGATTGAATACCGGGTGAGTCATGTAGGCTGTGACAAACAAACATAAGCGTTTCACCTGCAGACCTCCATAATGGCACTGGCTGTCTCTCCTTAAAGGTCATGTAGCCACATTTATTTACATTTCCCAGCCATGTGTGAACATTTTATTAAAGGTTTAAGATTTAAGTCTGCTCCAGACAAAATGACGATCTAAGCTAGGATACATACGTAATATATTTTCCCATGGGCCCACCAAAACTCGAGATTACAGTGTTATCCTATGTACAGCACTACCTACTGATTGCCATTTACCTGACTGAGTAATGTGATTCTCTAAAGTGTGCGCTAACTACTTTTTATTGTCACTGTGTTAATATCCACTTGCATGCACTCAGCCTCTATAATTTACTCTGATCCCAGTGATGCTTCATATGGCCTGTTTTATTACAAGAAGTTTTTTAAAAAAAAGCTTAAATATTATTTCACATACTCCGACACTGTTTTGTAGGTAAATGTTGCACGTTTCATTTTGAATTTAAACTCCTCACATGTGAGCTGCTTTTTGTGCGTTTCCACAGCTATGACATCAGGACAAAGCAGTGAGTTTTGCATGTAATCTTAGAGTGGTAACGCACTCAGTTGTCAGCATGCTAGCTCAGGGAAATTTATTGTCTCTGGTTGAAGCTGTGGGTTAAACTTTAATACGTACAGCTTTCATTAAAGCATGTGAAGAGATCCAACAGGGAGGATTCACATGTACACGTTTCTGTCACAGCAACAAAAGACCAGTTACGTCTTTTTTGCTGGACTGAACTCTTCCATTGCTTTGCTCATATTTAAGGTAAACTAAAGAACTTGTAAATATATTGAGAACTTCAGCTCTTTGGACATCCTGTTTTATGGGGCACTTGTAAAGTAGTCCAGAACAGGGGAAGCTCTATGAAGCTAATGGTGAAGGACATTTACATTTTTAGGCTCCAGCAGAACATCTTTATTTCTGGACTAATTCAAGAGACCCTCTCTAGTTTTTACAAGAAATATAGTAGAACAGCTTCTTAGCGTAAGCAAATCAAAGCCAAGAGTTCCACCACTGATTTTGGGAATGTAGAACGTTGCCACAGTTAAGATGCGCTTCAGCCGGAATCACGTACACGTGAATCCTCTCTTTCCTGGACTTAATATTTTCCGCGTCATAGTTTGCACGTTTTATCTCTTTAAGAAGTACACTGTGTCCTGTTCTTCTCTCTTTTGTGTTACAAATATGACTAGCTCACTGTTTGGTGTTATTTTTTTAATAAAGTGACTCAGATATCTGGCAGCAATTCAAGGGTTGCACTTTTCTAAAATTTTCAAGGCAAGCAAAAGTACAGAGACCCCCCCTTATTTTTACTAACTCGAGAGCATCCCTTGTGGAAATCAACAGTGTGACAGTTTTCAATTACACGGCAAGTTTTTTAGTCGAACTTTTCGCAACTTATCAAAAGCTAACAGTTCTACCACTTTCTTTTCAGAAAGTAGAAGAACTCTAAAGTCACATACACGTGAATCCTCTCTTTCCTGTCTTGATCTTTCCCGATTGCCACTTCTTTTCTGCACATTTATCTGTAAGATATCTGAGTCTCTGTCTTTAAGAAGTACACTGTGTCCTTTAATCTGCTGTTTTTGGTGTTCCGAATGCATCCCGGCACATTTGACGATTTTAACCCACCCGTCCCCCTGAACTTTTATCGTTATTTATCATGTGTAGATATTTGCCGAGATGCATCTTTTCACACCATCAGTAAGAAACTGATTGCATATACAGAACATGAATGCACCTGAATCTACATATCAGACTCATCAAGGTGATGATAGCCATATTCTTTTCACATGATGTATAGCTACAAAGCACCGCACATTATCATCAGTATTAACTGTATTTACCTCTTCTTTGTTGATGGTAATATTTGTAAAAATGCAGCAGTAGCAAAACATTTATATGTGTAATAAATATGTAGCGTGAGACGAGGATCAGGGAACAGATTGGCTGCACTGATACGGGTAGATGAAGCATGGCGTCTGTGTTTTTAAAACAGCTCGCATCACGAAGAGCGTCACTCTCACAAGGGTTGTATTTTTCTAGCATTTACTCCGATGTCCTGTATTTGTACCTTGCACTGATGAGTGTATTTTGCCATTTATTAGCACTTGTTGTCACTCACTATCACAGTAACTCTCCTCCTAAATGTCTTTATATTTCCAGAATCCAAATAATAACAGTGATGTTCTTGTGTCATCTTATCAGTACAAACTGAGAGTTGTTTATTACTGATATTCTTTGTTTATTGTCAGAGAAAAAATAAACGATTTCAGTACTGGGACGACATTAAGGACGTTGTTTGTGTGTTGTCATTGAATTGCTTTGGCTGGTAGAGAGGAATCTAGATAGATGGGCTACAAAATGAAGCCCAACCAGCTGATGGTGTTATACACAAGTCCAACATATCTAGGATGTCTTTGCATCAACTGGATTCCTAACATCAGCAATTGGAAGTCTGCATTTGGAAGTAATGGAGCAAATCAAATTTGAGTCATACTGACAGTATAATTATTAATTAAAAATGTCAACTGGTTAATTTTAAGCATTAACAGCTACTTGTTTAGGTCTTGGCATTTAAGGGTTATTGGGTTAGGTTTGGAGTAATTCTGGTTTGGGTTAAAATACATCGGTTTTCAAGCTCTTTTCTTGATGAGCATGTTGGTTCCTGCCCACTTTCCCTGGAAAAAATACATGCTTATTACATTAAATACATTTTCCACATTACTTACGAATTTGTCCTTTTACATGAAAAACTATTGTTTTTTTCATGACTATTTCACATTTTCTCATGAGACCCTGACAGACATGGGGAAGTCTACTGCCAGCTGAGGAATGAACTATGAGCTATTACGCTTATCAGTATTAGGCTACAGCTGTACAATTAGGACATTGGGGAGGCTGGCAGATTACAATGGTTAGTCCATTAAATTAAGATTTAGATTTGTGTAAGACTTTATTTCAGCTTTAGGCCTGGTGATGTGTAACGGTATGAATTATGTTGATTAATATTTTTTACTCTCTCAGAGCCCACAAGTTGGGGTTCAGTATTCAGGGTCATCATGTGATACGTGGTTAGGCAGACAATTTAAATGCATAAATACAAGGATAGAGAATTTGGATTTTTGGTAATTATTGGATGGGAAATTGCCATGTGAGATAAGATGTGGTGCTTTTTCAAACCAAGTTAGGGAAGTTAGCTTTTGCGGCTGATAGTTAATGAAACATAACTCGTATGATCAGTTACAATTTGTAAAAACTTGGCTTATAGATATGTAATGACATCTACTATTAACACATTCCGTATATGAAAATAGTGAGGCAGAGCAGTTTGTAAAAAATTAAAGTATCTTTAGCCATCACCCTGTGGAAGGAAGGAAGGCCCATGCACCACGATATCTGGAGTGTAAATGGTCCATGACTGCTAATCACAGTTATAGTGAACTGTTAATAATATTTTTGTGTTATTTCAAGGTATTGTGATTGTTTTAGAAGGTAACAGTGCCATGGCCTGTAATTTATACAGTTGTGGTCAGAGGTTTATGTGCACTCATACAATCGTTGGCATGAATGTCATGATAGTTTTGGATATTTAATTATTTCTTTGAACTGTTCTCTTTCTAGAGAGGAAATAGAGTACAGCAAACATCTTTAATGACTTAAAAAAAACAAGAGTCGGGTGTACAACCTTGAATTTATTTAGGGTTTTCTCTTAACCACACATGGTCAAAAGTATACATACAGGATACATACATATATCAGAAATATGAGCCTCTTTTCAAGCTTTCTCTTGATGGTCATACTGGCTCCTGCTCACTTTTATGGACAAACACGTTATTCATTTCCTATTTAAATTCATTACTCACTTATTCCTGTCCCAATTCATGTATGGACAATTCATGTCCATGTACATGAAAAATGATTGTTTTTTTCATGACTATTTCACATGGGTAAGTAATGCCAGCAGAAGAATTAACTCTCTAAGCTATTACGCTTATCAGTATTAGACTGCAGCTGTATAATTAGGACATGGGAGAAGCTGACAGATTACAATGGTTATCCCATTAAACTAAGAGACAGTGAGACAGTTTTATTCTTTCAGCTTCAGCCCTGTTGGCGTTTAACGGTCTCAATCATGTTTTAGTATTTATTCTTAACTTTTAAAATATTAGTGTGTGCACAAATTTGATGTGTGGTAAACAGAGATGGGCAGTAACGCGTTACTTTTTTCAAGTAATGAGTAAAGTAAGGGATTACTATTGCAAAAAAGGTAACTAGATTACTGTTACTTTCCCTAAGCACACTGCGTTACTAAAGCTGTGATTTTTTTGCGGGAGTGTCTCATGACAATGACGTAAGCGAGTGCAACGTTGGTGGCAACAGCTGTGTGCAGATCAACAATGGATAATATATCGAGTGCGGGAGAGAGTATGAGCGTGCAGCATTTAACGCGTGGAAGTACTGACCGTACTTTGAGTTTGATTCCGTAAAAAGTGACAAAAACATTAGCATCCGCTGTACAGTGCGTGGGAAGAAAACTTCTTTTTGCAGCGAAAAAAACCCCCAAACCTCCGAGCGAGCACCGAGTGCGCTGCCACGGAATCTTCCACTGACCGCTGCGACACACCTGCACCAGGGCAAACATCCGCCTGCCCTGCTCCTGCTATACAGCTGAAAATAGAGCAACAGGACTGAGTCTTTGATTTTATTTATTTTCTGCTGTGTTTCACTTGCATTTATTTGAAAGAGTGAGTGTAAACACAAAAACCTATTTTATTTTATGTGCTGGAATGTGCAGAAAATAGGTTTAAATGTTAAACAAATTTCTTCCAGTCAGAGAGTGTTGTATATAATTACATTTTTGCTTGATGCATGAAGTTAAAAGAATAAAACTAATAAAACAAGTTTTTAAAAGAGACTTTTCCATTTGATTACATTTTGTATGATGGATTATGCAGAAAAAGTAGAACTGGGCTGAAAGATCTATGGCTTTATTACGTATTCAGGTTGTAAATCATGTTTTTAAAAAGCAACTAAGTAACTAATTACTTTTTGAAAATAAGTAATCAGTAAAGTAACTGGATTACTTTTGGGGGGAAGAAATCAATAATTAGTTACTGATTACTTTTTTCAAGTAACTTGACCAACACTGGTGGTAAACAAGTCCTTACAAGTGTTCTGTTTAGGATCACGTATTAATCCTTATAGAACAATAACACTGATTTAAAATTGCTTGCGAATTTCATTTTTCAGGGTTACACCTGAAGTTACCTGGATAAGTGTGACCGGTGTGGTTCTGCGTTGTGTCTGACGATAAAAGGTGAAAGAAAGAAAGACCTCCAAATAAATAGCTTGCCCACTCCAGCTCCTATGACCAAATACAAACAGTGGGGAAGAGGGTTAGCTCAATCCACCACAACTTCCAAGCTAGCAAGAATTATCTATTCATGTTAGCATTCACGTTCCCTAGAACACATATGTGGCACACACATTTATAGCATCTAACAAAAAACAGGCATAATGATGACAATAATTGAACTAAAATTGCAATCAGAAACATCAGGGTGGCTAAATATGAATTATATGTGTGTTTTACAGTGTTGGAAAGAAATGACACCAACCTCTCCCACAGGGGAATTGTAGAAAAGGGGAGACGCAAAAGATGTACACTGTATTTATAGGGTTGCACCAAAGAAGAACAACAATGAGGAGGGGCTCTAACTGATAATGAACATAACTACAGGCTTGGAGGTCCTAAAAGTCAGGTATAAAAGGAACGGTTTGGGGGTTTACAACACATTTTGTGTTATTATGACAAGATGTGATTTATGACCCTGTTACTTAAGCACCTAATCCTGTTTTGTAGCACAGGCTTCTGGTCTGGAGCAGAATGAATGTTCAGAATGAGATCCTCGTGGCTCCTGGATAGTGTCCTCCTTTGCAACAGCTGTACAGTTGGTCTAAAGAACACAGGGCCACAAAATATTTAAAAAATTTAAAAAAAGTTTGAAGTACATTAAGCACAACCCAGTGATTTGTGACAACCATCATCATTATACCCACTGTCTCTGACTGAAGTACACCCTTATGGTGTCATTTATATCTCAGTGTTAACTCTGCTCTGTGTGTGGAAGCCCTGCAGAGGCAATTCAACCATCTGAGTCTAGCTTACTTTTCTAACTGTCTCACAACAATGGAAACAGTTTAAATATAAATTAATAATAAAAAGTAAACAGTTTGCAGAAAGCCAACCAACATGTCACAGGCGCTGGAGCAGAGCTTCTCAAGCTGGGAGCAAATTCCTGCTGGGCATCCAAACACTGTGTTCACATGAAAATGAAAATACAAAGTCAAATGAGGAATGATCCTTATCAAACTGGCATTTATATGTTTCTTAAATAAAGAGTACAGTACAGCTTATGATTAATAATGAACAGACACTTTTACTGCAACATATGGAGTTATGTTACACATGCAGCCTGCTTCAAAAATAATCCAGAGTTATCTCATTTTTCACAGCCACTCAGTTTATTGTATAGAAAGATGGTTGCTGTCATTATTAACTCCCCACCTGGTTTCTAAGATTCAATTTTAGCATTTTGGCCACGTTGGGTGTTTCTGGAGCCTGGGAAATAGACTTGGATGAGAAGACAAAGCGCTGAGTTTTCAACTAATGAATGCTAGACAGCTTGATACCAGCTGTCTCCATAAAACACTCAAAAGCAATAAATAAATCTTAGAATTTTTCTCAGCATGACAGGAGCACAGACTTCTTAACAGTCTGTTAGTACAAATAACTGCACAACAAGGTATATTATTCTTCTGATAACTGCATTAGAAATTATCCAAAAGGCACCGACAGCACAAACACAGTATAGAGATGATCCATTTATAGCCGCCTGTGTCAGGCCATGCCCCTGATTTTAAGCCTTAATGACCTCCAAAAGGATCTGTCTATTATTAAGAAGAAACTGTCCATAGATACAAAATTATTAATAAAAAAATATTTTGTACAAGCTGCAAACATCCTGAGATGACTGTATTACTGATATAATGAGGCTTTGCAGAGATGTGACCACTAACCATTAAGTTGTTCGTCATTTTGCACATGTGACAATTGTGGTGACAGTGTAAGGTTGACATTAAAAAAAAGGCCTGGGCTTAGAAACTGGTCTGCAACAATCTGGAAACTGCTAGCCAAGTGTGAAAAAAATAAGCAAAAGAAATTAGCATTTCATTAAAGTCCCAATCATGCAAGCCCAGATACCTGCCAGTGACCCCCATCTGTTCCTACTCTCCAAGCTGCAGTGAAAGTGTGAAAAGTACAATGCAAACTTGAAATGGGAACTGTTTGCCTTCAAAGTAAAAGTTACACCTTTTAAAACATACAGGCTGTAGTGCTGTTTGAAGACAAACCTTTTACATTTCTGGTAGTAAAGCATTTCAATTTTTATTACCACTGGGCTAGCAGTTATCGGGTATTTGCCGACAGGTTTCTTCCTGTTAAAAGGGAGTTTTTCCTTCCCACTGTCACCAAGTGTTTGCTCAGAGGGGATTAGGATTCTAATTGCTGGGGTTTTCTCTGGAATATTATAAGGTTGCTGTTTTCATTTGGCATTTTAAAAATGCAATTTATTTGAGCTGAATGAGATTACATGAGAAATCCAAATCTAAAAACTGTGATAAAATGAGTGTTTCCAGCTGTCTACGGACTGTTTTAGCGCTCAGGAATTATTTGAACCTCATTGTTCAAACTCTGGCTGAACAATGCGATCATCCACCACTAGAACGGAGCATGTCTATGAAAGGAAATAAGAAACGGCACAACAGGTTCCCTTTACTTCTTTTCTTTTAAAGATTTAGACTGAAACTGAAACCACTCTTATCATAATTAATGTTGCCGCAGGACCATCATTATAAACACAATCATGCGTCTTGAGCTTTTGAAATCTGTTGGACTGACATTAAAGAGTCTTTTGATCTCGTCAAATCTTGAATCAAAGTTGCGATGAAGTCTTGACACCGTGCCTGACCTCTCAGCATGACAGCGAGTAACTTCACAAAATGTTTCTGGCTTGTCTTTGATTAATATTAATGACACTGAACGGTTTGGCCCACATCATGTTTCCACAGAAATCTATTTTGTTAATACAAATTATGTGCATATAGCTGATGGGAGATGATGCTGGCATAAAAACGAAAACAGGAAAGTGGCTCAAATAAAACCATGCAGCCACCCCCACTCTGGCTGTGGGTAACATTTGGGTATTTGAGGTCTCAGGCCATCTGGTTTGGTTTATTCTCTGAACTCTAAATCCCCTTTAACTCAAACCCAACACCTACAGCACACGGTGCCACCACACTGCTGCCTCATACTGTTCTCTGTCCAGTTTTCATGCTTTTAATCACACATTTTTAGTTTTCCTCCAACCAGGTGAGGACATCCTGAGTCTTGGACAGAGCTATTATAGGAATCTTGTTCACAGCAGTGGAAATCTGCAGAAATCTGCAAAAGTATAACTATAAAGTATCAGGGGTGAGTCTAGAGTGGGGTGCTGGGGGTGACACTGACCCTCCCATTGCCACAACCAAGTATGGTAGTACATTTACTTACACAAGTACTTCGCTTACGTACAGTTTTAAACATAGAATACTAATATTTTATTGTGTCATTTTGTCACTGCTGTTAATGTGAGGTTTTAAAAAATAAAAGTAAATTTCAAACTACCAAAAGTAAACAATAAAACACTAATGAGGTTAAAGTACTCAAGGGAACTAAATAACCATAAACTAAGTAGCAAAACGCTGCTTTCTGGTGCCGATGTGCTGTCTCTGTCTTTGCAGAGGATGTGGCAGTAAAATGTGTCATATTAAAGGTGTTAATAATTTTACATTGAATTTTGTCACACTTAAGGGTTGTGATGTGATGTCATTACTCATTTTTAACGTTTTCAAATGTTTTAATTATTATAGCAAATAAATGAACATCATATAATCAGATCCTGGTTGATAATCTCCTGATGTGTTGCACCATTATTCTGCATCTGTGGCTCTGACCACATGTGCTGATGAGATTGAGGAAATAATATTTCATAAAAGCCTTTAAAGTTCCCAAAGGAGTAACACCAGTGACAAAAAGGCGGTGCATGTGACAGATGTAAAAAGGAAGAAAAATAAAATAAATTAAAAAATATCTTGGCATTCCAAAATTGGACATTTCTGTAGAATAACCAGTCTTCTTAAATTGGTACCATACGAGTATCTGCAAAAAATCTCAGATGAGTTTGAATCTCAGTGACCTCAGAGGGCAAGCTTTCTGAAAGTCTTGTGAATGCAATAACTTGAGAACAAAGTGACAAAGGATTTTAAAATTGATATCATAGATTTATCTATTAGGAGGTTGAGCACTGGTGGCTGCCAGTATTTTTCTGCATGATAAATGCTGTTGTACTAAAAGAAAGGAATCTGTCCGCATGACTCTTTGAGCTATAAATCTAAGAAATATTTACAGATAAATTACAGAAAGGTTTCCAGTAGCTCATTGCTCAGACTGTCCTGTAAAATATCAATTTCTGTGTGAACCCATTGTAAAAAAAAAAAATAACCACACACACAAAAGAAACAAAAAACAGGAAGATTTCCATAATTTAATTAGTTAATTGCTTCGGTGTAGCATGAATGGCCATGGTGGACATCTTTATTTGCAGGAAAACCTTTAATTAAAGCTACAAAACGTATTAAACAGCTAATCTTGTTAAAATAAATGTAAAAATGTAATCAAAAAATGTTCCTTTTTCTTCTCAAAACTTCCAACCTTTGAAACAGCAGAGTAAGAACACATTAGCATGTTGTTTTGCAAGTCAAGTTTAAATGCAGGCACAGCCTGTTCGATCCCCGGGCTCTCTGTCCTGGTCATTGTGTCCTTGGGCAAGACACTTTACCCTACCGCCTACTGGTGTTGGCCAGAGGGGCCGATGGCGCGATACGGCAGCCCCGCTTCTGTCAGTCTGCCCCAGGGCAGCTGTGGCTACAACCGTAGCTTGCCTCCACCAGTGTGTGAATGCGAGAGTGAATGAATAGTGGCATTGTAAAGCGCTTTGGGTGCCTTGAAAAGCGCTATATAAATCCAATCCATTATTCTCTTTCCTAAGTACTTCTCAAGTGTCCTTCACACTTTTCCTTGACCTCATGATATTTTCCATCAGAATCAAGGAAAAGTGGTTAGGAAAAGGAAGTCAGAGAATTATTTTTGGACTATTTGAATGTACCCAGAGTAATAGAAACTTAAAAACACGACACTGCTAAATCAGAAAATCACCGTCTTTTAACATGAATATTTGATTTAACCGTGCCAGCTGATTCTGAGCCTGTTCTTTCATCTAACTGTGTGATTGTTTTAGGAAAAAGCTGTGGGTTTTCCCAGCGATTGGCCTGAGCTGGAACTATGAAACAAACAGACTGGATTTAAAATCCTGTCCATGTGACTGCAGCATTTGTGGCTTAGTCGAGTCTGTTTGTCATTTTGAGCAGGTTCCCAGTTTACGTTCACACTTCTTCAGCACGTTACTTTTGAAACATGAACACGTGAGAAATATTTTGTGTTAGTGTCTCATTGCTCGGTTACCACATCTGTCAAGGGCGGTCCAATAGATCCAGAGTGGGGGGAATGTGAAGCTATAAAGCGTGGAGCCTGGTGCCAGCAGAGAAACTTAAAATATTGGACCTTCCCGCAGCTCAGGAAGCATCAAGGTTCTTGTAACCTTGCACGGTTTGAGCTGTCAGAGCGAATGTCCCAGCGTCTTCCTCTTTTTTGACATAATGATTTCCTTTTGATGCACAGCAACCAGTTTAATAACATTTCCCAAAGACACAAAAGTCTCATATTTCACAGGCAAATTGGGTTCATTTTGGACTTTTTGTTTTCTTGTGCTCTTAAGATGCTGACCACACTCTGCATGCACGCCGAGGGATCTTTTTTCCCTGATCCGATGGCCAGTCATCTTTGATTAGTGTTGCTGTTTTAAAAGGCTCGGTGCATAATGGCTCCCAGTGTGCCATCAGTCATGTTAGGATACTCGGAAGCTGCCATAAAGAGAAACTAGAGCTGCAGCACACTTGGCTAAACTTACTGCTGATGCCTCAAATTTAGTGAAGTACAAGAAGTGGATGAATTTGAACTCATTTTTACTGACAGAGTTCCTGGGTGCAGCAGAGGGAATGCAGTCCTGCTGGCTCCATCGAGCGATGACCTTCAGCTCGCACTGTGGCATTTGAAATGGCTCGGGTGCCAAAACTTGCAGTTCTTCTGAGATTCACTTGAGGCTGCAGCAGTGATTCCGTCCCCATAGACTCTTATGTTATGATAAACATGTTTACAGCCTGATACAAAGAACAGATTTGAGATTTGGGGGTAGTTTTCCTGTTTGATAACTCTATAGTGGATGAAATTTACTGGTGCTAGTCTGAAGACGAGGGGCTCAATGAACAAACCAACCACAAACCTGGAGGAGAAAACATGTGAGATGAAAGTCTGAGTATCTCTGCCTGTCGCCCCTGTAACCCACTAATGGCTTTTAAAATTTCTCCTCTTGAAATTTGGACCCATTTTTCAGCATTTCGACAGCTTGAACAGCTGCCCGTTATGCCTCTCCCTCTCACACCGGAGAGGTTTCACTTTAATTATCTACCTGGACGTCTCATTTCTGAGTAAAAACCTCCTTGGGTCGTCGCTGTAAATCTTCTCATTCCTTAAAGCGTAACTTAAATGACCGTCAGCTAATTTGAAGTTCGACCAAAGAAGGGATTCATAGCATTTAATTGTGTCTTAATGTGCAATTATCCAAGTTTCAATTAAGCAGATTAGCGCAGTAAATCACAAACAGCCTCTCAATGCATCACAGACACAGATTATAACGGGTTGATCGCACCGAACCTGAGTGAAACTGCTGGAGTTTAGACTAAGGATTGAAGCCTCCCTCCTCTGAGACCTGGAAACAGTGACAAAGCATGACCGCCTTTGCTGCAGATCAGCAGTTTGCCCTCATCTGGGTTTGTTCTGCACTGAAATCCTCTTACTCCCCGTGCAGGTCTGTGCTCTCGGTGGACAGGTTGATACGAGGGCTAGTTCACCCACGTTTCAGCTAAATGTGAAATATTAGCCCACCATGTACGGCGCTCGGGAGACTGATTCATCTGTAGGATTTGTAAAAGAAAATCCAGACGGTTTTTACCACCCCAGAGTTCTGCAGACAGGCTTATTTGTCTTTGAAAAGCATCTGAAAGCTGCTTCGCCTGACCAATACTGAACCGGAGAGCTCCTCCGTTTACAGTTTTACAGTCTGTTCACGTTTAATCATCCAGGGTTTGTTCCCATCTTATGACACGTGAATAACAGCAGCAGTTTGTAGGAGCTCAGACAACTTACAGACCACTTTAAAACTTCATGTATGATTGTACCAAGATTAGTGGTGTCAAACACGTGGCCCGATGGTGCCATTTTATCATAGTTTGAATGAAGCTTTCCACAAACTGTACCCGTGACCTCCGACCTCTGATCCAGTGTTTGTGGATCATTTGCTGGGTCAAAGTCTGAAATGGAGCTAAAACTTTTGGCGAAGTGATTCCTATAACTCACGAGATTAATAAATCTGAGTAGGGACTTTGGAGGTCAAAGCACTAAATCTGTGACACTTTATCGCCTCATTTCTGTTTAATAATGAGCCATAAATATGAGACTGTTGTTATTAGGAGCCATCAGAGGGATTTAAGACAGCTGGAAGAGTGAAAACTTTAATTATTTATGTCAGTAAGTCGATGTTTGATTCCCGTGATGAATGAGACTGAACACAGGTGAGAAAATATCCACATACTACTAGTACTACTACTACTACTACTGTGAATAGTACTAACAATGAGAAGAAGCTGGTGAAGCAGAACTTTATTCCTGAGGTGGAAGAGGAGGGACAGTTGAAGAATACGAAGATGATGAGAAGTTTGTGAAGAAGAAAAAGGAGGAGTAGGAGACTGAGAAGGAGAAGGAGCTAAGAAGGAGACAAGAGATGACTAGGAAAAGGAAGAGGAGGAGAAGTGGCTGGTGAAGAACTTTGATCCAGAAGAGGAAAAGAAGAATTAGGTGGAAAAGAAGGAAAGGAAGAAAGAACCAGGACGAGAAGACTAGGAGAATGTAAATAGAGGAGAAGAAAAGGAGGTGATGGAGGAGGAGAGTGAGAAGGTACATGGTTAAAGTTTCTTTACCACGTGGTGCGCAGTGTCTCCGTGCACGCGCCTGTGTGCGTGCGCAAGAAGGATAAAAGCGCGTTGGAGGCGCGCGGGAGGCGTCAGGCTCACCATGCCAGGCTGCCCGCTGCTGCTCCGTGTCCGCACCTCCGAGCTGGCGCGCCTCCGTCTGTCGGACTCCCGTGCGGAGTCTTACTGATCCGCGGACGATGCGGCTCCTCGCGCTCTCCTCTCTGCTCCTGCTGCTCCTAGGCTCAGGTATGGAGGCTGTTCGCTGGTGGGAGACAAACCGGGAGGCTCTCTGCTCCTTTTTCTAATGAGACTGATGTGGATTTACTCACATTAAACCTTTATTACTGTAGGAGGCTCAGTCTGCACGCGCGGACTGTGCGCTCCGGTGCGCATGAAACGATCCAGGTAAGTTTAGGCGGAGAGAGAGAGCAGAGTCAGGGGCCTCTCCAGGGTCTGGAAAGGAAGAGAAAAAGACGCAAAAACAGAAATTTTCATCAGAAATAAACACAGAGGATGTTTTTCAGCTGCACGTGCAGCTCTCATACGGATTTATAACGTGCAAAATGTCTGCACGACTCTTTAAACAGCGATTTTTGAAAATTTAATAACTCATTTAAAAGTATTAAAATAAAGTCCTGTTTAATAGAACAAAAGTTTCTGCCTAGAATATGCTTAAAGTACTCAGTATGTACAAAGGTACAGTCGTACATACGTGACATTACTATTGGCTCATTAATGTGTATATCACTTTAATGTGTTAAGTGGACAGGATTTAGTTTTAACTATAAAACTCAGCATCATATATATTCATATTTAAAACATGCAAATTACTAAATAAACAAAAAGTAAATAATAAAATAAAATAAATGAACGGAGTACAATGTGCAGTACAGTTATGATCAAGTTGTCCAGCAAAGAAGTTGTTAAAGGTACTTTTAGTAAAAACCTTCAACACAAATGTAATGAAAGCCTTTGCCACGAGGTGGCAGCATTTTAAAGATAAGTTACATTTTAGAAAAATGTTAAAACAGAAAATGTTCTTGTAATTTTCTGCCAGAACATTGTTTTTTATTCATGTATTTATTTTTATACACATCTCCATAAATAGTACATTTTAGTAAATTCAGTGCAAGGTTAAAAAAAAACTATAGTTTTTTTTTTCAAGATTACACATTGTACTGCTGTAATCTGAATATCTATGCCTTACAGCACATTCAATAGAACTTAAACAGATAATTATGTATCAAATTACTTAAAAGTTTTTATTTTTATTTAGATTTTATTTGATTATTTTGACTTATTTTGATTTCAGATTAATTTTTACCTTCTTAAGATTTTTTTTCATATTGCATTTTATTTTATTGAGTTCTACATCTTATTTTGCCAAAAATACCCTAAAATATGTTTGCTATGTTTAACTTAATGTTTACCTTCTCTAGCAAGTTTTAACAAATTTGTTTAAATAAAGTGTAGTTAAATAACATGTATATAGAAAACAAATGTATTTAATAAGTTAAAAAAAATTACACAAAAGAACAGATCACAAATGGGAAACAATAAAACAAAATAGATCAAAAGGAAAAAAAAGAAAACACAATTGGATAAAAAAGTGATTGCGATAAAGTTGTTCATCCCAACCATCATTAAATTCTTCTTAAAAATATTTATGTTTTGCTAATTTAAAGAGACCATTTCTGTTTTATGCTACCAAAATAAGGCTATGCATAAAAATACCCTGATTCTTGTCCAGAAGTTTAGTTAAAAGTAACGCTGTGCAGTTTTGACTCTGACACACTGCACCACCTTGTGGCTGATAGTGGTATTACTGGAGAGTACAGCCTGGCCTTTTTTCAAAATCATACAAACATCTCTGGAGCACATCATGGACATCACACCACAGCTGCTGTTTCTTCATATTTTTCTGCTAGTTTCAGTTAATTTTTAAACAAAGCACATTTAAACAGACTACATTTAAGCTGTGCTTCAGTGCAGTCCTTCAGTAAACGTGCTGGAGTACACTAGCACCGATCTTACTGTGCTGCACCTCTTGTGCAATCCCCACCAAAAAGCCAGAACATAGTAATCAGTTTTTCTTTTGGAGTTTCATATCTTAGTGGTTCGAAAATAAGAGGAAATGTTTAAATAGCATATTACTATGAATAGTATTAGGATGTGTTGTCTATTAGACAGACAGAGGTAGCATAATAACTATTTTACAGGATTAATGATGCATCACATTTTTTCCAATACACCATACTGAATGTTGGTCCAGCAACATCGAGTGCAAACATCAACCTTTGTTTCAAACTGACCTGAATTTCATGTGGAGGTGATGAGAGCTGGATCTACAGTGCACGCTTTCCATGCCTGAAGGCAGCGAGGAGCAAGACCAGGAGCAGGCTCATCATTTTTCCTGCATTCATGGGTTTGTGCACCGTGAATCCATCCCCTGGGGTCAGACTGTCATCGCATAGTTTTACAGTGAAACCCCGAGGTGTCGCACGGAGAAGGAAACCATGTGCACTGTGGAGCCACGTTGAAAACACAGGATTTGAAAAACACAGTGTTTGCTCGCCACCTGGACTCTTCCACTTTCAGAAAATGAAAAGTAAGCTTGAGGATCACTGTTCTGACACACTGAAGAAGCACCAGCACCCAGTATAGTTCGAGTAGAAGTACAAGAAGACAGAAAAACACTTGCTGAAAATGATCCAGAGGTGCCCGAGAGGTTGATTCAGAACAGGATAATACATTGTACATTGTCGTGTTTTTTATCTAAAACAAGGAGGAGAGGCAGCTTTTCCTTAGGGTTAGTCAGCAACATCAGCAGCCTTTCTAAAATAAAAAGTGCACAATAAGTCACCTGGTTTTTAGACTTTTTAAGAAGAAAAGGATCCTTCATGGTTACTACCCCACCTCCATGTCCACAGCACTAAAGGAGACGCATGCAGCTGCTGCCTGATACAAAAAAATCCTGTAACTCATAATTGACATTCTGAGATTAAAACTGCTGAAGAAGAAAAGACCTAGACTAGTGATGTCGTGGTGGTCTTTCATGCTTTTATTGTGTAGGGACAAATGCATGTGCACTTAAAAATGCCGAGCAAGACTTGTATATGGAAGCATGTGTACCCACACATTACATACATATGTATTTATACCTGTAAATGTTCACATGCATGGATATTTGCACAACAGCCAAATAAAATAAAAGAGAAGTGAGTACTTTTACATTTCAGAATATTTCTAGTATCAAATCATTCTCATTAAAGAGGTAGTTTATCTAAACCTGCGCTGCTGCTGCAACATGAATCTCCACTCCAGGAGTGGATTTCGTATTACGGCGGTGCTCCTCTGAACATCCAGTCCAGCCGGTGATCAGGGTTATTAGGATGCCATCTTCGAACAGGCAGGATCAAAGTGTGGCTGTCCGAGAAGATCCAAATGTAGGAGACACACTTTTATTGAGAAACAGGCAGCGTGGCAAACAGTCCAGATGTGGAACAGGCAACACAGCTGTTATTGCTTTGGGTGTTTTCTAGTTGTGTTTTGTTTAATTTTTATGTTTTTTTAATTCATTTTCAGTAGGTTTGCTTGTTTCAGTTTAGTTTTTAATGTTTTAAAATCTGTAGTTTATATTGTAAGGAACGCATGTGCTGGAGGCACAATAGAAGGAAAATAGAATAGAGTAGAATAACTTTATTGTCTCATTAATGAGAAAAGGCACAAATCAGTGAATTTATGATAAAAACAAAATAATGGGTGTCAGCCCACATTCATACTTATGCATTTATAGAACTATACAACTATAGAAATACATCCCACCATGTTATTATTCAGTATACTGATTTTTTGGGGGGCACAAATGACCCTTTATACACCTTTATGATAGCTAGAGGCGTCCTATAACCTCATCCTGAGAGCAGTAATTCAAGATTAAAGGAGGCTGTTCATGGTTATCAACAAAAGACCGGGCTTTTCTTAAGACAGTGTGGTGATACAGCTCATCCAATGAAGTTTATTGGAGACAGCAGGAACAGGTATTACATTAGAAATACAGCTTAATCACAGCTTGTAGACTCAAAGTATCAAACACATCCATCAAAGTCTGATCATATAAACTCTAAAAAGCGTTTTAACTCTATGAAATGAAAGTTTTCCCCTACTTGTAACTAATTGTTTTTCAACGTTCATAAATTTTCTTGGTCACCCCTGACTGCAGCAGGTGGCCGCCCCTCCCTGAGCCTGCATCTGCCAGAGCTTTTGTCCTTGGAAAAAGGGAGTTTTTCCTTCCCACTGTCGCTAAGTGGTCGCTTAAAAAGGGTTGTGTGATTGTTGGGGTTTTCTCTGCGTTATTGTAGCAACTTTACAATACAAAGCCCCTTGAGGCATCTTTCGTTGTGATTTGTCGCTGTATAAATAAAATTGAGCTGAAATTGAAAATCACCAAAGAGAGGAGATGAAACTGATAGAAAAAGACAAAAACATGAAATAATCCAAAACCATGACTCTTCTTTTTATAGAATTTTTTAAAAAAATAACCTGTAGTTAAAACACAACATGAGAGGAGCCTGAGGAACGAGCAGGGAGATGATCCATGAGTCAGTCAGCCACAGAGACATGAGGATCTATGTGTAGCCTATACACTTTTCCCATATGTTAATAATCCTGAGGTGTGGTGTTTTAGTGATGTGTAAGACTTGAAAGGTGCTGTGTGACTGATCCCCGTCTCTAGCGTGTGACTCGCTCTGTTAAAAATATATCTTCTCAGTTATGAAAAATAGATTCAGGTTAGCGTGCTCATGACCTGCACTGGATTTCTGCCGGAAATCTGTTTATCCTTCGCTCCCAGTAAATAAGCCCCCTGAAGGACACTCGGCGTAAACAAGTCAGCTTCACTGTGGAAATGGACAAATATGAGCTATCAAAGGGAGACATGATGAAATGTGCTGCTAAGATAAACGTACCAGCAGCAAGGCAGATAAATAATTGAGCATTATCTGTCACACAGATTTGAAACAGCGCGAGTAAAAGGCAGAATATTTAACAAAGTAAAACTCGACTCCACTTTGAGGTGAAACTTTCATGATAAAGCTGGAGGAAAAAACAGTGTCGAGGACCTTGTTGGGGTGAGTTATCGTGAATGAGGGGGTTTCTGTGTGTGTTTCAGGGCTGGCTCTGCAGATCCAGTGTTACCAGTGTGAGATGACGCACGACTGCTCCACGCCAGAGTTCATCGTCAACTGCACCGTGAACGTGCAGGACATGTGCCAGAAGGAGGTCCTGGTGAAGGAGGACGGTAGGTCATGACCTTGGTGTAGCGGATTGGATCTGCGTGGTTATGTGGAGCTTTACAGTAAAACTTTAATAGAATCCCAAACTCAAATATATAAACTAAGAATTCAGAGCGCACAACTGTTCCCCGTGTCTCCAGGCAGGATTAGCGTGTTTGTGTTGGTGGGCGCTTAGGCAGTTATATTTCCTCAGCCGGAGGAAATCTTGTAAACAAAAGGCCGTTTTGAAGTGACGCCAAAGAAACAGTTTGTATTTCTGGCATGTTTTAAGGCTCCTCTCTTTATGCAAAGACAAGAGAAAGACAGCTCTCCAGGCGCCACCGCCGTCAGCTGAAATCAAACTGATCTGAGGTCAGCGAGGACAGGGCCCTCGCCACACTACGACTATCATTAGAGGATGAAATACTTAGCTGCGGGGCAGCTTTCATGGATATAAACTGTGCCATTTTCATGTGAGAGAGAGATGTTTTGCATACACAGACAGCTGTGTCCTTTGTGTGAGATCAGACTTTTCTACACCTCATATCCTGCGAATTATAATCCAACAGAGCCTGACAGATAAACCGCCAGATCTGACGCTTCGGACGATATCAGCTCCCTGCAGATACACTGCTAGCAGTGTGCTGGCCTGTAAGTAATTGAGGTCGTGTGAAAGAAAGAAGAGTTTTATGGACTTGGAGGGGAAATAAGGAAAGAGCTGGAGCGAAGTGGAAAAAGGGAAGAGGGAACAGGAAGTGATCAGCACTGGAGTCTAAAAACACAAGAGGGTGAACAGGGCGCTGTAGGCTAGAACAGGTTAAACCAACTGTTTCAGTTCTAGAAAAGCTGATCAGTTAGCTCAATAAACTCGGAGTATGTTCATCCTGAGTTTATAATGACCACCAATTTAATCCAGTGGACTAACGAGACCAAAGAATCTGAACGATCATGTTTATCTTAACAAAACCGGAGAAAGGAGTGCACTCATCCACTCAGTCATCATTTACCCAATGGAAACTTCCCTTTATAGACAATAATCATGAAGTAGGACCAAAATGTATTCAGCTGAAGCATCTCAGGGATGAAAATGATGATAAAAAGATGAATAAAGGTGTATTGGGGGGCAATCGTGGCTCAAGAGTTGGTAGTTTGTCTTGTAATCGGAAGGTTGCTGGTTCGAGCCCCGGCTCAGACCGTCTCGGTCGTTGTGTCCTTGGGCAAGACACTTCACCCGCTGCCTACTGGTGGTAGTCAGTGGGCCCGGTGGCGCCAGTGTCCGGCAGCCTCGCCTCTGTCAATGCGCCCCAGGGCAGCTGTGGCTATAATGTAGCTTGCCATCACCAGCGTGTGAATGTGTGTGTGACTGAATGTAGTGTAAAGCGCTTTGGAGTCCATAGGGACTAAGTAAAGCGCTATACAAATACAGGCCATTTACCAAGTAACACTGCTGGAAGAAATAACATGATCCTGAGACTTACATGGCACAGATTCAACAAGGTGCTGGAAACATTTCTAAGATTTTGATCTATGTTGACATGATAACATCACACAGTTACTGCAAATCCATGATGTGACTTTCCTGTTACACCATGTTCAAGAAACCAGTTTAAGATGATCTGAGGTGTGTTATCATGCTGGAAGCAGCCATCAGAAGATGGGAACAGTGTAGTCATGAAGGGATGGACACGGTCAGTAGCAACACTCAAGGAGGCTGTGGTGTTTAAACAATGCTCAGCAGGTGCTAAGAGACAAAGTGTGCTGAGAAAACATCCTCAATCAAAGAAACTCTTCTGCACACCCTGAATGTAATAAGTAGTTATTTGAGTTGCCGTTGCCTTCCTACCAGCTCAAAACTGGTCATTCTGATCATGTCTACATACACGTTAACTTGCTGCCACGTGATTGGCTTATTAGAAATTGGTGTGGTGTTAGAAATGAGCAGGTGTCCCTAATAAAGTTTTATGTGAGTGATAGTTTAAAAATAAAAAAACCATTATGCAGTGCAGCCACAGTCCATCGTTTATATCCAGCTTGTGGTTTCAGTGTTTGAAGTTCAGTGACATAGAGACCCACAGTATCTGTGGTCTGCGGTTTCAGGTGCTGGTTGGACATGGCGGCTTGGATTCTCTCCCCCTTATTCAACATGTTTTGCAGCTGCTTTCTTTTCAGAGTTGTGCATTTGCATCGCTTTTGTTCGGCTCACATTATTCGGAATAAAGAATGTGCAACCTTGTTATGAAGGTTTCAATGTCATTTAAAAAGCGAGCTGACACTCGGCTTTGGCCGTGTTCAGTAAAGGCTATTCAGACTTGAAGTTAGCAGGAACGCACAGAAAATCCCACAAAAACCCTGCAGTGTTTACATGCCTATCTACTAGTGAGAGCACGGGCACTAAAGGTCGCTCTCCCTGAGGTGTCCTTCATTTTAATACCCAGTGGAAATTGGAGGCGTGCATGCATGCGGGCGGGTGGTGTTGTTACTCCCTCTCTCTCTCTCTCTCTACAGCTGATGAGCAAACTCAATAAGTTCCTGTCTTTGGAAATGTGGATCCTAATTCAAAGGGCGAGCTCGCTGCACTGTGGTGTCGACAGTTCTTTAATAAGAAAATTTCTGCATGAATGCTCATGTACGTCCCGGCTTTTATCTCGCAGTGTTATCATTAATGCTGCTCTGCGAGTACAAGGAGAGCTCGGGAATCCGACTGACCGCACCTTATCGCTGTTTGCAGTGCAATAGATGGATTCACAATAGCAACGGCACCTCCGAGCGACGTGTACAAGTGATAAGAATGGAAATTTGTGCAGCTGTATGATTCTTACACAGTACACTTGCTGTGAGATTTCCGCCACAAGTGTGCGACTTTGCATGCTCCTCAGTGCAGATGTAGGAGCACATCCTCGGCTGGGGCTTGAAGATCAGTGCTTCTGTATCTGGAGGGCGTTAAACAATCATCTGCTTTCTTAAAGGCAGATTAGAAAGGAAGGAAATTTTCAGGCCTGAAGAACAATTTTACACCCCCTTCAGAGGCACAGTCTAGAGCCAAAATCTGCTTTTTTTGTTCACCATGATTTTTCTGTAACCAGCATTCATTGTGATGGCAATGATCATAGATTCTGAAAAATGTTCCAGGTTAATGTTTGACCTGGACCTAATAGAACAAGCATCAATGTTTAAACTTCTTTTTTTTTCTTTTTTTCTGCCTGTCCCGTTTGGCTCTTTTGCCATCAGAATTGTTGTCTAAAGGCAAAGAAAGATGCCCAACGGATTTACTTTACCAAATTGACCATCCCAGCCTTGCCGTAACGGTCCATTTGATTCACCTTTTATTGTTCATTTTATTTTCACTTACTGAATACGGGACAGACTTGACTGGGGGAAAGAAGGGGAGAAAGAAAGAAGGAAAGGGAAACAGCTGAGAAGAGGGACGGGGGAGAAGGGCAAAAAACATAAACCAACAGAACGGGCAGAAAAAAAAATGCATCTATCAATCACCTGGGTCACCTGCTGAGAAAGAAAAAAGAAAACAAGCAGAAGAGAACAAGAGTAATAGAATAAACAACATCACAATGATATATGGGAATATGACAGTAAATACTAAATATTAAACATTATTGTGCAGCACATAAGATCAACAGAACACAGTGTGCTTTGAGGTAGGAGCCAAAAAGGGTGTAGTTTGTGGGTGTGATCACCCGTGTGTACACCTGTGAGCATGGACGCGCTTGTTTTTTTTTAAAGGTTCCTTCATGTAATGATCTGCTAGAGGGTGTGAGAGGCCCCCAGAACACAAGAGACCAAGGAAGACCAACAGAGGGGCAGCCGCGCCACTGTCCCAGAAAGAGCTGAGGAGAGTCCCAGATGAGGGCTCACTCAGCAGCTGCGGAGCAGAAGCCAGGGGGAGTTGCAGTGACGCGCCCGTGAGCTCCGCCGGCAGCCAGCCGTGCCTGAGTGACCGAGCCCCAGGCCGAGAGGCCGGGGGCACCCCACCTCCGAAGTGGCCCGAGCGAGCCCCAGGCTCCAGGCCCCGATAAGCGGCCGCCAAGGAGTGAGCCGGTGTGTACCTGGACGTCCATCCCCGGACACAAAGAACCACCAACACACCAATGTCTGAGGGAGTCCGCCATTGGCAGGGGAAGTGGTGGTAGGGGGAGATAGGCCTCCAAACCTTGGAGGGCCTGAGATGTCCCCAGAGAGGTGGCGCCTGACACCCAACCTGACATATAGACACAGACATACAGGCACACACAGATACAAACATCCATTCCCACCCTCATGCTCTCATATACACTTACTCCACACTCAACCAACGTGGAGACAGACATAAAGAGACGCTGTACACACGATCACACTCCCCAAGCGTACTCTACAAACCGGGTCTAGGTACCCTTGCCCCTGGAGGGGGGAACTGCACCCAGACCCAGGTGGTGTTACCCTTTTCCCTGCGGTGGGGGGAGGCAGACCGCCCCAACTCCGCAGCAGCAGGAAGGCCCCACACTCCAGACCGCAGTCGGACGGCCAACTCCTCCTCCTAGCCCCCCCGCTCCAGCAGGTCGCAGAGAATGGGGGTTTAAACTTCTTTCTGATAATTCATTGGACAAAGCTTGAAAAAGTGCATTCTGGGTAAACTTTTAGGGCTCATTTTGCCATGTGAGATATCAGCTGCTCCTTTGTGCCTACATTTAGATACCATACTTGTGTTTGTCTGACAGCCTCACGCCGTTATACTCCAGTAATTTATCTCAATTTTAACTCTCACCTGATGCCTGCCTTTTGTTTTCCATCATAAACCAATGAAAAGCTAGTTCATGAAAAGGGAAGGACCCCCCACCCGATGAACAGCCCTAAACTATCCCTGTTAAAGCACCAGCAGTCAACAAAACCACATGCAGAGCAAACATCTTTTCCTATGATGGCAGTTTTTTCTGCTGGGCAGCATGAAACAAGCTCTGCTTCCCGTCTTCTATTACTATAATCATCTTTCTCCTTTGATTATGTCTTGAGAAAACATAAAAGGCTGTGCTTTTAGCTTGGAGACGGATGTTTATCGCCCGTGTATTTAAAAAAGGAGATGATTGTCACGCTCCAGTGGGCCACCTTTCATTTCAGAGCTTTCTCCTTTAATGGAGGGGAGTCGATTTACTGTAATAAATGATATGAAAGTGGTCACCCTGCTACTCCTCAGAGGCAGTCTCAAAGAGACGGTAGATTAGTGTAATGGCACACAAACTCATACCAAAGAAAGTTTGCCATTAAAGTATTTTTGCTGGTGATAGTGATAAAGTATTATAATAATATAATTAAAGGTTTTGATGTGGAAATGTCACAACAAAAGAAAGTGAAAATACTTCCTTGGAGCTCACTGCCTGCAGGTGGCGCTATAGGGTTTGAGTGTGATGTGTGTAGGGTGACGGGACACCCTGGAGGTCCAACCCTCAGCTGCTGAGGTTAGCTACTGGTATGTGAAACTTCACCGCTCTGGCAGGGAAGCAGCCCAAACTGGTACGTTGACTGATACCAGGTAGATATACTCAGACTTACCTCAACACACAGCTCGGGCTCTGAAACAGTGTCCTGGAAAAAGCTGGAGCTGCCCTTGATGAGAGGAGGCTGGGGTGGGTCTCCTACTATCCCCTTGGTTCGCTGCCAGTATGTTTACGTTTTTCTTGGTGAATGATAAGGTTGCTTCTTTGGATTTGGTAACAAGTCCTGACTGTTGTTTGCACTTGTTTGCAAAGCAGCAGTCAGGAGCACCCAGTCTTCTTGGAGTTCCTGGTTGTTGTGCTAGAGGATGCCTCATCTGCAACTCCATTGTCGTGCTGGATAACTTCAATGCAATGACAGAGAGACCTGGAGGAACGTGAGTGGGAGATCTTCAATTTCCACCTTCAAGCAGAACTCCAACAGCATTCTGAGGAAGGCTTGAGACACTGATTCCAAATGGAGCGTCTCATTAATCCCACTGGCACTCCTTCCATGGAGGAAGCAGGGGACAAGGGGGAGGTGTGTCACCCATCATTTTGCAGCAAGGTCTTACACTGGTGAGACTGCCATTCAGAGTTGGACTTGCTGATTTTTTTTAGTAAGGGGAGAATAATTTTTAGCCAAAGTATGAAAAAGGGTCATCTAAATTATCTCAAATTTGGCACTGCAGTTACTCAGGTAATCAGCAACACTTTTGCCAAATTTGAAGCTGACTGTATCAATGAATGGACAGATGTTACTGGTAACATTTTGCTTTAAAATATTAATTACACCTTTCAGTAACTAAAATTAGCTATTCAGTTGATTTGCCATTATTTGAGGTTCAGAGAAAGGATTGATTTCTGGCTATCTTGAATAATAATAAGTATCACGACTATTAAAAGGTACCCAGCGACTTTTCTCTTTGTAAGTTAATCCAGCTGTAGTGATCAAGACAAGAAAAACAGCACGCTTTTTACTAAGGAAACAAATGAAAACGTGCAGTTCAGCTGGGCAACATTATTGCTTAAAACTGTCTTCAAAAACATGTTTAACAGCCCATAGATGATGATCACTGCTGCGCGCTTTAGTCTTGCCATCACACTAAGCATGTAAAATCTTCACAGAGGCAGCTGACTAAATGAAGCAGCGATGGCAAGACGAATAAGCGCAATTATTCCCCCTCGGATTCCTCTGAAAATCAAACGACAGTGGCTGATGTGTGGCAGTGCAGCACGTTAGGCAGTTGATGAAGGCAGATAACTAACATGTCACCGGCTGAGCACAAAATCATCTTGTTTTTTTTTATTGTTGTTGTGGAGGTTTGATTTCACCACCTGAAGCTGCGGTGTCTCATCTCTGAACAGGTTTTTGAGTTTTATGTGCACAGGTTCAAAAGTAACCACCAAAAAAGAAATTCACTGACAGTATTTGAGTCTGAGCAATTCCTGGATTTCCTGTTTTTGTTCTTTAAAAGAGATACAATTCTGTCCAAAAGTCAAAAGTTTCTTAGGAGAATCACTTTCAGATACTGTTGATTGTAGATAGGTCTTTAGGCCTATCTACAATCTTTCTTTTGTCCTCCACTTCTTCAGCTTCCTCAGATTTTGTAAGGACACAGCACACCATGACAATATGTGCCACATTTTGGGGTAATAACTCTTTGTAAATCCTCTTCATTTTGCAAATATACTATTTTGTGTCTGTCAAACTCTATTATCTTAGGCATTTTTCACATATTCAACTAAATAAACTGGAACAAGTAACATGTTTTTGCAACAGGTTGAGAGTAACAAAATCCCTAAAGATACAATTTAAAATGGGTTCAAACACAACACTGGTTCATCCCTTTAGTTAAATACCTTTTTTATGCTTCAATGATTCAGAGGTAATCTTTCAAGCATCTGCCCCAACAAATACCACTCACACGAATTAAACATGAAAACACAAGATCTTAAAAAGTAAACTGAATCAAGCAAACTCAAAACTAAACTGACATCAAAATGAAATAAAAGTTATTTAATTAATGGAAAAATGTAAAAGTATTATAACCCTAGAGCCCCGATGACTCAGAGCTGTAACACCAGACTAATTCCTGTCAATGGGCCGGTTCAGATTATGTAACGACGGCTGATGACCCCAACCCAGCCACCGCTCATCTCGACAAAGAGACCGCAGAGCATCATGGAGCAAGATGGAGACAATGGCGGCTTCACCCGTGTCTGCCTGATTTCACTGCTTATCTAAATTAGCTTCGGCTATTCAGAAAAGTTAATTTACTGTATCAGAGAAAATGAAATGAGACTGTGGTTACTCTCGGAAGTTTACATTCATTCTGTTAAATCGAGGGAGCGAGGCTGCTGAAGTTTGTCAGGGTGAGGTTTTGTGAACCATTATTTAAAGGACTTTAAAATGTATTATTATTTCTAAAAGGAAAAATTACAGGTCATACATTTTTGCACACTGTGTGGTTACTTGTGTAGCTCATGAATTTGGATGTTTTATCACAGAGCAAACTGAGCAGGCTGCAGTGATCCTGAATGGTAAACAGCATTTGACCACATGTGATGTGGAATTCTTTAACAGCAGGGAATGAACACCGACCAGCACAATGTGTGTGACGCCGGTGCCTGGAGAAAACAAAAAAGCATTTGCATCTGTATTGTGACTGTGTCTACTCTTTCAGCCATATTGACATTCATTGTCCGCTTCATGTAGTCAAATGTGTAAGGCTGTGTATATATAACTTTGGACACAGCCAGCCGAGCTCGTTCATGACATTTGGACTTCACGTTTTGAAGCCTCAGGACTTGTTAATGGTCAGTGTGCTGGTTGTTGTTGGGTAACAACTGTGTGTCAGCCAGCCAAGTAGTAAAAATGGGACACTAACTTCTTTGTAACAAGGAAAAATCAGTGGTTCCATTGAATATTATTTAGTTAAAAAAAAAAAAAATTGCTGTTGATGAGAAACTGGTCGTCCAGAGGTTGAGCATGCGAAAGAAAAGCAGTTGCACATCTTGCTTCGCCGGAGGCAACTTATCTCCAGAGCATCGCAGACCGACTTAGCCTTCTGCTATTACTCATAGACAGGTTCCCAAAGGTTTGCAGACAACTGCAAACAACTGGAATCAGTGTGTGAGTGGTTGCAAACTAATATAATGACGAACAGTACTTGTAGCAGCTATCTGTGTTGGTGACATTTTCAATAGGGGACTCAACACCAATTGGTTAGTATCTAATACACTCAAATATAAAAGGCTGCTGAGTGCCTCATTCTGCAGTTTAATCATCAACCTGTGGAGGAACTTCTGAATTTCAAGTCTGTGGTTTGACTCTAAATGTAATTAGTTATTAGACTGAATTGAATTTCTGTTTACTCAAAGTATGCAGATACTACCACAGTTCAGCAATGTACCGAATCACAGCACAGGATTATCACAAACAGACTGCATGTACCTGCCAACCTGATTCAATAGCAGACTGATTCCACCTTACTCCTGTTTTGCTGTCTTGGCACACAAAAGATGCTTTGAAGATAGCAGCTAACTGCTCTGGTCCCACATCTTTGTTCGTATGGCGTTGCTAGCAAATTGCTGCCGTTGCGCATATATTAAATGGAGATGATTTTCATAGGTTGTTTTAAGGTCACATCTTGAAGTATCTTTGGGCAAAATGTGGAACCACAAGTTACCCCAGATGTATTTATCAGTGCATGGAAAAGTGCTTAGACATAGATAAAAGCATTATGGAAGTACTAGATCCACTTGTAATCCACTGTATATGGATGGACCACTAATGTCAAGGTTGTAAGTCATACAAAATGCTCACTTTCTCTAGACTTCATCTTCTTCTACTCGACTTCTGCACACCTTTGAATTAGGTAATTACTTGATTCTACATCCTTCACCAAAAATATCTGTTGTGAAATTCCACCGTCCCCGCTGACCATTTATCTCGATGACATCTTTACTTCAGCTCGTATAACATCCGCTATCTCATTTCACTGCCTCGTCTGGTTTGATTTAAATGGACAATAAACTCTATAGAGCAGACTCACATCACTCTGTCTCCAGTAAGGAACTGTTATTTTGCACATGTCAAGGTCACTGGCAAAAAACCCCAAAACAAAAGCATTAGCGTTGATCCTGTTCTGTGCTTCTTTAAAGTGTCAGTGAATCGCTCTTTTTTTTGGTTAAAAAGTCATTTAGAGGAGTAGCTGAAGGGTTTCCAGACACTTATTGGATGGCTCGGTCCTCCCTGTGCAGCCAAGCATGCTGATTCTCATTAGACTTCTTCTCTCTTCATCCTTTCACCCTTTTTGCCATAAATTAACTCAACAGCATAATTTAGATTGAAGTGCTGAATCTTTGGATCCCCACGCACAAATTAAACGAAATCCCACCCAGGCGCTTCAGATGTGATGGAGTGTTTACCTGATGTGCCGCGTGAGCTTCATTATGCTGATATCTGCTCCTGAAATGTGGCACATCAATGCATATATTCTCGACGCTTAAAGCTACTACATACAGAGTGTAATCAATACTCAATACTCAATTACAGAGCATGATGTCTATAAAGGACTTGTTCAGAATTTCAACTAGAAGAGCCCCCCTGACTGTGTGTGAGCTCAAGGTAATCGATAAAACATTATATTATATATATTATATATTAGTTATAGGTTAGTGGGCAGTTTTGCAATTAAACAAGAAACCTCTGTGATCTATAATAGACTCTGACTGCTGCTCTTCAACTTTTTTATTCATTAACATGTTTAAAAATAAGGAACATAAAAAAATTTGGTGTACAGCTGCATTGCTGCACTGAATCAGCTCATCAACAGCAACTCGTTATCTCACAGTACAATCCAGGGGTATCTTATAGCTACAATTTAAATGTATAACATGTTAGGAGATCTCCCACTCTCTTGATTTCTGGTTTCATAGTAGGCTGAGGGAAACTTCTATTTACAAATAATTACAGACTGCTAACATGTTGCTGTCATTTTGAATGAATCTTTGTGAATGAGCACAATTTGCTGACTCAATTTGACTCAACTGGCTGCCAGATGGTTGTTTTCCTGTTATAATCCTATTGAACACAAAGGTTGCTCAGTGCAAATGTATTATTTAAATGTAAATTTCTAACTATGTAGGCAGCAACATGTGACTGTCACTGGTTTATCACAGTTAATTGCTGTATTATTACATATAAATTTAATGTAATTGCCAACTTGACCCAATATGATCTGTTAGCTGACTGCTCATCTTATGGCACCGTTTATGGCAGGTTTCATTGACAGTGTTCATGTGCTTGACAAAAAAAATATTTTTTGTAGCCAAAAAATAAATAAGTTAAGTGAGATAACTTCATCTTATCAGGTTCAAAAATGCAACTGCCCAGTGACGTTGTCTCAGCATTCAGTTTGCATTAGCCAAGAAGCTAGATAACGTAATTAAAAAATCGCTAGCAAATTAATATGAGTAACCTAGATTGGGCTAAAAGCAAATCTAAATGGATAACATATTTATCATATTCTTAAATTAAATAAAGAAAATATTTTCCATTTTTTCCCAGAAGACAGTGTTGGTAATTACAACATTTCCCCAACATTTTAAAGCTATGATATCATAACAACATGATTGGTCAGTAGCAATGTCATGGACCTTAACTCAACCTAAAAGTGTTTTGTACTCTATGGGACATTTTACCATAGACTACAATAGGATCAGATGTCTTTTTGCACATGTATCACCCACTTTCACATTGGCTGCACAAGATCTGCTCTTCCTCCTGAGCTACAGCCACCCCAATTTTTTATTTTTAATTTCCATTTATCACGCTTTATAAATGCTGATACTGACATATCAGCAAATTGCTAATATTGGCTGATTACACTGTCTCACTGATAAATCAGCTTTGCAAAATGGCTTTCCTTAAATGGGGTTTCTAGCTGTCCTCATTGAACATGTCTAATTCTGGCTCCACGCTATGTTCATTGCAAGCCAAACTTTATGCACCATGGATCTATTAAATTTTGTTAGGCCATTAAGCCTGATGTATGTAGACTATAACACGGGTGGGGGCCCAGATTACAAAATAAAAGTAACAAAGAAAATAAAGCAGCAAGAATGGCCCCATCAACATCAAGATACTTAATGTGAGTGACAGATCGTCTTTATTGAACTTTAAATGAGAAAGTTAAAAAGCTCCAGAGACGAGAAAAAAATCAGTCAAAATCTGACAGGGTGTGAAAAAATAATAAAACCTGAAGCCAGATTAATGAAAAACTGTGAGTGACATGTACAAAAAAAAAGGGTTGAACTAATGATTGCACACAGGAGGGTGGTGACTGGTCTGGAGTTTAAATAAAGCTTCTAGATGAAGGTATGAATGAAGATGAAGGAGCTGAAGAGGAGTTGAGGCTAGCACACCAATAAAAAACCTGTGACTGAAATGGGAAAAACCATCACATTTGTTTTCTTTGTCAGTAATATCCCACTTTTATTAACGCTCATTTTCCCCTGACTGAACATGTTACCCACTGTTTCCATCTTCAAATTACTGCTCAAAATATTAAAATAAAAAAAGACATATTGACTCTGTTCCTCAGGTCCAAGCATCAAAAAACGACTCATCTTTCTAACATGCTGCTGTTCCTTGTCCGTTAGCTTATTTATTTTTTGGCAGATACACGCACCCAAAAACTACTCAGTCACCATTCTTGGCCTTGCCAGGTTTTTATCAGCACTATTCATATTTAGCATGGCTTGAAGCTGCATTTTTAAATAGCATTAGAAACATACTAGACCAGGCATGATGTAGGAGCTTAAAGCAGGGGGGGGGGGGGGGGGTGTGTATAAAGTTGCAGTGAGATCAGATCGTAGAACGGGACATGCTCTTGAAGTGTTTCTGAGGTTACAAACAGTCTTTTTTTTATTTTTAAACAAAAAAAATTCTGAGTTTGTTTTAAAAAATATATCCGTCCACTAGTGATGGGATTTCCGGCTCTTTTTAGAGATCCGGCTCTTTCGGTTCGGCTCACTAAAAACTCTTTTGGCTCCGAACCAGCTCTTCAGGTTGTTTTGTTGCTTTAATTAATTTATTATTAACAATAATATAAAATTATGCACAAAAGGAATTACTAACGTAAAAAAAAGTAGTTTTATTTGTATATGTTTATATATAAATACATGCGGTGGCCCCTAGAGACAAAACACGTACAAACTCCAAAACACATTTCTAGCATGAACTGAACTTCCAAAGCAGAGCTACTAGATCACTTAAATTACACAATTGAAAGCATGTGTGTATTGTTTGTGTATTTATACACAGGCACTCATATATATTCAAATAATTTAAAAAAAAGTTCATTTACCTGTTACTACAACACACCAAATCCGGTCGTTGGTACTTGCTGGCTTGTGTAGCCACTAGGTAACAAAAGCTCAACACTGCGCCCAGCATCCTGGAGCACTTCTGTTGTCTTTTGTACGTGTTTTGGAGTTTGTACGTGTTTTGGAGTTTGTACGTGCTTCAGAGTTCGTACGTGATTTGAAGTTTGTATGTGCTTTGTCTGTAGGGGCCACTGTACTTTCGCTCTCTCTCCCTCTGGCTCTGTTCCTGTGCTACTCAGTGTAACTACCGCCCCTCCCCCCTCTGCCCAGCATAAAGCACAAGGCTCAGGTGCGAAGTGAAGCGAAAAAAAAAGTGCGAGAGAGAGAGAGAGAGAGGGTGAGAGAAAGAAAAAAAAAAAAACACGTGACGGCTCGCGATAAGGAGCCGGCTCGCGTCGTTCACGTGAAAGAGTCGGCTCTAAGAGCCATTTCGTTCGCGAACGACCCATCACTACCGTCCACATCCAAGTCTTGTCAAGACCATCTTAAAGCAGCAGGTGGCGATGTAACTCCAACCGTGAAGAAATGTTGACCATTCAAAAGTCCTTGTCCACACTTTAACACTGAATCCAAGTTTTCCAAACTCTTAACTCTGGCAGAAGTTTTCCAAAAGGTCAGTTTTCAGGGATCCAAAACATCAAAAACAAACAGCCAAAACGCATAATAAAAGCTATAGTTACCAAAATAGTCGTGTACGTGTAGACGCATCCTGACATTAAGAATTCCAAACCCAAGTTATAAAGACAGCTTTGAAGATTATCCTGAACTCACCATGTCCAGTAGTTCAGAAAAAATCTATGCCTTTAACCTGTCATATTGAACGTCATTTAAGGGACACAGTACATGTATTGATTTCGTTGGTCAACAATTTGAGATCCCAGTTGTAATAGTCATTGCACCTTACTTTCACACCTTAGCTGTAGAACTAAATCCTCATGCTGATGATTTATAATCAAACTGGTAATTTGTTAGCCAAAATATGTGAATAAGTAACAACGCCCACAAAATATTTAGCAGTGCTTGCAGAAGGGTTCCCGATGTCCAGTGTATAAAAAATTGAAGGATGCACAATTTAAATGAGCAAATCCAGACCCTTTTCTTTCCAAGATCCTTTAGATCAGCGGTCCCCAACCCCCGGGCCTCGGACCGGTACCGGTCTGTGAGTCGTTTGGTACCGGGCCGCGAGAGTTGAGGCTCAGGTGTGAAATGTATAGTTTTCAGGGCTTTTATCGGTTTTCAGCGTTATTTTGTTATTGTTTTTATCGTTTACTCGGTTTTCCTTGGTCTTTTCACGTGTGTTATGAATAAATTTTCTTTTTTTTTCGGTACCGGTACTAGTCTTATTTTGTTGTATTTATCCGCGACACCTTAAAGGCCGGTCCATGAAAATATTGTCGGGCATAAACCGGTCCGTGGAGCAAAAAAGGTTGGGGACCGCTGCTTTAGATGATGTCCTGAGCGTTGTCAAAAATGTCTTTAGCTTTATCGGAATCTATTGAATTGTGTGTTAAACCAACGGGCTCAACCCCTGGGCCATGGACGGGGAGTTGTTTGGTACGGGGCTGCAAGAGTTGAGGCTCGTGTGTTCATGGTTTTCAGGGTTTTTATCGTTAACTCGGTTTCCCTGGGTCTTTTTCCGTGTTGTAGTTGTGTGTCTTATTTTGAAAGAAATATTTACGTGTTACTATAACATTTTAGGGTATTTTAGCGACACCTTAAAGGCCGGTGCGTTAAAATTATTGTCTGACATTAAACCGGTCCGTGGCGGAAAAAAGGTTGGGGACTGCTGTGTTAAACTATATGTCTGTGATATTTAAGGACTTTATCATTCTTCCTTCCATATTTGGTGGTGGCTCCAATAAAATTTAAATTTAGGTGGCCATTAAGTTGCATACTGGACATATGTTGAACTTGACCATGTATAAATACAAATGGAGAATGTAACATTTCATTCTCATGATGATGATGATGACATAAATATAACATAAAAATATTAAAAGATCTGGGATCTATGAAATATTTTCTTTAAACATGCAAATGTTAGTAATTGCTATTTGGGAATGTTCGTGTAGAGATTGTCAGTTTTCCATTTCCCTTGTCGCACAGTGTTATTCCAGGTTTGTTATTCCTGGTTTTTAACACTCCAGCAGCTAAAATTCAAAATGTAAACAGGGCTTCAGTCAGATTTTAATCTGCAGGCTTTGTGAGAGGATGAGACCTTTCCCTCCAGAGCTCTGTAACATTTCACACTGTGTTTCCCCTGGATTAGTCTGCACCTTCGGGGACCTCCACTGATATTTGCAGTGTAGAAAACATGGAAGGATGCACAATTTAAATGAGCGTACAGATCTTTGGGTGTTACTACACCTGCATCAGTTTCACTTGGGTGGAGAGAGGAGTGAAATATTACAGGGGTTACTGGAAGTTCATGGTCTGATTTCTAAATTTCTTTAAAAGAAAATGTCACTAAAATGTTAAAGCCTCCCCCAAGTAATCTCATAAACGCCTCTGACTTGTTCTGGATAAATAAATAACGTGTCCGTGTATACAGCGAAAGAATATGTGGAAAAAATTACCCTCTTTTATTCCCCTTGGCTTTTATTGCAATGTGGATTATTTTGTTTTTATAACTTCATATAAAACTGTGCCTGAAATGCTTTTCAGAAGAACTTTAAACATCGAATGCAGTCACTTGAAATGTCTGTAAATATAGTTTTAAAGATATTTTATTATACTGGATCTATTTATTGTGAACTGGACACTGCCTCAAGGTCGAAAACGTTCTCTCATAAAGTTCTCCTTCACAAAACAAATGAACAAGCTTGGATGGAACTCTTTACAGTCTGATACAATACAATCTAATAATTCAATGTGCTTCATTAATTTTGATTGTTAAATGTATTTAATGCTTTCACTGTCAGTATGTGAACATATTGTACAACACGTTCTCTTAGAGCAGGTTGTGAGATAGTCACTGTTGATTTGTCTTTCTTCTATTTTTGTGTGTTCATGGATGCAATTTTTTAACTGTGCAAAGTTTTTATCTTTTAAAGCACAAAAATTCAAAATTTATACCCATGAGGAGTTGGTGGTGGAGCAAATATTTTTTAAATTATCACTAAAAACTACTTTGGGAGATGTACGCACACAAAACAACTTGGATTTGGAAATTTTGAAAAAAAAAGTCTGCTTTGCTAGGTTTGAAAAACGATTGTAGTAGTTGCCACTTCTGTTTAAAGACTTTCTGTGGTTTGGTTTTCATGATCCAACCAACTACAATCTGTCTTTTCTGGCTGGCTAACATTTTCCTCAGACAAACTGTAAGACAGCCACAGACACATAAGCTGTCTCACTTGGCAAAATACTGTGCCGAGTGCTTTTTTTAAACTTATCTCATCAGTTTTAAATTATTTTGTATGCTTACATTATGATCTAATGGTCAACAGATTCACATAACCTAGCTAAGTTAAAGCGAGAGAGTCAAACAAATAGTCTGATCAGGATCGGAGGCTAAACTGCTGCCAAAATCCTGAGAACAAATTAAAGTGCGTTAGCTGGCCAAATTATTTCATTAGCTAATGTGTGCTATGATATTAACGATATGTGATATTTAGCTACTGTGTAATGCTAACATTTCATCTCCAAAATGTTGGTCAGGGAATGACATCTTCTTACTAATTCCATATTATTGACCACACAAAACAGTTCTCTATACATTTCACCCTTAGACCTCTAGTTTATGTTTTAGATTTGCTGCATGCAAACAGTATATATATCTTCATAATCAGATTTTCCTATACAATAATTTAAACACCTCATCAACGCTGCTGGTTGCTGGCTTTTCTATATCAGTCGCTGGTTACTGATTCAAGTGAAAACAGATGTTAAAAGGAAAAAGTACAGGCAGTAATTTATTAATTTTTGTTCACAATTGCAGTTACTTACACACTTGAAGGTGTTTTTCAAAGACGCACAGGACAGCTAAGTGTAATGACTTGGCTACGTTAAGAGTTGTTTGTAAAAGAGGTGTTGTAATCATGTTTTCCTTCAAGTAGATGAAAGAACAAATTCCCAGTTACCCATCTCCATCGCAAGCTTTAATCCTCTCATTACGAGCCTAATGCATCCATTTATGTCCTCATTTCAGGTGTGCACTACCGAAAGTCCTGTGCCTCATCTGGAGCTTGTCTTATCGCCTCTTCTGGTTACCAGCAGTTCTGCACCGGGAAGCTCAACTCGGTCTGCATCAGCTGCTGTAACACACCGCTGTGTAACGGACCACGCCAGAAGAAGCGACCCCAGCCATCTGCTGCCATCACTCTTAACACGCCACGGCTTCCTGTGCTTTCCTTCAACATCATCATCCTACTTTCCTCTATCCTGTGCTGACAGAACTTTCCTAAGATGTGCGTTGAAACAAACTGAAACTGTACAAGCTCTGCCCTACATGCTTTGAAATGTATACAAGAGAAGGCTTTTTACAGCATTTGTTCTTGAGTCCCGGCTTTCTGTTGCAACAAAAACGACACAATAGTGAACAAAGTTATCGCCATGTGTCATGTCGTGAATATGGGTAAGATGTGGTGGATAAAACGGCTTCCAGCAGAGGGTTCATGAACGTCTGCAAGGTGGAAAAAGGCAAACAGCAAAGATAGCATGTGTAATTTCCAGAATAAATCTCTTATTTCTGCTCTATGCTCTATGAATAGGAAAAAACAAGTTTTGCAGTGTATTCACCAACTGAAACAAAACATGTATGACATCTCCCAAATGAACATGACTTATTTAACCTCTTGGCATCTACCATGTTGTTAACAAACCACTTAGAGGTGCGATTAGAATTGGGTTGGAGAAGAGGCTGTTACCTTTAAAATCAGTTCTTTTTATGGGGTTTTTGCCTTTATGTTCTGTTAATTTGGTATAATTTGAACTAAACAGGTTCTGATTCCACATAAAGTTCACTAGTGACCTTTTGGCATTGAGAGGCTATTGGTAAATTAAATGATAAACAAATATAAAATAATAGGAAAACATTTTTTTAATTTTAACAACCATTTCAGCCTCTTAGCAGGTGTTTTACAGTGTTTGGCCAAACAGAAATTTGATAAACACCTTTGAAGAAGGCACAAATTTGCTGTGGCATCATTTCAATTAACAGTTATTTCCTTCCGGATTTTCATTAATCATTTTTCCAAGATCTTGTATTGATGATGGCAGAATCACTAAAGTACTCTCCAGCATATCCCAAAGATTCTCAGTGGTTTAAGATCTGGATTCTGTAGTGGTCAATCCATCTGCGAAAATGATGTCTCATACTCCCTGAACCACTCATTAATTTCCTTAAGCCTACACAGCTCTTTGGTCCTACTCCCTTGAGTACTTTGGGGGTGGAATGCTCTGACTTCACAGAACATTTACCTGATTGCTGATCATGATCTTTTCCAGCCACATTTCTTCATTGGAGATGACGGTTCACCACTGTCCTCTAAGGTTTTGTTTTGTTTGTTGTTGGGTTGTTGTTTTTTAACACATTGGACAATACTTAGCTTATTTGACTCTTATACTTAGCATTTGACCCTTTTGAAACTGAGTAACATTATTTCCACAACCACAAGATCTGTCCCCAGATGAGGTTGGTTAAGAAAACAGAAGCTACTGGCTCCAGTTAGGGTTGTAACTGTAACTGTTGCTGTACTAATTTTCCTATTTGCTTAGTCAAGTGGCTTTTTGTTGGCCAGGTAAAATAAGACCATTATGCAGTAAGTATGTAGTAATAAGGGTTGCTGAACTTGTGACTGACCAGGACAATAAGAATAAGACTTCAAAGTGCTGGAGAGGTCATATAAATCTTCTCAACACAGCAAGCCTTGACTCCGCTTATGTCATGGTCCCCGTGCCTGCTCGGCTGGCCCTGTGTGGCTACATGTTATGTTTTGTCTTTTCTCTCTCTCCTCTCTCTCTGCTCGCTGCCTGGGCGGAGCTCATTGTGAGCTCCCGGCCTCCACCACCTGTAGGCAATCACCTGTGGCTCCTCACCTTGTTTGCTCCCGCTACTTAAGGCAGTGACTGAGAGCACCTCGCCGCTGGACTATTGAATAACGCTCGTCAGTGCTACTTTAGCCTCAGCCAGTTTTGAGCTCTGTCCGTGAAAGTTCCGTGCTAACCCTTGTTCTCTGTATGCAGATTTCTCGTGTTTGGTTTGGAGACTCTGGACGCTTTTCCCGACCCCGCTCTGCACCCCTGGGAACCCTGGCCCCCTTCTCCTTCACCTGTATATAGTGCACCTGGAGTGTGTAAATAAACCTGTTTTTCTGAGATTTCAGTCTGCGCCGAGTCCTCCCTGCTCCTCCGTGACAGCTTAAACGTCTAAGGTTCGCTGTACCTGAAATTTGTTCCCATGTTGAGTTTATTTTAAAGATTGAGATGAGCAGTCACTATGTGGGAAACATCTATGTGCAAACTAATGATACAACAATAAAATCTGCAAATATTTACTTTGAATTTAAGCAGAAAAAAGTAATTACTTGATTTAAATTTACTTTATAAATTTAAATACTGCACAGCTATGATGAAGCTCAGGGTTCCACCTGAGGATGGCTGCTCTTTAACAAATGGTTTAAACTTTAAAACTGTGACTCTGTTTTTGACCACTGTGTGACGTATACAGAGTGATTAATGCTGTTTTTGTGTTGGTAATAATTAATTAGTTTTCAATAATGAATGAGGTTATTTAAATGCGCGCACCCCTCTCTTTTTGGGGATGCTCGTATGAATCCTGCTGCTTTAGGTCAGTGGTTTTCAAACCTGTTCTGGCATGCCCCATACCCCACAATTTTTTACAACCCTCAACATTTTTATCTGAATAAGTATATTATGTAAATAAAGGTAAACATAGCATTAGCATACTCTTAATTCCAATTAGTTTCATTTTGTATTTTCCCCTGGTTCTACATCCCACAGTTTGAGAACCACTGCTTTAGGCAAAGGTGCAAATATGTGATACCTTTTAAAGACTTCTCAAATAGCTGCAAGCAACAAACACAACTTCAGATCCTCGGGATTCTCAGCAGTAATGTCCTGACCGAATACTCCTGATGTTTCATGTATGAAAACCTCTTAGCTAGTTTAGGCCTCTAAATGAAACAAAGTAAAAAAATGAGACACAAAGATGGATGCAGCCACTGTGATGTGACCAGTTGGACTGCATATGACCCAGTGTATATTTCTTTTTGGCTTTAATTTTACTGTAACTTACAAATTAAAAACATTTTGTATTCAGTATGACTTAAAAGTAGCCACTGAGGCCATACTGTCATCAGGAAATCGTTTTTTACTGAGGTCATAGATCAGAGGTCAGAAACCTGTGGCTATTTTGCCCATGTCCAGTGCCTCCCTCTGGGTTTGATAAAAAATTAATCTGTATATGGAAATAAATATAATAAACACAATGTGATTGCTTTCACTACCAACAGATCTTTTTACTTAAAACAAATCTGATTTTCCTTCACTTCACAAATGTTCTCTTTGGTGGTTAATAAAAAAAATAACTAAATTTTTATTATCCTAGTTCTATAATGTTATAAATTCAACATGAATGTGGCATTATTGTTATGAAAATGCAAAGTTAAAAAACCAAATAGTCATACAAAGTAACTGCAGACTTGTTTTAATTATTTATACCTATTCATAATGTTGATATGCTCATTTATGGCTCAGCTCCCTTTTGATAATAAATATTGCTGACCCCTGTCATAGATCAGGGGAACAGAGGGCCATTTTTCATACACTTCAATACAGTGTGACTTCTTTTTCCAGTCAGCCATTAAAAATAATGCCGCTTTGAGGCACGTTCTGCCCTTTTCGGACCTATTTAGTCTATCCTGAAACCTCAATTCCTCGTTGAAATTTGCATTTTTGTGCCATTGCCTCCTCTCTGTGTCTGCCTCGCTGCCTAACGATATCAGAAACAGTTGTGTTTGTTTCAGGAAGGGACCACTTCACCCAATTTGTTTATGTAGTTCTCACTGTTTCGGCCACGCCTCTGTGTTTTGTGCTCTGTAATGTTTACAGGAAAATGTTGGCACTAAAATGTGGAAAAATTGTGAGTGACAGTTCAGAGGGTGCAGTGTGTTTATCACTATAAATAAAAAGCTGTTTTTGTTGGTAATTATCTTACTGTCACAGTGATTTGGAAAAAAGGAGGACAGCACCAGCTCAGCTTTCTAGGCTGCTCCAAAAAATATCCCAAATCTAATCCAGTTGACTGTGAGATGCAGTTAAAAGCCTGCTAAACAATAAAAAAATTAATTAAATACACTGACTCTACTCACTGACTTTACTGAAATGTTGTCAACTGTGTATATACAGGGATACACAGACAGAAACATATACTTTAAGTTAATCAATGTTTTTGTTATAGTGCATATAAAATCATCACAGAGGTATTAGAGCTAAGATGAGGCTGTTCTCCTTGGGATAAAGTCAGACATGGCTGGACATTCATCTCAGGAGTCGGCAGGTAGCTGCATAGATGACTAGATAAATTTAGAAAATAAGTTTTAGGATACACACAAGCCAATTTCATAAATGTCCTTGATAAAATAGCCATTTAGACTGTAATGGAGCAGTACGATGACTGATGCGCGCACGAGAACAGACAAGAATACAGATCAAGGAAGGCTTACACTTCAGCACGCATACCTCTGCAGACGCCTGGGTGAAGCATGTGATGGTGGCAGGTAACCCAGATGCTACACAGAAAGCAGAATGATGTTATAGTTTGTTAAATGGAAATATTCAGTGTCTTTTGCATATTTGAGACACGCAAATGATAAGAATTTAAATATGTATTTATGTTCTTCTGTGGTGAGCTGAATCTAACCTTTAAGCGAAAAGGCTGTATATGTCAATGAACATTTCTGAATTCATTTCACCTGCTTTGGTGCAAATCAAAGTGACAACAGGTGCACTCGAGAGGCAACGAGATGACCCCAGAAAAGGAGCAACACCTGGAAAACTGCTCCTGTGGGTTCTTCTCCAGCCCTGAGACAGAGACTTAATGCCCAAAGTGATGATGAAATCAGTCCGATTGACAGACGTGAGTTGGGTAGTATAATTTATTTAACTGAGTAATAGCACTGGGACATTTGTGTTTTTGACACTGAAAAAGGAAACAGTATTGGGATGATGTTCTTGTGTAAAAGACAGTTTTAAGATGCTAAAAGTACCGTGTAAAGGTTTCTTAGTTCAGTTAGGAACACTTTAGTCTAAAGTCACGTTAATTTATTTGTCACAATGAATTGAATTGTTCAAGTTCAAAGATTAGTTGCATAGTTACATTTATTCCAATATAAAAATGTATCTAAGATATGTACATACCTACACATTACAGAGTAAACAAATGAAATAATTAGGAGCCAGATTTAATCCTGAGTCGGCACAATTAAAGTTTCACAGTTTCTCATGTTTACGGCACAAAAACCAAAAGATTTCCCAACTTAACTCAGATTGTGAACTCCCTCTCTGTAATCGAGCTGGGTCGTGAACTCAGTTACTGCATTTTGCCAAACTACTCCAGGTCTAAACCGACTCCCCGTCAGGTCTAAGCATCAGTGAGGTTAGGAACTCTAACAGTAGACTAACACTGAATGTGTTAGTCTACTGTTAGAGTTCACCATTAAATATAAATGTAGAAACAGTCTAGAGTTAGTACAACCAAGTTTAAAAAAAAAAAATTCTAAAAAAAAAGTCACACAAATGTTCTGATTCAACACTGCAGCAGAATTCACCTGTAAGTGCTTTATATTTAATTCAGCTGCTGGCCTTTCACTCATCTTAAACATCGATTGACTAATTAACTTACACCTCTGGTATAAAAACTACGGACGGAACCACAGGGCACTTCACCCTTTGGTTTTTAAAATCCTTTTATCCTCTTTTCTGACGCTAATAATGATTATTATTTATTATTTATAAAATGCACTTAATGTTTTACTCAGTATGACCAAAAACTAGGTCATAAAGCCAGCAAAATATTATAGTCGCCCCCTGCTGGCCATTGAAAAGAATGCAGGTTTTTGTGTCGACTTCGCTTTTCAGGCTTCAAAGCTGGGCCCATCAAGTGTTACACCAAAGTCCAGCTATTCCAGATTAGCCAGAGACTGTGAGGTGTTGGCAAGTTAATATTAACCCCATTAGAACCCCAACATCATTGCATCAAAACACTTTTTCTAAGTTACTAATTCTAACCACTAGATTTCTATTTTTAATTTTTATTATAGATTCCAACTTTGACTACTCCCTGATTTGGGACCTCCCGCCCTTCTTGAACATAAAAGGAAAGCCTGACATGGATACAGCAGCATTAAGCGCCAGATGCAACATCAATTGAACCATATAAGGGATTAAAAAGCAGAGCTAGGCTTGTTGTGGTTTGCAAAGCAGCTTGCAGCTACTGTGCTAAAGCTAAGTACCCTAAATACTATTTCAGATTAATAGTTGATTGTGACCTTGCACTGACATCATGGCCTACCATAGCTAACAGTAGGGTTAATCAATGTTAAAATCCATTGCTATTTTACTGCATTTGCTCTTCTTGAAGGTTGGTGATCATAATGTGACTTTCAGTTTCATCTGTGGGCCAAAATATTGATAAAAAATCCCCTCTCTGGAATGCAGAACACAGACTACAGTCCTTAAACCCTCCAGTCTGTACCTTTAATTTTAACTGAAGCTCTGGGGTATTTAAGATTCTATATTATATTTTAACATTATCACTGGAGGTAAATGTCCTTTCGAGACACCCTGTGCTATGTTTTTTGTGTACTCAATAAACACAGCACAGGGTGTCTGCTCACTGAATACTTGTTACTGCATCCATGGATAAAGCAGTTTCTCCCACTGACTCGCACAACAGGCTATATTTCCGACTCTGATGGTACATTTCTATTCTTGAGCTCCAAGATTTGCTCTTCAGTCCCTATGATGGACGTCTGAGTATCCGTGCCCAGTCCCGAGTCATCTTGCGACTGAATTGTCGTAAAGGATGAAGGTGTTTCCTCTTTGGCGACGGTGGTGCGACTCGACCTATTTCGACGCAGTGACTTCAGCAGCAGGGGGCGTTGAAGGGATTGCATGGGGGCAGCCCTGAACTGCACGGTGGACTGATTTTTATGCACGATGGTAAGGTGACACCGCAGAACCTGCATGAATACGTCCCTGAACTGCCGCGAGGACAGGTTGTAGAGGAAAGGGTTGAGGACAGAGCTGAGGTAGAAGAAGGTGTCGGCCACGGGGTGGAGGATGACGTAGCTCCGGAAGTAGGTAATGGTCCAGTTGGATTTGGGCATAGCGGCCATCATAAGACGGCGAATCTGGTTGGGAAGCCAGCATACCATCAAGGATCCAACAATGAGAACTAAAGAAAAACACAAAAAGAATAAATATAAGAGAAGTGATGACTTTTTTAAAACTCTCGTGTCTGTCAATATCATATAATAATTTTAAAAAGACAGGAAACAAGACAAAACATTTAATATGCTACATGTTTGTTAAAAAGAAAATATGTTTAATCAAACTTACTCAAAGGAAGGGTGACGAGCTAAAACACCACCTTTATTCTTTAAAAAGCTATGTTCTTGATATTTTACTTTATTCATAACAGTTTTTCACCTTTATTCCCAAAAAAGTATTTCAACTTTACCCTTGAAATGTAATACCGGTATAATGTTGATAATGATAAGAAAATGAAATATC
This sequence comes from Astatotilapia calliptera, assembly GCF_964374335.1. Taxonomy (NCBI): domain Eukaryota; kingdom Metazoa; phylum Chordata; class Actinopteri; order Cichliformes; family Cichlidae; genus Astatotilapia; species Astatotilapia calliptera. The sequence goes on from NC_137437.1 coordinate 30,984,542, forward strand.
GCAATAGAATATGGGGGGAAAGCGCACGTGCAGTGCCTTTTGTTTTTATACGCACATGGAGGAAAAAGCGTGCCGGCGACGGGGAATGAGAAGGGCGAAAGTGGATCGTTGAATGAAACGGATGAACCAGAATTGGTTTGTAAAAATGCTGCAACTTCAGTGGTGTGGAACTGGTTTAGCTTTCGTCCGTCAGATACACAACAAAGCACTATTTTTGGTAGAGCATGCTAGCGGGCCATCGTTATTACCGTGTTTTTCGAAAATATGGCACACTTAAAATCAATCCTTTGATTTTTCTGAAAATCAACAGTGCCCTTTATAATCCTGTGTGCCTTATGTGTGAATTCTGGTTGTGTTTACTGACCTCGAAACAATTTTATGTACACGGCGCGCGAAAATCTGTCAAATGTTTTAGTACGACTTTGCTAAGCTACGAAGCCGCACGGCTTGATGGGTTGTCGGAGCATTACGGCTATCGTAGGCAGGAGCCTCGCAGAGTGATACGTACTGTGTTTTAACATAATATTACCGTATTGTGTGTGTATAACCTCTTTTTAAGTTTTGTGGATATTATACATGGTTATGCTGAGGATATGTCAGCCAGTTTCCACTGGAAATGCCACTGTCAGCAAGGAATTTGCATTTGCACTGTTAAATTTTTATATAGCTTTAATGCACATTTAAAAAAAACAGCTGCTTGTTTAAGTGAAAATACATTGATGGGTTTGTTTGTTTGGTTTTTTTGCACTAATAAAGTTGTGGAATTGTAAAGTATTTTGTCTAGTGTCAATTATATCGTCAGTTATATCGTTATCGCAAATTTTCAAATGTATATCGTGATAAATATTTTTGGTCATATCGCCCTGCTCTACTTGAAATGCAATCCCAATTCCAAAAGAGCTGGTAAATGGTAAATAATAAATTCATAATTTATTCACAGCGTAACACCAATCAAAACTGAGAAAATTTAGCTGATGTTTTATCTATGCATTGCAGTTACATTAATAATTAAAATTTAATTATACATATTAGTACATTTGTGTCAATTTATTTTAGAGGACAACTTTAATTATTCGTTATGTAGATTGGTTAAACAATTTATTTTTATATATTTATTAGTGCTGTCAAAATTATCGCGTTAATTGTTAAGATCAACGCGAAATGTTTAATGCATTAAAAAAATTTAACGCTGATTTTGTTTTTTTATTAATTTCCTGTAATCTAAGACCTTTAAATTCATGAGCACCTCTGGAGGAGGGGGCAACAGTGTGCTATGCTGGCGTTTGGCCTGACAGAAATGATTAGAAGAAGAAGAAGAAGTGACACCATGCTACTATCTAGCTAACACTAGCTAACACACGCAAGCATGGACGAGGGCGGACTTTTGGGTGGAAAGTTTCTCTTTAAGAAGTTGCCTGATGGCTTGTTGGACAAAACGAGAGTAAGATGCACAATTTGCAACGCTGAATTCAAGTACCACAGAAGCAGTTCATCACTGGCGTATCACCTGAGAGCAAAACACCCAACTGAATCCACCTCTACGGGACCTCGCCAGTCTACGCTTCAGGAGTATGGTGCTTGTGGACGAATAACAAAAAATGTGAGAGAAAAGGTAACCAATTCCTTGGTTGTTTGGATAGCTAAAAACTGCCGACCAGTTAGCATAGTAGAAGATGATGGACTGAGAGAAGTCATTCGTGCTGCATCAGGAGATGAGTGTTACAATCTGCCCTCGAGAGGAACCATTGTGTCGAGACTGCACACTTTGTATGGGGACCAGAGGGCTCAGCAGTCCAGCAAGCTTGTGCAAGTAAGGAATGTCGCTCTCACCGGAGACCACTGGACTTCGGTGAACAACGATAATTACTTAAAATATAAAGAATAAAAAAATGTAATTGGAGCCAGGCTATTAATAAAGTAATTGAGATTAATCGCAATTAATAACAGAAAATTGTGAGATTAGTTAGTTAATTTTTTTTAATCTATTGACAGCACTAATATTTATTTAAGTTTAGAAATCTATAAAAAAAATTGCTTGACACTACAAATTATATTATTTATTATGCAAACTTTTTTACAGCAAATACAATAAACTTAAATATTTCATATTATATATAATAAAAAATGAGCAAACAAACAAAACAAAAAAAACCAACTGATTCCAGTTTTGACTTTTTTTCCCGCTACACCAGCGCTGATGTGGAGGTCTGAGCGGTGACACCTATTCAGTCTGACGTTACTAGCCGTGTCTGGACCTAAACTCCGCTGCAGGTCCATATATCAAATGATCGCTATGGCATTACTGAGAGTTGAAAAACTGTCTAAAGTCTTTCATCTTTAATAAAATGATCAGCATTCTGCTCTACCAGGTGTAACAATTGAGTTTAACATCCAGGCATCCATGAAAACGGAATTTATGACATTTAACGGAGTTAGAAGTTAGCAGGGAGTTAGCAAACTAGCTTCTATCTAAATACAATATAGCATGTCCTGACTGCGGGGTTTTGGAAACAAATTAAAACGTACAGCTCTGCTATCACTTCCAGCATAAATGAAGACAGAAAACTAAACAGCAGTGACGTTTGTAGGGTTACTGAAGTTGGGCTAGCTGGTATATAATGATGTGCTACGTGACTGCTAGCGACACAGCTATGTTATCATAATATAAACAAGCTAACTTTTTTCCCACTTGATAAAAGTTAACGTGAGTGTTCTCGGTGGTCAGGAACAAATGTAATCGCATGGCAGGATGCTGTAAAAGGACCAAACTTCAGGAGAACAACTGAGATAATCCATCCACAATACGAGGTTAGTCATTCATATACTGCTGCATGGGCTGGGCTGTAGTTACATCCTAAGGTTTTAAAAACTGAGCTTAAATAAATTAGCGGTAATAAAAGCCGAGGGAGGTCAACAGTGATCACTGACTGTTTTAGGAGCTTTTTGAGATTAAATAGAAGAAAATACATAACATTAAACATGTTAACAACACAAAAGCCATATTAAACGCAGACTACTTTAGACCCGGAAGTAGGATTCGTCACGTCATCACTTAACAATCAGATTGTTCAGGATGATGACAAACAGTCGCAAATTTGTTCACCAACCTTGTCGGTAGTAAAATATTATCTGAACCAGTGTTAGTTTGTCTTTATCTTGCGAGCTGGTTGTTTACATTAACACAGAATTATTTGACTCTATTTCTAAAGCTATAAGCTTCACATCATTTGGATCTTAATGGCTCAACCTACATTTTCATGCACTGTTACGTGCCAAGAGATGTGGCTTTGCTTTTGTGTTCTATTTATCTTTCAGGTGTCAAGCCTCCACCTATTGGCCAGTTCGAAGTTGATTGGCATGTGTCTATTGGCTGGTCTGGGCCCAGTTGGCCAATCACACGCCAAGGATCACTACAAATGAGCAGCTCCCTGGCCAGCTGGTGGTTGCTGGCTTCTGCTATGACAAACATTTGCGAACAGGTGTCTTTATATTATGTGTGGTGGGAAGCTGGGCAGGTAAGCTGGGGTACCCTATACACTGATTGCAGGTGTTAAACTGTTAGACACACTAGGGTATGTGGTTGATGCCACTTTTGTATGTTTTCACTGACCTTTTGTCGAGCAGCTAGGTAGGCCTTTTGTTTTGCATTTTTGTTTTAGTTAGGCCCTGGGAGCTCTCGACCTCTTTTTGTTTTATTACTTTCTTTGATTTGGTTCAACCGCCCAGTCCTCCTCCTCCACCTTTTTTCTTATAGATTCCACTAAATCCTGCCTAATTCTTAACTGTCCTGTTGTCATCCTCCTCCATTGATTGTGGTTGTCCGGTGTTGCTGTCTCCTTCCTGCCTTTGCCACCACCATGGTGGGGGGGACGTAACATGCACAAATCAATCCACAGACCTAATGGGAGGTTTCCTGTTTTAAGTTACAATCCATTCACATGGCAGCAATACAATGACATTTAATAAATGTAAAAATATACAGAGAGCACATTTAAGTGAAATATCTGAATATACCACTGCAATTACTCACACTTCATCATTCATGTCTGAGTCATGCCCTGAACTCTCTGAAAGGACAAACACACCCTCGGTCTCTCTTCTGCTGTTTATCCGTCTCCCTACAGTGTTTTTAATGGGGATTAAGCTTCAACCAAACAGCCTTTCTGCATTCACAAAATTATCTGATGTGAGACAAATGCTTCCTGCTGAGGAGCACAAACATAAACACATTCATGTATAACACCATGTCCAAAGACGCTGGGTGGGGGAATCATCCATCCTGATATTATTAAGAGATGAAAAGGGAGAATAAAAAAACTGAAAAATCAGTCTGTGTTTCTCACATGCAGACTAAGTACACTCATTAGTGTTTGTTTATAAAGGTTCAGGTTCAGTTTAATGCTAATCTCAAGTGTCAGTGAGCTTTGATCCCTTGCAGCCTGTCTTAAGGTTTGCCAGTGATGTTAGAGACTTTATAAAGAGATGTCAATAGTTCAAAATAAAGACATCAAGGGCATTGCCTCAGAAAACCTGACAGAAATTTGGGAATTCTGGCAGCCTGAAATGCATTTTAATGGGCCTTTTGGGCTGAAGTTCCTCTGTTTTATATCCCATCTTATCTTAGACTAAAAACATGAGCGCCTGAAGCATGTGTCGTGTTTTGTTTTGTTTTTAAAAAAAAGCTGCATTAACTTATCTGTCACATTTACAAGCCAAAAAAGTGAAAGTGAATATATGTTGTTTGTTGTTTTTATAGCCTAGCCTCAATGTATGGCAATGTCAGTCTTACAGACGCCAAGGTTTAATGGACCAAATCGACAAACTAAAAGTAGTATGAAAAGACATTTTACTTCACTAAAACTTTACTTTTTTTTAAACAACAGTAACTAAAATTGCATTTTGAACTCAGAAAAGTACATTTTAATTTCAAAATGACCAAATTGGTTATTGCAACCAGCTTAGGGAGGCCCCGATGGGTGGGTCAGCCCCTTTCAAATCATGTTTATGTTTTAACATCTATAATGAACTTCTGAAAAACATGCCCATATTTTAATAATTAACACAATTAACAGAACAAAATAATCAACACAAACTGGAAATGTTTGTGTTGCATTTTTCGGTTGGGGCACACACTTCAGTTTCACTACAGCGCAGCGAACAGCTGGACAGAGTTTGTTACTTCCATTCAAACTATGACCGCAGTAATATGCTAGCGACCAAAGCTAGGGGAATGCACATTTTTCCCTAGTGACAGATGCTGACCAGGGGATCATTTAGCCATCAACCTCTCACAGCAGCTCCAGGAGTATTCACTTTTCCCTTGCAACCGGTGGTTGGTCATTGACTAGTTTTGAGGCCATGACCACCATGTTTATCAGGTCGTTAAGCAGTGATCGTCTGTCAAGAACATGGGTGCATGCTAACACTGAAGTACCTATAACTGATGCTCTACGAGGCTCATTCGTAGACATAAAATGTCCACATATATATATTTACCTTCAACCTGGAATGAAACTTTACCTTCTTTGGATGTGTTTCTCTTTGTCCTTCTTACAGCTGTTACAGAGTTTTTTAAAAATAACTGACAGGGAGCTGTGGTCAGATCCCTGCTAAGCTGAATGACTGAACTGAACTTTTCGGTTGTGGCTGCTGTTGGCGATTTTATCCTGTGTTTTAAAAAATGCAGCTTGCTAATCAAATATATCCAAATATGGTCACTTCTACCTTCTACAAAAACGTTAAGGCTTCAAAATACAGAATCCAGATGTCCGCCTTTAATAAACAGTTTGCTGTCTGTTTTTGCTGACCCCATCAGATGCATGTGTCTTATTTTCCAGACACAGACACTAATTTTTCATGACGCCCTGCAGCTTCATGTCGGGTCTCGCCATGTACAAACACAGCTTCGCTGCAGGACCTGAGGCTGGTCCACCTGCCTGCTGATGTGACTTGGAGTTTGCTCTCTGTTAGGAAGGATCAACCCCAGAGCCACGCATGCTGTTGCCTAGCAGGGTCACTGGTCTCATAAAAAACAGGTTTGTTTGTGGGCAGGCTTTTAAACAACGCAAACAAGAGGTGATGAAGAAATCTGAGTGGAAAGCAGCACTCTGCATCATGTTTGTCGTCAGCCAAACACTTTGTGGTCTGCAGGGATTCCTCTCAGAACAATCATCAAGTTTGAAGAAAACAAGCTACAGACAGCATCAGCCCCCAAGTTAAATTCTTTTAATGCTTTAAGATAAAAGGAGGCAAAAGAGAGAAAACACTCACATGTATGGTATTGTTCATTAAGGCCAGCTGTACCGTGACCAGTCTGAATCAATACCAAGAGATGTCACCGGTAATAACTCTAGTTCTGATCACTTTCAAAGAGGAATTCAAATCAAGGTTTGTGAAGACAGTAAAGACAGAGGGTTCATCTGAGTGAAAGTACAAAGAGGAAGAAAGTGAGATGAAGACAAGTCAGACGAAAGGAACACTGCTGGAATACAAAAATAAATGAGCAGGCAGAGGTGACGGACACAGATAAAAACAACTTTAGAGATTCATGTTGCTCTGAGTCATTTCTCCTTGACACTTTGGTAGATAATTAGACCCTCTCGGGTAATTTAAAGTGTCTTTTTATTAAAAATATCTGGAAATATATTCTCTTTATGACCTTCTCCAGATTCCAAAAACAATTTGGTCAGCTGGCCAAAGCAATTTATTTAATAAGTGACAACACTGTCATCTTCACCTTCAGAGCGCACTGAGAAAAGGGTTTGCAGTCAAGTGTGAAGGGAGGCAGAAAGAGAATTCAAGTCTGATTTTATGGTATTATGTTAAAAAAATGGTGGATTAATCTAGTTGAAGCTGGACCTTGAGAACCGAAGGAGCATCCAATTGATTAATGGGTTGATGAGGTCATAACAGTAACTGCAGGTGTTGTACTAGAAAGCTGAAGTCAAAAGTGGGGGTTTACCAATGATCTATGTTTCAACTCTCAGTCCCTGAGGGTTTGGGCTCTGGGATTTCTGGATTTGATCCCTAGTTTTGTTCCGCAGATTTACTCTCTGAATTTGGTCCCTGTGATTTCTGGGTTTAGTCTTTGGTTTTGAGCCATGCGTTTGGTCCCTGCAGTCTATAGGCTTGGTCTCTAAGGTTGGTCCCTGTGGTCTCTGGGTTTGAGCCCTGCGTGTGATCTCTGGTTTTGACTTTTTATTGAGTTCAAGTCCAGAAACAAACCAAAGTTCTTGCTAAATCCAGCTAGACCATCAATAGGAGCACTAGCAATAAGCAGATGATCAGAAGATTAAAATGAATGACAAAAGCACAAGAAAGGAAATACTTTGTCAGGTTTGCAAGATAATCAGAGATTTTCAGGTTGAATATTTTTTGAAGATGATTTTCAAATGTCAGTGAACAAAAAAGGAGAGTTATAATTGATGACAGTCTACTGCAAAAAATGAAGGCTTGTGTGCTGCAAATCTCCAGATCCTCCTAGTGTGGGAGGATGATGCATTTTTGAGCTCTGGCATTTCAAAAGTCTGCAGAGGGGAGGAACTGTCATTAAAGGCTGAAGATCTGATCTAATGTTGAATCCTGACATGTTTTTATTTTCAGATATTAAAACAACTTTCTAATGGAAAACTGAAAAACTCATATTTGCAGCACCCACCTCCCTGTGTTGTCTCAAAAAGAACAACATCTAACTAACTGTAGGCAGCACAGAGAAGATCAGAGACGCCACTGTGTACTTTCACAATGAAACAGTTGAATAAACAACAATTCTCCAATTCAGTTTCATTTATTTAGCTTCTCCTATTTCTTCTTTTGCTGGAAGACAGTGTGATTTCACAGCGTTGATAAAGAATTTAACTTGACTTTGACAGATACGGTTAAAGACAGCAGTTACCTGATGCTTAAAAAGTCCACGGTTGTATGTCAGGTCTGAGACTAGAACTAGAGATGAAACAAGGATCCAGGCTTATTGTAAAGCAGGGAGTCGTGTCTGTCAGCAGTCATGGATTTTTACATTTTTCAGCACTTTGTGTTATTTTTCTGTTCAGTGTGAGACTCCTTCCTTTTATAAGTCAGTCTGAAACTCAGAGGAAAAATGTTGCCCATCCCAGCCATAAACTGATGATTTCCACCAATCTGACATTTGTTTTGGATGAAAAATGCAATTTCATTCAGGACTAACGGTTAAAGCACATAAAACCATACACATTTATAAATCTAAGCAGCTGGATGTGGATGCACTCCAAGTGTGTTCATGTTGGAGACTTGCAGTGCCGGTTCTCCTGCCAGGAACTGCCCGGGGCCACGAACCCTGTGGGGCTCCCAAAGCCTCAGGTTCAAATCTCTAGGATTGTCAGTCTGGCTTTTAATTGCTTGTTTCTTTTGGCACTTTATAACCAAACCTAGCAGGTTTGGGGTTGTTTTTTTTTTGACTGAATATTACCAATACTGCTGAGGATTGACTGTTTCAGCTCTAACTGGGATAAGTGCACACATTTCTCATAATATGCGTCTCCAGTGGGTCCTTCCAGTCCTGCTCCACTAACAGTGGGACATCATAGCTTTAAAAAAATGCCACTTTCCTACACTTAAATTGATGAAGACCTGCCATCCTTTATCCCACCAGCCTTATAAATGATCCTAACTGTTCAAATGAAGGCACTATAGATATCACACACTCCACTGATTCAATTTCAGTAAAACCTGGAGGGATGATACATCGAGGCAAATTTTTTTTGTACTTTAAAACCTGCAAAGTTCATATTTCCAATATGTTGCATTAAAAATGTAACGATGCAGCAGGTTACGGATTGGATGCATCATCGAATCCTGGCAGCAGATCATGAAGTGGCCGTATCTCTCTTTCTTTAAAGGTGTTTTTTCCCCCTATAGATCTACCTATCACATCGGCTCGCTGATCACAGCCGAGACGTTCACCTGGCAATATGCCCCTGAGTCAGAACAGATCAGTAATGTCTCTACAGAGGAGTTAGGATGCAGCTGAACATGTGATTGCATGAGCCTTCCTTCATGTCATTGATAAATCTTTATTGTTTTAATGTCACTCTCTTCACGCTGAATGCACCTTCCTCAAAAGCTCCAATCTCAGCTGATGCACTCATCAGTGATGTTCCCGAACTTGTTGACATTAAACACCCACACACACTCTCACTGTCTCTCTGCCAGGCAAAATATAACTGCCTGCTAATTAGCAGGCAATTAAAGGAGATTATTGGAACAATTAATTGTCTGTCTTTTTGTTGTAATTGGAGTGTGTTTGATTGAGCTTCCCAGTTCCTCTGTGCATCTCACAGCAGGAGAAAAGGGGGCGAGCCGAGTCTCTGCCTGCCGTAAGTATGATTTACACTTTTAATAAGAGCTAAAAAAAGAGAAAGAAATCAGACCGACCGCTGCCTCATTTACATGGAAAATCTTCCCCTTTCAGACCTCGGATGGGTTTTTCTGTGTAGCTCATACAGGAAATACTGTGGTTTACACACTCGCCTAACAAGTGAAAGGTCCATGGGAGGACACACAAATCCCTTTGGGAGTGTGTCATTAAACTAGCCCCATTGAATAAGGTGAAGAGAATTAGCTTTTTGAGATTTCCTTACCTGCATGATTGAGCCTGCATCAAGACATGTTGTAAACCTGAATTTTTTTTTAACTGACCAGCAGGGGGCGCCTGTAAAAAGACTCTTGGCTGCATTAGTCTTCAGGAGAATAATTTGTTTATTGATTTATCGGTTCCAGGAGATGGCTGCCCCTCCCTGAGTCTGGTTCTGCAGGAGGTTTCTTCCTGTTAAAAGAGAGTTTTTCCTCCTCGCTGTCACCAAGTGCTTGCTTATACGGAGTCATCTGATTGTTGGCGTTTTCTCTGTATCATTGTAGGGTCTTAAACTTACAATATAAAGCACCTTGAGTCATCTATAGTTCTGATTTGGCTCTATATAAATACAATTGAACTGAATTGGCTTGAATTTATTGATTTGTTTGTGGCCTTTTTAAAAATATTGCTAATTACTCTTTTATTCAGTAAAACCGGAAAGGTTTTACAAAATTTTACAGTTCATCAGATAACTGAATGATCCCAAGTTTACTGATTAGCTACACCAAGAGGCTTCATAACAGTTAGACAGCTGCAACCCCCAGCTGAAAAACGCAGTTTACTAATCTATCTGCTAATATGGTCACTTCTGGCTTCAAAATCCAATAGGCGACGCCATGCTGTAGCCCGTAACTTTAGCAGTAACTCTGTTATCAAACAATTGCCAACAATTCTTGGCGGAAGGGGAGGGAAGGCCTAATAATTAGTTAATTATTAAAAACAAATCTTTTACAATAGTCTCATGGGTGTTATAAATGCTGTTTTAGATTTTAGATGCAATTTCAGAGCGAAACAAACCACTACAACATCCCAGTGAATCAGTGAGAGTATCAGGACTGGGTCACACCTGAGTCCGCCTGATAATCAGATGAATATTCAGCACGGGGAGAAACTCTGAAACTCATTTTAAAACTTTTGCAACTGATTTGACTCTTTTAGAAATCCCAGAAGCTGCATAAACCTGCACACGGATGCTCAGCGAGCAGCTTATAAACACAAAATTTCTCCCATAACTCGGGGGGTGGGGGGGATTTTCTCAAATAGAGGGCATCGCCACATCGCCGGCGCCCTTCATTTCCATGATTGGAAACAGCTCAAAGACAAGAGCTGAATAATCGAGAGAAGTGAAGTCTTTCACCAGTATTTGTTGATAAACACCTGATTGATGACTGGATCTCACCGGTGACGACGGTCCTGATTGCTTACTGATTTAAAGCTTATGTCAAATCTATACAATTACCCAACTGAAGAGTGCTAATGAAGGAGAAGATGAGCATGGAGTGAAATTATTCAGATCTGCTTGATGAGGGTAAAAGTTAACGAATGAGCTTATTCACTTGTTTGATTATGCAGCTGATTTCACTTTCAGGAGCTGTTTGTGGTGTGATATGAACATCAATGGAGGAGCTTATATATGACTTACATTTTCATATTGTATATGAAGGAAATGATTATCAGAAAACAGATCTTTCTTTTCCTCCATGTTTTCTGTTTGTTTCCTCTTTTTCCCTTGCTTTGCCTCCAAATCTTCCCTTTCCTCTGTGTCTTCCTCCTTGGTTTTACTTTCTTTTGCTTCTTATTTTACTTGCTTGACCTCCATGTTTTCCTTCTGTGTTTCTTCTGTGTTTTATTTTGCTTTTCTTCTTTTGTTTCTATTGTTTAGCTCCTTCTTATTCCTTGTGTTTCCTCCATATTTTCCATTGTTCTTGCCCGTTTCCTCTTGGTTTTCCTGCTTGATTCCCTTGTTGTTGCTTATTCTTTTTCTTGCTTTTCCCATTTTATGTTAGGCTTTGTTGATTTTGGATCATTTAGTATTTAGTTTATGGCACTAGTTCCCTTTCCCTTTATTTGAAGAGACTGGTGATAAAAGGAGATTTTTTTAACCGAAAATTTCTAGTATAAAACTTGATATTTAATTAAACAGCCACAATTTTAATCATTTAGTATGTTTCAAACACACATCGCATGAAAAACTGCACATTTAATGACTTCATATTAAAGTGACTTCAATCTAACCACAAACCACTGCTGAAGCAAAAGAAAATGAAACTGACGTGAGAAAATAATCCTGCAGCTGTCTCATTGATCTGGTTAGATTTCTCCTCAGACGCTGGATGAAGTCGGTCCTGTGGATAATAAGCCTAAGAAACCTGTGATGAAGGCAAACATCATCAAAGTCTGCGACGCTGAGAACAAATTTCCCTTGAACCCAGAGACTATCAGACACAAGCATAGCGAACGATTTCCTCCCACAGAGAGAATAAAGAGGGTTTTTGTAGATTGGAAATTTGGGCTTATTAGCTGCATAATAATGAGATTCTGAGATGCCAGATGGGCGAGTTTAACCAGCAGGCCAGCTCAGATAGTGCCAGGTAGATATGAGCCATTAAAAAACATCCTTAATTGCAAATATGCAAACATTAGTCAAGATTTTGTGGACTAAATTGTGTTTCCTTCACAGCAAACATCCTTCTGAGAGGTAGAAGGTTAATTTAAACCAAGAACAGTGATTGCAAATAGTTTTCACAAAAGGGCAATTAAGGCTGTTTCTGCACAGCGCTGAATTCATTAAATGTTATCCATGAAAAGCAGCTCACACTGCAAAGATCTAACGGCAGTTATGAGTCTGTCAGGCACAAACACAACGATCCTTCCTCAATCAGCCACAAGAGGAAAGCCACAAAGAATCAATCTGACGGCTAACAGGAGATCCTGCGTTATTAAACCACCTGAAACACTGAAATCAGTCACACAGGAGTGTTATTCATAAAGGAGCTAATCACCTCAGAGCACATTTACTCAGCCAGGCACCAGAGAGTTGTGTTTGCCACCCTGATAAAAAATATGCACATGTCAATATATAAATACAACCGTGTGTGTTAGGGACAAAGACGGAAAAAAACATAAAAATATATGGAAAAGAAAAGGAGGGAAGGAAAAAGAAGACAGGAAGAAAAGGGAAGAAAGAAGCTAGAAGGAATGGATGGAGGAATGAAAGGAAGGGAGGAAAAAGGAAAATGCTGAAAGGAGGTAAGAAGGAAAAGAAAGGGAAAGGGGAAGAAAATGAAGAAGGAACGGTGGAAAGAAAAAACAAAGGAGTGAGGAAATATACAAGTGATGAAGGAAAAACAGGAAAGGAAAAAGAACGGAAGAAAAAGAAGAAAGAAGGAAAAGAACAGGAAAAAGGAGGGGAAAGTTGGGAAGGAGGGAAAAAAAGAAAATAAAAAGAAGAAGAAAGTGGGATCAAAGGAGGCAGAAAAAGATGGGAAGAACAATATAAAGGCAAGGAGTGAGTGAAGTTGGAGACCGAAGGAAAGAGGAAAGGAGGAATGCAAGGAAAGGACAGAAGAAAAGATGAAAGGAAATATTCAAGGAAGAAATGAAAAGAGGAAGAAAGAAAAAGGAAAGATGGGCAAGAGAACAAAGAAAGAAAGGGAAAGGGGAGATGAAAGAAAGGAAAGAAGGACAGAGGAAGAAAAAAGGAAAGAAGGCACTAAGGAAAGAAAAAGTAGGAAGTAAAGTTTTCATTTTGTCTAATTCAACATTTGGCTGTAATAAACGCCAAAGTTGTGCTAGCCAAACTTCATCTCATTTAATATGCTAACCAATCTACTGAGCCAGCATAAATATGGTCATGCCTGGAAAATAAATAAATAAATAACTAAATAAAAGACTGTAACGGCCAATAAACCACACTGCTTAACACCCCATTTTTATTAACCGGTCCTTCATATATTTATTTTATAATTACAATTATGAAGAAGGATCCCATAAACATCCATTTTAAATGTGTTTTATATTCTGCTTTCATGTCATGCAGCTGATGCCATTAATAGCGAGAACGAGCATGGAATATGTTTTTCCAGCCCCGTTTTGGTTGCCAGGGAAGTTAAACGCTTGTAAAACAGCTGCTGCTGGTGGTTTTGTAATCTCCCAATTAATCATTTCATGGATGCAGATGATGTTCTGCCTGTTAAAACGGCTCCACCACAGCTGTTGGGTCTAAGCTCCCAGCGCAAAGCTGCCTCTGACATTAGAATTACTGCTGAACAACAGTTCAGTTAATCAGACGTTAAGAGAGTTCATAAATGGTTTAGACGGTTCTCAGGTTAAATATCTTGATCTTGGTTAACAATGCCATGAATTAAATGTTAATTATTACACTCTGTATTTTCACTATCAGGTTAACTATCTACAGATTTATGACTTCTGAGGTTTGCGAGGCTGTAATCTCTGCTCAGATTCATCCAAATGCTGCAAAAGTGATTGGACAGCACTTTACAGTGCAAATGGGTAATGGCCCAAAGCATATTGCAAAAACAACCCAAGAGAATGCCAAGGTAAAGAAATGGGATAATTTTCAATGGCCAAGCCAGTCACCTGATCTCAGCCCAACAGAGCTTATCTGAACGCAGAAAGATCAACAAACAAGCAGCAGCTGAGCAGCAGGACTGGCAGAGCACCTCAACACAAGACACATAGCAGGCTCCAGACACTAACAAATATTGCTTTGTCCAAGTATTTTATATGATCCTTATATCTAATATTATGTTAATTTATTCAATTAGTTATGTGCCTCTAAAAAGGAGAGACTATGTATAAAATGGTTGCAATTCTTAAACAGTAGTAGTAGTATTTATTTATATTAAACTTATTGAATGAAAGGGTTAAATGAAAATGACAAGAAATCTTTCATTGTCCAAAAATGTTTGGACACAACTGAATTATCAACCTAACATTGAATTTATTATATGTACATGCTGGTGGTTATAAACAATTTCTTTCCTCATTAATTTGCATTTCAGGATTCAGTTCAGGATGTGTTTCTGTCTCCATGTCTCCTTTAATTATAAGTTACACTGTTACTGTTTACTTATCTGCATTTTTGTCTTTCGAACACAGTTTTTTTTTTTTTTTAAGGAAACAGGAGAAGGGAGTGGTCAACAAACATCATTATGGAAATAATTCAGTTCATGTTTGAGAAAACGAACAGGGTAATGAGATGTATTTATGCTAGGTTGTAATGTGCAGCACCCACAAAGTTACTTGTGGTGGACATAGGGTGTTGCAGTGCCGGACTTGATGAACGTGTGTGCTGAGAACATCTACAGGTTTGTCTGACATACAACGTAACAGCGAGTGATTCCACGATGGGGGGGGAGTGTTGGGAAAGCAGGTCACTGGACAGTGTGTGGGTTTTGTCAATTAGCGATGGAGGTCACTATGCCTGTGTATGCGCGTGTGTGTGTGTGTATATATATATATATATATATATATATATATATATATATATATATATATATATATATATATATATATATATATATATATATATATAGGGGCAGATGTCCAGGGTCCCATGCCATGGGCGAGCTTGTGTGTGTTGCTGTCTGTTCATGTGTGTGAAGTGATGTGCAGCCAATCAACTCAATCTCCTTCCTTTTCAGTGATTTCTGAGGCCGACAGCGAGTGACTGTTGACATGATTTCAGTTCGTGTTTCAGACTTGAAGCAACAGCAGCAAAAGTTGGGATCTGTGACTCTCACTGCCCTCAAAGTAAAAACAAGAACGAACACACGCGAGGCCACAAAGAGTAAGAAAGGATTAATTAGATGAGATATTTCTCTGTGTTCTCCTTCTCATTGCTTATTTCAGTCCAAATTTCAACTGCAGCTTATTCGCAGTGCTGCATCAATTCATTTCAGTTTTATTTATATAGTATCAAATCACAACAACAGCTGCTTCAAGGCACTTTATATAGTAAGGTAAAGACCCTACCGTATAAAAAGAAAACCCACAACAATCACGTGACAACAAGAGCAAGCACTTGGTGACAATGGGAATGAAAAACTGTTTTTAACAGGAAGAGCTTCCAGCAGAACCAGGGTCCTGGATAGCCATCCTATTCCAGCATAACTAAGGGAGGGTTCAGAGTCACCTGATCCAACCTAATTGCATTTATCAAAATGGAAAGTTTTGAGGCTAATCTTGAAAGCAGTGCTATCTGCCTCCTGAATCCAAACTGGGAGCTGGTTCCACAGAAGAGGGATCTGAAAGCTGAAGGCTCTGCCTCCCATTCTACTTTTAAATACCCTACAAACCACAAGTAAGCCTGCAGTTTGAGAACAAATTCATCAAATTTTTTTCTGCAATAATATTTATTTAACAGGGAAAATACATGTAAAGGCGGTTATGTTTAAGCAAAATGCAACAGATCCAAGGACAAATGGGACTTTGGTGATGAGCAGATCGTGTCCCGGTTTAAAGCACTCTAATAAAAACATGGATACAAGCACACTGAACAGCAGCAAACGGGGAATATTGTGGAAAACTATGCAACACCTTCTTTACAATAATGCTCATCCTGGGAGTAACCCCTGACTGTACATTTTGTATACAGTATAAGAGAAGAAAAAGAGAAAAAAAAAAAAACTATCTACAGATTTACAGTATACCTGAGCAGCACCAGTGATCAGCATACAGAAAAAGATTTGATGATAATATGTACTAGTATCCTAAATTCTTAATAAATGCTCCCAGATGTTTAAAGGATGCGATCTGATGAAGAATACATAGAACAAACTACACGCAGAATAAATCAAGATCAAGATACACCTTTAGTAGATAAATGGTATCAATTTAAAAGTCCTATATGTCACTTTGTTCTGGAGTTATTGCATTCACAAGCTTGGGTGTTCATGTCGCCCCCTCGACTGAGTGACTGCAGCACCCCATCAGCCTTTTACGGCTAAGGGGGTAAAAATTAACTTGGGAAAAATTGATAACTAAGACTAAAAAAAGTTTAACTCATTTTAAGTCATAACGAGTAACAAGTTCTAGACTTGGAGTCAGGACCCAGACCACAACAGTCAGCTCTATTTAAAAGGTTTATTTTATAGGTGTGAAGTATTTGGAGTTGGTAAGAACTTCAGTTGAGTATTTGTCTGGGAACTTCATGGAAACTGGAATGACTTGAGTATGAAAGCACTTTTTCAATTTCATAAATACCAATAAATCTAGGAGACAACTTTTTGGAGAAGCATTTCAATGGAACATCTTTGCAAGATAGCTAAACTTTCTAACCTGGCATGCAGTAAGGAGCTGGGATCCTCCGCCTGTCTACCAGGCACAAGCTTGGACACAAAGAGGTAGGTCGAAGCATTTACTTGTGACCAGTTTCCAGTTAAGAGTTGATGGCAGGCCAGAATCTTCCAAAGGTAGGGAGTGGGCATGTAGATGTAAACAATAAGCCTGAGTAAATGAGGTGAGGGAGGACAAGTGCAGTGGCTGCCTGGACCACGACAAAGTAAAGACAGCAAAAATACCGACTATTATTACAGCTATATCACCGAAACACATGAGAAAGATTACTGCGTCTTCTATTAATTTAGTATTTTAATGTGCATAACACAGTTTTATTATGTCGCCTGCAAGTACTGACTAAAAATAAAAAAGATTTGAACCATGAACCCCAGCTGCACCACCTCAGAGCTGAAGTCGGGGAAAATCCTACGACTGCACTCAAGACCAACTCCGGCTAGAAGTACTACTTCAGCTGTAACACACTTGCCCAAATCTGATTACTTTCTTTGAATTCATTTAAAAAAGTGCAGCACTGAGAGTGCTTGTAACACCGAACATCCAATCACCACTCTCAACACAGTCCTGCATCAATCTCACTGATGCTGGAGAGGATTTCAGACTGCAGCACATGTTGGTTTTACTCTGATTAAATTGAGGTGTCATAACAATACCTTATTGATTGGATGCGCACAATAACAACACTTTGCCTCCGTATCCTCCGTCATCTAAACAGCTTGAGAAGATTAGCCAACTTTCAGCCTATGCTGCTTTTTGACCATACGTCTATCCAGTTTCTTAACGTCTAATCCAACATAAAGAAAGCAGAAGAGCTCAGGTAACACTTGGCATATCTGACCCTCATTATGCCCCAGGCAGAGGTGAAGAAAACAGAAGGGTTGCATTAGCTAAGCTATCATGTTCGCTCATGTTTACCCGGAAAGGGTTGAGGAGGTGCCTCAAGTGGTTCTTCTTATCTCCTTTACCCATCCCGAGGTGGTTGTTACGAATAATTAGACCTGCAGACAATTGCAAAGTTTAGTTAAGACTCAGTTAAACTCAAGAGATGGTATACTTTATTTTTTCCAGAGATGGGGAAGTTTGAGGTGTCAGCTGGTAAAAATGAGGATAAACACAGCAAACATATAACAAATAACTAAATGGAATTGTGTGTAGTTCAATCAAGTAAAATACATTATGTATAAAAATAATTCTTTTAATCTAGTAAAGATTTGCCTGAAATCAAAATGAGCACAAGAAAAATAAGTAGAAATTTACATAAAAACATACATTTGATGACTATTTTATTATATTTATATTATATTACTATTTTATTTTATTATATAAGAATACAATATTTCAGTCATGTCTGATGTTGTTTGTTTGTTTTTTTACACATAAAATAAAGATTGGTATTCATTTAAATCCTCTGAGATTTATATTTGATAGTAAACCTTTAAATGTAATGCTGCTACTGGATCAGTGCTCTTATAACCAGGTACCATCGATGCCATCTTTGAACTTGACTGTTGATCCCTTAATTAATTATTATTATTACAATGCCTTCAGAACCATAAACACACTGAGTCTTGTGTACAGTTTGCCCTCGTGTTTGTTTAATGATTAGATTTTTACCGGCATGATTTATTACACAAGTCCTGCTGGCCATCTGTCACCTGTCCACTGATAAGGTATGGTTGTGGTAATGGTTTTATCCTCATTAACGGTAAAGTGATCTGAACGGGCATTTTTGAATCAATGTCAGAACTTCACTTTTTTTTTTTAAAGTCAGGTTCAAATAAAAGTGTTGTGTTTCTGGTCAGGTGATTAATGTAAGTATGACATTCAGTCTCCTTTGAGCTCTGTTTGGGTGTCCAATAACTGAGCGAAACGTCACATTATTTAGGATATCTAGTAGAAGCAGTTTTCAGGAGCTATAAAGCTGCTAAAGTTTATTCAGCGGCTACCTGTGGCATGCGGGATGCTCAAAATCATCTTTAAAGCTCATATTTAAAAGTTATCAGTAGAAGCAATCTCCTGTAAAGTCTGGTTATCTTTTGTTATTTTATGTTATCTTATCTTACCTTACCATAGACATTTCTGTTGTGGTCTAAAATAATGTTCAGTTAAAGATTAAAAGTAACTACAACACTTCAAGTATACATATGTAGGCGAGGGGGTAGTATGAAGAGGATAACAAAATTTGTCCAGTGGGAAAAGTTATCACTTCTTGTGCACCAGTGTGACGAAACATCAACAGTTGGAACTGAAAAAAGGAAGTCAGGGTAAAAGGCCTAAATGTCCTGTAGAGGCCGGCTTCCACAGACTCACATGTTAACCTCCGTGCAGAGGTTTGCCTTCTCCGGCGCTGATAATTGGCATCTGTCTTGTGTTAGTGACGTAAAAGATTTAATGCGACATGACCATTCAAACAGCAGTCGCTTTCTAAAACATCAGATATGTATCGGATTCAGTACCACATACGAAAGTGACCCAGATGAAAATATCAGATTTGTGCTGTTCAAACTGTCATACCATGATCGGATACGGGACGCCTAGGGTCAAAAAAGTCGGATTTGATGTGGTTTCACCTGCAGTGTGAACGTAGCCTTAGAGGTGTTCAACATGAGGTAGTTTGTGTAATTCCAGTCACTGAAGGCTTTTACTTGGAGACACACCGTGCATCTTGCTCGTTTGTATACACCCCCACACCCACATCTGTGTACATACTCACACACACTTTCAAGTATCTACATTACATACATAATACATATCTACATGTGCATACATGCATACTCATGTATGTATACCCTTTTACACATTTTTGTGCATGTCTATACAAGTGTCCATTCAACATCATAAGGAATTAAGACCAGTCGAGCACCAGAAATATCAGGTTAAATGAAAATAGAATGGGAAGGGGATGAATAAGATCCTTTCCCTACATTATTCACAACCCTTTTGCATACTCGAAAACCATTTTGACCAGTATCTTTGAAATTTGTCTTTACAGAGTCTTAGAGAAAAGGTCATCTTTTCCATTTCACAGATATCTTTTACAATGGCTGACCACTCTCCAACCGTTGGTGGGTCCTTGTCTAGCCATCTTCTAGTTATTGCTTTTTTACTTGCTGCCATCAGATTTGTATTTATAGTGTATATTTGTATCTAATACATACAAATCTGAGTCCTGTGAAAGTAATGAGTAATGTGAAAAGGAATGGAGCCTGGACACTCCCCTGTGGAGCACCCCTGCTGCTCCTTAATGTCCCAAAAATACAGTTCCCCAAGTCTGTGATCCGGGAAACAAAGACTATGAAGCAAGTAGAGGACAGCATCCTTCACTCCATGTGTGTTGTTTGTATGCAAACTACAGCAGATCATGTTTGTTTTTGACCTCAAGTCTCACTTGGTGCAGAATCAGGTGTTCCAAGGTTTTCAACATGTGTGCATTTTTCATTAGAGGGCTCCAAGCTAGCACCCCTTCTGAGAGAGACTTAGTCTACTACAAGAAAGCATGGAGCCTGAATCAGAGGCAGGAAGTCCTGAAATATAATTACAGTATTTATGGCCTACATGAATACTGTTCATGTACTGAATACTGCAGTTCATGTATTCATAATAAATACATGAACTGCTTTTAGCATCTGAGACAGGATGTTTCTAATTTTAGAGTGTTGAAGAACCTCTGTCTGTCCAAGATGACTCCAAGAATCATAAGCAGCAGCCCTTTGGAGGGGACATGAAAAATCTAAAAAATAGTCCCGTTTCTTTCAACTCAAGGACTTAGTTCAACTCGACTAAGACTACCATGACCTGGATGACTGACAACCTCAGAGACTAGTGGAGCTTATACAAAAAGCTCTACTTATGATATCAGATTTCAGAAACCTGAGAAATCTCCAGTAACCAGCTTTAAAAGTTGTCACACCCAAAAGCTCTAGCTAACAGACACTTGAGAAAAACACAGTCTTCAGTGGAGAAAAAAGAAACTCAGAGGCAAACCCCACAACAGAGAATCCAACTTAACTCTAGAATCTGAATCACTCATCATCAACTCCAACAATTGGAGTTAACGATTTGAACCAGAGCCGATGCAACACATGCTACGCCACCTGCTCCAGGCAGAAGAAGTCCTGACAACATGCCAGGTGACACAGAAACTAGATTCCCATAGATTCACATGAATACAGGTGTGCTTTTAATTTTCTTGGCCTGTACTTTGGTGCTTAAATAAAAACATCTCTACATTATCTTTGCATAACGGTAGGAAGACAGCACCATAATTCATTGTGGCTGCAACACAAGAATGATTACAACAAATGGAGAAAATTGAGCAAAAATGGCATGTTGGCTGGTTCATCAGTCAACCTACAGGGCACTTCCTCTCTGCTAATCTCCTGCTTTTTAATTGCTTTGAAACAGTCAGTGTGATAAAGATGCCACGTTTCTTTGAGTTAAAGCTCCTTGAAGCAGTACGTCCCACAGGACATTAAAAAGCTGCTCCAACCCCACCTGCTCACCCCCAGCAACTTCCTACAAAATAGTCTTATCTCAAGAATAAATTTGCAATGTCACGGGAAAGGGGTTTACCGTTTATTGTCATTAGGTGTAGAGTGGTGGTCAAAAAAATTATTAATTTAAAATCGAATCAAAACTGAAGTGGGCAAAAAATAAAGATGTATGTGATAAATAGATGAGTGTATTCTAAAAAAGGATGCAGAAGATGGAGTAAACCATCAAGTGATTTTTAATAACTAATCATTTTATCTTTAAAGTTCAACAGGTGAGAACATTAATCTAAGAAAAACACCAATCGGGACAATGTTGGATGGATCACTTACCTCTCTATGGATGGTCTGGACTGGCTATCCGTCTAGAGCTGGGACATTAAACACTGACTGTCCTATATCTACGAAACTAAAAGTTTCAGTTAATTCATGACATTTTTAGTCTTTGTTACTGTGTAGCAATTATATTATATTTGTGTACTTTTAACTTTTTTACCCATCACCTAATTACTCCTGTGTAGCATGAATGCCCACTGGGGAGGTCTTTATCAGTAAAAATAAAATAAAGTCCAAAATGTATACGCTCCTCACATTTTCCAAAGACACCCATTGGAGCTGGATTAAAGACAACGCTGAACCAATTCTGAGCCCCTGACCTTATGTTTGACACCCCACGTCAAAAGCCTCTGGTCCTAAGAGTCTTATCCTAATAGAAAATACATAAATGGTGTCGGGAGACACACCTTGCTACATCGAACTCAGACCTCACATACCTCTGATGATGCAACTCAGCTGAGCAGCCGTGTTAATCGTCTGCAGTCAACAGCCACACCCGCAGTCCAAGCATTGAGTAAGTAGTACAAGATATACTCTAATTATATCATTTAATAATAAAAAAGGAAAAATGACAAACCACAAATGAATCATGTTAGTTCAAAATATTGAAAACAGATATCAGTCTAAGATCCTTTCACACACACCAGTCTTTGCAACCTTTAGTATCAGTGCATGCCACCGTATAGCATGGTGCTGTAGAGCAGATAAGTAAACACACCCACGCAGTACAACAGTGAATTCCCTTCTGAGCGCTGACACACCCCATGAAGGTGCACTCACTCTAAACCATGCAGATTTGTCTCCCAGGTGGTTCGCTGAGTGCAGTGCTGTCACTCTCAGGATGGCTTGCCTTCAGCTATGTTGGCTGCCACGAGGCCACGGGGGCCCAGGATCTTATTACTAAACTATGCAGCTGTCACTCAGTGCCGAGCATACGATGGAGGCTAGGAAGGATGAATGGCAAGGCACACAGCGAATCCTCCCCGAGGTTTATTTTATATTTGATGATAAAAGGGTTTGAAGGAGGCCACCCGAGAACCGTAAACAGGCCGGCGGGGAGTCAAGGTATCTAGTCAAACACAATAAATAAGCCCAATCGATCCGAAGGAGAGAGGTTCATGGGTGGCAATTGGGCTGTCGCCGCACTTCATGAGCTATGGCCCTGCTGTGGCAGAGTGGTGGAAAGTGTCTGATGGGAACAGGTAAGAAATGCAAGGCCAAGAAAGCTGTGAATTATTCTAAAAGAAAAACACACCCTTACACATTGGCTTCTCTTCTCCTCTGCTGCCATCATATTATGTTTATTTGAAATTATGGTGTAAAAACAATTTCCTTCTTCTCATTCTAATTTTGTGAATGTACAGTGGTATCGGTACAGTGGTATAATTGCCCAAGTCTGACTATTTTGTACATGACTCAGGCATTCACACAGTATAAATGATGCTGGAATAAAACTAGGTCATCTCTGGGTACCAGGTGTCATAAAGCCTGCTGAAATACTACCTGAAATTAATCCCATACATTCCCATCATCTCATCTCTTTTGTCCCTCACAGACAATATAGCAAGAGAAAAAAAAAGAAAAAAACAAGTAATCTAACCAGCAAGTCTCACAATTCTTGATGATGTTTAACACACGCTTGCCACAACATTATTTTGATATAAAGAACAAAACTGTACTATCAAACACTCTCAGTAGTGCTTAAACACTAACATCTATTTGTTTACCTGAATTGTTTTATTCTATCCCATATTATAAGACAGATTTGATTAGCCAGCTATTTTTTTTTCTTTTTTACTTAGCTCCACCACGTGAACTGTATTTTGGTTCGTTCTAATGTTTGCTGATAAAATAAATCCACATCAGCCCCAGAAGTTAGGATGAAATTAGCTGCCATAATCTACTGACGACCGTCGGCAGGAAGACGGATGAAACCAATATGACATCATGCACTGGTTAGTGAAGCCTCAGACTGAGCCTGTTCACCTTTGCTATCTTGGAATTTTGATTCCTGATGCGATGAGTAAGGGGTGGATATGACTAATGGCTCGGCTTACTCACAGTTGAGTAAAAATAGGCCGGCAAACCCCTTGCTACAAGGAAAAAACATGGTGGCTGCCCGGTGATTGACTGAACTCTTTTTGCTGTAGTTGCGGCAGCCACTTTTTGATCCCAAGGATATTACAGGTTGCCTGGTAGGAGGCAACTTGTCTCCATAAAGTCGCGCTAAAACTGACCGGATTCTCAGACTGGCGAAGCCAATAATTGCTGTTTAATTTATAAATGCAGACAGAATGACAACACACTGGAATTCATCTGAGTTAGTTTGCACAACTCTTCTGCAATGTGCCTCTTTGCTGTTTGCTAACTGGCTGTATTTCTATATAAAAGCCAGATTATCAAGCACCTATGTAATTTCGCAGTTAAATCACCATTCTTCAGTACTACCTCACAATTTGTAGAGGAAACTGTTGAAATCTATTAAATTCTGGCTGAACTAAATGCAAGTACAGTGTTCCCTCGTTTATCGCAGGTTTTACGTTCTAAAAATAACCTGCGACAGGTGAAATCCGCAAAGTAGCGATCTTTATTTTTTACAATTATTATAGATGTTTTAAGGCTGTAAAACCCCTCACTTTGTACACTTTTCTCAGACAGGCATGAACAGTTTCACACGTTTCTCTCTTGTTTCAACACTCTCAAACTCCAAGCCTTAGTAGAATAATAAATCCAGTATTATAGAATGAAACCAAAGATCAAACCCTGTTTTCAAGTCCAGAACATGGGAATAGAGCAGCTAATTTAACATTAATGAATCAATGGTACGGAAGTGGAGGAAGCAAGAAGAATGAGTTGAGTAAAGTTTGACTTATCTGACTGTTTGGTTTCACTTAATGCGCCTTATAATCCTTTGACGTTGACACTGTTGTGTTGTCTTCTGCTAGCGAAGATTTATATAAATTTGACAAGTTGTACAGGAGACACGGCAAGAGATTGATTGAAAATGGTCTACAGCCAATCAGGATGCAGAACACAATGCACTGTAAAAAAAAATGCACACCAAAAAATCCGCGAAACAGCGAGGCAGCAAAAAGTGAATCGCGATACAGCGAGGGACCACTGTATGTTCATTTGAATTTCTGGGGCTTTATCACAGTTAATTACCATTAACACAAACACATTGCATGTGATTACCAACTTGACCCTATTCACCTGCAAACTGACAGCAGATCTTACGGCTGTATTATCGCCATCTTGATGCACCAATATCAGCAACGGTCTTTGGTCTTAGCAACCACAGCAGCTGGGAGCCAATTTATAACAAAAACAATTTGCCTGAAGTTTTTTACATAGAAGTCAAAGACCGTAATAAGCAAAGGAAGACTCAAACTTTAAGTTACAACCAGATTTTTAAAAGAAGAATAAAGCATTTCATACATGTAAACGGCTGCTTTAAGCATGTGTAGCAAAGTTCTTTCTCTCTGTTTCAGCCAATCAGCCTCTGGAGTGCCGGTCTTTGGTCCAGAAATGGCATTAAAATGGAATTACTCAATGCCAGCTGGCTTTTTCTAAAATTTATGGAGCGTATCTAGAGTGCACTTTACACTTTATGACATTTTTTAGTGCAAATATTTGATCACTGTTAAAATGGACAGCTACAGTAGATAATTGGCTAAAAATCATCACAGATTCATAACATGGAAAGACAACGTTCCCACTCAGATGAATAAATACACAATGAATAAATACGCAATACATGATGGACAAAAGGTAAAATATACATGTTGAGGTTTGGAGGAATTTGAGGGTTCACCTTTTATAAAAACGGAGCGATCCAAAAACAAGACACAAAATCCAGATCTCTAATCACAGTGTGCCAAACAATCCACGTGAAGGTTAGGAAACAATCCAAAAAGAAATCCAAGAGGAGAACAAACATGAGAAGATGAGAAATCCTGGAAAGCCTGACAACAAGTACTAACAAGACCACATTCGAAGTGACAGAGTGAAAAGGGTGTAAGTTTACAGGGTATATATTTCACTGATAGGAACAAGAGTGGCAGGATAACAAATGAAGGAAGCAAAGTGAGTGCAAGGAGACTTGGGATTACAAACCAAAATAGGAAATGACTTGAAATAAACCCGCAGGAGAGTTTGCTGATTCACAGAGCGAACACATCCATATTTTGGAGGAGGTGGAGGTGTGGATGTGGGATAAACTAAACACAGGACTCCTGAGACTGAGGTTTATGGAGACAGCCAGCAGACCTCGATTACCATCCTGTTGAAAATTTTGTATTCTTTTTGTTTTAGTTTTTCCTTTTTTTCAGTTCCACCTACTGGTTAGGTTTATGTACTAACACCTACTTGAATAGGTTTGGGAACTATAGTGAACTTGGGTAGGTTTAGGCCAGGGGAGGGCAACTCCAGGCCTTGAGGGCCTTTGGAGCACTTCAAGACATGTTGAGAAGGTCATTCAGCCATTCAAATCACCTGTGTGGGATCAAGGACACATCTAAAACCTGCAGGACACCGGCCCTCGAGGCCTGGAGCTGCCCATCCCTGGTTTAGGCATTAAATATACTTGAATGGGCTCAGGAATCAAAATAAAGTTGGTGTGGTTCAGGAACTCTCTTTTAGCGCCTAATATTTGTTTTAATCAGGAAACCCTGATGTTGAAATTCTTCAGTTTGAGAGCAGATGTTTTGTCACTTTAACTGAAGATTAATGCTAATGTTGTATGTCTGTGATTTGTTTTTGCTAAGCTCTAACACATGAGCCCTGCTGCAGCCAAAAACTTTAGCCCTCACAGCTCTTTTTTTTCCTAAGCTCCATCACAAGTGGCCCCAAAGGTCAAAGGTCACAGGCCAAAAGCCAAAAGCAGCTCAATAGAATTAATATTCATTTTACAAATGCTGGCTCTCAAGCAATTAACCTTCTGTCCTGGACGTGATGTGCGGGCAACTTAACGTGGATGTTCTCTGGTTTTAATTACTCTCCAAAGTCGCCGGGCCCAGCCGGGATTTGAAAGTTATTTCAAAGTAAAGTGCATCAGCGGCAGGAACGGGAAACATCTGACATCAGCGTTTACGACAGAGTGGAATCTGTCACAATAACAATATTCAAATGCAAACTGGGATCATCGCTGCAGTCGATAACAGACGTGACCTCAAAGTTATATTCAGTAAAATGTAATATTCCATTACAAAGATGATGAAGTCGAGTCTGCAGTGGTGTTTATGCCCGAGCTCTTATGAATTTTGTATTAGTAAATATTGAAGTTTTTTAAATCATGGTCAGGTGATTTTCTTTAGGAATCATGAAAATTAGTCATTCCTAATAAGACTCAAAACACCTTCCTTTAAATGTGGATGCAATAAAGTGAGAAATAAAAACTGACTTGAAAGTGAGCCATAAATAATATTTTTTTTAAACCCAGAAAATCCCCCCTATATCTGTTCTCATCAATATTTATTTATGCATCAATATTCTAGTCTGTTGGTAATAAGTGGAGGAGGGTGTAGAGTTGGAGTGTGTGCTCTGAACAGCCCACACGATTCCTGCTGAAATTAAGTACAAGCAAACTGTTTGCATAAAAGACTATCACACACTGAGGAGTGTCATTACACGCCGCCTGATTAAAAATCATTCAGGGCTGTCGAGTTTCAGTCTCAGACTTGCACTTTTTTCTTTTTAACAGCATTTTTTCTGTGCACCTTTTTTTTTCTTTTTTTTATAGGATATAAAATGAGAGACTGAAGCTCAACAAACTCAAAATGCGTTTCTCGTATCAGCAGTGGCTTTGCTGGAAGGTGAACGCTTTCGGTAAACAGCCTGAAAACAGCAATAAACCTCAATTTTGTAATAAACATGTCTGATACATGCTGAGACTCTGAAGCAGGGAGCGTTACTTTGGTTACAAACACAATTTTCTCCTCAAAATCCTTACTCTTAATTTTGCAAAACACTACAGTATTCATGACTGCATGGTTTAGATATGGTAAGTAGGCTTATTTTGAGACAATAGGCAAAAACTCAACTGAAGCGCATTACAGAGAAAAAGTGAGGCATGTTCTTCAGACCGAATATATGCATTACATCTCAGTTTTTCTCTGCTCTTACTCATTATTCACAGCCCATTCGAGCCCTCACTAAGAGCTGAATTTCTCCAAATATTAGGTCCATTTTTCAGCTGATTTAAACACAGAACGTGGGGAGAAAACTGAGTAACTCCGGAGCATTTCTCATTGTTACTGAGAAAATGAGAATTGCATCACACTCATCTGCCACTTTATTAGGTACACCCAAAGGTGTTCTATTGGACTGAGATCTGTTGACTGTGGAGACCATTTAAGTACAGTGAGCTCATTGTCATGTTCAAGAAACCAGTTTGAGATCATTTGAGCTTTGTGGCATTTGTGGCATGCACTCCTGCTGGAAGGAGCCACTGTGGTCATTCAGAGATGGACAACAGCAACAATACTTAGGAAGGCTGAGGAGTTTAAACAGTGTTTAGCGGTGACTAAGGGACCAAAACTTTGCTAATAAAATATCCCACGTACAACCACACCACAACCAGCCTGAACTGTTGATAAAAAGCAGGATGGATCCATGCTTTCATGTTGGTTGCTCTAAATTCTGCCCTTCTACCCTGCCATCCAAAAGTCCAGCCGAAATCAAGACTCATCAGATCAGCCAACACTTTTCCAATCTTCTGTTGTCCAATTCTGGTGAATCTGATTGCATATTAGTCTTTTCTGTTCTTAGCTGATGGGAGTGTTGTAACAGGTGGTTATTTGCCTTACAGTTTTCTTCTTATTAGTTTCAAGCAGTTTGCCCATTCTCCTTCGTCATCTGGCATCATCAAGGCATTTCCACCCAGTGAAATGGATATTTCCTCCTATTTGGATCATCTTCTATAAAACCTACAGATGTTTGTGTGAGAAAATACCAGCAAATCAGCAGTTTCTGAAATACCAGCCCGTCTGGCAGCGACAACCCCGCTATGTTTAAAGTCACTTTTCCTCATTCTCATACTCAGTTTGAACTTCAGCAGGTCGTCTTGACCTACATGCCTAAATGCACTTGAGTTGCTGCCATGTGATATCTGCGTTAACGAGAAGTTGAACAGATGTACCTGATGGAGTGGGGGGAAAAAAGAGAAGCAGATTAGGCCCACTTTAAAGGCCATTTCCAGTATAATATTCAGCACTGTCTGCCAATCCAAATGATCATGACTGCAATCCTTTAATTAACCAGGAACATGTTGATTTTATGTCCTTTTCATTCTCACATCACTTTCACTATGTCTGGCATCATCATCATGCCCACCTTGTCACCATCGACCATGAGGTAATACCAGTGAATCCGCATTCAGAGTCACATCGACACAGAAGCACAGAAACAAATTGTGTCCTATCAGGAATTTAAGCCACACAGTAATTGTGACTAACGGATAAAAACCCACTTTATGAGCTGGTTTTAATGCAGCCGACCCTTCCTCGTTCATTTATGTGAGGACAAAGATTCTGTCTAATACTTATTATGTTATTAGGCTAACAAGGGTGTACAATTGGCCAGTAATTGAATCAGACCACAGTGGGAGTGAAGCAGTTTTCTGCTCAGGACAACAGTGAAATTATCAGGTGATAATAAAACCAGAGACCTGGAACTGAAAATATCCTGAATGTGAATCTGTACTTTCAGATGATAGTGGCGACCGTATCTACTTGCTCACGATTCTCCTCATGATCTTTGGAGGCGGGAACTGCTTTTCTTAAATAAACGAGTAAATTATAACATCTATAAGCTTCTAATTTCTCTTAATTTTTTATTTGTCAAGTTCTTCGAGACAAAGAAAAACCTGAGCAACATAATCTGCTGCCTCTCCTACACTAACTACGGCTCCACCAGGTCGACTGGTTGTCTTGTGCTGCAGAGCTCGATGAGCTCGGTGTGGTGGGGAATTAGAATAGCAACCTCATGGAAGCATGTGACAGGAAGTGATATTCAGGATACCTCCTGAGTGCTTCCCAGGTGAGGTGTTTTGGGCATGTCCTGCTGCTTTGATCTTCTGTAGATCAGTCTTCTGATCCTCCTGAAACTGAGCAGAATAAGAGACCTTTGATGTCGAAGCAGCGAGCGATTCCTGATTGAGCTGCACATTTTTTAGAGGCGGGTGAAATATGCACAGAATGCACAAAAGTCTAACAATTCTTAAAGAAGAAGCCCAATGAACAGCGAATTAGCCTTTAATTAGCAATGCTTCACTTCTGCATTCTCACCTTTCTTTAACCTTTGTGTCCCTTTTGAAATAGTGAACAAGTTGATGTGGTTGGTTCTCAAGCAGTTATTTAAATGAACCTGTTTAGGACGAGGGGGGAAATCCTTCCTCTAAACTTCTATAAAACTCAAAGGTTTGTTTTCCAAAGATAAGTGTTTTACTTTACCATGAACTCAAAGAAACTTTCTTTTATGCACAATGCTTGGAAACCACGGGTTAACGTGTTTTGTAACTTCTAAGCTTATAAGTTCTTTTTAAAGTTCAGCATTTCCCTCAGAAGAATGTAAAAAGAAGTGAATGTAAAGTAGCATTAATGACAGTTTTCAAGGCATAGACTTCAGTTGGGCAGCTTGCCCATATATGTAACAGCCACCAAATTATTTGCACTTCACTTTGAGTAAATGTCGTCTAAAAGCATGTCAAACACAAAGCCTGACAAATGTTAACAGTGTAAAGTACGTCTTACACTACGTCTTTACATTCCTACAGGTCCAGTGTAAAACTCTCCATGCTTTCATGTAATCCCTGGCTTTAACCAGACTTCTGCAGCTAGTACAAGTCTGCACTTTGATACAAAAATTACATGTTCTACTAGTTGCTTATGAAGATGTGTACTTTGAGGCACAAGACCTCAATCTCCTCATAAAATCTCAGTATTCTTGGTCAGTTTCCCTCTCCCTGTCTTAGCCTGCCACAGACTGTAAAATGAGGATGGACAGAGCCACCCCGTATTTTGTGGAGTCCCAGTTTGAAGCTTGGAGTTGGGTCTTTTAGATGTGTTTTTCTGGAGCCATCCATGACCATATATGGAGGAGAAGATGGTGAGCAAAGACATGCATCCATGAAGCCCATACAAACACAGGTATACATACTAATTACTGCTAACAGACTCAGAGAACACTCCAGTGTCAATGGAAAAAACTGGACCATAGACAGTCTGAAGTCATGGCTTGTTTGTTTGGTTGGGGTTTTTGTTTGCCAGATTCTATTTTAAAATGCTCCAAAAGGCACCCACAGCACATCCAGGGGTCAGAATTCAGGGACTTCAATTAGCTGAGGCGAAACCTAGCAGACAGCTAGTAGCTATAGCCTGTGTCGAATACACCTGTCAGTCAAAGAGGCCACGCCCCTCATAATGTACACACTTTAATACAGTTAGAAGAGGAAAGTTATTTAAAAACAAAAATCACCCCTAAAATGAAGTCGCAACCTTCAGAACTGAAAAATGAAGACAAAGCCTCAAGAGTCAAAAACTGCAGTTCCTGTAATGACCACTTGAGACACACTCCAAAGATAAGCCAGTTCTAACAGACTCCCAATTTAAAATGTCCAACTGAAATAAACATGTTTACGGCTTGCTGCAAGAAACTGATCCTGGAAACCGGCGGGAACTGAGTGAGTCCAACATAAAAACAAACAGCCCGACATGCAGACAGTGTTTGCTCTGTTGGTGTCATTTTGGGTTCAGACCATCCTACAGTGTGCTCCAGCTCCATCTCCATTTCCCCGTCCAAATAGTTTAACCTCTGCCTCCAAAAAAACCAACATGGTGGGGTGAAGCTTTAAAATGCAGAGACAAAAAACAAAACAAATCGTGATATCACCTGTGGCTACGTCTACTTTTATATAAAGAAACTGCAGGTTTTTGCACTTTCACCTCAGTTTCTCAGCCCTGGAAGCTGCAGCTTGGTGTAAATGTCGAGCAAACCTTCAGCTCTACATTATCCCTCTCATATCTTTGTGAATTATGCAGAAATTATAATGATAACTGCCACTGGATTGCTCTGACCTGAAAGTGATTTTGTGCATCTTGTTTGTGTGATCATACTCAACCGAGTTATGTTTTAGAGGAGCAGTGTGGTTCACAAATTGCATCAATCAGCCCTACAGGCTTTAAAACACCTTAACTGCCTCCATTAGCTGAGTGTCACAGACTCTGCACTAGCTTCCCATTGTTTTCACATCACACTGGTTCTTTACCTCAGTCCCTCCCCGTCGGCCCCCTTCAGCCTGAAGTAAAACTCACAACAATTCACATTAAAAGTTTTTAAAATGTTTCACAGTATTTATACTTTCAGCACAAAAAAAAAAAAGAATAATCGCACACAAACACCAAGGTTATAAAATCAATACTCTGAATGTGTGAGTTTTAGGAGTACATAATGGACTCCTGTGCTGTGATTCAGACACACACACACACACACACACACACACACACACACAGGTTTGGCTGGCGTTCAATGCCAGGCTGATCCAGCAGGACATCACAGTAGACTGACTCAAACAGAGGAAGGTGTGTTTGTATGCCTAAACCAGTAATGTTAAACCACTTAAATAAACAGACCACCCTGCCCATTTCTCTTAGCAGTGCGATAACCTTGAATGACATCATGTCCTGACATACGTCAGTACACAGTGAAGATTAGAGTGATCTGAGAGTTCAGTTTAGCAATGTTAAAGCACAGTGAACTATGGGAAAGCGACGTGTTGAAGTGAAACACTAATACACATGTGCAGAAACAAATGGCAGCTTCAACTGTCCCAGCTGTACTCAGGCTACCTAATTTAAGGCAAAAACAGTTTGTATAAGTCTAACAAGCTTAGGTCAATATATGGTATGAACGATTTTATATGATTTTAAACGGACTTGAGTAATTTGGGCTGGGCCTGAAGCAGCTACACGTGCCTGTACGCACTGAGTAAACAACACCAGCACTGCTATTGTTATTTTTGCTGTGGATTATGAAGACCAACATCACTACTATCCACTCAAACACCGAGATCTCAGCAGGTCTGTAAATACGAGCAGTAAGATTGCAGGTCAGTAGCAACGCAATATGACGCAACTTTGTGAGTCCGAACTGGTGACAAAGGAGGCGCAACATCCTCAGTGATGTAGCGCACCTTCTTCGTGGTGAATATGCATTACCATCAGGATGGAGCTGCAGGGCACCACCTTTGCAAAAATCTTTTCTAGCTCTGCTGAACAAGTCCAGGTGATTCATGAGGTCTTTAATGTCAGTAACTAGGAACTCATCATTGTTGTGGTTATATCTGTCTGACAGCTGCCACACAACACAAATGAGATTTTTAAAAGGATAATAAACACTATAATCCAGTATCATCTTATCTGAATGATTATTGTTATATTGAGAGGAGGAGTAAAAGAAAGGGAGTGCCAGGTGGCTTACACTGAGCCAATCAGCAGAGGGAGAGGGCGGTGCTCTGTGCTGCAAATACTTATCTCAACAGAAACTTTTAACAACTGTCAGTATTAAATGTATTTGCTGGGTTCAGAATACTTCTGTTTCTTCAGCCTCTATTAACCAACCTATGAATGTGACATGATGCTCAGATTTAAACAAGTGTAGGGCAGGTGTGAAATGGCTTATTGTGATTGGTCAAAATTTCCCCGATAACAAAAAAGTTGTCTTTTACTTTTTTGTAGAAAAGGAAAACATGTTTAGGTTTGTTTTTTTTTAATCTAAAGTTTTAATTCTGAGAACTGGAAATAAAACTTCTTGGGTCAAGTGGGTCAGCCCTGTGATACAATGTTGTGGTGGCAAGCGACCATTACGGTGGGTAAACCGGGGCCTTTAGGCAGCTTTCTGGAATTTCTGTCAGTATATTCAGGAATAGATCTTCAGGCTTCTCAAAGGATATCCAGAGCTCTTTGGATGTCTTTAAATGATCCCATGCTGCTCAAATGTTGAGGGCCGGGCTCTGGGGAAGACACACAATGGAGCACTATCCAGATATGCTTTTACTGCACTGGCAGTGTATCATTGTGTCATCATGCTGCAAAATAAAGTTGCTGCCAATCAAATGCTTTCCGAGGGTATTGCATGATGGATGGA
This sequence comes from Astatotilapia calliptera, assembly GCF_964374335.1. Classification (NCBI taxonomy): domain Eukaryota; kingdom Metazoa; phylum Chordata; class Actinopteri; order Cichliformes; family Cichlidae; genus Astatotilapia; species Astatotilapia calliptera. The sequence continues at coordinate 31,018,217 of NC_137437.1, forward strand.
TAGAATTTTCATTAAGCTTCAGTGAACAGTAGATGGTTCAGATCACCTCTCAGTCTTGTTTCAGTTCTCTGCAGGATTTTGTCCTCTTTCATAAAAACATGACTTTCAGATACTGTTCATGAGCTGTAGATAGTATTTCAAGTCTGCCACTTCTTTTGTCCCCCACTTGTCCAGTTTCCTAAAACTTTATAGAGCGCATTGAAAACCATAAATGAATTTACAGGTAACGGCCTATTAGGACGAGTCTTTGAAAACTGTGTGTGCTGTATGAGGATTTTATCCAGAGGAATATGCTGGTATTATACAAAAGGAGGATTATTGTGGAATAAAGGTGGACCTCTGTTCACAGCCCAGTTTATTTTCCCCTGTTAGCAGACCAGCATCCACAGTTTTTAAGATATCAAGCTCAATTTAGTCCAATGGTACCAATAACAGCTCGAGTTGATTTAATTTAGGTGAAAATCAGTAAGAAATTGATATTACCCACAATTCTTCATGGATCGACTTCAAACACAGCAATATATGTGGCCTTTGGGGATATGAATACCTAGGCTGACTAAGAATTTGACCCGGACCTTCACTGATAGCACCCAAGATCAAAGGTGACCTTACAAAGACATTTCAAGAAACCATATTGAGTAATATATCATATAAAAGGGGATGGAGAGCGCTATGCAGCACACCTGTCATTATGGTACCCTACGACATCACAGTGAAGCAATAAAGTTTGAATATACCTTAAAATCTCAAGTTTTTACAGCTTATAAAAGTCAAAGATTTCAGCCAGTTGGGCAAAGAACATAAAATGCAATATTTTAGTACGTAATGCTTGAATGCATGTTGTATAAATTGCTTTAAGTGTTCAGATGGAGTAGAAAATCACTATATAAGAACCAGTCCATTAAACAAAAGCAGGTTGATGTCAGCATGTTTTAATACAAAAAAAAAACAAAACTTAAAACATCAAACAGCTCTTTGGGGCAGGGGTGATGGTTAACGCACCCATATTTAAAGTTAAAAAACCCCCAAAACAATTCAAAATGTTTTGTAGGTGTCGCTGGGACCAGGATAACAGGGGTTTAAAAGTTTTATTCTGTTAGTGTGCAGTTTAGCTCATGCACGTCCTGTTTCCTGTCAGTGTTTTGTGTATTTATGCGCTGAGTCTGCTGTATGACTAAAGGGACACAGTCAGTCTGCTGCCTTCACTGCAGAACATCAACATCCGTTAACACCTCCGAGCCTCTCCTTCTTCGAGGCCATTCCTTGCTCATATTCAGTGGACCCAGACAGAGCACACAGGACGTCCAACGTGTCATTATTCCACAAACTCTGCTGTTAACATGTAGTCTGGGTTAGGCAGGTGCTGGCATGCCTGACTGCTCTGGTAGAAGAATTCCTCTCTGTGAGGTGTTTAGTGAGGTTTCACCCATGTTTTTGTCTCTTGTGATGATTTCATGTCAGTTTTTGAGTGGGAAGTATTTTTCTTAAGAGTTAAAACACGACCATGGAGCATTTTGACTTCCTCAACTTCAAGACTTCACACTGGGCAGCATGAAAACATCTCTTTGCAAGGCTAAAAGCTTAATAGAGATTTAGCTTTCTGGTGGAAGTCCATATTAAACATGGTCACACTTTTGGATAACAGACAAAAAGGTCTAAACACTCCGTTTCAGGCAGCTTTTAAAACTCCTGGATCCTTATGATGTCATAGAAAGCAGATATGCTAATAAACTCCACCCACATGCCATTCAAACATGTTCTAAATGAGGAGCAGCCAATCAGAAGAAGGAGAGAAGCTAAAATAGTGTGTTTGGGGCTGTGAGGCTGCTCCGACTCCTAGTTTAAGGCAAAGGATGATTATTTTGAACAGTGACTCATGCAAAGCTACCCTGGAGTCCAAGGATAAAAATTCAGAGCTGGACATGAGCAGAACAGCTCAGCATTAAACAAGCCATGATTACTATTACAGGCAATTTGTGTGCAGCGTGTTTGACACACCCTAAACAAAAGCAGCTTGTGCGTGTCAGTGTGTGACATCAATCATTTTCAGAACAAGGGAAGAAGACAGCCCAGACTCATTTTTATTACTTCCTCTTGTGGCTCAGAGACAAAGTGGTGTTTTTACTGTTGGTGTAAACAAGCGGAGAGACTGCACATCACTCATGTAGAGCACGGTGCACAGTGTGTACAAAGAAGACCCTACTTCACTGTTTCTGTTAACATTATCGAGAAATTTAGACTCGGGAGAGTTCAAGTAGACTCAAGCACTTTGGTAAGAAAAGTCCACCTCTTTAAATTAAGCTGATCTTAAACTTAGATTTGTTTTCGCTCCTCCCCCTTTAAGACAAATTTCTTCTGATTGGCTGTCATTGCAAACAAAAGGTTTGAGAAGCAGATGGGTGGGGCTTCCGCACCTGAGATGATCATATTAGGGATATGCTATCCCCTCTTCATGCCATCATACAGTAAAGTACATTTACAGTTTAACTGTGCGTCCTTTAACTAACCAATCAGCATGTAGCAGCAGAATGCCAGTCTTCTTTGGCCGTGTTGTTTTATTTGAACTAAAAGACTTTATTGACATTTTATTTGTTAAAAACAAATTCAAAAATTTTGGATTTTTGTTGAGTTGTTAATAATTACTTTGTTCCAAAGGTCAGGGCTCAAACCGGGCCACTAAAGTGACTTCGATAATATTCCCAGTACAGTAATGCCAGCCCTGACACTGTCTGTGTGAATTTTTTTTTCTTCCTTTTTTTTACTGCAATTTGTACGTGTACTTACACTTCCATGTCCTGGGGGTATATTTTCAAAGGCTGTTTGTTCTGGTAATAAAATAATTTAATAGGAAATGATATTTTGTGGTATTTCCACTTTACAAATGATGGCGAGGACAGTTCTAGAATAAACTCAACGCTTAAAGAAGGGAAAACTTTGGACAGTGTTTTTAAAAAAATTAATTTAAGCTGTTGTGATTTTTTTTTTTCTGGTCCAGCCCACGATGGTTTTTTACCATTTTGCGGCACTGCCATTGGTTGCGGACTACCTTGTGATCGCCCTCTGCTGCATGCCTGACTGAACTGCAGCCAGGCAGTGGACTGGCGCATTCTGGTGTCATGATGTCGCCGCTTCTTCCACGTTTGTGGCATCAGATTCAAATTATTTTACAAATTTCTGCAGCTTCATCGGTTTTAAGACATTAATACAATACAATACAATACATTCCAACTTACCAAGAAAAACTATGGTCTGCTTCCTGGCTGACTTGACCTTTGAACTTTCATTGTGGATTGCTCTTTGATTTCCACTGGTGCTTCCTTCAATGAATCCCATTGGCTTCTTCAGGACCACGATCATAGCTCGGCACATGAAAGCCACGCAGACCAGCACGATCATGTACACGATGAAGGCAAAGAAGATGCTGATCCTGTACATCACCCAGTGCTCCCTCAGGTTGGTGCAGAAGGTCAGGTTCTGGACTGGGGTGCTGCGCGTGACTGGGATGTGCCCCTGCGTTCCCATGGTGATCAGCAGTGGCAGGGCCACGAGCAGGGCCACGACCCAGGCGAAGGTGATTAGGCCGGTGGTCCATTTTCCTCCCAAGGTTTTAAAGCGAAAAGGGTAACAGGTGGCGATGTAGCGCTCAAAGCTGAGCGTGGCCACGTTGAGGATGGTGGCATAGCTGCAAGCCTCAAACAGGAAGTTGTAGATCTTGCAGAAGGCGTTGCCCGACGCTGACGAGAAGGGGAACCAGATGGCACTGTAGAGCTCCACCGGCATGCCAATGAGAAGCACCAAAATGTCAGAGCAAGCCAGACTCACCATGTGGTCAGTGACGTTCTTCTGAAGGTAGCCCTTACGCTTTAGCACCTGGGTCACTCGGATAGTGACTGAATTACCCACAATGCCCGTCACCAGGATGAGGCTGTAGAGGACCGTGAGGAAGATTTTGATCCCATATTTGGGTTCAAGCTCTTGCCAGTTCTTCTCCTCTCCTCTCTGCACTTCCTCATTCATGGCTGCAGACTGGCGCGTCCAGATTTTCCAGGTATTGCTTTTCTTATCAGTCCTGCTGCGCGCTCTCCTTGCGGGCCGGTTTTTCCTGGAAACAGCTTAACTTTGTCTCAAAGTATTCCCGACTATCGCAGAGGTGGGAAACACGGATCGCTACGCGCACTGTGGAAAACTTTCTAAACAAAAACTCCGCAGTTTACCCGGCGTGCTTCCCCAGCCCCGGCCACCTCCTTTCTGCCTTCATGATCAGGTAGAAGTATCCAGAGAGTTTCCGCCCGTGCGTGTCCTCCTGTGGTTTCACCTGTGAGTAAGTAAAGTGTTGGGCAACATTTAAATTGCGCTGATTTCCTCCTCCCTCCGATGAGAACAGCCCAGTTAAACATCAAACACGAGCGCGGGTCTGGTTTCACCCCACACACTGTAAGAAACAAAAAGCAGGTGGGCCAACGAATAAAAACAAAAAACGAAGCAGATCAGCAACAGACTGCACGGCTCTGCTGACTTTACTCGGCTTTGTAAAGGAAAGAAACACGGAAGGTAATGTTGACATGACATACAGTTCAACATATGAAGCCCACAGAACTTTACTTCTGTTTGGGTCAAGTTGAGCTGATATATTATTACAACACTGTAAACACTTTGTAAAGTAAGTAAGTAAAGTTTATTTATTAAGCGCTTTTCATAGACAGGTAGTCACAAAGCACTGTACACAAAGATTAAAATAAAGAGTACGATATAAATGTACAATATACACAATATAAGAGGTTAAATGTAAATTAAAAATGTAAAAAGCGTTGGTAACCGAAGGCTTGTTTAAACAGTAAATTAAAAAGGTGGACAAACAGAAGTTTACGTGGTTGTTTAGTTTCAATATTAAGTTCACAAACTTCATAATTCAGACTTTTATTTAGTTCTGTTTGGGTCATGTTGTCCCAAGTTTTCACAACTTTATTATAGTTGTTGGGTCAACTATAATAGGTTAGTTAGCCAGGCTGTTGCAGTGGAGTAAGTCATTATTTGATTTCTCAGTTAAAGAAATGAATAATCTCTAAATTTTATGGTAGTATTCTTTTTATGGAGATAATGACAGAATATCAACCAACGATCCAGAAAACACACTCTTTATATAAATAAAAGATGTAGATTTATTTTCACATCATTACTACTTGGTGGAGCAACTCTAACATAACATTACAACACTGTAAAAAGAACAACAAGTTGAACTTTTTGGGGGGGGGTTCTCAACTTCCTAAAAATGCTGGGCAAGCAGAAGTTTACTTTGCCATTTAGTTGACAAAACATACACGCAGTTCAAAATATTAAGCTGCCTGAACTTTATAATTCACACTTATTTACTTCTGTTGGGCCAAGTCAGCCTAACATCACAACCCAAACATTTTATGCACAAACATTTATTTTATTTTAAACAAATATGCAGATATTTGGAATGATGGAGGCAGGTGCAGGAAATTTTCCACAAAGACTGAAGTGTCTCTCTGATTTCTTTGTATAGTCCATATCTTAAACTGATTACTGATTAATGGAGCACTGCTGAAACTGTCCAATCACGGGTCAAAGGCAGCTGGAAACATGTCTGATAACACTGACAGTATTGAGAAAGAAATATAAATATTTTCAGTCCCAAGTGGTTCTGTGTTGAAGTTGCAATTTCATGATTAAAGTTGTTGTTTTTTAAGTCAAACAGCTGCCACAGCTGCTACACCATCTACAAAATGTCTTGTGTTGAACTTTAATCTCCACATTTTCACTTTTCTTTATCAAAAAGAACAAGAATATGTTGTTCGTAATGTAGCTCTAATACTCTTTTTATAGCCCGGTAATCTGATTATGTGTATATAGCTATAGGAGTGAAACAGGTTGTAGTATTTACTTTCCAACGTCAGCGTACTTGTTTGTTCCTCTTTCCCTTTTGTTAAAAGCTCTGTATGTTCTCTGTAATGAATCAGGCGTCTGCTTTGAGCTGAACAGCTGGACTGTTGAATTTGTGTGTTCATTCATTCACAGATTTTAAATTCATGGCATTATTTGCCATCTCATCTTGTTCAGTTAAACATTAACATTGACAATGTTACAGTGCATCATCGGTCCTAATGTGCCTCCTTTACACATCCTCTGCCTCGAGTTTTTAGCGAGAATAGAAGCAGCAATTGAAACGCTGTTCAGTTCAGTACAAATAAACATTTAAGATTTATATCGAGCTTGTGCTGAAGATAAAAATGAAGTTCCTGCACAATCAGAAATCCTGAAAACGACTTCAAACAGGACAGAAATGTGCACTTTTAGCCACAGTTGTTCATTTGGATGACGGAGAAGTCAAAGGTGGAATAAACTAAATATGAAGGAGGTGAGTTCATCACCAGGCCCGGGGAAGAAAATCTGACTGCTTTTCCTCCTTTTTAAAGGTAATCAGTGATGAATGCGGGGCCATTCTTTCTCTATAAACATGAAGTACACTCGAGTGCATAAACCCTAAAAGGATGACTCCTTGAAGTGATGAAGGCAGGCTGAAGCAGATTAGATAAAAGCTTTGAGGACCTTCTCGCTGTGATTGAGTATTGTCAGATACCGTCAATTAAACTGCCGAGCTCCATCGAGCGTCACTGGCAGCCAGATGTTAACTGTCAAAACTAAAATTGAGGTTGATTGTTCATTATGGTACTGATGCCTCTTAATTATGTGACATTGTGTTCAGGCTCCAGTTTGTAGATCTCAGTAACGACAAACTGTCCGTTTGACTTTGAGATCATGAGCAGCATCATGAGGCGAGGAATCATCACAGCTGTTTGAGGTTAAAGGAAAAAAAGAGCAGACATGACGTGATAAGGACTCAACTAACAGCTGATTATTTTAAAGGGAAAAAAAAGCAGCCAAACGTCAGACACAAGGCCGACTTTCAGCCTACGCACAGTTCATATTCCTAAAGTGGATAAAGTGAATCATGAGTGAAACTACAGATAATGTGCAGAACATAATTTTTTAGCAGTTTTTCACAACCCACTGTGCAAAATAAGCAGGTCAAATATCTAAATAACACCAAGACTGGGTTAAAAACCCACAGGAAACAAAGTTTTTTTCCAGGCTGCAGAAATGAGGAAGATTTCCCTTTACATCCAATCTGGCTAATGAGTGAAAGGAACTTCCTCCTCCCAATCACCTCTGCAAACTCCAAACAGGATGTGCACAAAACTTCAGGAAAAAATATTTAGTTTGCCAATTCATTCCGGCCATTATCTTCTCTCTCTCTCTCTCTCACACACACACACACACACACACACACACACACACACACACACACACACACACACACACACACACACACACAGTCTTTTTATTTTTGTTAGCAGTGAAACACAGATGGTGAGAACTGCAGTCAATCTAATGGCCACTAGAGGCTGGCTCCCATAGACTCTTATTTTAAAATGTCAATCAAACATAGGAGTGAAACAGAAACCCTAAAAGGATGACTCCTTGAAGTGATGAAGGCAGGTTGAAGAGGATTAGATAAAAGCTTTGAGGACCTTCTCGCTGTGATTGAGTATTGTCAGATACAGGCTGGCTCCCATAGACTCTTATTTTAAAATAGAGAAGCAAACATGTTATTATAGCTATGGATGGCTTCTCCCTTCACATCTTCACATATGAAAATAATTCTGACCTATGTGTACACTCTTTATTTCTACACAGTGCTGTGCAAAAGTCCAATTTTTTTATAAGTTGCTTCCAAAGAACCAGAATTAATCATTTCTGAGAAGTGTGTGTTTGATAAGTTCCTTAACACTAATCTATGAGTCATTCAAGTGGAAAGAAAAGCTCCTAACTCGGGGATGAACCAGTGTTGTGTCAACAAATAAAAGGCAACCTGGCAAAGAACCAATTTAAAATAAACATATCATTTGTTCCCCCCCTTTTTTTTTTCAAATCTACAAAAAACCCAAAAGATAAGTTTGAAAGACAAAAATTGTATTTTCTGCCAATGCAGTAAAAGCATACCAGGACAGAAAAACAGTGGAAAACTATCAGTCATGGATTGGGCTCCAAGTCCAGACCTCAACATTATTGAAGAAACCCGGAGAACTAGAAGACTAGTTAAAGGAATTAAAACAAAGCTTCCTAAACAGTTCAGACTGTGCTGAAGAATAAAAGGTGGTTATACCAAATATTGACTTTTAGTCTAGTTAGAACTCTACAAACTTTTTTTTTTTTTTTTTTTTTTACCTTGTATACCGTTTCCATCTTTCTCCACCAAAATATAAAACATTTACATTTGTAACAAAGTAACTTTTCAGCGTTTCATAAATAACGAGGAAGGGGGAAAAAAAATCTAATTTAGCAGGCAATAGTCAAATAAAAAAAAAAAAATTTTTTCTCCCCTCTGGGTTTGTTTTTCTTCGTTGCTTGTTTGGTAAATAATAAGAGAGGAAAACAATGTTTAACATGAAAAGTTCTGTTTTGTATTCATTGTAAACAGTTTGTTTTCAGTCTTCTTTTTTTCTTTCTAAACTATATCCACAAATTCACCATTAAAATATTTTGAATAAAAAAAACAAAACAACTTTTAAACTTTTTTTCACTCGTAACGTCCAGCAGGGGGCGACTCCTCTGGCTGCAAAAATAAAGAAGTTGGGTTGTATGGACGTCTATGGGAAAGTAAACTCATCAGAAAAGTATATATTCACACTTACAGCTGTCATGCTTCGTACAGCATGATTCTTGTTTTGTAAATCATGGACACATAAGAGTCAAAGATAACCCAGGGTCTGCTTTACCTTACCAGTGCAGTGTGTTGTTTACTTGTCAAAAAACAAAACAAAAAAACAAAAACAACCCCCCCCCAAAAAAAAACCAAGATGTCAGCAATGAAAATGTCACATCTGGTTAAAATTTACACAACTGAATAAATACACCCTCAAATGCAGATATTTAAAAGATATTTTTTAATAGTGCACCGAAGTATGAAAACAAGAGTTGCAAAATAAGACTATTCAAGAGCTTAGGTTGGTATAAGGTTAGCCTTCATTTAGGTTGTATAACATCCTCAGCATCAAAGACACTTTAAAGACAAAGATAACGCTCAGACAGTAAAGACAAAACAAAGAACCTGAGAAAGAAAATCAGCACTCCACGAGCACCATGATAAGACAGAAATAATCAACGCTTTTCAGGAACCATAGACTCTCAGTGTTCAAACCTGAAGTCGTGGCTGAAAGATGGGACTGACTGATTGGCAAAAAACACAGAAAGTGCAATAATTTTTCTGTCACTTAAAGTGCTCAACTCGTTAATTCACCCTCACAGAACGGCTATTACCTCCTCCACTCGAAACGCTCAGTCAGAGATGAGTGCAGGAAAAAAAAAAAAAAAACAACACCATGAAGATGCACATATTTAAAAGGATGAAGGGAACAACATCAGCAGCTCAATTCCATCGGTAGTGCTGACATGACCAACACTGAGGCTGATGACAGAACAACACGGCTCCTTCTTGTCACATAAAATCACAAGCACAGTAAATATTTTTTCTTCACTTAAGATGTAAAATAAAATCACACACAGTCCAGTTCAGGTGGTGAAATATCAGCGAGTTTTGGCTGCAGAGCGAAAGCTTCCTGTGGCGGCAGTCGTTCCAGAAGACACGGATATAAAATATGAATCTTTAGTGGTCATTTGTAGGTCAAAAATAAAACAGTTCCATGTACATGTTTCACTGTGTACACTATTTACAAACCTTTTTAACAAAGGAAACTGCAGACAACTGTTTTTATTGCACGAAGGCGATCACAAAGTTCGGTGACTCCAGTCTGGTTTGATTTCGGTTGATCTCCCCTTCAAGGTAGTTTCCTCAGGAAACACTGGACCTCTTCTAACACAACTATAAGCCAAGAACACTCCTTTAGTATCCAGCTCTGACTGCGTACTTTCACTTCTGTGTATCCATTAGTGTGCCTGTTTGTTCCAGGGTGCCAAACCTGGCCAGTAGGTGGCACTGCGAGAGAAGATTGTGCTCTTAAACGACCTGAGTGTCACTGTGAACACCCCAACTTTAAAAAAAAAAAACAAAAAACTAAATAACCTGACAGACGAACTTAAAGTGATGAGAGAAAGAGTAAAGGCAAACGTGCCAAATGCTGCTGTTCTTTCATTGTCCACTGGAGCCCCTGGACGCAACCTCCAAACCTTTCTTGTGCTGTTTGAGGCTTCTGGAGCATTTTAATGCAGTTACCTCATTAATTATAAGGCTTTCTGAGAGTTGCAGTCGGTCCAAGAAGTTAATGCATCAGTTGAGTGAAGTTCTAGTATAACCGAAAAAGCTTTGGCTTTCGATTCCTCCTGTTTTCCCGCAGCGTGTTTCAAAAAACTGATAAGTTCCTGTTCCGTACTGCTCAAAGTCACTGCAAGCTGATGAGGAGGGCAGGAAGTCAGACACAGGAACAGCTTAAATTTAAAAATAAAAGATTATGGAGTCGTTAAACGCTCCCAGTGTGACTTGAAGCCGTGCAAAGGACGGAAGAAAACAGTGTCATGGACACGTATCCGACAGATTCCTCGGGTAAGGCTTCAAAATGGGTGACATCACCGTGGCTACGTTGATGAATTCCTTGTGTGTAACCCTGTAGATGCAACTCTGTGCCCTACCTGGGACGATGTGATCTAACAACCGTGTAAACTGTCCCAAAATCAAATGCAAACAATCAAAACAGGAGGAACGTCCAAGGAGTCGGGGTGCTGGAAGAGGTCCAGAGTTTCACTCAGAGACGACCTTAAAGGGGAGATGAGCTCAATCCAAACTTGACGTGGGTTTTTATTTTTAGGAGCAGAACTTTTTTTGAAGGCTTTCTATCCCATTTGGAGCTCGTGTTTAGAATCCAGCACTGAGAAAACAAGACGTGATGCTGTCCTGTTCGGCTGTAGTGTTGTCTGTCTAGTGTTTATAAAGTGGAGACACAGAGGTCGCTCTGACTACCCGAGCCGCCCCCGCTGGGTACCAGGAGCTCGTCCGTGTCCAGCGTTTCCAGTTCTGCCAGATCTCTGGTCGTGAAAACAACTCAACAACAGTTATGCGTCACAGGAACCATTTGGAAATAATAAACAACACTTTGTGTCCAATAGATTGTCATTTCTTAGGATCCTTCAGTAGACCAAAAGGAAGTCTTCTCCCATATTAACGGTTTAATTTGGCAATATCACTGATAATGAAGCCCTGCATCTTGAGTGACGTACCGTTTCTTTCTTTTAGACAGAAAATAAGCAAAAATGAGGAAATCTTTAGTCTGTAGTGTTGGATGGAAGCGTGATGATAAAACCGAGCTTCCAGAACTAAATCTGAACACTGTAGAAAATAAATAAGATGTAATGGGAGGCACTGGGGGTACGTTCAATGTCTCTGAAAGCTTCCCGATTGTCAGTTCAGCCAGATCCACGATGGCCGCCCTGCAAGAGAGAAGAAAAAAATGTTGTCAGAGACAAAAACTGTGCGCTTACAGAAACTCAACATAACAAAAACCTCCTATTTTAATAGGAAACGCTTTCACTGCCAGGCTTCAAGAAAACAAAACACAAGACAAAAAGAAGACGTTTTATACCAGCAGTGATCACACCTCAGCCTGCTGAAGCAACACTGATTAAACACGCCTTGAAGGTCATCAGTTACAGTAGTTTACCTGAAATATCCCACCTGCACAGGTTGTAAGACCCCTTTACATTTGTGGATCAACACTGTGTGTCCTCTTATATTATTTGAATATTTTTCCTTATTATCATACTTGCATTGAATAAATTATCCAAGTAAGTAAAATATAAAACACTTTGCCCGTGTTGTTGGAAGGTGGCGTTGTCTGAGAATACAAGAGTTTGTGGCACTGTTACATGATGAGCTGATACTTGATCTGTAATGAAATAGTAAGATCAGCATTTATTATTGGGTGACAGTCCTGTTAGAAACTGCACGCTGAGGTCAGATCCCCTCAGCTCTGCTGCAAAATCGAATCATAGCTCCACTAAAGCAATGACCAGAGACAAGTGACTTCTATCTAAAATATTTAGGCTGGACGTCGGACAGATGTTCAAGGCAAATGGCTAACTCTGGTAAATATTATCGGCTTGTTTAGGGAACAAACCTGTCACAGGATTTTGCATTAAAGTGGAAGTTTTTTTTAGGCTGCCAAGCTCAAAGCAAAGTGTGGACATATTATAATGTGTTTTTGAGGATGAGACGTGAAATGAAATAACATCTATTCCTTATGGTTTCCTTTTCTTTTATTCCCTTTGCCTTCAAACTACACTGAGGACAGAAAAAAAAAATGTGGAAAACCGAAACAATGAGCTAAAAAGAGACTAAAAATCCAATACGTTTCTATTTGGATTTCTCATTGTCGGTTTTCACACTGCAGAGGAAATTTAGGTTAGAAGTAACTATGAAGGACCAAAACTGCCAAAATCCAAACTAAATAAATGTCTGAAAAGAACAATAATACACCAGTAAATCCTCCAAAAATATCTTTATCAAAATAATTTATGACACAGATTACTACTATTTTAATTTCCCTCTGTATTTCATTAACTTTATTTTAATTCCCCTATTTATGTAATTTCCAACACATTAATTAATACTAGGGTTTCTTCTTCTAAAAAGAAATCCTACCTTCCAGTACCATTTTCAGATTATTGTTATACATTTTTGCCTTAGTTTGTTCCTTACTTTTATTGGCGATAAATAAAAAAAAATACAAAATTAACTTAAACACTTAAATCTAAGAGAAATGCCAGGAATAAATTGTTCTATTAAATGGGGAAAATAGTGAAGTTTAGGACAAAACATGCAAAATATGTTTATTAATCTGTCACAACTGAATTGAATTTTAAATTTAATTGAATTTGGTCTCTTTAATACAATATTAATACTGCTGGTGAATTATATTTTATGCTAGTGCATTTTGTGGCAATACATAATTAATTAATAATAATTGTGGCCATAAGTTATATTAAGAATTCTAAATGTTAAAAGAAGAAAATTAAATTCATATTTTAATTAAATATCCAAAGAAAATACGAAATTAAATTAAAGAACATTAAATAAATATAGAAGACAAACATAATTTTCAAAAGCAATTGTGTTTTTAATCAAATTACTTTAAGTTTTTTTTATTTTTTTGAACACTTTAGGGGCAAGACAAAATAAAATTAGTTTACTTGCTTTAATTAAAAAGCAAATAAGGATCAAGGGAAAAAATAATACAAAAATATATACTACATGTACAAAATAGAAAATTAAATAGGTAATTGTATATTAAGAGTATTTATTTGTAACATTTGCGCTGATTTAATGGAATATTTATTTTGCTATTGCTGAATGAGCGAGTCTCTTATTTGTTTTTGTTTATTCACATTTTAATTTGGACAGTTTCGGTCCTCCGTATCCTGCAGCACCATCAGTCAGTCAGAGTACACAAATGACTACTTTTGATTTGTTATTCTTTCAGTCTAAGATTGACTCTAGCAGCCTTTCACAAACACAAATACAGACGTAAACAGCGCACAAACCAAGACCAGAAAAGGTCGAGTGGGATTTACATTTTGTTTGACTGCCGGATCACGAGCAGAAGCTTCCTTCGCCGGGGGAGACGGTGTGGAGGGGAATAAGGCTTTCACACTGCTCGCTGTCATCTGGCAGCCTGCGGATGGAGAAAACAGGATGTCAATCATCATCACAGTCGTCATCCTGACAACCATCATTATTATTATAATCACCGCTAACCAAAAAGCAGAAGAGCGCTGTGCAGAGAGGTTAGTCAGTGAAGCATGTACAGCTGATTACAGACTTAACTTAGCAAGACTGCAAGCCACAAATGGACTGCATTATCCAAAGTGTGGGTCAGAGTGAAGGTCAATCCATTTTTAATAGGTCACACACCACAGACGCACAACAACAACTCACTTTCTTTTTACAAACTTAAAAGCTTTGACTTCTTAAAAACACCAGGCGTGTGATGACTCACTTCCTGCACAGGCTTCAGAGTACATTAGCTTTGCCTGCTCTCAGGTGTGTGCACAGCTACAACTTCCATCTGCCTTTTACAAACACACAAGCCATTAAGCAGCTTTTTGCAGCTGCATCACAAATGACACAGCCGCTACATTTGGAGCCTCACTGTACACAAATAAAAGTGGATAATACAGACAATTTGTGCCCATAAAGTCCAAAAAGACTCATTTGTTTCAAATGATGTGCTCTATTTTTGCTTTGTTTTTTCATTTCACTGATGTTCATTTGCTTAAATAAGAGTTTGAACAAATGCGGTATTGAGAAATTAAAATGCATTTGGCTCTAGTCAAAGTGTAATTACATTTATGGTTATTCATCCCAAAAAAAAAAATAAAAAAAAAAAAATAAAAGCAAAATTCTGCTCAAATTTACTTATTTTCCCAATATTCCACCAGCCTGTAAGTTTTTTGTTTTATATATTTTGGTCATTCTTACAATCACCAAACAATTACACTCACTACCTATCAAATTATCAAGCATGTGGTTGCACTAACTTGTCACATCTCAAAGCACTAAGATGACGACGGAGAAAAGGCTCCTGTCAAGCTGGGTGGGCACGTCCATCTTTTACGTACAGTCTGTGTTCCGGAGCCAACCTTATAAGAGGAGTTTCAGTTTTCTACACTTCCTGACTTGGTTTTCCAGCCCCGGAGCATAACTCCTAATCCTAATTTAGCTGTTATCATATCTGAGATTATTGTCACAATCCATGAACAGAGTTGCTGCTGATAGGAACGGCTTTCAGCAGCATTTCCTCTTTTCATGCACCGTGGCTCACCAATGGAGGCCTTAAAAGAAGAAAAACCCTCTGATGATAAATGTTTATAGTCTCGTACCTCTGAATGCGATGCTTCCTGCAGATGAAGGCGTAAACCCTCCTCAGCCCCACCAGCACTGGGTCCCAGTTGTTGTAGTGACATAAAAGTGTGGCGATGAAGAAGGAGAGGAAGACAGGGACCGCTCCGGCAAAAAACAACCATGAGAAACGCACCTGTCGACACACACACATATGAGGGGAAACTAATTTAACACAATCCGTGCCATTAAAGGTGTGGTGTGGAGTGTTTTCCATGCATTAAACATTTTATTCTGTGATTAAAGGACCCTTATAAGAATGAATCACAAAGAGTTAGTTAAAATAGATAAAAGTACTTTAAGTAAACCCATTCGGAGTCATTTAGATACAATTTTGACAGTTTTCTTGCTGATTTCACACAAAACCAACAAAATTACGTACAATTTTATCTCAAACTCTCACCT
Organism: Astatotilapia calliptera; assembly: GCF_964374335.1. Taxonomy (NCBI): domain Eukaryota; kingdom Metazoa; phylum Chordata; class Actinopteri; order Cichliformes; family Cichlidae; genus Astatotilapia; species Astatotilapia calliptera. The sequence continues at coordinate 31,033,551 of NC_137437.1, forward strand.
TCTGCATGCAAATGTCAGCCATAATGGAAAGTGGGATGGTGAGGCTCAATGCCAGAGTCCCAATTAGAGAAGATGTGAGGAAACAGCCCCTGAGGACACAAAGACTCGTCACTAAAAATCACCACTTCTCTGAAAGCTATACATTATTCAAACACAACTCCTCGTGGCCTTCATGGTAGTGTGAACGTTGATGATTTGGTGTCACTATCGTGACCTGATACAAAATGTAACCCAGCTCACCAGAGCCAGAGGAACTCGGACAGAACGGTGCCGATGAGGCCGTTTATGAGGATGTACGTCCACACGAGTTGGCTGGGGAGCTCAAAGGCCTCGAAGCCGGTGTAGTGGAGCAGGAGGAAGCCAGGCCACAGCAGCAGCAGGTTGAACAGACCCACAAACCCTGAGAGACGCACAGCACACCCCAATTTAGACAACTTCATGGAGTGAGACTACAGAGGTGACCGCTGAGCCTTTAAAACAAACACTTCTCCTACCAAAGAACATTGGGATGTCGAGCTTATCCTCCCGATCCACTCGCCGCTTGATCATTACGATATAGACGGCATAGAGCATCGCCCCAGCCAGCGACCACAGGGAACCTTCATAGAAATACAAATCATTACATTAGATGTGTTTTTTTTGTATTACACCAACAGACTAGGAACAAGGTGATGCCTGTACGAGGCCTCTGTGATAAAGAAAAAGTTGGAAATCACTGACCGATGACTCCTTTCCCATCCGAGATGTCCATGCTGGAGAGACTCACGAGGGCAACGCCTCCCATGCTAAACAAGAGAGGCACTGAATTAATCTCACAATTAAAAACGAACATGTTAAAAATAGAAAACGCAGAGAGAGAAAATATAACACAGCTACAATGCTCAGATTTTCTGAAAAACACAAAACTGTAGAAAGAAATGAATAATGTGATGATTTTCTTAATCAGGTGCAGCACAGGGTTTAATCAGCAGTAGGATCAAACAGTCAGTCTCTCTGAAGGAAAACAATCTGCCTCTAACCGAGCGGAAACAAAGATGGTTGAGAAAGAGGGGAAAAAAAAAAAAAAAAAAAAAAAAAATCACACTATGAAATAAAACCAGTGAATCTGAGAGCACAGCCAGTGAAGAGCGTGAAAAATCTGCTATTTTCAACAACAACCCATTATTATCGAGTATCATGCAAAAGTCTTGAACCACCCTTCATTTTTTATTTTACTTCCAAGAAGCCAGATGGTTTTCAGCATCAGTTCTCCAGCTGTCTGAAGGTCTTTCAAAGCATTTCCTTCGACATTGACTTCCTTTTCGCTCACATTCACTCCAGTTCTTATACCTGACCATTCTATGTCTAATCAATGTCTATTAACCTGTTTTAGGTCAAACCTTTAGGTCTAATTAATGCAACTCTTGAACCAGTTGCACACTCAAAAATTCCAACAGTTTCTGAAAGTGTCAACTCTGTGCTTTTTCAGCGATATATACGGTAATCCCAGGCAGGGCAGCACATCCAAATCACGGCAAATAACAGTAAAAAGCAAAAACTTTTTTTTTTCTTTTTTAAAACTACTGTAAAAATATCTGTTTTCTGTAGAGCTCAGTCAGTCTTCGTCTTTGAAGGTTCCGATTTTACGGTAGTTACAGAACTTGGAAGAAAAACATGGCAAAACGCCTGTCTGACGTCAGAGACAGGTTAGGCTTCAGAGGGTTAAAAAGTTCCACAAAAGAATACTAAATACCAAGTTCTTGTTCAATCTGCCAGTTTATGTGTCTGTGATGCTAAACTAGCATCCTCTGAATGAAGTGTGTTGAGCAGGTTGTTCGATGCTAGAAATGAAAAAACAGAACTTGCAGCCTGAATGTTTAAAAAAAAAAAAGAAAAAAAAAAAGAAATCAGCTCTGACTGCATTTTTTTTTTTTTTTGAAAGTGAAAACGAGTAAATTTTATTCATTTTACTTCAGAGGCCAAACTTTAAAAAATAAAATGAAAAAATAATTTGAAGCAGAGCTTGAAGATTTCCATGAATCCAGTAGAGCTGGATGGAAAAGGTGCAGCCGGAAGACCAGATTATGAAATCTATGTGTTTTGGTTTGTGCAAAACACAAACAAGCTAAGAAAAGAAGAGCTACATCTCCTCCAGCAGAGATGACAGCTTATGACTTTTATTTGTTTTGAATCAGCTGCTTAGGAATATGAAGTTAACAATACCCAATAAGAAAGGAGCTGAATTTATGATCTGAAATACTCCTGAATGAACTAGACCCGGTGGTTTCAAACATATGGTCCGAGAGCCACAAACAGCCCACCAAATGGGCCATTCGGCCAAATGTAAAAGGAAGGTGGTTTTTAACTGTATTTTTATCAGTTTTACAGCCTTCTTATTAACAAAGTAAGTTTGTAATAGATAGAGGACAGAAACTGAGGTGTTTTTTAATTAAATAAGAGGTCTCCCACAATGCTTTTTCTCACCCTCCGCGTGATCCGGCCTTACCTCAGAGCCACGGCTAAGAGCTTGGAAAGGGTGAAGCGGTCGCTGCTGTTGCTGGGAAATATGGCTGCCAAGATGAGTGTAAACAGACCTGAAGAGGAAAAGGAGACATTCAGAAACGATTTAATGCAATGATCCATCATCTTTGAGATGTTAGTGCTGTAATGTACACGGAGAGAGAGAGTGATGGAGTTACCTGAGGTGGAAGATAAAATGTTGACGATTGCAACCTGCGTGTCGGACAGAGCTTCCTGGTAGGACAGGTTAGCCAGGAACCACTGTGAGACAAACAAAAACAACGATGAGGCCTGTGATAAAACACAGTTTAATTTGCCTCATAAATCCAGCTCTGATAGAAAGTCGGGAACTCCAACTCCTCTCACTGCTGCTCACCACAAAGCAGAAGAAGAAGCTGATTTTGGCCACGTCAGTGATGGTCAGCTTGCCCACGGTGCGCAGCATGGCCTCGTGGTCCTTGGCAGCGGGGTAGGACATGCGCGACAGCTTGGCCTCCAGGGCCTGAGTGGAGGGCAGCTGGCGCACCTCCATGATGTTACTGAAACGCACCCGCTGCTTTTTGGATGCTGGGAATAAAGAGACAAGACGTATCTTTAAAGGCTTTAATGTTTACTGCTGGACACACCTAGTTAGGCTCTAAAGCTGCCTCCATCAAAAGCAGTTACCCTCTTGGTGCAGCAATACGTATAATACTGTGTCTTCTCCACACTTTGACCCTACGATCTATCTGCTGTAGGCAGAATCTGGACTCATCACTGAACATGTTCAGGTTCTAATGCACATGTTACAGACATCACCGCAAATGGGCTTAATGGTGAAGGGCAATCCTGGCTGCCTTATGAGACCAGAGCCTGGCTGTGTGCAGTCTGACCTGGCTTGTCTGGGTAGAGAGTCATCGGCCATATCGTCCTGCAGACCTTGACTGCAAACATGTAAAAGACTGCCCTTGGTTCCTACGTGCTGACAGAATGAGGAAACGGTCTTCTTGTGTTGTCTGACTGGAACGCCAACTTTGCAACCCATCTCTCTCAATTTGGAGAAGATACTGGTGCTCACTCCAAATAATGCTGTAACTTGGTTTTGTGGAAAACCAGCATGAAGTTGTCCTATAGCATTGGCCATGTCCAGATCAGTAAAAGGTTCTGCTAATCAGGAGCCAATCAGGCAGCTGTGGAGTACCAGTAGCTTTAAAAAAAGTGACTGGCAGAATAAGCCATTTGTTATTGGCAGAGAACTTGGTTTTTTTTCCACGAGCACAACCCACATACTTAACTCTGCTGCTCAATCCACAATGTGGCAGAGAAATAAACAGGCTTTCCAACAGTATGAGATTCATTACCAAGAAACATTGTTACAAGAAAGAAAGAAACAAACCGCCTTACTTTTTATGCTAATTTTATGTGTGAGGTTTTTTTCTTTTCAAAGTTTGACAAAATTTGTCTCATTCAATGTGTAACATGGTGTTTGAGTTTATTTCCAAAACAATCCTGTCATCTTTTTGGCATTTAATCATTCAAGGTTCATTAATATTTATTTTTAATCACCCTGGATTCCCTCTGGATTCTTCAAAATTATCTCCTCACACGTCGCTCTGAGCGCTTCCCAGAATGTTTTAATTTCATAAAAAAACATCACTTCCAGCTTCAGGTGCCACAAACATAAACACAGGAAACGAAATCTCAGTAGAAACACCAAAAAAACCATCACCGTTTACCTTGTCACAGCTTCCCATCACAGCAGTTAAGACACATGATTGCTTTTTATGCTCATCTTCATTCGTTTGTGAAGGCGAGCATAAAAAAAAAAAAAATCATTGTTTCTTAACTGCTCTATCAAACAGACAATTTGAGCATAATTTAGTTTTGTTAGTCACTGAAAGCAAAGGTCTGAGGGACACAACGTTTTCTTATATTTGCACAGCTCAGCACTGCCCTCTGTTGGTCAGAAGTTTTAACTCCTAATCAGTCACGTCTGGGTGAAAGCTTCAGAAGCAGGGATGCATTTTTAATGAATGACACAAACATCAGTACTCACAGGATTCACAGTCTCCCATTAAACAGCTCGAGTGCTCGGTGGGGATGTCCTGGAACTTCACAGGGACGTACAGAGGCTCACTCTGCAAAGGTGTGACAGAAAGCCAGCTTAGGTACAGGTGCAGGAAGATTTACTCGTGTGCAGTACACCTGCAGTAATAAACTACGTACCAGACAGTTGTTCACAGTGGAGTCAGTGGTGCAGGGTGTGAAGTAGGCTTCAGCATCAGCAAACTGCAGAAAGGTGCAAATCAAACATCAAAGAAGTCAAAAGCAGAAGATGTCAGACTGATCTTCAGCTTCGTAACAGGAAAATTATATCATTCTATAACTTTTAGTTAATTATCGTCATTTTTGTTCATGAACACAAAGAATGACAAACATAAATGGAGATAAAGTTAGAGCATAGAGCATTTGGCAGGTTTGCAGCAGACAGTGGATATAATGGACAAAAGAGTTGAAACAAGGACAACCACAGAGAAGATTCATGGATGTGATGGAGGAGGACATGCAGAGGGTTGGCATGTCAGAGGAGAATCCGAGGGATAGAGTGAAATGGAGGCTGAAGGTTTACTGTGATGAGCCCACAAGGGAGCAGACGCAGGGGGTCTTGCCTGTATTTTCTGATCTTTTCCTTTGTGAAATGCTAAACTTTTTGTGCTGCTTTCTGAGGTAAACATGAAAGAAAAATACTGGCGAAATCCAATGCTACGCCTCAGCTCACCTCACAAGATTTTCAGAAAAACTGACCTCTGACCCTGACCTCGAGGTTGAAGTCACTGAGAATTGTCTGAGATTTGTAGTAGAAGCACCTGTGGTATCAATTTGAAACCCCTACGTAACCTCCTTCTCGAGTTATTGCATCAACAAAGTTGGGTGTCTCCCTGGAAGAGTTTAAAGCTCTTATAAAGACTTATGTTGATGTTCCTAAGCCTTTATTTTGCCTCCTGTCTGTTTGCGTTGTCTGACACAGTCATATGAGCTTGCCAAGCAGGTCTCAGTTTACAGAGAGATTTAAATCTAAAAGGGCGTCCTGGTCAAATAAAGTTAAAAATAAGTACAATTCTGTTTTTTATAAACCCCTACTCTACAAACATACAGGCGGAACTCACCCCCTGAATAAACATGTTCAAAGGGTCAGTTCCCCCTGAGCAGAATGTTTGCCTCACTGACTCGTGTTACGATGAAGAGCAGCGAGCACAGCAACATTTACACTGATGAGAGTTTTAACAAGAAAAGAGCTCAACAGACACCTGTCACCATTAGAAAAGTAAAAGCATGAAAAACAGCCCTTAAATGTGCGCTGAAAGTGTCCACTTACGAAGGCGGATCGGCGGCGTTTCAGGGTGCCCGTGCACTGCTGCCTCCACGGCCGCCACAGCAGGAAGCCCAGCAGGTACAGCACGAACATGGACGTCTTGGCGAAGGTGCTGAAGAAGGGCTTGTTATAGTCCTGTCGCTTGAAAATGTACTGCAGAAGGAGTTGTTTCATAAACTTAATTTCAAAGGTTGAAACTCACAATTTAAAAATATTTAACTGCAGTTTTTCCTCATGAGATGTGAAGGAAGAGCATCACAGTCAGATAAAGTTACTCCAGCACCATCTGGTGTATCTGCGCCTCATTTTAAAGCGGGCCTATTCTGCTTTTTTCTGCTTTCTGGGTCACATTAAACATGGTCACCGTTTTATTAAGCCTTTTCAGTGTTTGGCTCCAACATCACAGGCATGGAGATCAGACTTACTGAGGTCAGCTCGGAGGAGGCGACCCAGATAACATCCACCAGCAGGAGTATCACCACCCCCAGAGCCATCCGTCTCCGCTGGGCTGCAGAGCTACCCTGAGAGCTCATCCGGTTCATGATGAACACCCACTCCATCGGGACGGTGAGAGGAGAAATTCAGAAACTGCCTGGCTGATGACAACATCAGAAGACAGACAGAAGACTGTGAGCTCCGAGGTTGACCAACTATAAACTTCCCAACTATTTACCTTAGATTTTTTTTCTACTTTAAAGCTGATGAACCTGTTCTAAACCTGTTTAAAAAGCTGCCATTCAACATTTTAATCACTAAAAACATCTAAAAAGTTATGAAACCACACAACGAGAGACTTCAGTCTAACATATCAACCAAAACCTCAATTTTGAATGTGGCTAATCTAGTGTGGAGTCTTTTAATCTGGAAGTGGAAGTTAGACAGACAATGCAAGACATAAACAAACCTTCAGAAAACTTTTGCCCAAACAATAAGTGTGTTAGTGTCTGTAAGTTTGCCTGCAGCCAAATGTTTAACGGAGTAAGGTTATCTTTTTACCACTTCAACACCCACCTGGTCGCTGCCAATAAGTAAACTGTGAATTTTAGCCAGTCTCTTTGAAGGTCAACTCAGATTCTTTGTTTCAGCCAGTTTAAGTTGAGACTCGCAGTTAAACACCTGCAAAAAAACAAACAAATGTCCATGATAACATATTTATCTCTATCCCCTATATTTGGTGACCTCTGTTCCCTTAATGATGAGTTTGACAAGTCAGTTTATTTCAATAAAGATGAGGTTTGATGACCATTAGAATAGTTTGTGTAGCTGCACAGGCAGAGACCAGCCTCACTAACTTTTGATTCAAACCCAGTTATTTTGTTATATAAAAAGTCTGAAATATGACACAAACCAATCAGTTCAGAAAAGAACTTCGAGGGTTGCTTCTAGTCAACTTTCAAAGGGTAAAGAGTTAAACGCTGCACAGAGAGCAGACCATGGATCTGTATGAAGAAAAGGAAAATATAAACTTGAGGCTACAGTCCCACAAACTCTGACACAAATCCTCTTCCTGATGAGGACGTGAGCATCTGTTAACCAGCCCAAAGAACACCTCATAGAAAAATGCTGCGATGGAAATAAAGGCTGCATATCTGAATGCTCATCGCTGCCTCTGTTAACTGCTGAACGATGAGCTTTGGGTGTTTGTGAGGGGTCTGCAGACACTGAGCTTTAACAATTCACTACTGTCTTCGTGCTAACATGCTTATCATGCACTTTACAGTAATCATGTCAAAATTAAAATGCTTAACTCTTCTCTAATATTTTACAAATTTAAAGACTTTGTGAAATATCATTATTCTTAGTTTATATTATTTACTTATTGTTTCATATGTGGGTTACTGAGTGGTGGTATGGGGAAATAAATCATACGACAGACAAATACCAGTCACTTTTAAAATGAGGGATAACAAATACAAATTAAGAGAAAATAAAATTTTTGAAAAATATGAAATGTCGCGGTGTACCCCTTAAACTTTGGAGTTAAACCATGGATGCATTGTCCAGCAGACTGTAACTTAAATACTAAGAGTTCACCTACAGCTCGATGTGACATGAAAGCTTTATTACTTCTTTTTTTTTGTTGTGAGTGTGTTTTAGTCTGAGGTTAGAGATGTAGTTGATCTAATTTTACTTATTTGTTGTCTCTGAAACTCTCTTTTTAACCTACTGTGTAACCTGAGGTGCACCTTCTTAGAAACGTAACTACACGTCAGGTCAAAGCAGTACACAACTACCGTTATTGGCCTGTTCAGTGCCACTGATTACTCTTGGGCATTTCCAGCCACTTAACAATTATTGTCTCAATATAAGGACTAATAATCATAGCATCAATATAAGGACTCGCAAATCTCAGCAAATTCCTGGAGGGAGACTGCTCAATATACTGGACGACATCAGGGAATGTTCAAAGACTTGGAAAAACAAACAAAAGCATTTTGTTTGTTTCTATTGACCGGAGAACATGTACAACACCAGGACACACAAGGTAATTAACACGTAATCCACTGATACAAGCACAAATGCCAACAATGACATTGGCCAATTACACGTTACATCATAGGTGCTACAAACACTCCCTGCAGATATCTAACTCAAGCCTTACCAGTAACACTTTTTGTGATCTAACTACTAATTTTGACCTCACAAATTTATTTTCTTTCACATGTCATATTTTATTTTACTGAGAAACTCTACTTTGATTAACTTGAAGTGATCAAATTGATGGCAACTTGACTTAAGTTTCTGAAGACACTAAGTCTCATCTGAGAGGCAACTTGAGTTCAGAAAGCTGAGAGGAAGGCCTGTGCATTTACCCACTAGAGGGGCTGTTACCTTGGAGGACGTTGTTGACCCATCCTGACTTTATGAGACTCGTTAAGGTCGCACTAGACAAGTTGTGAATGGAGAATCTCTTGCTTTAAAAGGTGGCTGGTGGACAGGCCACCAACGCTACTCTGTGATGGTCTCCTTCACTGAACAGATAGACTTAAGATGACTGAGAACCTACACAGACTTTGTTTAATATTCTACCTGTTGTGTACCATATGTGAATTTCACCACATATATGGTCAATAAAATCCACACTGTGTTGAAATGAAGCGAACCATATGTTATAACAGGGCTTTTTACTACCATCGAAACACCATACGGAGGGATAGATTTCGGTAAAATGGTGCTCATGGCTCCATTTTCAGACAGTAGGAGACTATGTGTAAATAAACTTTGTTCTGCTTGTTTTTCAACTGTCAGTGGGCATGCCCCGAACTTTAAAAAACACACTTCAGAAAACTTTTAAACGATTACTAATGAAAGACATTAGTCTTCACTTACCTGAGCTTTAAATCCAACTATCTGCCAGCTAGCTACGCGTAGTACATCCAGAGAGCGTTGGCAGTAACTCTTTAAGGTACGAACAGGTAAGCTGCTGGAAACACGACCTCCTCAAAGCTAGCCACTCACGGCTTTTAAGCTAGCTAATTTATTACCTGTTAAATTCTGACAGTCTGGAGGTCGACAGGTGTCCCGACGCTTTACTTTATAACTTATCTGGACATCTACTCCAGTTCATTGCCCACAGCTCAGGCTGAAGTCCACTTATTCAGTGTACCGCCGTCGCAGGTGTGCTGCGTTTAGCTGCTTGTTTACCTATTAGCATTCTAAGCGCTAACTGGCTTTATTGAAAAATGAAAAAGAAACAATAGTAAAATAAGATTTTTTTTTACCCGAATGTGAGAGTTTAGTTTGCGCCATTATTTAAGCGTCATCCCATATGCTCCGGAAATCCTGACAAAAATCACAGCTTTGACCGATAAAAATAGTCACCAGCCCAGCGGTTGTAAACATTAGCTCAGCCTCCTGTCAGGTGACATCACTTAACGGTGCAAGGAATTCTGGGGTATGAAGTCTTAAGGGGAAAATGTTTGTTTTTTCATACGGTATTTAAAAACTCTCATTTTCTTGGTTATTTGTTATAGATGGGTGTTTTCACCTTTGAAAATGTCTTTTTGGAAATTAAATTGAGCAAATTAATTCAATTTTACCTCGGGCTGTGGAGAAAACATCATTTACAAACACAAATAAAAATAGGAGCTTCAAAGAGGTGGTGCTCTGTAGTCTCTACTGCTCAGCCACAGCTGAGAAACCATTTGTGTCATTGCACTATACAAATACAATCATTATGCATACTTCTTACTAATTTATACATACAACAATATTATACTTAATATTTTGTTATTTATATTGAATTACACTGTAAATATTTTTTGTTCATTGTTTCTGTATAAATTGCTCTGATGTGTTCTCATTCTTGTTGGCTTTTAATTCCGTTTCACCTCATCTGTGTAAATGTGTCGTAAATGTGACGAAAATGAAAATCCTTGAATCCTTGAATATGAGTCCTTGAATGTTAATTTTATCTGAACAGCAGGTTTCTGTTGTTGTAGTGGCGCAGGTGTCTCCTCTAGTGGCCGTTGTTTTTTTTTTGCGCGTGGTTATTCCCAACCGTCGAAGAAGAAGCTTGACACCGCTTTTTTCGGTGAAACATGGCTGCGTCCATTATGAGCCAGAAGAGTTTTAGTGCTTTAGCTTAAGACGCCTCCTGCGTTTATAAGTTCTTGACACCCGGGATATTCAGTTGTTGTTGGAAGAACAAATTAAAGATAGAGTTAAACGGTAAGTAGCTTTTGCACATGTGTTTGCACAAAGGGAGTTAAAGCAGCTCCCGCCGTTAGCACAAGGCTAACAGGAGCGTCTTATTAAAGGCTAATAAACAGCGTTTAGCACTCTGGTATAATAACACAGATAGCATCCTTATTATTCGTTTGTTTACAGGATCTTTGGAGCATGTTATCACCAGCGTGAGGGTCACAACATGGACTTCTCTTCACAGGAGGGGGACTCTGAGGCCCCCGCTGTCATCGATATGACCACCAGCGAGAAGGTACGTTTTTGTGATCGCTGATAAACATTTTAGGGGAAGATTTATGGATTTTATGGTTTAAAAACTGGATGAAATCACAACAGTTGTGATTATAATAATGACGACCATTTTCAACGGCAATAGACCACTTTTTTGCCAGAATGAAAAGCTTTTTACAAAAAGGGGTTTAAAGGTCTTACATTTACCTTGCTGAAAGGTGCAGCAACAAGTACACATACAGTAGGTTTGTCCTAAATTAGAAAATCTCTCAGCTGTGCCTTTATTAAATCAACTGTAATGTAATGGGGGTCTGCCTTCTCCTTCCAGGTTGTGGAGCTCCTGAATCAGGCTGCTCTGATACCCACAGATGAGAAGCTGAATGTGCTCAAACAGGTTTGTAGCTTGGACTTTTTAACTCTGTGATACAAAAGACCGAGCACGGCCCTTACCACAGGCTGTGGAGAAAGGTAGAGAATCTAAAGATATTCAGATTTTCACTGGGAGTGACCAGAAAGGACAGGGTTAGAAATGAGTTTGTCAGAGAGAGGGACAGCTCAGGTTAATCACTTTGGAGACAAATTTAGAGAAGCAAGGCTGAGATGGTTTGGACATTTGCAGAGGAACAATAGTGGATATATAAGACAAAAGATGTTGAAGATGGAGCTGCCAGGCAGAAGATAAAGAGGAGGACCTCAGAGGAGCTATATGGATACTATACCATACCAGCTTTATTTATAAAGCACTTTAACATAAAACCAGGGTTCACAAAGTGCTGTACATATACAAATAGCATAAGCATAAATAAAATAAAACATGTTAAAACAAATTGAGTCAACCCCTTAGAGGGTGCCAAAGGCTTCAGCAAATAAATGTATTTTAAGAAGAGTTTTAAACTCAGAAAGAGAAGAGGCCTGCCTAACATGCAAGGGCAGATCATTCTACAACTTTGGAGCAGCTAAAGCAAAAGCACGATCACCTCTAAATTTATACTTAGTTTTTGGCACCTTAAGGAGCTGCTGATTGGTGGACCTAAGGGAACGGGCAGGGGTATATGGTTGTAGTAGCTCCGATTTAAAAACAAAGAAATAACTTTAAAAACGATCCTAAAAGGTACAGGTAAATGTACAGGTAGGATGTTGTAAAGAGATGTGACAGAGTAGGATGCAGGGATAGGATGAGCTGGATGATCCCTAAAAGGTGCAGCTGAAAGCAGTTTGAGTTATTGTAGATGATGACTTGGACTTGCAGGCTTAAACAAACTTTTTACTGTCAGCATATCTTTTTGGATCTACCATCAAAAAGCTTTTCTTTTTTTTACCTACACCAGGCTGCTGGCAGAAAGTCACATGTGTGATATTTTTGCTAAACATGTATAATCATAAACTCTATAGTGGAGCCATTTTGGTTTTCCTGATTTTCTGTCCCATACATGTTTTCCAGCAATGGATGTTTATATTAAACATGTACAAAATTTCCACTAATGAGGTTGTGTATGTGCAGGTAATCCCTGTGAGCAAGAAGGCTTCAGACGGCTCTAAACCAGGAGTGTCAAACTTGTTTTAGAGCCCAGTTTGTTTTTAAGAGTGCCAGACCAGTAAAACTATTGTCCTGTAACCTACATGAAAAAATTGTTCCTGTTTATTTCACTGTAAACAAGTTTAACTATACACTACTAAGGTGCCAGAGCATGGTGTTGAAGTCTCACCCATATCTGCAGATGAGATATTCTAATTATGAGGGGCAGCCAATCAGAAGAAAACTGACTTAAAGGGGGAGGGGCTAAAACAACAACAGAGAGGACGAACTTAAGGGCTGCACAATGGATTGAGTATAAGGCAAAAATTGATTATTTTTAACTGTGAATTGTGCAAAGCTAGTCTAGCCGAGTCCAATATAGAGTTGGAAATGATCAGAAGATCTCAGTGCAACTGTGTAGACTGGTGTCTAATCCACTTACACAGGAATGCACAAGAACATTGATTCAGTACATGCATTTAACCTTTAGGTCCAGGAACTCATCATCAACAAGGATCCATCTCTTCTCGACAATTTTTTGGATGTAAGTAAGCAAGTATTTGTCTCTCATAACCAGCTGTAGTTTCATTTAAATTTGCCTCATTTTTGTTTTGTTTTTTTCCTGTAGGAGATGATCGCTTTCCAGACAGACAAGTCCATCGAAGTGAAAAAGTTTGTGATCGGCTTCATCGAGGAGGCATGGTGAGTTTTCAGACCTGCTGTTGTTTTGTTTGTTTGGGGGTTTTTTTAAGTCAGGGTCAGCATTTGAGATTTTTTACTGTTTTATTATCCTGCTTTCAGTAAAAGAGACAATGAGCTCCTCCTCAGACTCATCGCCAACCTGAACATGTTGCTGAAGGATGAAAGTGTGAATGTGGTGAAGAAAGCCATCCTCACCCTCACCCAGCTGTATAAAGTCACACTTCAGGTACAAAGAGTCAGATTTACCCGCTTCATTTCTACCATTTCTTTCTTTATGCGATCAGTTTCTGTTCTTCACTTCATCTTCATTTCCTTTATCTTTTCTTGTCTCAGTGGTTGGTGCGCTCCAAAGCCGTGTCAGAAATGCAGGAGGCGTGCTGGGATCTTGTCACACAGATGAAAGGGGATGTTCTGGCCTTGCTGGACTCTGAGAACGACGGCGTTCGTACTCACGCCATCAAGTTTACCGAATCTTTAATCATTACTCTTTCACCACGGACGGCTGACTCTGACGTCCCCAAGCGTCAGGAAGGCGACATCAGCCTGGACAAAGTTCCCACAGATCACTCGTACATTCACTACGGTACAGATACTGGACTAATGTCATGTGTTGAGGTGGTGACGTTCACCTTTTAAGGCTGATGTCTTCGCTTTTTCCCAAACAGATGAGCTGTGTGAGGAGGGAAAGACGGCGCTGGAGAAGCTGCTTAAGTTCATGGTCCACCCGGCCATATCCAGCATTAACCTCACCACAGCGCTGGGCTCACTGGCCACCATCGCTCGCCAGAGACCAATGTTCATGTCAGAGGTGGTGCAAGCGTATGAGACATTACACGGTGAGTTCTTCTCAGAATTCACACTCACTCTTTAGAGTGTTATATTGGCCTGATATCAGTTCAAAGCATGTTTTTCCCAGGTTTGATAACATCAGAGGATATATTGCTTTACTATGACCTCTCACAGTCTGGCTGCAGCTGCTAAATAACTCAATTACAAGATGTTTCCTCTACACTTTCATTTTTCAGCAAACTTGCCCCCCACTCTGGCAAAGTCTCAGGTAAGCAGCGTGCGAAAGAACCTGAAGCTCCACCTGGTGGCGGTTCTCAAGCATCCCTGCAGCCTGGAGTTTCACGGTCAGATCAGCATCCTGCTGTTAGACCTGGGAATGCCCCAAAGCGAAATCACCCGCTCCACGCCTGTGCCACGAGAGCAGCGAAAGAGGCCTCGCCAAGAGCAATACACCGAGGGAAAGAAGGTCAAGATGGGTGAGTGGTTTCAGGCTAACCTGGATCGTGATTAAACTTGGTCGGATAGTTAATCGACAAAGTGCACTTCAGTTTAAGTTGTTGTGGTCGAAGTCTAATCGTTTGGTGCTAAAGAGCAGCTTCTGTTCATGAATTATGTTTGAGACATGAAATGGTATATTTGTATAGCGCTTTACTAGTCCCTAAGGACCCCAAAGCGCTTTACACATTCAGTTATCCACCCATTCACACACACACTTTCACACACTGGTGATGGCAGCTACATTGTAGCCACAGCTGCCCTGGGGCGGACTGACAGAGGCGAGGCTGCCGGACACTGGCGCCACCGGGTGAAGTGTCTTGCCCAAGGACACACAACCGAGACTGTCGGAGCCGGGGCTCGAACCGGCAACCTTCCGATTACAAGACGAACTGCCAACTTATGAGCCACAATCGCCCCGGCAATGAAGAAAAAACTGAGTGCGCTCTGATCATTTAACAGCATGTTATAACAACCCATTAGCACCTTAAGAGGCTGATTGAGTGTGACTGCATTTAGGAAATAGAAATTTATCACTATCGCTTTCTAAATTAGAAACCCATTGTCTAATCTCTTAAATCCAAAATCTGAACCAGGTGAAATAATGTGTAAATTAAAAGTGTTTGTAATCTCAAAAATAGCTGCAGATTAATGATGAACAGCCTGTGTCTGTAGCAGAGGTGTTAACCATGCAGCCTGGGGTAAAGAAAATGCAGTGAAATCACAAAAACCTTCATATTCTCTTTTTTTTTTTTTTTTTCTTTTTTTTTGTCCCGTTTGGATCTATAGCCATCAGAATTGTTGTCTTAAGGCCAAGAAAGATGCCAAGCGGATTTATTTTACCAAGTGGATCATCATGGCCTTGCCATATTGGTCCATTTGATTGACCTTTATTATAATTATGAATTTATTTTATTTTCAGTTGCTACAAACGGGACAGACATGACTGTGGGATAGGACAGGGAGAAAGAATGAAAGAAAGAAAGGGAGAGAAAGAAAACCAAAGGGGAGAAGAGACGGTGAGAAGGGGGGGAAGAAAAAAAAAAACAAAAAAAACAAAAAACACCTGGATCACCTGTATGGAGAAAAAAAACCAGAAGAGAAAGCAAACAACAAAGAGCAACATAATAAAAAAAAAACGGCACCATCACAATAAACTAGCTAGCAGTAGATATCAATAGTTACTAAATAATAAACAATATTGTGCAGCACGCAAGATAGACAGCGCACAGTGTGCTTTGAGGCAGCAGCCAAGAAAGCTGTAGTCCGTGTCTGTGAATACCCATGTGTACACCTGTGTGCATACCTGTGTGGATCAGCATGCTTGCATTCCAAAGGTTTCTCCATGTAATGATCTGCTAGGGAGTGTGGGGAGCCACAGCCCCGTCCTCTATGGTATGAAGCAGGTATGGAGGAGATCAAAACTCCAGACATCCAGAGGCCCCCAGAACACAAGAGACCAAGGAAGACCCACAGAGGGGCAACCGCGCCACTGTCCCAGTAAGAGCTGAGGAGAGTCCCAGATGAGGGCTCATTCAGCAGCCGCGGAGCAGAAGCCAGGGGGAGTTGCAGTGACGCGCCCGTGAGCTCCGCCGGCAGCCAGCTGTGCCTGAGTGACCGAGCCCCAGGCCGAATTGTGGATTCACAGGAATAGTGAATTCACTAGAATTCACTATTCCTGTTGTGGTGGTGTCAGCATGGCTACACATGAGCAGAAATGTGTGAAAAGCACAAAGTATTTTATAGCTGTATTAAAGCACTTTTATTTAGTTTTAGAATTTTTGTAGCTTTTTCAGATCTGCTGTAAACTGTAGAGCATGTTTAACCCTGGAGAACCAATGGGGTCAGGTCAAATTTGACCCCATGGGTTCTCCAGGGTTAATGAGAGAAATGTCATTTAACATTAACATTTTCAGACTCCAGTCTAAAGGAAAAGCTGGTAATTGTGCAAAAAATAATTTGGATTCCTCTGACCTTTGTCTGCCTGCATTCAGAGCCGGCACTTATTGAAGATGACGAGGACAAAGAGGAGCCCGCCCCCCTCTCGGTTCCGAAGCCGGCCGCTGTTCCCGTCGCTCAGTCCGCCATCGACCTCACGGCTGAGTTCCTGCACCCGCTGCTCACCCCTGAGAACGTGGCCAACCTTGTAAGGACCATTTTTATTCTGCTCCCTTTCCTTTTAACCCAAACTGCCTCACAGCTCACCTCACACCCCCTGTGTCACTCTTCAGGTGCTCATCAGCATGGTCTACCTGCCTGATATCATGCCAGCCTCCTTCCAAGCCACTTACACACCTGTGGAGTCAGCAGGCACTGACGCTCAAATTAAACATCTGGCCAGGCTGATGGCCACACAGATGACCGCCGCAGGGATCGGTCCAGGTCAGAAGAAGAAGCTTATGTGACCCATCTCTTAAACTTGAAACCCTTGACAGATGAACTGAGATGCCACTGTTATCTGTGTCTGTCTCGCAGGACTTGAGCAGTGCAAAGCCAGAGGGGAGGGCGCTGTTAAAGAGGAAAATGATGACGATGTTGGCTCTAAAGACATCCTCATCAAACGCAAAGTTCCTGCCGTGATGGTCGGGCAGGCCATTTCTGTGGTCGGAGGTTACGCAGAAAAGGCTTTACCGGAAGTTCCAGCCGCGGTGGTAAAGAGGCTTCCGGAGCCCATCCTTCCATCTGCACAGACCAAGTGAGTTCAGGAAATGATGCAAGGTCACCGTCTACAGTTTAAAGATGTTTCTTTACATCACATCTGGAAATTAAGTGGAATAATTTTTTTTCTCCAAAGCTTCTGAATCATTGTTGATCAGCGAGTTTTACGTTGTTTCAGGATGACTGGAGCAAGCGGCAGGAAAAAAGTATTTCGACTTTCCGACATCGTCCAGCAGCTATCGGACAGCCAGATCGAGAACTTGACCTCAAAGGCGGTGAAGCGCATCCTGCATTCTGAGAAGGCGATTGCTCAAAGTGGAATGTCTCATGTGAGTAACCCCAGCCAGTCGTATAATCACTAAGAAGCAAACAACAAAAACGAAGCAATGATATGACCTGGTTTGAAATATGTGCGGCAGGTCCGGGTGAAGCTCCTCTCCCGGCTTGTGACACAGTTCGACGGGATGATGAAAGCTGACGTGCTGGACTTCATCCTGGACGACATCAGGACGAGGAGCGACCTGGCCTTCTCGCTGCTCTATCAGGAGTACAACACCTACCTCAGCCAGCTGCCGTCGGGGCTGCTGGACAGCTACGACCACTGTCTGTACACGCTGCTGTCCGGCCTGCAGGAGAAGCCTGAGCAGAGAGACGGGTGAGAGCACAACACTCTTTACTGCTCCTCAATGCAGCACAGAGCTCCTCCCACTGTTGTCTAGAATTACCCAGTATGCCATTCAGTAGTGTAGTTTTATGAATGTGCAGTCAGTCGTGTTGAAAATATTCTCTTTCACAGATTATCACGTTCATCCAGGTTTATCCTGTTGAATAGATAGTTGTGACATATTAAATGTTTTATATTAATGTTTACGATTCACAGGAGTCCTGCACCAACACTCCACAGCGCTACTACTGGCCAATAATATATTACATCTGCTTGCCAATAAAGTGGCATTCATATCCCTCATCCCCCATCCTTCATTCATGATAATGTCCCACTTTTTGATTTGGCCTGCGAAGGTCATAATAGAGAACTGCTGAACCCCGAACATGTTTAACAATCAGAGCAGAAGTTGTTTTGGTGATGTTCGAATTTCATAAGTAAAAAAGTAAAATATAAAAGCGTATTTTAACCTTAAATCTCCTCCTATTTTGTTCACTGTCACACAGGGAATATGTCAAGGGTTTTTATTGTGAAAGGCAGGGACAGGAAGAAGCGCTTTTAATATTTGCACAGAACAAATCTGGTTTCTGGCACAGATATAGAAATAAAATTTAGCTGAATTGATCTTCTGTTGCTAAACCTGCTTTCAGTTGAGTTACCAGCTGATTTTTGACCGTTTCAGACTTTTCACCAAACTGGTGCTGGAGGCGCCGATCATCACAGAGTCGGCACTGGAAGTCATACGGCGTTACTGTGAGGACGAGGTAAATGGCGGCACCAGTATAATGCTCCTCTTGACTGACATGGGTGGATATGATGGCATATAGTGATGTGATTGGATGATATTTATCAGCTTGGTTTCATCAGTTTTATCTTTTTGAAATGTTAAAAAAACAAAACACGCATTGTGATGAAGCGCTGATGCGCCGCTTCTTCCATTAAAACCTCAGAAAGCAGCACCAAGCAAGGTGGTGGACCATGTTATATACATCTATGGATTGTTGGGTTTGTTGGATTGTAGTTAACGTCCTGTTAACTGTGACCTGTGTTTCAGTCTCGGGTGTATTTGGGCATGACGACGCTGAAAGAGCTCATCGTCAAACGTCCTTCGAGGCAGTTTCAGTATCTGCACGTGCTCCTGGATCTCAGCTCCCATGAAAAGGAGAAGGTGGTGTACGCGTCTTCACCCTGAAATTCCCTCGGGTAGTGTTTTTAAAAGAAAATGTCATTTATTTTTCCTTTTTTTGGGGTTTGTTTTTTTTTTTTTCTCTTAGGTGCGAACCACTGCCTTGGCTTTTCTGAAGCGCATGTACGAGAAGGACCATCTCAGGGACTACATCGAAAAGTTTGCCCTGAACTACCTGCAGCTCCTGGTTCACCCCAACCCTCCGTCTCTGCTCTTCGGGGCCGACAAAGACACAGGTTTGCCTTCAGCATGCACTCAGCAGCCCAGCTTAAAGTTAGGGGTGTGGCCACTTTAACATTTGCCATTCCAGCTAGTGACCACACATTAAATCTGAACAAGAACTTTTTTGTGCTGTTGATGCTTTTTGGAGCATTTTTAGCTGTTTGCTGTTTCTGCTTCAGTTTAAGTGGGAAAAAAACAAGCTTGCTAGCATTGGCTAATTAGCAAATAGCCCGTTAGCACTTTACAATTTTGTACAAATATGGCCACGTCGGGCTACAAAAAAACAACATTATAGCAGCCTAAATGCTGACATTAAGCTGTCCAAGTGTGGAGTACAAAACCATCAGGAGATGTCACAGTGGCTAAGTCCATTTTTTATATACAGAGTGTCTAAGAGTAGCATTTTAGGTGCTTACTAAGTGAGTTGTTCAGACTTTTCTGACCTCCACTCTGTGTTTTTTGCTGAGGCAGAGGTGGCTGCTCCCTGGACTGAAGAGACTGTGAGGCAGTGTCTGTTCCTCTACCTTTCCCTGCTTCCTCTGAACCACCGGCTGGTCCACGAACTCGCCAGCGTCTACACCGAGGCCATCGCTGACATCAAACGCAGCGTGCTTCGAGCCATCGAGCAGCCTGTAAGTCACTCCTCACTTTCATTTCAAGCCCTTTTCGGATTTTTGATCCGCCATTAATTTATATCAAGACTCAAAGTTTGTATAATTAGCGGCGTGGCTGCTGTAAGTAAGAAGTAATGCTCATCTTTCTGAATGTTATTATCAAGTCCTCTTCTGTTCTTTGTTTCTGTAGATCCGTGGGATGGGCATGAACTCTCCTGAGCTGCTGCTTTTGGTGGAAAACTGTCCTAAAGGAGCGGAGACTCTGGTCACTCGATGCCTGCACATTCTCACAGATAAAGGTAAAAACAGGAACCGCAGAATCCAGTTGAATATGCCCCCGTTCTTCTGCTGATGGGTAACATAATTTTTCTCCCTCCACTCAGTGCCTCCATCTCCAGAGCTGGTGGAGAGGGTGCGAGACCTTTACCACAAGCGGGTGCCAGATGTTCGATTCCTGATCCCCGTTATCAACGGGCTGGAAAAGGTAATGATTGTTCTTCATCATCAGGTGAATGACGACAGGTGCTAATTTGGCTTTGTAGCTGTTCATGAACACACTCATTTTACTTTTTATTTAATTATAATTTTGGACTTTTTTTGTGGTTTATATATATATATTTTGGAAAACTGTAAATAATGACCAAATGGCAAAAATAATAATTAGTTGTTGTAGTGTTCATTTTAAAAGGTTTTATTTAAGCTTTTTAAGACAGCCAGGATTTTGTCTGTTTGTACACACGGTCAGAAAAACTTCTGAATTTGAACATATTCAGGTACAAAAACATTGAAAAATCACTGATTTGTGCGTACACACTGTCAGTAAGTAAAGCCAATGAGATGACCACAATAGTTATTGTTGCTGAAGATACACCACGGATAAATATCAGAGCTCACCTGTGAGATGACGTCATGGAGGAATTCCCTCTAACTTTGAGCAACAGCAAAGTGAAGGATATCATCATCATCAGAGCTCATAATTTTTCTGGTTATAGAGCCTCCTTCCACCTTGTTACATTTCTATTTCTATTTACTTAATTACCAAAAAAAAAAGAAAAGGGTAAAAGATTAATTTATAGCTAATATTGTTATTTTGAGTTCTTTTGGCCTCCATAATCGGACTGTGGAACGTGTACTATGAGAACACCTTCAGTGAACCGTTTCCTGTTAAGTTTGGGGGTTTTTCAATCTGGTTTTTCTTGTTTTTCTCGTGCAGAACGAAGTCATCCAGGCTCTTCCCAAACTTATCAAACTGAACCCGATTGTAGTGAAGGAGGTCTTTAACAGGCTGCTGGGGACTCAGCACAGTAAGAGCCCTTCATCACTTTTCTGTCTCGTCTAACTCCTGTGGTGGACTGAGATTTGACTTTTGTGTTTTGCAGGTGAAGGGAGTTCCTCTGTGTCCCCGCTCACTCCAGGCGACCTCCTCATCGCCTTGCACAACATAGACTCAATCAAATGTGACATGAAGTCCATCATAAAAGGTCAGTGAGTCCTCAAACATGGCGTGTCGGTCGTGGACAAACAAACTGTTGTCAGCGTTTAATCTTCAGCATCTGCCCGACAGCTACCAACCTCTGCTTCGGCGAGAAGAATGTGTACACATCTGAAGTTTTGGCGGTGGTGATGCAGCAGCTGATGGAGCAGAACCCCCTCCCCATGCTGCTCATGCGCACTGTCATCCAGTCTCTCACCATGTACCCCCGACTGGGCGGCTTTGTGATGAACATCCTCTCCCGCCTCATCGTCAAGCAGGTCAGCAACACTTTGATCTTGCAGGAAACCAGAGAAGATCATCTGCTGAAGCTAATCTTCTTCCTATTATTTCGCCCTGCAGGTGTGGAAGTATCCAAAGGTGTGGGAGGGATTCGTGAAGTGCTGCCAGAGGACAAAGCCGCAGTCGTTCAGCGTGCTCTTACAGCTGCCGCCCGCTCAGCTCACGAGCGTGTTCGAGCGCTGCCCGGAGATGAGGGCGCCTCTTCTGCAGCACGTCCACTCCTTCACGCCTCACCAGGTGACAGCTGCTTCCACATTTACACACCTCTGAACATTTTACTTCACCCTGAACTTCCATTTCAACCCACTTTCTTTTTTTTCTCTCTGTGTACATAGCAAGCGCACATCCCCGGGTCCATCATGGCGGTCCTGGAAGCAAATAAAAAACCAGAGCCGAAGCCTGCAGAGCCGGTCGTAGAGACAGATGTAACAGATCAAGAGCTACAGGTGATTTTTGAATGTCTTGAATTAGGGCAGTTTATAAACATATTGGCCATCGCCAATCTGTAAAAATTACATTTCCATCCAGCACTGCTTCTTTATTTCTGGTCAGCTAGCTTTTACCTCTTGGCTCCATTATCTCAATAATGCAATTAACGTGACATCTTCCTACAGATGGAAGCAGCTCCAGCTCCTTCAGTTGTAGAAGAGGCACCAAAAGAGCCAGAAACAACAGTCCAGCTGGAGCCCGTCACTCAGAAAGATGAAGAAGAGCCGATGGAGCAAGAAGAGTCTGAACCAGCAATACAGGAAGAGACACTTAATATCTCACAGGTAAAAAGGAAACTACGACAAGTTAAAGGCTTTAAAAGCGGCTTCAGCACCAGAGGTAATTTAGATTGCAGATAATACAAAAGGTCGGATGTTTGAGGTTTTAAAGTAAATATAAACTGCTGTGAATTGAGGATTTATTTTTATTGTAGTGCATAACTGAATTCAAGTTTGGTTAAAACTGAATGTAAGAAAGCAAAATTTTATTTAAGAGCACAAAGGAAACCTTGTTGCTTGCTTCCAAAAAACAAGCAACAATGAAAAACATCTAAAATAAAAGGAGTGCTAATAAAAAAATAAAGATCAACAAAAGTCCTGAAAAATAAAATAAAACATGCATATAAAACATAAAATTCATTAAAAAAGCAAAAATCTGGTAAAATAATAACTAGAACAGGAAGTAGACCACTGAAAAGGCTAAACAGGAATACCAGCTGTAACTTACTTACAACTCCAGCTCTGGAAAGTCATAAAATTTAGCTCAAATAACCAGGAGTTCTAAAAGTTTGAACGTAGAAAGTTAATATCATCCTGTATATATTCTGAAAGTGTGTCAGCAGGGCTTAAATAATCAAGTTACAGTGAAGTATACAGTTGAGTATCATCGGGATAGTTTCAGTAACACACTTCTTTTAAGTTAAACTGTAGTGGTCCTACAGTTGAACCCTGTGGAATACCACATTTCCATGAGCTAAAATTTGCAAAGGAAAAGCTAAAATCACAGCATTAGCTAAGATAAAATCCAATCCAGTGCTAATCCAGAAAAAGACACTCTGGCACTGTCACAATTTAATCTCATGTCTTTAATAACTGTGACGGTGATGTTTCTTTGCTGTGGCTGGATTCTTAGGGCCCTGCATGCCATTCATAGGTAGTCGTTTAATGCTTTTGATTTTCTCCAGGTGGAGTCGGAGGCTGAGACCCCGGTACCTGAACCAGAACCAGTAGAGGAGCCAATGGAGGAATCTCAGCCCGAACCTTCAGAGGAGCCAGAGCCCGAAAAAGACACTGAAGCTGATGACGTCACAAAGGAGGCCGGAAACACCAGCGAGGATGTAGAATAAGGATGCACTCAGTTTTCAGGATTTCTGTTTTGTATTTTGTATTTGTAGGAAGAATATCAGCTCATTTTGTGTATGGAAAGCATTCCACGTCATAATAAGTTGGTAAATAAATCAGCACACTGGTTTAACGTAAGTTTTGACGCCGTTCAATTACTGATCAATGTCATAAATCTGTAGTGCACCTCCCACAGTCCAAAGACATCCATTTGAGGGTTAATTGGCTGTAGGTGTATGTACATCCTCTCTATACGCTTCCACTCCAGCTCAAACACATTAACACTAGGAAGGCCCAGAGCCCAGCCATTTGGCTTTTCTACCTTTAAAACCCGGAGAGCAGCCAAATGGCTGGTAGGCTTTTAGCTAAGCTTTAGCTTCAGGCAAGTGGAAGCTAAATTGGCTAGTCATTCATATGTAAATTGGGTTGTTACCTGGGAATTCTGGAGGGAGGGGAGTGGGGGTGTGTGGATGAGGGGGTGGGGGAGCTGCTAAAAGCGGTGAGCTTCCTTTTGTTTCATCTTGATGCATTCTCAATCATCCAGGGAAACAAATCTCCAAAAGTCACCAACTTGGAGTGTTTCAGTTTGCCATCTTAGGGAGAAATCAACACACATGGGTGTAGGTCCTTTGTTGCTGAGATTTATTGATAAAAACAGTACAAAAAATCAACCATTTGTACACATTTTTACAAATAATTATAAAAAGTGAGTGAGTACATTTCAACATTTTCAGCAATCACTCACAATCCTGGCACTGCCATGGTATCTGTAGTCTGCATTTACCACATGTGTATCTGTTGCAGTGAACACATCGCACAGTGGCATGATTGTTCTTGCAATTGTGTTTGACCTGACACATGGCTCTTTTTCCAGGGCTCGGTGTGGAGGGTTGTGTCAAAGGCAACTGTTCTTTTCTTGCCTTCTTCGCAGCTACATGAGAGTGAGCTAACTCCCTTGCAAGCTCCACCAGGAAGTCCACCCGTCTTTCCTTCGTCCCGGAGCATGCTTGATACAGCACATGTGCATTCAGTGCTGCCATGTCAATCATGTTATAAAACACGGCAACTGGCCAGCGCCGTGTTCCTCTGCGGACAGTGTACTCCCGAACCATCTGGTCCATCACATCCACGCCACACTTTGTTTTGTTGTAAAGGGTGACAGTGTTTGGCTTCCTTTTGGTAGTGTTATCAGTCTGAACCACGCCGTGCATGCTGCTAAGAATATAGACTGTCTTCTTCCGTTTGGCCGCATACGCCGTCAGCGTGGCAGCAGATGTTGAAAACACCTAAGAAATAAGATAAATTGTTATTTCCATAGCACTTTTACACACAATGAAACACATAAACATAGAACCAGAAAAGACCTGCAACATACCTGAGTGGTGAATTCATTGCGATCTGTCTGTCTAGTGGATTGAGGAATTTCCCTGCGAATCTTGTTGACTGTGCCGAGGATGGTGGTTTTCCGTCTAAGAAGTTTTTGCGCAAGTGAAAGCGATGTGAAAAAGGAGGAGATACTGGACCTTCCCATTGCTCACAATTTGAATTTGTTCACACTGCAGATGAGGAGACTGCTTCTCCACCTAAAAAGAGAGCTTGTTTGGGGACTGAGACAGCGAAAGATGGCACAGTGTGGCGTGAAGAACAGGTGGGGACCTGTCTCCCTTTCATTGTGTGTAAAAGTGCTATGGAAATAACAATTTATCTTATTTCTTAGGTGTTTTCAACCTCTGCTGCCACGCTGACGGCGTATGCGGCCAAACGGAAGAAGACAGTCTATATTCTTAGCAGCATGCACGGCGTGGTTCAGACTGATAACACTACCAAAAGGAAGCCAAACACTGTCACCCTTTACAACAAAACAAAGTGTGGCGTGGATGTGATGGACCAGATGGTTCGGGAGTACACTGTCCGCAGAGGAACACGGCGCTGGCCAGTTGCCGTGTTTTATAACATGATTGACATGGCAGCACTGAATGCACATGTGCTGTATCAAGCATGCTCCGGGACGAAGGAAAGACGGGTGGACTTCCTGGTGGAGCTTGCAAGGGAGTTAGCTCACTCTCATGTAGCTGCGAAGAAGGCAAGAAAAGAACAGTTGCCTTTGACACAACCCTCCACACCGAGCCCTGGAAAAAGAGCCATGTGTCAGGTCAAACACAATTGCAAGAACAATCATGCCACTGTGCGATGTGTTCACTGCAACAGATACACATGTGGTAAATGCAGACTACAGATACCATGGCAGTGCCAGGATTGTGAGTGATTGCTGAAAATGTTGAAATGTACTCACTCACTTTTTATAATTATTTGTAAAAATGTGTACAAATGGTTGATTTTTTGTACTGTTTTTATCAATAAATCTCAGCAACAAAGGACCTACACCCATGTGTGTTGATTTCTCCCTAAGATGGCAAACTGAAACACTCCAAGTTGGTGACTTTTGGAGATTTGTTTCCCTGGATGATTGAGAATGCATCAAGATGAAACAAAAGGAAGCTCACCGCTTTTAGCAGCTCCCCCACCCCCTCATCCACACACCCCCACTCCCCTCCCTCCAGAATTCCCAGGTAACAACCCAATTTACATATGAATGACTAGCCAATTTAGCTTCCACTTGCCTGAAGCTAAAGCTTAGCTAAAAGCCTACCAGCCATTTGGCTGCTCTCCGGGTTTTAAAGGTAGAAAGGTAGAAGCCTGGGCCTTCCTAGTGTTAAAGGTACTTTCAGTAACCACTTTCAGCAAAATGTAGCTAAAAATTCAACCACCAGGGGGCATTGTTTACCAGTTTGTTTGCTTTTTAAAAAAATACATTTAGCTGTTGAATTTTCTCTTTTAGCCTTTATTATGTTTCCTTATGAGGTCTTTTAAATACATGTGTGATTAAATATTGTGGGACCTTTGAGGGAGAATTGAGGAAACATCAACATCTAACATCCACATCTTGATCTCTAAAGAGCTGCATTGGGTGTTTCGATTTAAATAACTGCTGTAGGTAGTGGTTTTGTGGCGTAATAAAATCTCTAGAGATCTCTCAGTGTGGGCAGCTGTGCGAAGAAGCTTCCAGGCGAAAGCAGAGCTGATGTTCCGATATGCTTTGAAGGTAAAGGATTTAACCACTGCAGTAAATCTAATTGACCACTAGATGGAGACAAATACACAAGTTCTTTATCTGGGTTTGGATAAAAAATGTAATAAAAAATTTCTCACTGGATCTCTGATACAAAAGCATAATTAACTCAGTAGATGTTGAAGTTTATCTCAGCTTAAAACATCAACATTTTACAGACTTGTGATTAACAGGTATTTATATAATGAGCATGTCCTGATTAATCCTCATTTCTGACTCCAGTCGTGATCATAATTTAACTGGACTGAATGTTTGATTTAACTCATCAGGAACATGTTTTCGGAAGCCAAAAACCAAAGGGAGACGTGGCTGTCTTCTCATTGACTTCTACAGGATCAGAAGTCTTACAGCGTCTGACGAGTCGCTGCCCCCTGCAGGCCATTAGAGAAAATGTAGCTGGCTTCTCTTTCATGTCTGAGTTTTAAATTCATTTCCAAGGTGTAATAAAAAGTTGGCTTCATTCTCCTCTGTCCTTTTTGATGTGGTCATCCATGCTGTGAAGATCCTCACACTCCCTGCTTAGAACTCCTCTGTACACCTCGAATCGATGGTTCAGATCTTTCTGAGTGTGGATTTTGAACTTTGACCCTAACGCCCCGTCAGCTGAAGTGACTCCGTAGAAAACCCTACCGATCCGAGAGTGAACGAGGGCCATGGCACACATCACACAAGGTTCCCTCGTCACGTAAAGGTCGTACCCGGTGCAAATGTACGGCTGAGTGCCGTTCTCTATCTGGGCCTCCGTTTGAACTGAGCTCGCTGAAGTAAACCTGCAGGCGGGGTAACTGTCAAAACCATAAAACCCACCGCCCTGACTCCGAGCTACAAGGTCGATGACGACCATGACAGCGTGATGAAGAGGGTGCTTGCGTCTGCAGTCGTGGCCGACTGCAATGATCCTCTCCGTCTTTGGGTCGACCACCACAGCCCCGATGGCCTCCATCCCCGCCACGCCTCCTTCTCTGGCTGCAGTCACAGCGGACGCCATGTAGGCGTGTATCCTTTCCTTCTGATGGTGGCTGAAGAGCTCTCCTCTCAGGGCGACTGTCACCTGCTTGTCCTCGTGAAAGGACGTGGGCCAGTGTTGGCTCGCTAACTCAAACTGGGGTCGGGTCAAAGGGGCACGAGCGGGAACCTTAACCACAAAAGGCTCGCCCAACCCGTTGCAATTTATTCCACCTGAGGGCAGCAGAGAGTCAATGCTAACCACCTGCATTTTTGGCACATCACTGACGAGGCACACGAGGACTTCCAGGGGGTGGGGTCTCTCGCTGCACGGCCGCACCCTCTTGACGTGCTGAAGGCCGCTCAGCGGACAGAGGCTGTTCAATTCCCTGACGAGCCGAGACGTCTCCTTCTTGTCGAGGATGGGCGCAGCGTACACCTCCACCAGCTCGACATCCTGCGACTGCTCATCTGACAGGACTGGAAGGGCGACCCAGGAGTCGACATCACACGGCGAGCCTTTCCAGCGCTTCATCGGCGGCTCTGATCTCCCGGTATCGTCCTGTCAGCACATGACAAAACCTTCAGTTACTCATCAAACCTGGCTTCCAGCAGGGACGGCTCTCCCAGAAATCATGTTTGCAGGGTTTCCCTCCAACCTTCAATGTTTTAACCTTCTCAGTGTGGTGGGAGTGAAGATGGAGATATTGACATTTTTTCCCATAAATCAAGCCATGTTTATTAAAAAAAAACTGCAAATCTTTATTTAATAAATAATTAAAATGAAGATTATTAGTATTGATTCAAAACCATCCTCCCAAGTTGAGCTTATGACAAATATAAATAACAGGGGAGTTGCACTTTAAAGTAAATATGTAAACACTGCCCCCTGGTGGACAACCTACATATGACATCATCTCCATTATGTAGTTTCTAACTAGGAAACACACCTGTATACACGAGACAAATTAACAGGTACCGTGAGGGGTTTTGTATTTCTCTTATCTCTCGTTGATCAACAATAAAACATGAAAACTCAAACTGACGTTCATTCACATTTCTTCATTTAAGCAAAACTGTGTTTTTATGGATTCAAACCACCTCGAGTATCTCTGGGTCCACGTTACTCTGATCTCCAAAATGTTTCACTCATTCTGTTTAACTCCCTTTATGTGGTGGCGTAATAGCCAAAACTTGAAGTCATGCTTTTCTGATCAAGTGTTTCACACTGTTGTGGAGGAACTTTGACCCACCCTTTCTTTACAGCGTTGGCTTCAGTTCTCTGGTGTTTGCAGACATTCATTTATGCACAGACCTCTAACACTGCTCAGATGCAGCTTTGCTAACTTAAGCCGTGCTGCCATGTTCTTTTTAGAGAGAAAAGGCTTTCTCCAGGTAACCCTTCCAAACAAAGCATATTTCTTCAGCCTTGAACTTTAACCTTTAGCTGCCTGAAGCCGGTTGGGTCCGACATGGAGCTCTTGGATTTTTTTTCTCTAAGTATTTCTCAGTCTGACCTTGGAGTGAATGTGTTGGGGTATCTACTCCTGGGAAGATTGTTGGATTGTGTTAACACACCTGAATGCTCCAGACGATAGTTATTCCGAATTCGTGTGGAAGCGATGAGGACATACTGAGTTTTCACAGCACTGTTTCTTCACTTTTGTTCAGTTTATGTTAAATAATGAGACGGTGTAATGTGTCATGTTTTGTTGCTCATCTATTTAAATCATTTTAAGACCTGCTGATACGTAAAACCACAGGAATGGCCGTGCTTGTTTAATCGCTCTGTCCACTACTTCTAATGGAAGTTTTGCATGACCTGTGTGACTTTAAAGTTCAGCTCTTTGAGTATCCGGCCTCTGCTGGACTTTTAAACTGTGTCTCACGCCCATGCTGGCAGCACATGGTGGTGCATCACTTTACTAAGACAGACTAACAGACTGGTGGATGTGTTTGTAAGCAAACCCACGGCGCACACACCGCTTATGGTCGTATTTATTTTCATCTGTCACATAAACAAACATCTGATGAACTCCAAATAAATTATTCCAGGTGTGAAAGTGCATCAGATTACTTGATTAAAACATAAAACTTAAAGACTCAGTGGTGATCAGTTCTGGTCGTTTTACACACAGATGCTAAAATCCTTTTAATATTCACTCGGTGAATCCATCTGAACTAAAACTCCATCACTGTGCTGTAGTGTCAGCTCTATCGCTCTTCATCGCTTTCCCAGCATCAGCTTCGTCTTGATGACCTTGGGCACGTGCCGTATGGTCAGAGACACCCTGGTGCCTCGGTTCAGCTCCTCACCCAGTTGCGCCCCGGCGGCAGACAGGTTCACCACCTTCTCGGTCAGCGTGTCCTGCTCGCGCCCCTGGATACCGTGAAGGAGGCGCTGGTACATTTCATCCTGCAGGATGAGAAGGCTTCGTGGCCTTACCAGAAGCGAGAACAGGAAGCGGCTCTCCGCTGTCTGCGGTGCGGCGCCCTCAGTGCTGCTGAGCGGCATATAGAAGTCCAGCAGGGTGTGAGAGCCCAGGCTGATGGTGGTGACGGTGGGGTGGTACAGCGGCCCATCCTCGTGGGGCATGATCCCCTCTCCTGGTTTATACTCATTCACCAGCACGTGATTGGCCGTTTTCCCACTGAACGTGCCCAGAGACGAAATCTTCTCACAGTACGTCTGGAGCCAATCGGGAAGCCGCTCTCCCAGCATGCCTTTTGGGTGTGGTAACCCTCCCCAGTTCTGGAGCCTCCGGCCCGACAACTGAGTCCACTTAGTCTTTGGAGACCTGTAGACCTGCTGGAGGAGGTACGACTCCTCGTCCTCAGATATGAAATCTGGAACACAATACGCTGTGGGCGGAGCTTCGCTTACGACAAACTGCTTCAACTCCTCCAAAATACATGCTGGGCGCTCCATGCCTCCTTAAGAAAGTTAACATGAAACTCATTAAAACCCAGAAAAAAAAAATAAAAATAATAAAGCAGTCTTTCTGTGGTTCACTAATATTTATATTAAATTAGTTGTTTTTTTTAAAAAGTTTAAGTTTATTAAAATGAATTAAATACATTTTTTATTTTAAAAAGGTACATTTTCAGTTATTTTTATACTAAATTAATGAGAAGTAATGAATACTCTGCTGCATTCCCATGTTTTTTCTCTAAAATTACAATTGAGATTTATTTTCCCCTTCCCCTTAGACTTAAACTTACTTTAAAATTCAGATTTTTATTCATAAAATGAATGAAATTAAAGTTGTAAACTTGTGAATTTTAATCTCTGAATTTCTGTCCATAGAGTTAGAAAAGCCTTTTTTTTTTTTTTTTTTTTTAAATCCGATGAATTTCCTCTCTGTGTCCACAGCCCATCATACACGGAGCTTCGCTCAGACTGAATGATCATTAAAACCTTTCACTCACTCAACAGCAGGCTTTTGTTTGTTCTGCAGTTAAAAACAGAAAAATTCGAGAAAAACAAGGAAAAGAAACACGACGCTGCCTTTAAAGTCGCGGGTCACGCGAGCTCCAGTGTCGTAAAAACTTTTTTCTCGACATCCAAATCCGATGATTTTTGGTCAGCAAAAACCAACAACACCAAGCTTTAAAGTTAGTGTGCGTGTGTGTGTAATTGCTCGTTAAATTAAGTGCTAAAACGGCGCTGTGTGAGTTTATGACTCCGTGAAAGAAAGATAGATAAATAATAGTTTTATTTAAGTCAAATAAATTCTTATGAATATTGTGCCTTTGTAAAAGAATTCCTACCTTTCACATTAATATCGGTTACATTTTTATTTCTTGAATTATTTACCGCAAAACAGAAATCCGACATTCTGTGTGGCCCCAAAGGCAACGCAAAGGCAAGTTTACTGTACGGAAACGGGCGATTTTGAAAAGAATTCCGGGTTTAGAGGCTACTCGATACCTGCAGGAACTCTAAAAACGGCACACTGCGACGGAGAGCATGCAGAAGAACCTGATTTACCTGGTTAGACATAAATAATCTGATGAAAATTCCGTTTCTTCAGGTAAAATCCCAACAGCCCGACGCCATCCGCAATAACGCGTTTGTGCACCGAAATAAAATGTCCGGAAGAGAAAGAAGCGTCGACTTTTTGGACCTGTGCCTTATTTTTTCGAAATACGTTTTCTATTATTGAGTTTATAGAAATGTTTTAAGTAGTATTAATGCCAAATTTGTTGATTCGCCTTTTTGTTGTCAGTTTTGTGTTTTTAATCACAGAGTTTGGGGTAGTCGGAATTATTTACATGTAGCACAGCGAGACGAAGCAGGACAGAAACTTGGGTTAACCCACGTTTTCTGGACAGATACAGTTGTTTATCATGCTTCCTGAACTCTAAGAACTTATTCATGGCTTACCATTATGTTAGTTTAATGTCTGGAGGAACTGCTGTGAAGTCACCCTGAGGTATTACCTGCCTGTCCTCACAGGTGTGACTAGTTCGGGAAGATGTTTCGCAGTAAAGTGAAGGCTCTGAGGCTGCTGCAGCTCGGATACACACTCCGTCACACTGCTTCCTGCTCTAGGTTGGTTCTGGGCATCGAGACCAGCTGTGATGACACGGGAGCGGCTGTGCTGGATGAGACTGGCGCCATACTGGGAGAGTCTCTGCATTCACAGAAGGAGGTGCATCTCAGGTAGGTGTCAGAGGTCAAGGTCACTGCTTGTTAGGGGCTGTAAAAAACTGGCAGCGATCGTCATAGATAAACAGAGTAACCTGACATGCTCTCAAACCTGCAGGACTGGAGGCATCATCCCTACCGTGGCCCAGCAGCTCCACAGGGAGAACATTGAGCGTGTGGTCCAGGAGGCTTTGGAGAGGAGTGGCGTGGCCCCAAGCCAGTTGGCCGCCATCGCCACCACAGTGAAGCCCGGGCTGGCCCTGAGCTTGGGTGTCGGACTTGAGTTCACTCGGCAGTTGGTGAGGCGGCATGACAAGCCATTCATCCCCATCCACCACATGGAGGCCCACGCCCTGACTGTGAGGATGCTCCAGCCCGTCAGCTTCCCCTTCCTGGTGCTGCTCGTGTCCGGAGGCCACTCACTCCTCGCTGTGGCCCGGGGAGTTGATGACTTCCTGCTTTTGGGTCACGCTCTGGATGAAGCTCCCGGAGATACTCTAGATAAAGTGAGACCGTAATGACATACAAAACTAATTTACATGTTTAGGATAGACTAGAATCCCGTTATTTGTAAGTCCCCTCTGTAAGGGCCTGTGGTCACTTTGTTAAGAAGTCCCAAATTTGAGACTAAAAACAGCGTTCATACACGACCCCTGATGTTCGAGGTGTGTCAGTGCAGCGCAGAGGGTGGTATTGACCTGTTAGTCCAGGGTGGCAGGAAGTGAAGATGTGACCTTTACAAGCATTTCATCAGAGCGGGGCTGAGAGCTACAGGTCTGAGGTCATTAACCCGGCCTTTGTAAAGTTATCAAGGTGTCGTCCACATGATGAATTAGTTTTGTGACATTGCCACACACACCTGTGGGGACCAGTTGGCATGGTGACTGCAGACTGAGAAATGTTAGAGACCCTGCTGTCTGACAGACTCAGATACAGGGAGACAGATTAGGATTTGGGATCCTGGAGAAGGAAGTCCACAAAATCAAAAGCACAAGAAGTTGAGAAAATCTTTCACTTCCAAAACACAAAATCCTGATTTTTCATGTCCGTAGTGTGTTTTACATAAAAGTGATCCAGGATAGGGACCACTGGGGAGGCTGGGCTCAGGAAGGATCAATGAGAGAACCTTGAGTCCTTTCACAATAAGAGCAATACTGAAAATCAGACGAAAAATTTTTTTCAGTCTTCATATATAACCATTGGGGTTATCTTTATCTCCCCAATGGTTATTCATATTCCATTAAATGATAGCTTTTTGTAATTTTACACATTTACTTCTTACAATTTAAGCTCAAAGAGACGTGCTGACAGATTTCTCAAGATATTTCATTGATTAAACGTGTAGTTACATTTCTGTATACTTCAGCAAGAGGTGTTTCACTGGTCTAGCCCACATGAGATCAAAGCAAGAGAGTTGCTGGAAGTTTGAGAAACATCAACAGCCTCAGTTCTTTATGCAGATGAAACTTTTTGTGACCTACAGGTGGCGAGACGTTTGTCCCTCGTCAAACACCCGCAGTGCTCCTCGCTGAGCGGAGGCCAGGCCATAGAGCTGCTCGCTCGGGACGGCGATAGGACGAAGTTCTCTTTCAGGACACCAATGGGACAAACGCACGACTGCTGCTTTTCCTTTGCTGGACTCAGAAATCAGATTACGATGATGATAATGAAAAAAGAAGCAGAGGAAGGTACGAGCCCCGTTTCCCCCATAACGCCTGCAGCAGCGATTCACCTCTGACTTTTAGGCTCTCCTCCCCTCCCTCTGTAGGTGTGGAAGAGGGGACACTGCTGAAATGTGTGAATGATATTGCAGCTGCCGCTCAGCACACCGTCGCCGCCCACCTGGCGAAGCGCACACACCGCGCCATCCTGTTCTGCAAGGCAAACGGCCTGCTGCCGCCGAGCAGCCCCACCTTGGTGAGTTTGCTGGGATATCCCCACCCACCTGCAGCCAGTCAGAAGAAAATTGTCTCAAAGAAGGATTATTTTGAACTGTGAATCATGCAAAGCTGAAATCTTTAGAATGGTTTTAAAGCTTCCTGAGCTTAAAGTGCTTTAACCTTAACTTTTCTTTCTATAGTCACATTCACCTTTCAGTCACAGGATCATTACTTATTATACCTTACCTTATTTTGTCTCATGTTCACTGGTGGATGTTCATATTAAACAAGATCTAAATTTCTGGTAATGAGGTCGGTTTCTGTACAAACGATCCTCGGGAGCCAAAGATTTCTTCCATAGATTTAATAAACATGTCTCTGTTTGTGCTGCTTTCTTATAATGTGTTCACAGTGAAAATAATATAAAGTAAAACTAGTCCTTTACTTTACATTGATTTACGTTTAGGTGCTTTCTGGGGGAGTTGCGAGCAACCAGTACATCCGAAAAGCTCTGACGATTGTCACGGAGATGACCGGTCTGCATCTGATCTGCCCTCCTGCAAAGTTCTGCACTGACAACGGAGTGATGATTGCATGGTGCATTTACTGTCCTGTCAGCCAATCGGATTAAATTTTCTTAGATTAGGATGAGAAAAACATTTTCCTTAATTTTTCATTTTTAAAACTAGGAACGGCGTGGAGCGGCTGAGAGAAGGAAAAGGGATCCTGGCTCCAGATGTTGACGTTTGCTACGAGCCAAGGTCAGTTTATTTATTCACGAGGTTTATTTTATTGTTCTTTTAAGTTTTCTTTCTAAAGTGTGTGTCGTCGTCCCCCCGGTTAAATCGACACTGGCTCATTGATGCTGTGTTGCAGGGCCCCGCTGGGCGTTGACATCACAGCGGAGGTGAAGGCCGCCGCGATCAGGCTGCCACCCTTAAAGATGAAGATCCCTAGCTGATGTCATTGTCATTGCGATTTCCCAAAGCAGTGTATAACAGTACTGTATCTAAAAAGGACATTATACAGATATTTATTAATAAATATTTTTTCTGAAACCGGTTTTGTTGAAAAAAAAGTATTTCTTTTATTTATTAAATTTTTTTACTTTTAAATGTTTTCATATTTATTTATAAACGTTTCAGTAGCTAGATGGATATTTTTTGTCCTATTGATTTATTAGTGAGTTGGTTTTTTATTTAGGATTTTGGCACTCTCAGTCCTCCATACTAAGGAGGCTGAATACAGATTTTCCTCCTCTTCGTTCATCTGTTCCCTCTGCATACACACAAACACAGATCTGACCACACCAAGACAAAAACACAATTTTATTATCAGTTATGTTCACTTGTGTCACAGTTCATTCTTTTACACACAGATGTTTACAGACGTGGTTTCTGAGAGAAACACTGCTGATCCGGGGAGCTGTGAGGCCCGGAGGCAGCCGGGATCCTCTGAGCTGTTTGTTCTTGTGTTCATCTTAAAAGACTTTATCACATGGCTGATTGCAGGACGTTGTGCAATCCTTCGGTTTTGGCTGAAAGTTGAATCAAAGTTCAGAAAACTTGAAGGAAAAAAACCTTTAAATGGCAAAATATATAGTGGTGTTTGCACATTTTCACAGGTGCTGCACATATTCTTACTTTCAGACTGAACTCGAGCTCGCTCAGCTTTACTTGTTGTCTGCTTCCTAAAGGAAAAATCTGCCCTAAAACAACATTTGGAGCTTAGCCTATCCTACAAAGCAAGTAACTTTAGGTTAAAGTTGGAGGTTTTCAGCAGTTCACTTCTACCATGAGTGCGCTGCCATGGTAACCTATGCTGCAGATATGAAATCACCACCTTCTGACCAATCAGTTCTCCTGGAAATCCGTCACCATTCCTAGAAGACCTCGGAGTGCAAACAGCAAGAGAGTCTCAAGTTTTTGTCTTTATCTGATGACCGTAAGTAAAAAATGGAAATTCTTGGAAGCAAATTTATTACTCGCCTTTCTGCCTGTTTGCTACAAACAATTCAGTCAACTTTATTGTTCTGAAAGCTTTAAGATAGTATGACAGGGCGGCTAAGCCATGCACACCTTAAAGGCTTGACCTTTTTGCCAGTTTGAATTTTTTTTCTATTTATTCTTTACTTGCTCTTAGAACATTAAACAGTGCAGGCTGCAAATGAAAGAATAAGGCTGAGACTGTGGTACGTGCATCCAAACAACTTAAAGGAATAACTAAATAATCTTCTGTCTTAATAGAACAGCTCTGAGTTTTCAGAATTTTACTACCATACGGCTCTTTTCTTCTCACACACTGCTGCTGTCATGTTTCCATCGGCATTTGCTGCCAGTACACCTGTGCATGTTCGCGAGTGGTCAAATCCTGGCTCTTTCATGTGAGCATACTCATACCTAGACTGATAAACCCCAGGATGACTTATCGAGACGATAGCCACCTAGCCTGATTAGGTTAAGTGAAGCTACATAAGGAAAAGATTGCTTCGTAGAAAAAGGCCCCAGAATTTTAATCCCATTTAGTGTTTCCATGTCACTACTGATTATTTGGGGGGCCTCTTTTACCCATTTTCCACCGGAAGCAGCCCTCAGATGTTTCCTCCTCAGCCCAAATTTCTGTTAGAAACCACAGACTGTATAGAAAATGGTCTGCAAGTGCCTTAAACCTGAATTTGTTTCAGCAGTCACCAGAGGGCGCTACCTGTGGTTTCACAAAGACAGGTCCTGTGAAATCATGGGCATGCTTCAGCTTTAACTTGTTTCTGGTGAAGAGCAGCCATTAGCCTTTTATAAATTTCAAAGACTATATTGGCAAATATGCAAAGAGCTCCAGGCTGATCACACTTGTGTGGGGTTGTGCTGGTCCACCTGGTTTTTCAAGGACTGACCATTGATTATGGATCAGATTAAGATTTATGGGGTTTCCAAACTCTTGAGTCAACATTTTAAGCTGTAAAATGCACAGACTATCACCAAACTGAAGCTGATATTTCAGGATACTTTTACTGTGGTCAGTCCTTAAAAAAAGCAGATGGACCAGCAATAGCAACGGCTGATTTCAGAGTAGCTAAGTCCATCTTTTACACGGTCTAGAAACACTGGAATGAAGGGTACTCACACCAGTGACGATGTGGGCTGGTTCTCAAAGGCAGAAATGGCTTCACGTCAGTGGGAAACAGGTAACAAGTCACTGGCCCATTATTTCCACCGCAAACATTTTCCAAATCATTACAACGACAAAATGGGTCAAAATAACCGCTAAAGAGGAAGAAACCCCCTCACATGCTCGCTTCTGCAGGCCTGAATTTACATGTTCAAAAGGCTTTGCGGGAAAAACAGGAAACTTCCAGATGAAGAAGAAGTGGTGAGTCTGTTTGACGGAAAGTGACTGAAAAAGTGTACACATCTAACAGTGGAAGTGTGTGTGTGTGTGTGTGTATTCCCTTTAGTTTCCTCTCTAAATAACACACAAACTAAAAAAAAAACAAACAGTGCTAGAGCTCATCATGCTGATAAATGTTATACTCCTTCGCACTGATCACGCCATCTCTGTCGCCGTCGTTCTTGTAGAAGATATCGTCTATAAGCTTCTCGTAGAAAGGGTCGTCGCGCGGCTTCCCCCCTTTTTCATACTCCAGCTTCAAATATTCTTTCACCTGGAAACAGAGAAACACCTTAGAGTAAACTGTGAATTTTAATAACGCCGCCCTCACGCTGTGCCTGACAGGAAACGTATCACATATATATATATGTTATAGAAACCTCAGCAGCTGGTTCTCCTGTTTTCTTTCAGTATTACCCATCCAGACAACATGCGTGCTAGAAGCTTCTTGGTACTGCAGTTAATAATTTAAAGATAAAATAGAGATAATGAGCATAATATGCAACCTTTATTCTTTATGAGGCGACTATATGTGAAGGAGTGGAAATATGCACTATGATAAACATGCAAGGTACATAATCTCAGGTAGGGCTGGTGAAAACAGGTTGATGTGTTACTGCACTGGCAGGATTATTAGTCAGATTATCAAGTTTGGGATAATTTAAATTTAAACCACGAGATCAGCCTCTGCAGAAGTAAAGACGCGGGTTTATTTTAAGAAAACCATCACTTTCTGTTCCAGAATCACATGACAGGAACAAGATTGTGTTTGTGAGTTTGCATGAAACTGGAGACTGCAGGAGATTAGCCGATTCTAACGTAACGGGACATTTCGCCACAGAATCACATATTTTTACGCTAGACAAAGGGTTTTTTGGCTGTTTTTTTTTTTTTTTGGTTGAACCCCAGTTTTTTGCCTTTAATGCCACACGTTTACCCACATACACCAGAGTGGTAGAGTCGTGTGCGAAAAGAGACCAACTAAGCACATTTCATGTAGAGCTGGATCCTGTTTTATTACATAACAATCATGTAGTTTGTTCTCTCAGTTTCATGACTGGTATTACAGAGAAACAAATTTGTAGGAAGGTCTTTTCTATGCATGTTTAAGCTGCACGCACACAGATGGGCCAGGTGCTAATTTGTATCTCCTAATAACCCTGATTTTCAGCATAAAACAAGCCCATTCTGCTCGACTGCTTATCTGATTCTTAAGATATGATGACCCTGTTTCCAGGCTCTTGCCTTATTAATGTGCTGCAGTTTTTTGTCTTTTCACTTTTCTATTCAGTCATTTAGGACTGAAGGTGCATTCAGACCTGGAACTGAAGACTAATGTCCGGCTGAATAAGTGGAATTGGGATCATCTGTCATCGGATTACAGAGGACTTATTTTATGATAGAAAGCATGAGCTGAACCAACTGTGTCCTTGCTTTTATTGTAATTACCAGGTTATAAAATAAAGTTACCTCTGCCTTTGAGAGACTCTTGTCTTTATCGAGGTCCATCCTTCCAAAAGCCTCCATGGTGCGTGGTCCCTTGGACACAGAGAGGACCTCCACCTCAAAGACCACGGTGGCATTAGGAGGCACCGGACCTGTTTAAAACATCAACATTTTAAATGACCGATGATTCATTATCATTGAAGAAGTTTATCAGATTGGTGGCTCAGCTGCTGATTTCAGATTTTTGTGCTGAGTTGAATAAAACAGCAGATACCGACAGAGAAACATTAATCACTGAGTAACATGGTAGTGACTTTAATCAGTGCAAAATATAAAGGCATGGAAGTACGCAGTAGGTTTGGTGCATTGTTTGTACTATCAAGGAGAATAGGTGTGTGTTTAAAAATGTGATTTGAGAGCAAAACTATAGACGCTGCTCTGAAGCTTAAAGAAAAATATGTGTGTTGAAAATGTGAATCTAAAGGTTTACACAAGCCCCAAGAGACCAGAAGATTTTTTTAAACTGATCTTATGTAAAAATTCATGTACGGCTGCTTACGTCTGTTTTTACCTCATTAAATTACACAATGCAGAAAAAGTCTAAAGTGTCAAAACTGCAGTTCCCCTAATGTCCACTTGAAGCTCCAGCAGTGACTCAGTCTCCATACACTTCTATGTTAAAATGTCCAGACTTTACAGCAGAAACAAACACGTTTACATCCTGATACAAAATCTGCTTTGGTCTCCATAGCTAATTCCCCCTATGTCACAGCTCTGCAACACACAACTGCATCTTCAGCATGAGTAACTATGGACATTACAATCTGTTACAAAAGACACGATGTTAATGAAAAATGTGAGCATGATGGGACCAAGTATACTTGTGGAACTCCAGGATGGTAACTTCAGGCACAGGAAGCCCTGCTACTACCATTTACAGCAATATTAACCCAAACCTTATAACCTCTGGCTCCACCCACTAAATTACATTAAGGCTAAGTTTGTATTATGTGAGCCGTCGCCTCTAATAGTAATTATCTGACAAATAATATG
The DNA here is from genome assembly GCF_964374335.1 of Astatotilapia calliptera. Classification (NCBI taxonomy): domain Eukaryota; kingdom Metazoa; phylum Chordata; class Actinopteri; order Cichliformes; family Cichlidae; genus Astatotilapia; species Astatotilapia calliptera. The sequence goes on from NC_137437.1 coordinate 31,073,257, forward strand.
GCTTGTGTTGTAGTACAATCTTCCTCTTCAGTGTTTACAAAGTGAAATTATGTTTGTTTGTTTTTCATCAGTCTGTTTAGTAGCTGTTTGGGAAAAATCATAAGTCCATGTCCATGTTTTTGACCCAAACGTTTTATGGTTACATATTATTCTGCAGTATCTTTAGATTTTCTCACCTTATGCTTTAGATTACAAACCATTTCTCTTTTATTGCCTAATAAAGACACAAAGGTACCTTGGAAAATGACTGCCATTGGTTAAAATCAAACAAGATAAAATATGCTTTATACGAGCAAGAGAGTAAAAGAATATTAGATTGACATGCAGTTAATGTACAGAGAATAACAGAGGGTACAGAGAGAAGAATCGGTGAAGCTCTGTTTCAGTGTCTGTGGGTCATTATAAAGCCAACTAGTGCAGGGGGCAACTAAAACATGCACTCTAAGCAGAAGAAACATTTCTTTCACACCCAAAGGGTGAAATGCAACATCCCAGACTGAACACACCACTATCAGAGGACTGTAGTTAGTATTAATCAAAGAATCAACTATTACTCCTCCAAAAGTTCTCCAACACATACAAAGAAGAAACGAAGAGGAGACCTTTAAAGATCTTTGCATGCTTACAGGACATGCCATGTGGAGAAGAGTAGCAAACACTGCGAGGGATGTGATCTCCCTTCAGTTAAAGGGCTGTAAAAGAAGATAAGACAGCATGAAGGCAGACCTGCAACAATCAACTAATATCACACAAAACAGAGTTGAGAAAACACAGCATATGTATGTATGTAATGAATAATAAAAAAGACAGATGCTGCTGTAGCTCATTTTTGAAGCAAACACTAAGATTTTCTACTGATTTACTTAAACTTAATTTCTTCAACGCTTTCAAATCACTGAAACAAAGTCAACTTGCAGAAACTCAAAGCTCATGGAAAACATTTTTATTTACATCTCAGGACTTTTTAGTTATTTGTTTAAAGAGGTGTCCACATTTTTACACAAGTTGTACTTCTCAACCTCTGAAACAGTCATATAAAGGCCTCTATGGGTCTTCACAGTCACTGCTTAATGGATTATTGGACCCAACAGAAGCACACAGACAGAAAATAAAACAGGACCGAGAACTGAGCCCTGGGGAACACCACAACAGGAAATGATAGAAGCAACTTAAAACTCAGACTGCTGATAACCTTTTAAGGCCTTACCTTGAGTATAACTGAGTTTTCATGATAAAAACCTTAAAATCACATCCCCAACCTTGTGGGGAAATACATAATCAGCACACCTACCACCACCTAGATGTTTTTACCTTTGCCCTTTTCTCCAAATGCCAGGGTTGATGGGATGGTTAGTTTTCGCTTCTCTCCAGGACACATGCCCATCATCCCATCATCCAGTCCCTTAATGACTTGTCCCACACCCAAAACGAACCACTGAGGCTGTCCATCTTTGTCTGTACGACTGAAACAGAAATAAAAGCAGAGACAAAGAACATCAACAATCTTTGAATAAGTTTGACTAAACGTGCACTTTAATTTTGGTTGCTTTAAACTTGAAATGAGGAATGTTTCCAATCCCTTTACACTTTAACATACTTAAAGCTTAAATAGAGCTTCAGCATTTTAAACACACATTAAAGAGGACTTTAGGATTAAGTATGCATTCATTACTCACTCCAAATTAACATCGGACTAACACATAACTCTGTTTTCAAAGCACTGACCTGCAGTAAAACTGGGAACCATCTTTGGCGAGGAACCCATCGTAGTGAGCATTGATCAGATCTCCTCTCTTGCTCCTTTGGCTGCACTCCTCTGGTTTAAATAAAACTTCAGTCTCCACTTCTCCGTCCAGCTCCTCTTCAGCGGCCGAAACTGGCCGCAGACTCAGCCCTGCGGACACAAACAGGCACACTGTGCAGCTCAGTAACCTCCACATCATGCCGCTTTGCATTCGTGGCAACTTCTGAAGGTGACGTTTGAACACTGAGGAGGACGTATGAGACGTTGGCCGGAATACCCTGAGTTCTGACTGCCAGGGGATCAACCTGGGTTGGAGAAACTGCGCATGCTTTTCCTGACAGACTATACCGAGGGCAGAAATGCTGCTCTCAAAAGGTACTGGAGCTGCAGAATTATTACGTAAATAAAAACAAACAAATAAATAATGTGATGTTAATTCTGCATCCGAAATCTTACATTAAAGCTGTATATTGCTGTATAAAACTACAGAATACGTGCTCATTGCAAAAGTGAGTGTTAGACACTTGATTCCCTGAATTTGCACATTTTGCTTAGTTTGCGCCTTTTTCCCGAATCCACTGAAATTTTGCCTGAAGAAAAGCAATGGCTCCACAGGCTCAATATGTATGATAATAATAATTATTTTATATAATAATTAAAATACTCAAAATCACAATCATTAATTAAAATCTAATTATATAAGTATAATTTTAGTCATAATTGCTAATATGTAATAATCATTATTATTTTGTTATTGTTATTAATATTATTATATTATTATTGCGTACAGCACAATAATAATAAACTGAAATGCACACATCATCATTATTATTATTTTTATTATTATTATTAGTAGTAGTAGTATATGCTTTTTTTTACACTGTGCCACAGTGTATCATCTTCTCTTTCAAATCAGCCCTCTGCATCTCCTCCTTCACAACATCCATGAATCTTCTCTTTGAGCTTCCTCTTTTCCTGCCTGGAGTCTCCACATTCTTCCTCCATGCTTCAAACTGCTCAGCCTGATCTGTACCTCTGATGTACTCATTTCTAATCCTGTCCAACCCGCTCAGTCACAGCGAAAACTTTAACATCACTGTCCTCATACTTGTCGTGCTCCACGCTCACATACTTCTTTGCCTCACGTCTGTAGAGGTCTTTTTTCTGCATGAAGTCATACTGCTGCTTGCAGATACTCAACCTTCTTATTAACATAGCTTGAATAACTATTTCCCATAACTTCATGGGAAATACTTGATCCTCTTCTAAGCTGCCCTCATGTCATCAACTTTATCCATCTGTAAGTCAACTTCCCTCTCTCCTGGACACCTTCAAACCTCCACAGATATGTCATCTGGACCAGCTACCTTTCCACTCTTCATCCTCTGCTAAGCTGCCCTCACATCCTCCTCACTAATCTTCTGCACTTCCTGATTCACAAACTGTCTTCCTCTCTCATTTTCTTCATTCACCATCTCCTCAAAGTACTCCTTCCATCATCTCAGCACACTCTCGTCACTCATTAGTAGATTTCTGTTAGGATTAATTACCCTAACCTGCTGCACGTCCTCTCCAGCTTCATATGCCCTGCCAATCACTACAAATCCTTTTCTCGCTCCTTAGCGTCTAGCCTGACATACAACTCATTATACGCCTTTTCCTTCGAATTCTCTCTTGTACTTTTTCATTCAACCACCAAGTCTCCTTTAATGATAATAACAACTACAAAACCACCATCACCAACAATAATAATAATAATGATAATGATACGGAATAATAAGGAATGAATGAATCTAATAACATTCTAATAAACCCGGTAAAAGCAGCGTAATTAAGCCACCTTTTCTCTGTAAACATGTTGTAAAAACATAGTCATATATTGATAGGTCATATATCCGATGGTGCAGTTTTAAAAAAAAAACACAGAAGAAGAATTGATAGGGTACGTCATAATTACTTAACTGTATTTCCACCAATAAAAAGCTATGGGGCGTGGCTGTTCCGCTCTATATACTTGTGGAAGCCGGTGTCTGTGAGTCATCGCCGCTCGGACAGACAACTTGCTTCGAATCGCTATTCAGAAGCCTCGCAGATTCTCTCGGATTTATTAGGAATCACGAATTTCTCTCTCATTGCCCGACAGGATTGAGATGTTACATTTTAGGTCCTCGACAGTGCTGAAGGAGTTGTTTGAAGCCACCCTCAAGCGTCCCTTTCCCGTCTACCGAGAGAAGACCTGGTTGCCGACAGGCTCCCGCTGCTTCTGCTGCCTCGGCGCCACCTCCGTTGATGCCAGAGCCACATCTGCTCCTCTGAAGCTCCTCAATGCCGCCGCGCACCGCCCGGCTCTCCGCACCGCGCCCCGCGCCGCCTCTCTCCGCTCCTACTGCGTGAAAACCGAAGCCGAGGAGGTAGAGGAGCAGCTGAAGAAGGATGGAGCCGGCGGCGAAGCGGACAGCGACAAGTAGGTTTCAGTAAAATACTTCTAGAAGATCTCCGGGTTGCCCGCTGCCATGCCATGACGTCGCATCTGGCGTCTGTGCGTGACGCGATCGGATGCTGCGACCGCTAACCGACGCGAACACTTTTTAATGACCGCATTAAATGTCCCTTTATTTAAAATGTAAATGTTTACTTATTTTTTAAATGTGATTTTTACAGGTTTAACCCTTCATTTAAGACATTTTAAATAAACCGTAATAAATAAAAAAATAAGCTAGCTTGTAGCCTGTGTGGGACATCAGTGGCTCTCGGGCCATGTGCGACGTGTTCGCTCCACCGGCTTCGTTAAAGGTGGCGATAAAAAATGTTCACGTCTTCAAATACTCCGCATCAGGGCACTTCCGCTCTACCGGGATTTTGAGTTGACCACGCCAATCTGTAAGTGTTGTCCTGTTAGCTGCCTGCCCCAGAGGAGATAATACTTAGCGGGGGCCAACAGTTGTGAAAGTGAAACAGCAGCAGGCCGTGAAGCAGAGGGTAAAAAGGTCCACACCGAGGCTTCAGGAGACCGGGTTCAGCTTCTCACTGAGCTACGATCATCCACATGCACGTGTTTTTATTTTAGTTTCGCTCGCTGCGACAAGGAGTGCTGCTGTTCTGGGGAGGAAGCAGAGCAGGTTCTAGTGGTTTCTACTGTGACCTTCACTAAGGAGGTCACATTTGGAGCGTTGCTGCTGCTGCTGCTCCCCAGGTTATTTATGTTGAACTTAACAGACTCGATCAACTCCCTGTAGAAAACAAAACAACAAGAACAACAACAACAAAACATGTATTTTAACATAAAACCATTACAGCATTGAATGAAGGACACATTATGCTGTTTATATTTATCCACATCCACTTAATGACGCATTACAATAGTCCTGCCATTTTTTGTCAGTTGATGGGCCTAGTTTTAGCGGACTATATCAAGTAGAAATAAAACCGTATCATTTAAAAATTAGATCTGCATTATGATTTTAGGATGGCTGTGACTCTAATAGGGCACAAAGCCTTCACTTCTGAGTATTGTAGGAAAGAAGAAAAGGTAATTTTAGTCATTTAAAAATGGGAAATACTGTAAAGTTTAAACATATTTCACCTCAAATAAAGTACAAAAGAAATATTTTGTTTAAAAATTGGAATTACTAATGACGTCTCTGCAGTTTTCACTAGTTTGGACTTCCTTGTGTTGCCATATGTTTGACCTTACACAATACCAATGCCACAATTTACAAACTGATGAGAAATGCAGGAATTTTTGGTGTCTTTGGTAAAAATTCACAAGTTTTCCTACTAAGTAGCAGCCCTGCAGCTGTCATCAGATAAAAAAATGAATCCTAATGATTGAGTCTTTTTGGGGGGGTTAAATCCACATCTGTGGCAGCCTCCAGCTGCCTGCCTGCAGCCACGTCGTTCCTTTTGCAGCGAGCTGGAAAAAATTCATGAGATATTTCCTGACCTCGAAATGAAGACTCACATGGACAGGGTGGCGTCACCACACAGATGTACGATATTGGTTTTTGCTTTGCTAATGCACATGTTGCACTCCCAAGACACTCTTCACATAATCCCTCAGGGTCAGCAGGTTTCCTGTCTGAAATAATGAAGCTTAATGAAAGCAACACAACATGCAGTTATTGCTCTAGCTTGTAGTCTTTGTTTCTCAGTGCTTTAGATAAGAGTAGGTACAGCTACTGCAGGAAACCCATCAGGGAACCCGTATCTAACACAGGCTGATGTGTTTCCTGGAGTAGCTGGTCAAACCAAGCTGTCATCACATGAAGAGTGGCTGAGATGTGGATATTTTTAGACTTGATGTCAGTATGTGATGGAGACTATCTCAGTATTTTCTATGAAATCAAGTGTGATATGTTTATTAAAACAGTGTGATTAATAAATAAAGCAAAAAAATATAATTATTTGGTAGTGATAAGGTTTTACAGTATATCACAGCATTACTGCATGACTGAGACATTGCAGATGAAATCATCATTATATACAGTCATTAAATATTTGGCACGGGTGCGTTCACACCGAAGGTGAAGCAGGATTTCTCCTTCTGTTATTTGCATGAGTACAGCAGGGTTGCATACCCACGAATATTCAGCCAGTGAGGTAAGGAGGAAAAGCTAAGTCAGGCTGCAGTTGCACATCTTAAAAAGTCCTGTAATCGCACACTTTTCTCTGAAACCTCTTTTATTCCTGTCAATAGAAAACTGAAATTGAACCAGTCTGCTCCACCAGTCCTCCGGCTGCATCCGTAAGCCCCGCCCTCAGTGAAATGAAGCCACGAAATGAAGCAAAACAAGTCAAACTGTCTTAAAGTAGATGGCCAGCAGCTGCCTGATCTGAGCCTGTAGCTGCAGAAGCTTCACGTGATGGCAGCATCCATGTAAAACAATGGGTTAAATATTAATTGCATTTACCGGAGGTCTGGTTAGGTGTTACTCTGATTTTTGATGTTGGCAGATATATGAGCACTATGGTGTGTCTACTCTTGTGTGACTGGGTGTCCAGAGGGCAGCCGTCATTGCTAAAGCACTCCTGATGAAGCAGAGCACAGAAAGAAGACTACTCTTCAGCTCTTGTTTCCAGGAAGCTCTTGCATGCACTGGTGAGCAGTCATCCAATTGCAGATGGACTGAGCCATCTGTCCGTGAGGATTTTTACAGGGACAAATGCAGACAAACAAGGTGTTCAAGGCAGTATTCAGCCCTTACCCATCTACTGGTTAAACACCGTCTGGTGGATTTGCTCATTTAGTTCAGCTCATGTTTGCTGCTGACAACTGTAAGACTCGGGCACTTAAACCACTGGACTCTGTGAAATGGGGCTTGTTCATTCAGTCATCTGTGGACCAGTCCAAGGGTTTCAATAGGGCTTGACACTGCTGTCAGTTTTTCTGCTTAAGTTAGCTTTGAGTAAAGTAAAGATTCAGCCTTTATCTACTTCCTGCTGCTTTAAACTACAAGGTGAACCTGGAGTACTTGGAAAAGTGTATGAACAGAGACTTCAGGTGGCTGCTATCCAAACAAACCTGAGACTCCTGCATGTGCAGCCAGCACTGCAGTTCCTCTGATGTCCACTTGAGGCTCCAGCAGTAAATCAGTCCCCACAGACTCCCAATGTTGAAGTGTTTACAGCAGAAGTCCTGATGCTCTCTGTGGAGGTTACTATGTACTATTTGACAGGTTTCTCTGTGGGAAGGATTTAGCTTTACTGCAGTTGTACACAAATACAAATACACACCACCAAATGACAATGGAAATCTGCACGAAACAAAGAGTTAAATATGGTACAATAGGGCTGCTCAATTAATCGAATTTTAATCACGATTACGATCTGGGCTTTCAACGATCATTAAAAATGACTGAGCCGATTATTAGCCCCTCCCTAATTTATCCGCGACACCTTAAAGGCCGGTCCGTGAAAATATTGTCGGGCATAAACCGGTCCGTGGCGCAAAAAAGGTTGGAGACCGCTGATTAAGAGGACCCGAGGGAAGCTCGGAAAGCTAAGCAGAAGTTATTTGGAGAGTGACTGCCGTTGGTTGAAAAGAGAGTTTAAAAAAAAAACTTCAGTGGTGTTGCACACTATTTTATATTATTTTTTTAAAGTCATTGTTAACCCTTTAAAGCCGGTCAGAGCAGCACGCTCCGTTTTGCGTAACTATTTTTAAATCCCTGTAGAACCTGAACCGTGTAAGCTAGCGCAATAATTTGTTTTGCATATGAAACCGGAGGAGTTGTACTTACATCTGATGCCATCAGCTTGTCCTCGGTCACGGTTTCGTTCCACATATAGCTTTGCAAAAATTGCATAAAAAGCGCTTGCAGGAACAAAAACATAATATTCCAGAAACACGCTTCGCCGTTCCTATCAGCTGTTCGTAACACTTCCCACAGTGAAATGATGCACATGCTGTTTTCTTTGCAAATTTGCATCATAGGATTGTTTTTTGTTTTTCCTGCAGTATATAAAAATTGCTGTATCTCCAAAATAAAACTATGAAGACACTCAAAATAAATTTCCTGTTGTTGTAAACTATTTTTTGCAACTTTATTGTATTTAAAGTTTTGAGGGATAAGCCTCTTAAATTTCTCCAAGTAGAAATATATGTAAACAAAACAAAAGTGATTTTCAATTTTTTTTGTAGTTTATTGCACTTTTTTGCAATTTATGTAATTACTATGGACTTAATGCATACATATTATTAAAATATGGGCTATAACAGTTGTATTGATGTTTAGCAACTTGAAATGCTCCCACAAATGGCACTACAGCATGTAAAAAAAAAAAAAAAAAAGCTCTGGTGGACTTGGTTCTATAGTAGGTCTTAAAGGGTTAAATAAATATCGTCAAATAATCGTGATCTCAATTTCAGTGAAAATAATCGTGATTATCATTTTTGCCATAATCGAGCAGCCCTATGGTACAACCAGAATTTTAAACTCATGATCTAAGATGACTTAAAACATCCAGAAGCAGGTTTAGGTAGAAGTAACTGCTTCCTCCTTTATTGATTAGCATTATTAGTGATATCAGCTCTTAAAGATAAAGTTGAGAGGCTTGTGTCAGTTATGTGAGCTTGATTGAAAGCATCCTTATGTTCAATAATTCAGTCTGGTATGGTAACCTGACTGGGGGAATTAAGAACAAACTGAACAGGATTGTTAGAGCTGCTGGAAAAATTACTGGTTGACAACAAATTTCATTGGTTAAGCTGCATCATCAGGCTGTTTTAAGGAAAGCCCAGCCTATTTTTGATGACCATGAACACCCTCTTCATTCTGAATTTGAATTAATCGCCTCAGGATAATGGTTCAGGACACTTTTAGCTAGTAAAAAGGTGTATAAGGGATCATTTATGCCAATAGCGATAATTAGATGCTGTGATGTATATTGAACACTAATGTTGAAACTCGAGAAACCAATGAGCGGCGTAACAGTGGCTAGATCCATGTCGATGTCCAGTCTGTGGTCACATCCTGTTTAAACCTCTTCTGTGATGGATGCTCTGGTAGATGACTTGAGAATCCCAAGTGGAGATTTATTAGTTTTGATAAATGAATGAATTCAAAAGTTAAATGGGCCTCATCATGACTAATGAACCCACACTGATGTGTGGAGTTTAATTACATGAAGCCGCCCTCGTGTTTTCTGCCGGCTCTGCACAAAATGCCGCCATGTGGCTGCTGCAAGTTTCAGAGCAGAAAGATCTCAGTGCAAACCCCTCCTCCACAGAGTCTGAATGACTGCTCAGCAGCGTGAAATACATCAGAGGGCAGGTTGTGCTTAAGAGTGTCTCAGATTAGCACATGTGAGAGTGGAGACTTTATCTTAGATGCATATCGCATGCAAGTTTCCTTTCGACTGTGTGCTGTTCTTATTGTTGCTGTGCGTGCAGAGGCAGATGTCGGGTCAATAAATCTCTTGAATCATGCATGCCCGACTGACGGCATTTCAGTCGATCTGGGTGTGTTTGCACACGTTTGGCTGTCGTTACCTCGGCTGAATGTGGAGTGTTTACTCTGTGAAGAACAGGAAGAGATGAGAGGAAGGCAGGGAGGAGCGCAGGGTGAATCCTGGGATTTTAAATGGTGATGTGGCTGTTGGCAGAGCTAAATCTAGTCTGTGCAGTGCAAAGTTTTGGTGGCTCATTTATTTATTTCCAGGTTAAATTTGTTGGTGTCTTGAAAAAAATCCAGATGTTTGAATGCTTCTCTGTGCCGAGCTAACTTTTCTCCTCTGCTGCGGTGTCATCCCGGCGTGTGAACGAGCCACAGTGTTGGTTTTATTAATCCAAGAGCCTCCGAGGGCTGGACGGGACCAAAGACGGGAGAATTTCTGGAATTTAGGTCTGATCCAGACACAACCACCAAACCTGTGTGCAGCGGTCACGTAGTTTGGGGGTTTATGTAATTATAGATGCTTCTATTGCAACATTATTTAAGTGGAGACAGTGTACACTGTTTAATGCATTAGCTCAATTCAGTGAATAAGGAAAAAGTATAAATGTGCATGGACTTAACCGTTGCACCAGAATATGGCAGCACATACACACAAGGACACACTCACCAGACAGTTTATTAGATGCACCTTGTTAAAACTGAATTTGCCCACTTTTGCCCTCAGATATAATTTCACAAGATCACAGCACAAATTCAACAAGTTGCTGGAAACATTGCTCAGGAATTTTGCTGAGCAATGTTGCTGCATATTCATGATGTCAGTCTGCCATTCCATCACATCCCAAATATGCTCTATTGGATTGAGCTGTACCAAATATTCCTCTAAAGCTCATCTTCTCTTCCTTCCAAAACCATTTAAGATAAGATAAGAAGAACTTAATTTATCCCGAGGGAAATTCTTTTGTCATACACATGCACAATGCAGCAAGAGAGACAGGAAGAGAGTAATAAGATATACAATATGTACAATAGAATACAAGTATACAGTAATATGCATTAGGATAGTGCAAAATATAATATCGAATAACTGTAGCAAGTAAAAGTATAACTATATCCTGAAAAATAAATAGCTTAGCTATCAGTGCAGGTGATTGTAAAAGTGACATAGTTTTGTGCAAATGGATACAAGAGTAGCAGCATATGATGGGGAGATGAAACAAACATTCAATGAAAAAACTGTTGGGTGATATTGCACGGTCTGAATGGGAACAGAATAGCTTGTTATTAATCTTCAGGAAAATCACCTACAGAGTGAGGAAGAGTTGTATAATTTTATTGCCTCCGGTACAAAGGATTTTCTGTGGCCGTCAGTTCTGCATTTCAGGGCAATGAGTCTTTTGCTGCGTGTGCTCCGATGATCCATCATGGAGGCGTGCATGGGGTGGGAGGGGTTGTCCATGATACAAAGAAGCCTTTTTAGCATTCTCCTCTCGGACACCTCCTCTAGGTTCTCCAGTCTGACACCCAGGACAGAACCAGCCTTTTTAATCAGTTTGTTCAGCCTGTTGGCATCGGCTGTCTTCACCCCACTGCCCCAGCACAGCTGCAAAGAACACAACACTCTCTACCACAGAGTGATAGAACATTGTCAGCATTTTCCTACAAACATTAAAGGACCCGCCAAAATAGGAAAGTAATTTTCAACTGTAGAGAGCATGTTAGACAGGCTGCCATCCGAGACGGCGCCGGAAGTATCAATTTAAACTTTGTCTCCGATACAAACAGTCATATTGTTTATAGTACATCTGTCATCTCATCTCCTCATGAATCATCATCATTGCTGTTTCATTTACATCTATAAAAGGATAGACTCAGTAATGTGGCGTTTTATAAAGAGTAAAGCCGTTTTTCGGATTTACTGTATAAACAAACACACACACCTTTTGTCACTAACGCTTGGCCTGCTTATTTCTATTAGATCCGTCACTAATGTGTAAATGGCTGTATCAACAGCCAAAGATAAGCTCTGTGTTTACACTGGCTTGAAAAGTGAGAATACGGTATAGTGTGGTTTGTGTTAAAGGGCGATTCTGCTGTGTGTCAACGACCCTGAGAGGCTGCAGTTACTTTATATCAGAGCTCGTGTGTAAAGTGCTTTTAGGTGACGATACTGCTTTGGGGACTTAATCATTGCCTCCTTTCTGTCTTTTCTTTCTATCCCAGGAGAAGAAACGCAGGGATTCTCCCGAGTTTGGAGGATTTGCTTTTCTACACAGTGGCCGAAGGTCAAGAGACGATTCCTGCTCACAAATTTCTCACAGTAAGTCCTTCAGATTCAGTTTGGTCACATACATTCAGAGTTATTATGGTGCACTGCAACTGGGTGTTAGGAGACATGTTACTTAATTGAAATAAATCAATTAAAACATAAAAACTAGAAACCTGCTGGTTGGCTGTAAACTTACATTTTTCACTCCCAGAATTCATGTGAATATTTCATCCAAACAGTTTTGACTTCTGTGTTAAAAATGTGAAAATATTCACCAAAACTTCTTTGTTTAATTAATTTTAGGCACTGAAAGCCACGGGGCTTCGTTCCGGAGATCCCCGACTGAAGGAGTGCATGGAAACACTGAAAGAAACTCTAAAGAAGACTTCAGATGGCGTTACACTGGACAGGCACCTTTTCAAGAAGTGAGGCTGCTCGTTATGGCGTTATTTATTTTTTATCTCCACCTTTTTCTTCATTTTTTCAAGGAAACTGCACTGACAGCAGCCTCAAAAAGAATTCAGCACATGTTGATGGTCGTGTGTTATTAATAAGCAAATTCAAGTATTTGAATTTCCTTATTATATGAGTACAAAAATATATTCATCAAGTGTGAAGTAGGCAGTTGATTGTGCAGAATTAGTTTAGCTTTTCATTCACAGGGCCTGCTCGATCAGTTATTTAACGCTATCAGTTACTCACTTTAAAGCATTCATTTTTCTTCTTTTTTTTAAAAAAAAAAAAAGGATTTCCTTAAAATTAACATATTTAGCAATATTTTGCTGCAGTGAGTGAAAGCCTTCATTTCATTGTAGCATGAGTGAAGATTACGTTTTCTCCGGCTTTCAGGAGGGGTGAAAGCACACCGCTGTAAATAAGGTGGTGCGCTTGATTTGTAACCCAAAGTGAACAGAATGTGAAATTGTGACTGTTTTCTTTGGTCTTTCTAATTGTCAGCCAGAAATTACTGAACATTTTCTTCATGCTTGCAAGCAGCATTAGAAAAACAAGGGAGTTTTTCATTCTCATTTTCGAGTGAGCTACTGTCACCGATGACATATTACCTACTTCAAAGTAGGAATATATTGAAAGAAGGCGCCAGGAGCAGCAATAACAGTGACACAGCACAAGTAAAATGTGAGCACAAAAGTAGCACAGGCAGTGTTTTCCCTGGAAATTTTAAGTAAAAGTAAAAAATAACTGCTTAACAATAACTGAAATAACTTAACCCTTTAACTCGTCAGGTGCTACACAACATTGTCACATAGTGAAAGTGAAAATATTTTCTATCAGGGACAGTTTATTTTGGGTTGAGCTTTTTCAAATTCAAATCAAATTCAAATTTTATCACGTACACAGTCATACACAGTACGATATGTAGTGAAATGCTTGGACAACTGCTCGTGACCTAAAGAAAACAAAAAAAGGAAAGGCTATGAATAAGATAGGAAATAAATATGAAAAATTAAAAAGGGTAAATTTAACTAGGAAGGAATAAAATATAAATTAAGGTTAAAAATGAAATAACTGTACAACACAAATTAGAATGAAGGGTAAATTTAACTGGGAAAGAATAAGATAAAATATATAAATTAAAGTTGAAAATAAAATAACTGTACAACAAAATACACAATATAGAACTATATAAGAATGTATGAAGAAATATAAATAAATATATACACAATAACAGCAGCTGTACAAGTATTAACTGGAAATGAAGAATATAGTGACCAGTGTTGTGCAAAAACAATGTCCAGAATGTCCAGTGTGTGTGTAAGAACCATATGTGTGGGTCAGTACTGTGTGGTGGTGTGATTGAGAGACCGTATCGCCTGCAGGAAGAAGCTCCTCCTCAGTCTCTCTGTGTTGGTCTTCAGGGAGCGGAATCGCTTTCCTGACCTCAACAGAGAGAACAGTCTGTTGTTGGGATGGCTGAGGTCCTTCACGATCTTCCTGGCCTTGGTCCAGCACCGCCTGCTGTAGATTGAGTGCAGGTCAGGGAGCTCGGAGCGGATGGTGCGCTCAGCTGACCGCACAACCCTCTGTAGAGCTCGTCTGTCCTGCATGGTGCTGTTCCCGAACCAGGTTAAGATGTTTCCCGCCAGGATGCTCTCTATGGTGCACGAGTAAACGTTCCTGAGCACCTTGGAGGGCAGTTGGAAGTCTCTCAAGCGTCTGAGGTGGTAGAGACGCTGTCGGGCCTTTTTCACCACGGTGTTGATGTGACAGGACCATGACAGGTCCTGCGTGATGTGAACTCCGAGGTATTTGAAGCTGTCCACTCTCTCCACTGGGCACTCGTTGATGACGGGGGTCTGGTAGTTCCTCTCCTGCTTAGTGCTGAAGTCCACTATCAGCTCCTTTGTCTTACTGACGTTTAGAAGGAGGTTGTTCCTCTGGCACCAGTTCTCCAGATTCCTAATCTCCTTCAGGTAGGCCGTCTCGTTGTTATCAGAGATCAGGCCCACCACGACGGTGTCGTCAGCAAACTTGATGATGGTGGTGGAGCTGGTAGTGGCCACACAGTCATATGTGTACAAAGAGTACAGCAGGGGGCTCAGAACACACCCCTGGGGGGCTCCAGTGCTGAGAGTGGTGGAGGCTGAGACATGTCCGCCCATCCTTACTGCCTGTGGTCTGCCAGTTAGGAAGTTGGAGATCCACTGACACATAGATGAGCTGAGTCCCAGATGCTCCAGCTTGGTGGTGAGTGTGGAGGGAATTATGGTGTTAAATGCAGAGCTGTAGTCTATGAAGAGCATTTTAACATAATTCCCCCTTCTAGTGTCCAAGTGAGTGAGTGATGTGTGGAGGGGATGAGAGATGGCATCGTCTGTGGAACGATTTGGACGGTAAGCGAACTGTAGTGGGTCCAGTGTGTCTGGTAGTGAAGAAATGATGAAGTCTCTGACCAGGCGTTCAAAGCACTTCATCACTACTGAGGTGAGGGCTACAGGTACAGAGTTAGTATTTTTTTAAGTACTCATAGTATAAATATATACAGATATGTATTAATGTGCAAATTATGTCTTCCAACAAATTGATGTGTTTCATAAACTTACATTTAATCCATTAAAAATATAGGAATGGGTTTGTGGTTTGTGGAAGCCGCCATGTTCCTCCACTATATTTAAATTCAGTGGCTGGGAAGTATATCAAGGTGGAGGAGGAGAGAGGTCGTAGGCGTTCATGTGCTCGTATAGCTCTTTAATTTCTGCCTGCACTTTCAGACTCAAGATATGAAGCATCTTAACTATGTGTTGTTGGGGAAGGGGTCCCATTCGCCAAAGAAACAAAAGCACAAAGGAAACATAACACCGCCAGCATCTTAATAAAATGTTGTCCTCTTCCTCCTCACCTCAAACTCATCTCTTGAAGTCACGTCACTAACACACAAAACGTGCGATGTATGGAACAGCCCTCGTTTATAAGATTTGGGGGTTTGATTCAAACATAGTTGTCAGTTAAACTGATCCATCCCAGCTGGCGCTGCTGCTTAGCTTTGGTTACTTCCTTCATGGTTTTACAGTGTGTGAAATCTCTCATTCATCAGTGTGTGCGCTCATGTTGGATCAGGCTCCTTCCAGGACAAAATGAGCTGCTGATCAAACTGTTCTGATGAAGCTTCTTCATCAAACACGTCACAAAAGTTTGTCAGACTTCAGGGTTGCAAACTTTACCTCCAGTTGCATGCAGTTCCGATGTTTTAGCATGCTTTCTGTGATTTATTCATCAGGTGTGTCCAGAGCAACATTGTCCTGCTCACTCAGGCCTTCCGCAAGAAGTTCGTCATCCCAGACTTCCAGTCCTTCACCTCCCATATTGATGAGCTGTATGAGAATGCCAAAAATCTCACTGGAGGGCAGGTGTGTCCTTAGATCCATGGATTTTTCTTTCTCTCTGCATCATGGTTATAATTTAGCCATTACCATCAGTCTCTTCTCAGGTGCAGTCGAAAGTTTGGATCAGTCGAGCCTCGAAGGGAAAAATCTGCCCTCAGACGAGTTAAAGGGATCTTTGAGGCCGCTGTGAGCTAGCTGTCACTTTCGCAGAAGAGTGCAGGATTTTCACTGACAGCATATTTCTGTTTGCGTCATCTGTTTGGTGCTCGCTGTGAAAACTTTCAGGCATTCAAAACAAAGTCAGCAAAGTCATAAAAAGGAGAAATATCGGCTAATATCCCTAAATTAAACGGAAAACTAACAATCTAATAGAGGGCTGTTTACTCCAGCAGGGTTGTAGGAGGGAGGATGTTTGACCTGTTAAACTAAAACAATTTTTAAAAAAGCAGAGGCGAAATTAGTGGCTGTGTTTAGTCAGTTTGCAAACATCCATCTACCAGAAATACAGACTCAGCCCTGGTTATAGTGGTCTGTATTTATAAGGTGTCACATCAGATAAATGACCCGTTCCTTGTTCCTTTGAACAAAGAGGAAATAATCACTAACAAAACAAAGACTTAAATAAAATATCATCCTAAATTTAAACATCAGTATCAATTCACAATTTCAGTCGCTGCTTCCCTAGCTGTGTTTTCCTGTTTGTAAAAGTCTTCTCTGTAGAAAAATGGCAGCTTCTAAGCCAAACTGGTGCTCTGCTAGACCAGATGAAGACTTTCTTTTTATTTGATAAGAATCTGATCTGATGTTTCCAGCTCATGTTTTTATTCCTGGACTCTTCTAGAGTAGTTTTGCATGATTATTAGTTTAAAGCGATCCTTATATTGGGCCTCTGTGCTAACCTGAAACATTTAAGCCAAGAGTAGAAAGAACTATTTAAAACGGACTCTTTAGAGCTTTTAACTCACAGAAACTACAGGTGTTTGCCGTGTTTAATATGAAACTGTTTTTAAAGGGAGCCTTGTTAGTCTGAATAATAAGAGTGCAGGAAGTGAGCCACTGTCATGATGGTAGCTGAAGGTAAATTAGCATGTTGTCCTAATTTAACTTATTTTGAATGACCGAGGGTGGATTCTTCCTTCTGAGGTTTGTTATTGTGTATTACCAGCTCTGTGCTGTGTGCTGAAGCCTGAGCCTCGGCAGACGTCAGCAGTGTAAGGTGACCTGCCTCCTCTCTCACCTGCCTGCCCTCTCTTTCAGGTTGCAGACTACATTCCTCAGCTGGCCAAGTTCAGCCCCGACCTGTGGGCGGTCTCTCTGTGCACGGTGGACGGGCAGAGGTGAGACGCTGGTAGCACATTAATACTTAATGTTCGCTTAATGGTTCTCACACACTGTTGCTGTGTGAAATCGCCATGTTCAGCTATATGCTGGTTAAATAATAACACAATAATGTTCCAGGAGTGAAGTGAGGAACGCTAACAGGACAGTTTTTACGCATTGTTTTTTATTAAAACCTCAGGAAACCTGGTTAATGATTCTGAGATGGTGCTGTGTTTTACTCTGTCACCTTCATCTTATCTTAAGATTTTTTAAGACCTAAAGAAAGAAGAAGAAACAGAAGTTTCCACAGCAGATCGGTAAATTCTAACTGCTGTTTTTTGATTGGATTTACCTGTTGATATGCAGTCCTGCCCTTAATTGTGGTCACGAGCTGTACAAAGTGACTGAATGAATAAGGTCAAGGATGCAAATACCCGAAATCCTAACATCCTTACTGGAGTCATACTGGGTTAGAATTAGTTGTTAGAGTTGGTGGCACAACCCAAAGAATAGTGATGGTGTTACCTTTGATGTAGTTGCTTTGCAGACTAGGGGACTAGGCCTGTGATGGTGATTAAAACACCAGTAAGATGGAGTTAGACTGTTATCAGGTTGCAGTTAAGCAAAGTCAAGTTGGAGTTTCATGCAAACTGTTTTTGATAAAATTAACTTTAAATCAATGAAAATCGCAAATCTGTTGGTGTCTGCAAAATCAGAAATCAGAAATCCACATTATTTATTTACATTTAGATTCCAGCCAGAACCTCAAAGATCTGAAACGGAATTTCTTCCACAAATAGCGACAAAGCTGCTAAAGGACAGCAATTTAACTGCAGAATGACACCGAACGCTCTTACACAGGAATGTAATCAGAAAACAAGCAGCTGAGTCGAGTTCAGTTGCTTGTATATATGCTCATCTCCAAAGAGATGCTGACATGTTGAGCTCATCGCACAGACTGATTTAGATGAATTGCAACTTGTTGGTAATCTGCGTTTATAAAGTCAACAGCAGTTATCTGCAAGTCTTTACCAATCTGTGAGAGAATGGTTGCTAGGAGACAAGTTGCAGCCCACCAGGGCGACCTATGCAATCACCTTTATGCTCAAACACGGTCACCCAGAGGTTAACTCTGTTGGACAATTAATCTTCAATTGGCATAGCTCCCTGCAGCAGGTCATTGACAGCAGAAATAAATCATTACAGTCACCAGGCAACCGCAGAAAAAAAATTAAGGTGTTATATTACATTATACGTTATAGTACCTGTTTTAGCGCAGTAATCTTTGTGAAGGTCAGTGTTTATATTTCAGAGAAGCATTAGATTAACCAGTTTGTTTGTTTTTTAATTATTGTATGGCGGTCCTGGTTCAAGCTGGTTAAAACTGTTGATTCTATCCCACTTGTATTTCCCAGAAAAGACAAAACACGTGTAAAGAAATAACCATTTCTCAGTAACTATGTCAGGAGGCGTTCTGATCACCCTGTTCTCTGATTAGTGCTTGTAAACTTTCATAAAAGTTTGTTTAACAAACCTTGACAGTTGTAAAGATAACGGTTTTGTTTTTACACAGTGTTACTTCAGTTTATCGTGCCTTTCCTACAAATTGTGAAACACTCACTGTTTTCACGTGTCTGTTCTGGCTTCTTCTTGTCTCTAATCACTGAACCCGCAGCCTGCGGCCTGCTCTGATAACATCCTATCTTTATGTTTTTGTTGCAGACATACGGTGGGAGACACTAAGGTCCCCTTCTGCATGCAGTCTTGTGTGAAGCCTCTGAAGTATGCCGTCGCCGTGCACGACCACAGCACGGAGTACGTGCACAGTTTCATCGGGAAGGAGCCCAGCGGCCTCCGCTTCAACAAGCTCTTCCTGAATGAAGATGGTGAGTTGTCTTGGACTTTTTATTAAACCTTGTCCTCCAAGTAAAGCGATGAAGAGCTAGTGCAGGGTACAGGAAGTTGGTGGAAGACTTAAGTGGTAGATATGATGCGAGGGTCAGATGTTCTTAAATCACAATGAGTCAGAAATCCAGCGAAGCAGCCCCCTCGCCTGGCCACATGTCTTGGCACTCTACCTTTTTGTAGGGTTAAAAACATGCAGGCCTATGTTGACCCCCTGAATAGGTGTTTTTTTAACAAGTCTGTGTTAGCTGTTTTTTTTACATGCCCCAAAAAGCCAGCAAAAGGGGGCGTGTGTTGCTTTTGTGTGTAGGTGTGTGGAAAAACAGTTCAGCTTATTAAACCTCAGTCACATGGCTAATAAAGACTAAGGGCTTCTTTTATCAGGACGTGCGCTTGCATCTCACTGCGATGCTTGATGGGGGAGGCTATCACGGCCTGCCATCGCTGCTCAGCTAGCTGTAGCATTGGTTAGAACGAGTGTGAGAGCTGTGAGTAGTCAGATGCATTGTGGGAGAACACGTGGTTGGGTTGTTCAAAAATGGGCATTTTGAGAGGAAATGCCAGAATCCCCAGGCTGAGGCTCACACTGCAGACATGTCATGGTCACTTCCTGTGTTCTCCCGCCTTCTGCCAGGGCAGCCCTGCAAGGGGATAATGTTGTGTAAGCAGATCACATGACCACAAGGAAATTCAGGTGATGTAAGCGTTCAAGCTCTTTCAGAGATCTGAGGGAGGAAAGTGCTGGATTTATTTTTCACTATGTCCCTGTCCACGCCTCCACACACTCACACAACACTGTAAACACTGCACTCCTCTACAGTAGTAACAACAATAAGTTTTAAACTTGTCCATACATACAGATGGTTCTCACTGGGCTGTGTGATGTACACAGAGTCCTGACGGTTAGAGTTAGATCATCAGCAGCATACCACAGATACAGCAGCAAGTTGCAACACACTTTGTCAGCCCACCAGCACATTCCTGCATTTACAGCTACACAAACATCAACAAGCGGCCAGTTGCCATCAAACAGTCAGGTTGAAAGTTACACTTTAGATACAGTAGGCCGCACTTTTCTTTACACATTACAGCAAAAATCTGCCCTGTGGGTGGTTTTTAGTAGGCCTGGACTGTTTTTTTTCTTAACCTTTGTTAGTCCACTGTATGAACAACAAAAACTTGCTTATAAACACTTAACAGTAGCATTACATATATATACATATATACACAAAACCTACAGAAGTATAGTTCATTTCTTTCTCAGCTCCTTAGACTACATACATCTGTTTTTTTTGCAAGCTACATAGAGACTTGTTCGGTTTTATACTTCAAATCAGATATTGTGACTGTTTCAGCTGCTACAGCCTCCGCTGTGTTTCTCTGTATTATCTTGAGTCAGTGTTTACTGTGTATGCACTTGACCCTCGTGTTCTGATCTGTGTATATGCACAGCTCTCAGGCCGAATGTTTGCACTTTGATCCTTCGTAGCACGCTAACGGAGCTCTCGTTGTTTTGCAGATAAGCCGCACAACCCGATGGTGAATGCTGGCGCTATTGTTTGTACTTCACTCATAAAGGTAAAAGCAGTCACACTTCGTCCTCCTCCTCTGTGTGTTTGTGTTCGTTTACGTCCAGTCTGTGTGTCACTTCCTCTCAAACCTCAGAAAATTCCTTGTAATGTGGGCGTCACTGAGCTGCTTTATCAGTGAGGTAAAATGAGGGGTAATGTAAGGCTGTGGGTCTGGGGGTTAATTAACCTGCTTTTAATGATTTACCTGCCATTTCCTGACTTATTTAACTGATTCTTGTGAAACTCATGATTTTCTTTCCACTGTGTTCTCGTGTTTACGACTGACTCAGTTCGAGGTATTTGTAAGTTACTGCCCTTAGGCGTGTGTCCTGTTGTGGTGATTAAAAGTCTCGTTAATCCCTCCTGAAGGACACTTAGCTGCTCCAGCTCACACGCTTCAACCACACAGACTAAAAATAACCTGCACGGAGAGCAAGCACAGGTTAAAATGCACACCTTCAGATTTTATCTCAGCCTTAACGTAGATTCAGTAAGTTTTCTGATGAGAGATCAAACCAGCTGCAGCTCACAGTCTGACCCCCCAAACAAAGGAGATATTAAACCTGGCTTAAATGCCAGCTTTGTCATAGGCTTTTCCTCTGGCAGAGTTACATTTAAAAACACTTTAAAGCCTTTCAAGTAGATGTTTGACCCCCCTTTATTGTGTCATGACTCACTTTAACGATCGATTGCTGCAGCTTTTTCTGGAGGTGACCTATTTTTTTCTGTCCCCAGCACTTAGACTTTATCCTGTATGACTAATGAAGTGATTCATCCCAGCTGCATTGATATATTGCCAAAGCTTCAAGGTGTTACTTTTAGTTTTTGTTGGACTTGAGTGGAAGCAGTCCAGAGAAGGAAGCTCTTCAGAGTGATTTGGATCTTTTTGTATTTAAAGGTAGCTCAGGTCTGTGTGTTTTCAGTGACCACATGTTATTGTAACATTGTTCATTTGATCTTTTTTTTCTATTTGTGCTTCTTGTTCATTTTCACCCTGCAGATGAACCGTTTTTAAAGTGACTACACTTTGCCTCGTGATCTGTTAGCTTCACATTAGAGGGACGTTTATCACGCAGCTTTTGCGTCGCGATTGAAAAACAGCAGCTGAGCAAAGGGGAGTGCAGACTCTTAACACTCCTAATTTAAATCAAAGCAGAGGACAAAATTAGTTTAAACAGAGACAGCAGCAGGCTCATTTACAAAAATGCTTTTAGACTAAACGCTGTCTTCTCTCCGGTCCTTTGGTCCCGAACTGAAATAAGGCAGGACTCCACGTTTACGACAAAAATAGTAATCACGTTTATTTACTGAAATTTAAAAAAATGTCTTTTTACAGGGGTATGAATTTTAAATTTAAGTCAAATGAAAACAAATAAACGCAGGGACAAAAGAGGCGGAGAAGGTGAAGTGACACACGGTCATCACATTAGGGAGTTTAGGTGAGTATCTGGGAGACCTGCATGGTAGACGAGCAGAAAGCAAAGAAGAACCGATGGAAAAACCACAGACTTTTTGAACTTTTGAAACAATAAACTTTGCACTGTATTGTAAAATCGTGATTTTAATTCGATTTTGATTAATTGCACTGCAACCCAGAGGCAAAGGCAACTACAGGAAATGTTAATCCCTCTAAACCATTAATAATCTGACCTTTACTTTCTGTAGATGGATGACCAAACATTTGTTCCAACTCTGCTTTATTTGAATTTAATTGCATGACTTTGTGCTTTTAAAGAAAAGGTAGAAAAAGGGAAGAGCTTGGTTTATAACAAAATAAGAGCATCGCAGTAAAAATGAACGAAAAGAAGCTAAAATGAAAACTGAAACATTCGAGAGAGCAGATGCAAGAGTAACAGTCACAAAAATCAGTCATCAGATGGACGAACGCCTGCATGTCATTTTAAATGTTTGAATGATATAAAATAAATCTGCAGATAATCGACTGCTCTGTGTTTCAGTTCAATGACCCTGGTGTTATTGTTGTGTTTCACTCTCTGCTCTTATCAGCTTTGTTTTTAGCTGCAGGAGGAGGTAGAGCAGGAAACCCTGTGATAAAAGCAACCCACAGCTTTTAGCATCAAGAGCTGGATCGTTTTTCTCAGGACCAAAACAAACTGTTTGTTTTGCAGGCAGTTTATCATTCATGTGTCAGAGTCACTAAATGCTTCCTACTGAGCTGGAGTCTGGACATGTTTAGGTTAGCCAAAACACTCTTAAACCAGGGAAAAATAGGCTGCACTGATTCTCAATTAAATTTTGGCAATAAAAGCCTCCACACATTGTATTTTGACACCTCTGTTATGTTTAAACTGTAAAGCACGGACAGAGACACCCATCAGACCCATTAAACTGCTTCAAAAGTTTGAATTTGCACCAAAATCAGGACTAAATTTTTTTTTCTCACTACAGTTTATCCTTACTGTCATGTGACATTACAGCTTTACTAACACCATCAACCCAGTCATGCAAAGCTCTCACACGGGATTTCTTTGAGAAGTCAGAAAGTAATCAGGAATACAAGTAAATAACAATAATTTGGCATCTTAATAAAAAAAAATCTTCTTTACTATTTTCTCTTTTTTTTTTTCCCTTTCTTTTTTTTTAAAATAATAAGTTCAAAAATTTATGGATAACGATAATAATTATATTTTATCACTAAAATACAGTTTAGATTAAAGAGCTTTCACATACAGGTGGATTAACAATTACAGAAACATAAAGAATCATTTAGATAATTATAATACTGTTAATTGAGGGCAGCTGTGGGTTCCAGCTTACATTGGGTTTAAGCCACAAATTTATTTATTTTTTTAAAAGTAAAGTGCTGAATATTATGCATAAAAACTGTTTTAAAAAAAGATGAACTTAAACATTTGGAGTCAGAAGTTACCAGACTTGAACAGGAGCATAAACTGTATGGGTGCAGTGCACAGATAGCTGCTAACCGCTGAATAACATTCAAATAAAATCCTCTAATTTCACTCATCTAAACTGCACCATCCTTCCTGGATGGTCTGTTAGTACAATTAACTGCTCAGCCGCCATTTTTATTTGAATTAAAGAGACTCCAAGAGCACAAACACAGGCTGAGGTGAAGCCTGGGAGACGACTTGCTTATATCAGGCTCCGAACATTATTTCTGCTGTAAAGTTGATTTAACGCGGAAGTCTGCAGGGACTGGCTCGCTGCTTGAGTCGGCCTCAAGTGGACGTTAGTGGAACTGCAGATTTTAACGCTTCAACACCGGCTTGGTTGAACTTCTTGAATCATAAAACTTTTACTGAACATGTCTGGACTCCGGCTCTGCAGGCACGCTCGAGTTAACATTAACCTCACTAAAGTCTGAGCTGATCAGGTTCTGTGTTTTTGAACCACCATGTGATACAAAGAGGACTTCCTTAGACGCTCACAGCTGTCAGACAGGTTCAGTCACAGCTTTCTTACTAATTAATGATGCAGTTTGAAGTCCTCAGGCCTTAAACTCAAACTCAGAACATGTGTCTGTGTCCACATCGGCTCATCAGTGTCTCTTTTTTTTAAATGTGTTGCTTTTGATTTTGATTTTAACTGTAAAGCCGTTGGTGAGGTTGCACAGTTAGCCTTTAACCTTCGGTGGGGAAACCCGCCGTGAGGAGCTTGCCGTGGCAGTATGCCCCCAAACTGTTGTTACATGCTGCTTGAAGGCTACATGTTGTTGCTGTTTTTGTATGTTGCATATTTTGCAGACTTAGGAACTGTGGGAAATAATGACTGCAGCAGCAGGTCAAATGACGTTGGTAATTTTTTCTTCCTTTTCCATATCTATCTCCTCATTCTCTCCCACTTCCCCTGATCCTCTTCCTCTCCCTTCTCTCTATTTTTTTTATTCTCCTCCAATCAGCTCTGTAGAAACTTCATGTAGTGACTCTTTAACATCTCCATCAGTGCCACAGTTTTAAAACTCTACAAGTAAAGTTAAAACTGGTGCTACAGCACTTTAAATGTGCATGTGTGGCCATGTTCTTTTGTTTTGTTTTTCCTTTGCTGTGTTTTCTCTGCGGGACATCAGCGAGCTACAAGCTGTGACGAAGGCCAAACCTCCCTCCCTCTTCACCTCAAATATACACACACTCACACACCTGCACAGTGTTAACTTATAATACACACCTGCCTGCATACACCCACATCTTGCAGACTTACTGTAGAAACATGCACACAGTCAGGAATGTCATACATATTAAAAACAGGTTTGACTGTTTGGATTGGAATCAGTGAGATGTCATGAACACGTCTGCTAAGTCTCCCTTCAAACTTCCCTCTTTGTAATCTATCCGCAAACTGATCGCATTAATAGTTTGTTGAACTCTTGGCAAAGCTCGTGTGATTTTTACACTTTATTTGTAATCAGATCTGTTCATGCCTGCTAATTATGTAAATCTAGTTGGTCAGAATTATCATTTATCATTTTATAAAATCTTTTGTGATGTGCTTTATCCTCTGAGATTTCTCTCTATAAATGAACCGTGCTAACGACTCTTTATTTTGTTTTCTCCGCAGCAAAGTGTAAGCAACGCAGAGAAATTTGACTATGTGAGTATTGGTCAGAGCTCTGACCCACAAGTATTTAAAGTTCATTTATATTTTCTTTGTCAAGGTGTGATTCGTTCATCTAACAACGTCATAACCTGATGTTAAAATGTGAAATAAATCTTCTTGGACACTTTATTAGGTACACCTTTTCAAAGCACAACTCTCTAATCAGCCGGTCTGCTTCGAGCTGATGCATCAATATAGAACAGTAGCTCAAATAACACTTACAGTTACAACCAAAGTATGCAGAAGAGCATCTCTGAGCCTTGAACCAGCTTAACCAGCTCAGCTACTGCAGTGGAAAACCACACCGGGTATAACTTCTGTCAGCTAAGAACAGGAAACTGAGGGTACACTTCACACAGACTCACCAAAACTGGATATACCAGATTGGAAAAATGTTGCCAGGTCTGACGAGATAAGACTCTATTTCTGCTGTGGCAGTCAGACGATAGGGTCAGCTGTGGGATGTGGTAGAATGGGAGATTCACATTATGTATGTACAGCTGATAAATCTGCAGTAACTGTGTGATGCCATCAAGTCAACATGGACAAAAATCTCTTGTTGAATCTATGACATGATAAATAATGGCAGATCTGAAGGTGTACCTAATAAAATGACCAGTGGATGTATAAAAGCGACATTGCTCATTTGTTTCAGACTCCTCATTTTGAAGGGTCAACCTGAGCATTCGCTGCCACCAGTGTTGGTCAAGTTACTTGAAAAAAGTAATCAGTAACTAATTACTGATTACTTCCCCCAAAAAGTAATCTCGTTACTTTACTGATTACTTATCTTCAAAAGTAATTAATTACTTAGTTACTTAGTTACCTTTTAAAAACACAATTTACAACCTGAAGAGGTGATAAAGCGATAGATCTTTCAGCCCAATTCTACTTTTTCTCCATAATCCATCATACAAAATGTAATCAAATGGAAAAGTCTCTTTTTTTTAACTTGTTTTATCAGTTTTAATCTTTTAACTTTATGCATCAAGCAAAAATTTAATTATATGCAAAATTCTCTGACTTGAATAAATTAGTTTAACATTTAAACCTATTTTCTACACATTCCAGCACATAAAATAAAATATTTTTTGTGTTTACACTCAGTCTTTCAAATAGATGCAAGTAAAAAACAGCAGAAAATAAATAAAGTCAAAGACTCAGCGGTCCTGTTGCTCTACTTTCACCTGTAAAGCAGGACTGCGGTAGGCGGAGGTTTACCCTGGTGCAGGTGTGCTGCGGTCAGTTGAAGAATCCGCGAGTGTCTCTGTAAATTTCCCATTACGTCGTTGCGCACTCGGTGCTTGCTTGGAAGTTTAGGGTTTTTTTCGCTGTAAAAAGAAGTTTTCTTCCCACGCACAACGGACGCTAATGTTTTTGTCACTTTTTACGGAATCAAACTCAAAGTAAGGTCAGTACTTCCACGCTTTAAACGCTGCACGCTCATACTCTCTCCCACAATCGATATGTGATCCATTGTTGATCTGCACACAGCTGTTGTCACCAACGGCACACTCGCTTACGTCACTGTCGTGAGACATTCTCGCAAAAAAACTCACGGTTTTAGTAACGCAGCGTTCCTACGGGAAAGTAACGGTAATCTAATTACCGATTTTGCAATAGTAATCCCTTACTTTACTCGTTACTTGAAAAAAGTAACGCGTTACTGCCCATCTCTGGCTGCCACTGTGTTGGTTTTTCTTGTAGCCATTATTTGAGAGGCTGGTGAGCACCCTCAGCACCCCTCCTCCTCATAAATGTTTTTATTGGTGCAGTCAATGCTCTCGTGTAGGAAAGAGTCAGTACTCGTGAAATCAAACATTGAATTTTCTCTTGAGGTTTAATTATCTGCACCTCTGTGTGTGTTGAATAGGTTTAGAGGGACTCTTGATGTTTTATATGTGCTGTTTAGCTGGCAGCTCTTATCATTTGTAGTGTTTGACCTCCATACATGAACCTCTGGATCATTTTTTCATCTCTACTCTCCTCCTGCTTTCCCTCCAGGTCATGAACTTTCTGAAAAAGATGGCGGGAAACGAGTATGTGGGTTTCAGCAACGCCACGTAAGTCCTCCCTCCACATCGCCTCCTTAAAATCACCCAAGTTTACTTATCCTTGCCCTGCAAACCCCCGAACCGAGCTGACCTAAACACCACCGTAATAACCTTCACAGGCTCATTACAGGAAGCATAAACTGTGAAAAACACCTTAATTAACTGGGATCAAATTAACAAGCACACAGGCCATGTTTTAAATGGCTTATGTTCACGAGAAGTCAGATATAAGCAGGACTGTCTTATAATACCTGCTCAGAACAACAACAATAATAATTAATCGTGTAAAAAAAAAAACCTTTTCTTTATACAAAAAGGCTGAAAATTGTTTACAGAAACATCATTTTGGTCCTCAGTGACCCACATCTGTTGTGTGCTGAGGACTTCCACAGGTGCTGATGAGGTTTTAAAGGTTTGCATGATTTATGACGGCTCGTGTTGCAGTGTCATCACATGATTGCGTGAGCTGTGGTTATGTTGTACACATGAAGGCCGAGGTCTGTGAATACCAGCACAGCACTGAAATAACACACACACGCTACCTTCATCTGTAATGGGAGTGCTCTTCTTTGTGTGACAGATTCCAGTCTGAGCGTGAGTCAGGAGACAGGAACTTCGCCATCGGCTACTACCTGAAAGAAAAAAAGGTTTGTCTTTGTGATTCTCCTCTCTGAAAACCTGGAGAGAATTTAGAGTTTAAACTATTCGGGCCTCACGTTTCTGCTTATTTTGCCACTGAAGCTTGAAAGTTTACAGCCAGCAGCTCAGCATGTAATGCTTCTCGCCCCTTAACTACGTTCATGCATAAATGAGAAAAATCTGCATATTTTTGATTCAGCTGATTGTAACCCTCCTGATTTGCCTTTTGGTAGGAGTCAGCTAAGACCCCTGAGACTTTTTTTAAACGTATGAATGGAAAAACTGCAGCATCAGTTTAGAACAGAAAAAACCTGGTGGTGTTGTTCTTATCTAGGACACAGCAGCCTGGTTTTTGCCGGGATCACAGATCAGTAACATAAATACAATCAAACAAGGTGAGCCATGTTCTGGCCGAGCTCCTCGTTTGATTAGCGCGAGTGCTGCAAGTTCAGCTGGACTTTCCCAGAAATAAACTCATCTGCAGATGCAAGACAGCAAGAAAGACGTCAGTCAGTCACCGTGTGTCCAAGTCCATGTGTTTCTGAGGAAAGAACAAGATGAAAAGAGTTTTGGGATTTTTTTTTTTCCTGTGAAGAAAACAACAGTTATTCTTTGAAACAGTAAACCTTTGATCAGGTGGTCTGGTGTAAAACAAGTCTTTAATGGGGCTGACGGCACTCGTAAGCTGTGACGGATCAAAGATGATGGAGAGATGATGGATGCATATTAGAGGAAGTGGAGACTGTGAAACACATATTTAAAGGGTTTCAGCCCTTTGGCTCTTGTACCTGATGCTTTCAAGTCTCTTCAGCATGAGAGCATGGTTATTAAATGTTTTTTTTTCTCCTCTCTGCAGTGTTTCCCAGAGGGGACAGACATGACCTCTGTACTGGACTTGTACTTTCAAGTGAGTGTAACTTTAGCCTCTTCCAGTATTTATACATTTTTAATGAGAGGATATCATTAGGTTGTTTTCCTGCTTCATTGCTGAGCTGCTTCCTGCTATTGATTTTTATCCTCAACAGTAAAGCTTCCTGACCAGTTGTTTCCACCACTTCTTTCAGCTTCTTTCTGTGTGATACATACATAGCTTCCAGACCACGAACAGATGGTTTTACCTCTATATGCTGTTCCAGTATCTCCCAAACCAATCAGATGGATTTATTTCCATCATTTCCACCCTTTACTTTCACTTTTCTGTCACCTCGCTTTGTAAATCAAGCTGCAGTAACAGAGTTATTGTCTCTGCCTCTCCAGCTCTGCTCCATTGAGGTGACATGTGAGAGTGCCAGTGTCATGGCGGCCACCCTGGCCAACGGGGGTATCTGCCCAATCACGGGCGAGCGTGTGCTGAACCCAGAGGCGGTGAGGAACACGCTGAGTCTGATGCACTCCTGTGGCATGTACGACTTCTCAGGGCAGTTTGCTTTCCATGTGAGTGAAACACAACACGGGTTACTGGTGTTTTGATTTATTAACTGTTTGTATTTTCAGAATTTTTAATTAGACTTGGAACGATGATTGTTAAAACTGCAGGAATATGCAATTTATTAAACAGCAGTGCCTAAAAATAGTTCAGAGTGCTTCAACAAGCAGACAGTAGCACTACAGGTGATTTAAAAAAAATATAACAGTGAACAAAAACCTTAAATAAAGCACTGCAGATATTAAACAAAATAAGAGATGATGTCGAGGAGACAAGGCTTCATCAGGTGCAATGATCATCTAAACTGAGAGCAAACAGGGAAAAAAGTTTGAGTGTTTGTCCTTAAAAATGGACATAAGTGTTCTGGAGACATACTCAAGATGTGGATCCAAAATAAATAGTTTATAGCTGATGATATTAAACTAAAAAAACAAATTCATGAAGCTCAGGTGAAGTTTTTTCACACTTGTTTTCTTACGGAGTTTAGCATATTGTGGAGCTAACGTTCTTTTTTGAAGCATGGGTTGTTGTTTTCGGACAGTTTTGTCTTTAAACATTTCTGGTGCAACCAACAATTCAAAATGTAACTAAGCTTCCTCTGGTGATAATCCAGCTCTGCATAAGCATGACATTCAAAATCCATCCCAGTTAAAACTGTTAAACATAATGAGATGTCTTTTGTTACTTTTAAAAAGCACCACAATTGTATTAATACTGTTAATACAGTGTTTACTGTATTAACAACCCTCAACCGAAGGGCCCATGTGATTGGATATCAGATTTTAAAGTCGTGATAGTGTTAGATTATCTGTGTTAGGTAGTTTTAACCATATGAATTCTCACATTAAACCACAGCTAGAGTATCTCAGAGGAAATGATCAATAAACGAGGCACAACGACTTTCATCCTGAGTCGGTGGGAAATGGATTTCTGGACTCTGAAACTGAACAGAAAAACGAAGGCACTGTTGCTTTGGATCTGACACAAAAAATCTAAATAACTCTTAGGGATTTCTGAGAATATTCAGTGTATCGTGAGATTTACCATCGCTGTGTTGATGTACTTTGTCACCGTCGTGCTGCTTCTGCACACACAGCCAGCCTTTCTGTAACTGCTTTGTTTCCCTGCTGCAGGTCGGCCTGCCTGCCAAGTCTGGAGTATCAGGAGGGATCCTGCTGGTTGTGCCCAACGTGATGGGCATCATGTGCTGGTCGCCTCCGCTCGACAAGCTGGGCAACTCGGTCAGAGGGATCCAGTTCTGCACGGTACGTGATGCCCGGAGAATAAACACTCCGCCTCGAGACAATATTGCACCTCCTTGTTTATTAACTTAAATATTTTACAGCAGCAGAAGGAGCAGAATTGCTTTTAGGAGCTGAAAGTGGCCTTTCATTGCAGGGATGCTCTTTCCCATTAGTGTGGTTCATATTCGAATTCGAATGAGCACCCCGGCTACTTTGCATTGAAGTCTAAGCAGCAGTCATTTTAGATCAGACCCAAAACATTAGCAGAGTCTGAACCGCTCAGCGTCACATTAACACACACAAGATGTAAGACTTCACTTTTAATTTTAATTGAATTTTGTTTACGTTTTTGTTTTCTTTTCATTCATCCATCATCTCTTTTGTTTACCTAGTCCAGGGTTGTGGCAGGGCTGGAGTTTCCCACCTCTCACTAGGTGGCAAGACACCATTTTAGCTTTTCTCAGCTGCTTTGTTAGTTTTAGTCTTTCTCTCTTTGTATTTCAGGACCTGGTGGAGCTTTTCAACTTCCACAACTACGACAATCTGAGGCACTTCACCAAGAAGCACGACCCTCGCAGAGAAGGAGGCGACCAGCGGGTAAGGACAAACGCCGCCTCGTCAGGCTCATGTGACAGCACACCTCTCCAGCAGCTTCCTGTAGTCTCAGCTGTTTGCACTGACCTCCATAACTGCACGCACAGTAGCCCCTAAACTGTCCCTGTTCCTCCTTCGGGTGGAAAAGCTGCATAAAGTGAGTGGAGTATATTCGTTTACTGCATATATTTAACATACAAGGAGCCAAATCTTGAGTTAAAAGACACCTGGAGCCAAACTCAGTCTGATCGTTCAGAACATGTCTGGTAGATGATGCAGTGTTTCCCTCACATTTTACATTCAGAGTGCCCAGAACCTTTTTCTGAGGAAACTAAAGTATTTCTTCAGACCGTAGCGTGCACTTCCACAATGGCGAGCACTGGTGAAGCTTTTTTCCGTTACTCTGCTGACGTAGCTGCGGCTTTTTCCATCATGTGACTTTATAAAAACTGGGGTCCAGGGTGCATCCAGGCTTTCGCCATCTCTACTTTCTGTTTAAGCAAGTAAACACAAATGTGTTGAAATGATCAAAAATTAATGTTCTCTTTTTCTGATTAACCACCGTGGTTTTTTTAAAAGCTCTAGCTCGCTTCCTCAGTACGACTAAAGAACTAAACAATAAAATGCCTAAAAAAAATCAAGCAGCGAGCATGTCGGATGATGTGAACCAGGTGTAATAACGGCAGGATTTCGTCAACTCTAAAAATCTGAAAGAAAACTGTTTTGCTCAGGTGGATGGTCACTTAGTGTCCTAAGTGTGTAGTCCTGAGTCACCTGAGCTACAAATGTAAAAGTGGAAAAAGAGGATTTTGTGGACAGATTTGTTTGCTGAGTTACTGACTTACTGCATAATCTGCTGCTGGACTTTAATCACAATCTATTGATTAGATAGAATCTAATCTATTGTATAAAAATACTACTTTTAACGTTTCTATAATGCTATATGTAAAATTTACTTTATTTATTATGCCAGCTCTTTTACTTTGATTCCTTCTGCTAATGCAGGCGCAGAGCTTTATAGCTACTCTGTGTCAGAGCCAGCGTAAATATGCTAACTTATTGTTACATTTTGTTGGTAATAACAACAAAAATGTAAACAATTTTAGTTTTATTAATGCAAAAACGAAGAAGAAGAAAGCGTGGTCTTACTGTGATGAAAATGCCCCGCTGCAGAGTCATATGTGGTTAAAGATTTAAATTAACACCTGCTGTTGAGCTGTGTTTCGGTTACTATAGGGCCTAAAAGTGTTTTATAGCTCTATAAACAAAGATGTCTGACCCCTGGTAGGGATATAAGTTGTCAATATGAGCAAGCAGGTGTGTTGTGTTATTACATTATGCAGTATTTTCGGTATATAGTGCTCCATTAACACTGCTGAATGTGTGGGAAACACTGTGAAAACTGATGGCACTGTGAAAACTGATGGCTCCATTTTACTTCCAAGTGTTGCAGCGATCCACCCAGCACATAAACGCAGGCAGAAACGGAGATTTGAGACTAATTTATTATCCGTGTCAATAACAGCAGCAGACCTTCGGACCTATGGATTACGAGAGCCTCCAGCAGGAGCTGGCTCTGAAAGCCCCTCTTTGGAAAAAGGTGTCCCCCGCTGAGTCGAACGAGGACAGCTCCACCACTGTAGTCTATAGGA
Source organism: Astatotilapia calliptera (assembly GCF_964374335.1). Lineage (NCBI taxonomy): Eukaryota > Metazoa > Chordata > Actinopteri > Cichliformes > Cichlidae > Astatotilapia > Astatotilapia calliptera. The sequence continues at coordinate 31,105,987 of NC_137437.1, forward strand.
TGGACAAAGTCATCGAGTGAAACTTTTAAAACAAACAAACAAACAAACAAAAACAGACGCCCCCACCTCGCCTGATCTCCCAACAACGCGACGGCATCGTCTCCTCACCCTCATATTTATGTATAAATTATGTAGAGGATTATTTATTGCTGGTGAAGCGGTTACTAGGAAACTTGTTTTTGATTTTGTCTGTGCTGGAAAAATGGGATCAGCTTATTATTATTATTATTATTATTATCATTATTATTATTATTATTATGAACTCCAAATGACCTCCATTTGCTTCGTTGCCTTAGCGACGTGACAAGGATCTGATGTGTAACGTACGCACTTCGCTCTCGTTTTATCTCAACACACTTTTATCTTTATTTTCTTCTTCATCACGTCAGAGTTTTCTTTTTAACAATGTCAGCTAACGCTGCGTTCACTCTACGACCCAAAACAACAGCTGCTTGAGAGTAAACACTGACTTTAAATTTAGGGGTGTGTTACGAGTGATTAAATGAATATTTTAGCCGTGATTGATATGTTTTATTTTCCTGGTTATTATTATTATTATTTTTTTTTTCCCACTTTTGTGACATTTGGCTCCTCGATTTAAAATATAGATGAAGAACATTAACAAATGTCATTCACAAGTGTTGCGTTATTTTGCAGATCTTTGTGTTTTCTGTTAAAATAATACTTGATTTGTGCCTGCTTCCATTTCTTTGACATTAACTCGACTATGAAACAGACAGAAGTCGTGAGGACTTTCAGCTCGAGTTGAGTTTGTTTGTGTTTGATGATGTGGTTGATACTAACAGAGGGCAGTTTTCTCGCAGTCAGGTGACAAAAGCATTGGGCTGTTTCTTAGGTTTGACTTGTTTGCCTGCAGCTTCCTGACATGCTTCTGAATTCTGAGGAAGGAAAGGCGAGTAAAGTCAGTCGTGTAGGTTCAGTTAAAGTCTCTCGTGGCTTCATACAACCATTAACTCCCTTGCACAGCTCACAAAAGTATGCAAACACGATGTCTCCATGTAGAAATAAATCTGCTAAATGTGAATGCAGCATTTATTTACTACAAAGGTGACGATTCATGTCCCTCACCTGAAATTGCGTCGGAAGTTCTGCGAGCAGATGGAGCTGGCACTTCCAGAAAAAAATCAGACGTACTAACCGTGGATGAACTTAATCTGAGGCTTTTATCTGCTCTAGTCCAGTTACAGGATAAAGTCATCAAATAAAACCCTTTTTCTCAGCCACAGTTCATTTCAGTGATGACCAAAGCGATTATCGAGTCAAACACGAGCCTGCTGGGTGTGCGAGTGAGCTGTTAACCAAAAAAATACAGCATGGCTAGCTTCACACGTGGAGTTGTTTCCATAAGCAGCAGGTCAGTGAGAAACAGCTGAAGGAGAACGGATCACATGTTGGATGTGCCGTCACATGCCATTATTTATGTTTGCATTGAGTTACCGCTGTTGTGCCATGATGCTTTTACTGTGTGAGACTGCAGGAATTTATGAAAGTCAAAGGAAACAATCCGACTAAAAGCCGTCTGTGCACAGCAGTTTCTGCAGAACTCCACCTGCAGATCAGATTGTAAGACTCTATCTCACTACACTCTTGCCAGATTCTCATTAATAGACACAAAATAAGTTTCTGTGCACTACAGTTTCATGAGGGACCGGCACTTGTGCAGAAATGTGGCTAAAATCCTGAAACACTGCAGCCCCATCAGCTCACCTGTGCCCGTAACACATCCATGGCTTTTACATGAATCATGTAGCGAGCAACTATTCCCTCCCTCTGACTTCCCGTGTTGTGTTTTACTCTATTACATCAAAGTACCAGAATTACTAGTATTAGTACAATTACTGTTGACCAGAAATACGCTGAGCTCAGCTCGAAAGGTTCCTGCTGAAGTTTTAGTTCTGAACTAACATCCACCTTTCTGATAACCTCTCCGCCTGGCTGTCCAAGTACATTAATGCTCCCAGCAACCCGTCAGGTGCAGGATGAAACATGATTTTTGTGTTTGTGTGGCTTAAACAGCAGTAAGCCACCTGCCACAAACTTGAAGAAATCATGTTAATTAAAACCAGATTCGTTAATCAGCAAAAACAGCTGAGTGCAGGTTTTGGTGGGTCTCTTCAGTAAATCCTGACTGCAGGATGGTTAGTGAGTCTGGCCCTTTCAGTTTTAGAAGCTTTAGTCTGCTGAGGAGCTGCTCTTCTCTATATATGTCACTGAAAACTTTGTTTAAAATAAAAAAATTCATAAATCTGTAGAAAAGAGGTGTTAACCGGTGTGTGTCGATGTTCCAGCTCGAGGAACAACGTTCAGTGTTGTTTGGGAAGTTTTCAGAGTCTTAGTCTCATCAGTTTAGGCAACATTTCTTATTTCTGGATGTTCGTAGCAGCAGGCGTGTGTAGCTATCAGCTGTGCATCTGCACACGAGTGATCTTCAGCTGCAGACCAAAGAGTGTGTTTGAATTTTTACTTCAGACGTTCCGGGTTTATCTCACGAGCTCCTCTGTAAATATAAGTACTTGCACATAAATGTCGCGCCAGCGGATGCCTTAGTTTCTCTGCACCGTGAAGCAGGAGGAGGTGTGTGTTTATTAATCACTGTTGAAACTGAACATGTGTTTGTAGGTTTGAGCTCAGAGTGATGCTGCTGGAGCCGTTACCACCATGTTACTACTGTCATGGCATGTTTTTGTTTTTTTTCCTTTTTTGTTAAACTTCTGCTGGTCATGTGGGTGTTACAGGTGAAACGTATTCAAAAGCCTCAGTCATCATCAGTGTTGCTGGATTATTATAATCTGAAGATTATTATCACATAAAAAAGTTATTTTCTCGTGTAGTGATCAAATGTATGAACGCTTAAATGAACTCCCCCGCATGTGTTGTTGGTTGTGAAGTTCGCTGTTCGACTGATTTTGCTGATTTTAGCTGAATTGTTAGTTATGAAAAATTGACATTGCGTTTAAAATGCAAATTATTATAAAGAGATTTTTAAAAAATATATAATTGCCAAACAATTAGAGAAAATTATGATGTAGCTGCACTTTATTTTTATTTTTTTAGTAAAACTATTAAATGTACAAACTCTTGAGTCACTGGAAAACCGATCTAATGAGGAGGCGATGCGTATGCCGGTTTAGGCTACACAGATCCTGGGTGCTGAGCATACGGAGATAAAAATACTGTGTAGCTTGAACCCGGTTTAACGTACAAAGCTCATTTTATTCCCATTTAAATCAACCATATGTGCAGAGTTTTTCCAGAGTGCGTGACTTTTACGAGCAACCAACCACTCGCTTGTTTTACTTCCCTCACATGTGAGCGAGGCCTTTACCATAACAACAGTTCCTTTTTTTTGTTTTTATGGACGTTTCATTAATCAGTTCACTAAAAAAACTACACTTTTAAGACTAACGTAATTAATTGTTTTAGGACTTGATTAAACGCTGCGCAGCTCGTCGGTTTAACAGGAATAGTTTATTTTCCTGATTCGCTCGGTCTTAGCTCGGCATTTCCTTCTTTTGGCCGTGAGCGAAACGAGTCGCTCTCCTCTTCTTTAAAATATTGACTTTTACATCTTTGATGCTCAGTTCATTGGCACAAAAATCTGAATTTGAGAGCCAGAGATAAAAACTAAAGGGACCTGCATTGGGGGGAGACTAAACCGATCCAGCCAATCAGGACTAATTATCAATCGCATCTGTCCTTCTTTGTTTTGGAAGAATAACACATAAACCTTGTGTTTATGTGTTATTCAGTGTTGGGTGTAACGCGTTACTAAGTAACACGTTACTGTAATTGAATTACTTTTCCACTGAAAAAGTAGAGTAACTGATTACTGTTCATTTTTAGGTATTTTAATTACAGTTACTTACAATGTACTTGCGTTACATTGTAAAATAATTAAACTCGCTGAATATCATTATTTAATTTCAATAATTTATCTTCTAAAGGGTAAAAATAAACTCTGCCGCTTTAACATCGCTGTAGTGCAGCTGCGCGTCATTTCGCACCAGTTTGCTGCATAGTCGTATTCTAAAGCGGAAGATGTCGGACTCGGCTGAAGCGAGTGGCTGTTTTATGAAATGGACATATTCCCGTCTCTTCACTTTTCTGAAACAAGCAGACAAGAATATTACAGTAATATGTAAAAACTATCGGCTGCTGTTAATAGCACGAGTAATCTACTGAAGCGCCTGACAGGAGAGCACAGACGAACACTTCTGAGTGATTCTTGTTCATCATCCATGGATAACACCGCGGCAACTCCTGCTAAGCAGGCAAAACCTGATTTTACTTCAGCAGCACAGAAAGCGTCTGAAGGTCAGCTTAAAAAAATAACTGCAGGCTACATTGTGGAAGAGATGCTACCGCTGCGTACTGTAGTCTCCGTCTTTAAAAGAAGACTAAGAAGTATTTAGTTAAATTACTTATTGAGTAATTAAGTTACTTTTCAGACACAGTAATTAGATAAGTATTTTAAATACAATATTGATTAAGTAATTAGTAATTAATTACTTTTTTAAAGTAACTTACCCAACACTGGTGTTATTCTTCAAAAAAACAAACAAAAAAAACCCTGATTATTCCGATCAGAATCGTGACAGCGGGGCTTTTGAATGCAGCGTCAGTGGAAATCATCAGATCTGTATTATGAGTCTGTGTAAAGCTTTGTTCGGTTTGCACCATGAAAGTAGATAAAATGAAGAACGGCTCGATCCAAACCCGAGTGTTAGAAAATCAAAGATGATTAAATTCTAATGGTGCAAATTTAACAAAAGGACTCGTCTTTGCACAGACCTTCATGTCATGTATGAGTTTGTTTTCTGTTGTCTGCATGATTTTTTTTTTTTTTTGTCAATTTTCATCCTTGTTTGAATCCTTTTCACTGTCTCTCTTTTGTTAATTTGTGTCTTGAACATGTGTGTTATCCCTTTGTAAATTAATAAAAGATTTAAAAGTGTTCACTACCATCAAAGTTTGGTGACCTTGGAACTGTGAGGTTAGATTTTTATATAAAGACAAGCAGAAGATAAAATGAGCTGCTTCCTGACCTGAAAATGTGAAACCAAACAGTTCCCAGCTCACAGCTGTCATACTTTTATATGTTTCTGTTTTTGAAGTCTCCATGAGCTGCCTCTTTGTTCTGGACGTGCAGACGTGACAGTAAAAATGGTGTCGATATTATTTTTGCTGCCTTGTTGTTTCTTGTATGAAATGAAATAAAGCATCTGTTTTAAACCGTCTCCCCATCTGAGCTCGCAGCGGTTCTTTAACAGAAAACACCCTTAACTTGAAGATTCATGAAGTCATCCCTCTTTCTAAGGTTTATGAATCAGGACATAACCTAAGAATTCACCACATTATTCTAGTTATGTAAATATAACCTCACTGCTTCCACTGAAATTATCAGCCAGGTGCTGCTAGTTAAAGCACTTCATTAACTGCTCATCAGGTGTGAGTGGAGCGTTCAGGTGTGTTAACATAATGCCTCAGAGGAAAGATGGCAGTGATCAGAGAAGTACCTGTTGCTGACCAGCAATCTGGAAAGGATTGTAAGACCAAATGTTTTTAAATCCATTGTAATACAGCGTGACAAATTATTCATAATTAGTAAACATTCAAGACAGCTGGTTCAGGCTGGCCCAAAAAAGATCTAACAAGCATGGATTATTTGGAAGAGCTGCCAGGAGCGTCGTCTCCCTAATGAGAACGTTGCAGCACAGCTTAGGTTCATAAAGCTGCATCTAAACAAACCAAAAGACTTCTGAAACCGAAGTGGAAATATTTTGTCGACCAAACAGCACGTCAGCACAGGCACCTCATTCCAACAGTCAACCATCAGTACTCCAGTTTTACTGCATTCTGACAGACACGCAAATGCATTTACGGCTCGTCTGCAGGTGTTTTTGTTCACATGGGTTTTAAGGTGCCTGGTTTACCTTTTAGAGAGACATTAGAGAGTTAATGCTTTTATTTTTTTAATTCGATTTGTTTTTCGAATGTCACGTGTGTGAGACTCTGTCTTTTGATTATTCTGAATATTCTGCCTTTACGTACTTGCACCTCAGTAGCCATCTTGGTTAATGGCCCCACTTTAAGTTAAGGTTGAAGCTTTGTTTGCTTTTGTAAACATAAGATAAAAACTTGTTCATCCAGGTGATTTAGTTTTACTTTAATTTGTGTTGTTTTGCACGAAAGAACAATTTTTTTGTGCAAAAATAACAAAAAACACCTCATGAGTCCTGTACTTGGGAAGCTTGTCTCCTCAAGCTTATCTTAGTTTGGTGACATGATCAGAAATTTGTAGCTATTTTAAATAGATTATACAAAAAAGACAAAAAGTTTTTTTTTTGTTATTTCCAAATATTTGTCAGGTTAGGGGTTTTAAGTATATAATTGTTTTATCAAATATAATAAATAAGTGAATAAATAAATGAGTGAAATAAGCTTTAGTTTCCTTTTTATAATCGTCACACACACCAGTCCAGTTTTTATGGTAAGCTAAGCTAAACTTGCGGGGCTCCGTACTAACTACAGCACACACAGTCACACCCATCGATTGATGTGGAAAGAAGTCACAGCCAGCAGCTCCTTCAGAGCACAGAGAAGCTAAACGCTGACCTTTGAGAAGATCGTCCATGTGAGTGCGCAGTGACGTGTCACATGACAGCAAGGAGAAAAATAGTTCTCAGGTGTTTTTGAAGGACCACCATTCCTCATTTTTGTCATGTCACACCACATAGGCGTGTGACTTTTGGCTCCCTGCCACCAGCAAAACAAACAGATCACAGAATGAGGCTATACTGTACCTTTGGAGAGGTGAATGTTTGGAGGATGTGTTGATGTTGAATTAAGCTTCCTGAAGGTGACAAGCAGCCATCTGTTACTGCATTCATCAGTACTCCAGTTTTGCTGCATTCTAACGTACAAGAAGACATGCAAATATATTTACGCCTCGTCGGCAGGTGTTTTTTGTGCACCTGGTCTGGGTTTTTAGGTGCCTCGTTTACCTTTTAGAGAGACATTAGAGAGTTAACGACTTTCGCACGTGGCTTTGATTTTTGATTAAAGGTCATGTATGTGAGACCCTGTCCCCTGATTATTCTCACCATCTCAAACACAGACTGTATACAAAAGATGGGCATCACCATCAGCTTAATCACTTTTTTAAACTAGGTGTCAGGAGTATAGGGTAAATCTTAAGCGCTCGTTTTGTGGCGACCTGTCAACCACGCAACCTGTCACGCATCACTTTGGTAACTTGCAGACTTCCAGGTTCTGGTTGCCTAAGTAACCGCCCCCTCCAACTTATTGGTATCTTTCCATCTCCTTCGATCACTGCGCCCCTTGCCAGCTCCTTTGCGCATGCCCTTTAAAGAATATTCTTCCTTTACATACTTGCACCTTAGTAGCCATCTTGGTTAATTGCCTCACTTTAAGTTAATGTTGAAGCTTTGTTTGCTTTTTTAAACATAAGATAAAAATGTGTTCATCCAGCTGATTTAGTTTTAATTTCATTTATGTTGTTTTGCACGAAAGAACTTTGGGTTAAAAAAAAAAAGGCCCAAGATAAAATAAAGAAGGATTATTATGGACTGTGAATCATACAAAGCTACTCTGAGAGGTAAATGCTCCTGTCACATTCCAAGCCTAATGTTAGTTAATATTACCTAATTCAATGATGTCGAGTTCAAAAGTACCAATAAAAATATTTACTCGTGCACATTTTTGCCACAAATCAGAAAATTGTATGTGCTCATGTTTATTTTAGCCTCTCTGATACAATTTGCATATTTTCATTGGACTACCAAACGAGGACGAGGTTAGGACAACAAAATCAGAAGATTTCACTCAAAGGCCAATTTGTACAAACCAAGGTTAATTTACTTAACTAAAACTAAAGAAATAAAACTAGATGTGAAACTAGTTTACCCTGTAGAGAAACATTATGACACTGGACAGTTACAGGCTTTGTGCGAGACTGATTATTTTTTGAATCTCAAACACAAATTGTATTGAAAAGATGGTTGTAACCATTAGCATAAACATTTTTTTAAACCAGTCCTCACAAGTGAATGAATGAGTGAAGTGCTGCCTGCAGTAAAACAGAAAAACACTAATTAAAAACAAGAAAATCCACTCTGGAATAAACTGAAGCTAAAGTGAAAGAAAGACTAAAAGTCTAAAAGAAAACTATGAACACTGCAACGACTCTGGTACAAATGAGTACATCTTAAAATAGAAGATTATCTGAAAACAAAACATGATACTGTGGAGCGAAAAGATCAGAATAACAAAATACAGAGATGGTCAAACTCTTAAAAATGTCCATTTTAGGCTGTTTTGATGAATATCTGCAGGTTTTCTGAGTCCCTGTCTCTTTTTTTCGATTGTGTAAATCTTTTATTTGGACCAAAACTTTACGTTTCTTCAGCTCTCTCCTCACATAAATAATCCTGTTCAGGAGAAACTCTCCCAGCAACCCTTCTGATAAAGGATTAACAACATTAATTCACAGACTGCAGCTCTGACAATGTGAAATACTAAAAACTGAATGTTAATGATTTGATTTGATTTTTTTCTGTAGAGCCCTCTCCATGTTTGTATTCTTATTTTCTTCACATGTTTTACTTTGAAGTTTTGCTCATAGGAAATGATTCATTCCTGTTTGGTGGTAAGTTATGACCAAACCGTGGATCTGTGATTGAAATAGTTAGTGCTGTTGAATTATAGCATTGTGGTGATTAAATGACTAATTTCTTCCAAAATAATCATAAAAAATAAATGTGTGATTGACTTCCTTTCAGTGCTGCTTGAGATGTGTGGCGTTAGATTAGATGTGTGTGGAGTAATTCCTTCGTGAGTCTTTCAGCTCTTATGCAGCTGCCTGTGTGTTTTGGTTTAATGGTGTGACCCTGAAAACGTCCCGTTTCCGTCCACAGGTCAAGTCTGTCATCAACCTGCTGTTTTCCGCCTACACTGGGGACGTATCAGCCCTGAGGAGGTGAGCAGCTCACACAGCTTTTAATAAGAGAGCAGTTCAGATTTAGTCACGTCTCGCCCCCCCAGTGGAGCTTTTTAATAACATCTACATGAAAGAAAGACTCCTCTGGCTGCACGAGGAAGCACCTTGGTGACCTCAAGTGGCAGAAAAATGAACTTACAGGTGTCCCTGTGGAGTTTTTACATCTGACCTCATGAAAGTCTCATGAAACGTTTGCACTATTTTCAAAAATAGTTTAAAGTGTGGCTCTGCATCCATGTTTGCAGCCTTCTTCACCTGTTAACGATCAATTTTGAGTTAAGGACTTAAAATATTTTTCATCATTTTTTTAATCTACAAGAGTCTGCAAACAAACATGGATGTCGTTTTATGGGCTCGGTCTGGTTGTTAGACTTTTGTTTGGAAAGTCGTGTTTTCAGGCTGTTACAAAGAAGTAAATTTAACCTGATTTCAACAATGAATTCACTTTTACCTGTTGAGTAATTTTATGCTGGTTAGAGGTGTGTAAATGGGGAAAGAAGCACTGTGAGGGCGACTAAGATTTCACCATGGAGATTAAGCCTCACTTATCATTTTAATGTAGCTGTAAAACCTTCTGTAAACCTCTGTGATGCTTCAGCGTTTGTTTGCTTTGAGGACTCAAAGGATCTAAAAATGATGAATGTCAGAGTGACCACGCCCCTCAATTTAAGCCTTAAAAAACATTATAAGCTATTAAAATATTTCCCCTCCTGTAAACTTGATATGAAGGTTTTTTGTATCAGGCTGTAAACATGTTTATTTCTGCTGTGAAGTTGCACCTTTTAACATTGGAGTCTGTGGGGGCTGACTCAGTGCTGGAGCCTCTGGTGGCCACTAGAGGAACTGCGGTTTGTTGCTCTAGCCCTGCTTGGTTATTTGAAACTTCTGGAAGAAACAGAAAACAAAAAACTGCTCCAAAACTGGACAGGAAGTCATAAAACAGAAGGAAATCGTGTATCCTAGATCAGCTCTCCATATAAAATGTATTATTGCTGCTTTCTGAAGGTAATTTCCTAGGAAAAGATGTTTCAGGCTGTAACACCAGGATGTTCTTTAACCTCCAGCCTGAGACTGAACTGTGCAGCAGTTAGAGGGGCATACAGAGTTGTTTACTGGTCCTTTGTGTGTGCAGGTTCGCGCTGTCATCCATGGACATGGAGCAGAGGGACTATGACTCGAGGACGGCCCTGCACGTTGCAGCAGCTGAAGGTAACATTCAGCCTGAGGTCAGTCAGTAAGTAGACACAGCTCGCCCTCAAATACTCTTTAAAGTCTGATCCTGTGGTCTGGAGCTGTTTCCATGATGTATATAAATTACATATATGGAAACAGCAAAGTTTCAAGGTAAGAAGTAGACATAAGATACAGACGCTGCAGAAAAATACAGTCTTTAAGAGGAGTTATGCATCAGGAGAGCCAATTAAAATCAAGTATGCACCCTTTTCACAGTATAACAAGGTAAAAGTAATTTGTAACATCTGCCCTGCTTCCATTAGGACACATAGAGGTGGTTCGCTTTCTGCTGGAGGCTTGCAAGGTGAATCCAGTACCCAGAGACAGGTGAGTCTTTACTACCTGTATTTATACTGATTATAATAATGAGCTTTGAAGCAGAATTTCCAGCCTTTGAGAAAAGTCTCAGTGTGGTTAAAAAATAAATAAAATTCATCCTCCAAGCTCAGATTCTGATAGCTGTGGAGAACCAAACATGCCAAAATCATAAATAATATAAATAAATGAAACATTTTAAATAATAATAATCTATTTTTGTATGCTAAATTATTTATTCACCAGTTTACCATCAGTTTATGTGTAGTTATTTGTGTAATAATTTCTCTCCCATTATGTAAATGAGGCAGTGTGCCACTGGGTTGGCCACAAAGAAATGTGTTGCTTCATTAAATAATAAATTGTAAATCTGAATCAGAAAGGTTTAAAATATAGAGGCTAGAATTCTATAAATAAATTATTAAATTGAAGCCAAATAGTATTTGTACATTTTTTCCCCTATTTTGCAACATATTGTAGTTTTTTTTGTGTGCGTGTCTTTTTTGCTAGGCTAGGCAAACTCCTTCTAAAATAAATAAATTGAGAAATTGTTGTGAAGGTGAACTCATGCAATATCTAATAAATGCCTACACATATTTGTTATTTATTATTAATTTATCTACTATTAATTTTAGTCCTAATCTTTTGTCCTGTGACAGCTGGGAGAGGCTCCAGCCCCCCTGTGTCCCTGAAATGGATAAGCAGAAGAAAATGGATGGATGGATGAATATTAATCTTGGTTATTAATTTCCTTTAATAGTTTCTTTTAATTCTGGGTGTTTTCGGTCCTCCATACCCACCTGCAGGGTTACATCTCTCTTTTTTTATCAAACATAAAGTGTATTCTTTAACCTTTTAATTTGTTTTTGCACAGATGGGGGAACACGCCGATGGATGAGGCGGTGCATTTCGGCCACCACGACGTGGTCACCATGCTGCAGCAGTACCACGAGAAATACAGCCCGCCCTCCGATGACGAGCACAAGACTAGCCCTGAGAAGAGCCTGGACAGCCTTCTGTGAGACCTGCTGCAGGTTGCTACGGAGGACCGGAGGAGGAAAAACTTTGTAGCCCAACGCTCAGGCTTCTGTTGAATTATTTAGCTGCTCTGCTGTGATTTGATTTTTGGCCGTAAATGGTTGCTTGTTCACGTCTATCGAAATGTGAGCGTGAGCGGCTTAAACTCATATCTAAAGTGTTTACGGTATTACTCCTGTAATCTCACAGTACTGTAAACCACATTTCTAGGATGTACCTTGTACTAGTTTAGTATTTTGTTCGTTTTACTCTCACTGTACATGTGTTGTAAACTGTGTGGAAATTATGGTGTAAATTATGCGATGTGTAGTTACGGGTGTGCTTGATTTACATTCCTGCCTCTGTGCTCATTTGCGAGGTCACCAGCAGGTTCTCAGAGATTGTACTCCAGAATGTATTTTTCAGTGGAAAAACTTGCAATAGAAACAGTTTGTATTTATTTCAGACTTTCTAAAGATGGAAATTCATTTCAGAGCGTGTGAGACGGACAGAAGATCGTGTGATTTGTTGCATTTTGTAGTTTATTTTGTCAGCATGGTTACATTTGCGTATTTAATTTGGGCGGACTATAATATCAATATAATGTTGATTGGCATACATTTTAGGGCAATGTTTACAGTGACAACCTGATCTGGTTTTGTGCGGTAATTCTCAGACATTATTTTCAGATGTTTTCTTTCCACATGTGGAATATAGTCATTGTTTTTAACCTGTGAAATTTAATTTGCAAATATATAAACATGAACAACACGTACGATAATTATAATCAAAACTACATACTTAAATTTAATGTCCATGTGAGTGTTTTCATGGTGTCAGTTGGAGTTCATGTATTTCATGGAAAAATGCCAAATAAAAAAGCTGGAATAGAAACCTCTATATGATTGTGTTTCACACGGTGTGGTTTAGGACGTGGAGTGGGTTGTCGACTAATCTATAGGTTTGTAGTTTGATTCCTGGCTCCTCCAGTCTGAATCTGAAGTGTCTTTGAGTGAGATGCCAAATTCTGAATTTTCATTGATTCAGCTATCAAAGTGTTCGGACAGAGCAGTGATACCCGAACGTCCAGTTCCAAATTGTGCATGTATACTGGGAGTCTTCTTTACACAGAGGAGGTAGTGACAGAGTAACACAGGCTTCTGTACTGGGAACAATGCTTTTTACATGACACTGCATACGTTTTCGTTACTATGCAGATGATACCTTTATCTATGACATTAGATAACACAAATTCAATAAACTAAAAACATTTTTTTAGATGACCTCTGAATCCTGAAACACTAAGATTACTGTACTCAACCCTAAAAAAAAATATCAGAAACAGGGTGTCTAACCACATATTTACACTGGATGTCATCACCTTAATCTCCAGCAAAACTGTGAGGAACCAGGATACATCCATCAACATAAACATTAACCAAATATTGGAGTGCTTTAAAATTACTTGAAATACACTGAGCATTAAGTATTTTCGAATAATTTTTGATATGATTTATTCATTTTGTTGAATTTGATTCTTGACTTGTGACCTCTGTAAACAGGATTCTGGTGAGTTTATAATCTTAATCTGTAGTTTAGAAACTTAGTTAATAACTTAAAAGAGTGTGTATTATTTAATGACTTGTGACTGACAAGTTGTCAGTGTCTTCAGTTTGCCAGTCAGGACTAGACAAACATCTGATGCAAATTTTGTTTTCAAAACAAGACCAAGAGGCCATGCGGGTTTTCTCGGCCCTGGAATTCATCCACCCATCAGTTGACTTAACCACTTATTCAATTCAGTGTCAGAGGAGGACCGTGATCCCAGAGCAGCCACAGAGCAACAGTCGGGGTGCACAGCCATCCAGTCACTTATTTTATTAAAACTAAATATACCGGGGACCACTAGGGGGACGTAAGGAAGATGGCAGCATAAACCTGCAGCTCCCGGTCAAAACTCGAAAGAGAACCAGAATTCGAATATTTCCACCGCTAAACCGTGTAATAAATGCCATGGAAGGTGGAAGAAGGTCAAAAAGACAAGGAAACATTAAGGATTTTGTGAAACAAGTGGAGCTGGTAAGAGGGGGCAACGCAGACATGTCCGAGAACAGCGTGCAAGGCGAGCAGATGGAAGGAGATGTAGCTAGCCACCCTCACGCAGACTTCCAGGACATCATTAAGGAAATTCACTCACTTAAAGCAGAGTTTAAAACCGAGTTTGCCACGTTTAAGAAAGACATCACACAAGAAATGAAGGACGAATTCGACAGCTTCAAGAAAGACATTAATACAAAGCTGGCAGAAACTGCGAACGAGCTAGCTAGCCATGAGACCAGACTCGAAGAAGCTGAGGAAAGACTGGAAGAGATGGAAAGGTGGAATTTGGCCGCAAAAGACGCTCTAATCCAGTCGCTTCAGCAACAACGGAATATTCAGACGAAACTGGCTGACTTGGAAGGCCGTAGCCGACGGAACAACATTCGCATTTTCGGCCTAAAAGAGGGCTCTGAAGGAAACTCTGTGCTGCAGTGTGTGGAGGACTTGTTGAGAGCTGAGCTTTCGCTCCCGCCGGATTCTGCTCTAAATATTCAGCGGGCGCACAGAGCTCTGGTGCCAAAACCCGGACCAGAAAAACCTCCGCGATCGGTGGTGGTTAATTTTCTTCAGTTCTCAACCAAGGAGATGGTGCTGAAGGCAGCGTGGAAGAAAAAGGTTGTACATCAGGATAAGCAGCTTTTCTTTGATCATGACTACGCTGCCGACGTGGTTCAAAAGAGGAAGGAATACGCTGGAATTAAGAAAGCCTTAAAAGAGAGAGGAGTTCGCTTCCAGACGCCTCTGACCAGAATCAGGATCCACTGGGAGAGCGGCGCCAGGACATATGACAGTGGCCGGGCGGCGGCGGAGGAGCTAAGGAGGAGAGGAATACAGGTGGAGGTGCCGCAGCGGAGCGGGGAAAGCACGATGCTGGAGGAGCGACTGCAAAATGCATTGGGATGGCAGCGATCTAACACCGAGAACTTATAAGTGAGGATACAAACATTTGAATCCGGTGGAAATGACTGAACAGTAGAACTCTGAAACTAAAGGTTCATTACTCTGTTACTTTTCAAGGCAAGGTAGACCGGAAAGTGGTAGGTTTTCTTTTCTTTTTTTTCTTTTTTCTTAAGGAACCTATGTTGGATCTCACGGGGGCCCCTAATCTGAAAGGGATATACCCCACGAACCACAGGGACGCTGTGGGTAAGAAATACGTATTTTCAGTTTCTCTTAAGTTTCTTGTTATCTTGTTCCAAGTTCTTAGAGTTAGTGTGGGATGCTATGATAGTGATAAGCCAAAAATAAAGCAAAACTTAACAGTGAAAAGATGAGGAATATAACGCTGGTGTCAATGAATGTCAATGGGATGAATAACCCAATTAAAAGAAGCAAAGTGATACTCAAAATGAGAAAGCTTAATGCCAATGTAATATATCTTCAGGAAACACATTTGTCGCAGGAAGAGCATGATAAATTGAAGAAATTTGGGTACAGAAATTCTTACTATAGTACTTGCAAGAAAAGTCATAAAAGGGGGGTAGCAATACTTATTAAAAATTCAGTTAATTTTGAATGTTCTAAAGAAATTCGGGACAGTGAGGGGAGATACATTATTGTAAGAGGTAAACTAGAAGGGGAGGCGGTGACACTAATCAATCTATATTCCCCCTGAGAGCAACCAACAAAATGTGAAGACTCTACTTACTACAGTCATGTCAGAATCTGAAGGGATTGTGCTGTGTGCAGGAGACTTTAATGTGGTATTCGACCATAGAATTGATACAACAAGCACAAATAGAAGCAAAAACAGCCTGGCGAGAATGGTTAATACATTTATGAAGGAGCATGGAATGGTAGATGTATGGAGGGAACACCACCCACTGGATAAGGAGTATACACACTACTCAAAGACTCACAGCACTTACTCAAGAATTGACTATGTCTTAATGAACAGATGGGATCTACACAGAGTAACTGAATGCACAATTGGAGTGGCAGATATTGCTGATCACTGTGCCATTCATTTAAAGCTAAATCTAAATAGTAGGCGTAGAAATACCTGTTGGAGGTTAAATCTGAGCTGTCTGAATAATAAAGAAACGAAAGACCAAATCAAGAAAGATATAAAGCAATACATAGAGGAAAACTCCACTGAAGAAATTAGCCCAACGGTGTTTTGGGATGCATTCAAAGCTGTGCTCAGAGGGAAGCTTATTGCTATAACTTCAAAACAACACCAAATGAGGAAGGCCCTGTACCTAAGCCAGGTGGAGGAATTGAAAAACACAGAAATATTATACCGAACAACTCGGAATGTTCAGCTCCAAGGCAGAATTAAAACACTAAAAAAGGAAATTGACAATATATTGACTGAAGAAGTGGAAAAAAAACTTAGATTTTTGAAACAGGATTATTATGAGAATGGCCCAAAGGAAGCTAGACTGATAGCACGGCGTCTTAGACAGCAGCAAGCTGTTAATACGATTCACAAGATTAGAGACCTATCTACAAATAACTTGCAGTATACCCAGGAAGCAATAGAAGAAACATTTAAGAAATATTACGAAAACTTGTATAAACAACCATGTTCCTCAAATAAAGATGAGAAAACTGCTTTTCTTAACTTCCTAGACTTACCACGTATTGGTACGCAGCAAAACAGCAAACTGACTGCCCCCATCAGTCATGAAGAAATATCTAGAGCAATTTCCAGTCTGAAAGCTAATAAATCACCGGGGGCCGATGGGTTCCCCTCAGAGTGGTACAAGAACTTTAAGGAGGAGTTGATACCAATGCTTCAATCATCATTCAATCATACCCTTGCGGAGGGTGTAACACCTCCCTCATGGAGAGAGGCGATTATCTCAGTAATCCCTAAAGAGGGAAAAGACACCGAATATTGTAACAACTACAGACCCATATCGGTTCTTAATGTGGACTACAAAATATACACATCTATAATCGCTAAGCGATATGGAGCAATTATGACAGACTTAATTAATGAAGACCAAACTGGCTTTATCTCAGGACGTAGAACTCAAGATAGTATAAGAAGGACCCTCCAAATAGTTAACTCGATACAAACAAAAAAGGGCAGTGCGGCCCTAGTAAGCCTGGATGCAGAGAAGGCTTTCGACAGTGTAGATTGGAACTTCCTATATGCCGTGCTTGAAAGGTTTGGTTTTGATGACGGTGCTGTGATGTGTATCAAATCTATTTACCAATCTCCTACAGCTCGAATTAGAATCAATGGCAGCCTAACGGAGCAAATCTCTCTCGAGAGGGGTACCCGTCAGGGTTGTTGCCTCTCACCTCTTCTCTTCACTCTATATATTGAACCCCTGGCACAGGCCATCCGACAAAGTGAGGAGGTGAGAGGAATAAGTATTAAAGGGGAAGACCACATCATCAGCTTATTTGCAGATGATATCATACTCTACCTAGAAAATCCAAACCAAACTTTAATTCCAATGTTTAATGTAATTAATATCTTTGCTGAACATTCGGGGTACAAAATTAATGTGACCAAAACTCAGATACTGGCTTTCAACTATTTGCCATCTGAAGAGGTTAAAAATAAGTTTAGACTGAACTGGACTGCAAAACAAATGAAATACTTGGGTGTAACCGTGACTAAACAATTGAGTGACCTTTTTAAAACAAATTATGATAGGCTGACCACTCAGATTAAACACGATCTAAACCGATGGTCAACTCTTACACTAGACTTTAGTGCAAGAATCACAACAATAAAAATGAGTGTCCTCCCACGGTTATTGTACCTTTTCCAATCTCTGCCAGTTAAGATCCCAGTGGAAAAATTCAAGGACTGGGATAGGCTCATCTCTAGATTTGTATGGAATGGTAAAAGGCCTAGAATAAAATACACAACATTACAACTATCTAGGAAGCAGGGTGGTGTGGGACTCCCTAATCTAAAAGATTACTATCATGCGGCCCAAACCAGACCGGCGATAAAGTGGTGTGATCAGAACTTTAATGCTAAATGGAAAGATATTGAAATAAAAGTACGGGATGTCCCAGTCCAGACTTTTCTTGGAAATGAGCAACTTAAGAAAACCTTACAGCATTTCCTTGATCCTATAACATCCCACACTCTAGAGATATGGTTTGGCCTAGTTAAACAAAGTAAGTTGGAAAGGGAGGTTAAGATGTTAAACTGGGCTGCCTATGTTGTTGGTGATATACTGAGTGCTCACGACCCAGGATTCAGGAAGTGGGAACAAAAAGGAATAACAGCGATTTGTACAGTAATGAAAGATGGCCATTTGATGAGTTTTCAAGATTTAAAAGATAGTCTAGAGAAAACCAATTTTTACCGGTACCTGCAACTCAGAGACTACTTTTCAAAGGAAATACGAAGTTCGCGTACGTCTTATGGCATCCTGAATTGTATAATTAAATCATACAGGGGCCTCCAATTCAAGGAGATTTCTGTACTATATAAAAATCTAAGAGAGAACACGGCAACATCAACTGAATACATAAAAAAGAAATGGGAGCAGGAAATAAAAACTGATATCTCAACTGAGGAATGGTTAGGTATGTGTGAAACCCAGAACACAACGACTAACTCAAGATGCTGGAGAGAATTTGGGTGGAAACACCTTACTCGATTCTTTATTACACCAAAAATCAAAAGTAAACAGACTCAAGACAGTTTGCCATGCTGGAGAAGATGTGGTAACATGGAAGCACATCATACGCACGTGTTTTGGGAGTGCCTGAAACTGCATAATTTTTGGAAGAACGTGAGTCTTGTAATAGGCAATATCTTGGGCTACCAATTACCACACAATTTTAAAACTGTATATCTTGGGAATATTAGAGAGTATGTTCTGTACGACGACTTGTATTTGACAAAAATCCTATTGATAGCTGCAAAGAAAGCTATAACAAGAAACTGGTACAAACTGGCTCCGCCTTCATCACAAGACTGGTTAAATATTGTTGGAGAAATCTATGCAATGGAAAAAATGACTTACATTCTCAGATTAAAGGAAGATATTTTCGTTGCTAAGTGGGAGAAGTGGACATTGTATGGCACCAAGGAAAATTAATGAACGAACAAAACATTTAAGGTCTATGACTCTGTATATCTATTGATGCATGCCTGTATAAAAGTACATATATAAGCTGGAGTATGTATGCTGCTGAGCAAAGGCAGGCATGCATACGGTAGTTGATTAGAATTGGCACCCACACCTTCTGTTCGCTTTAGTTCTGTTTTGTTTTGACTGTGTGCTTGCATGGTTATTTCTCCTGTAATGCAAAACATGTCTATGTTTAAACTGTGACAAAACTATCAATAAAAATTACAGTGTCAAAAAAAAAAAAAAACAACTAAATATACCAAATATACAGCACAGTAAGAAAAACAGAATGTGAATACAAACTTTGAATTAAAATCTCATACACATTGATTGTTGCTATTTTTACAGTACAGCTTTTCTTTTCCAGCAAAGTGCAGCGTGTGATCAGCAATCCAGCAGATTTTAGCTGAAACTAAACTGATCGACAAAGAGGTTTTCAGGCGATGATGTCTGTAACGAAGCTAAAGTTGGGCAGATGTCCAGCTGAGATTCCCAGGACACGACTGGAGCAGGCGAGTCGACAATAAAAGAGAAGAGTTCACTCAAGCTGGCCTGCAGTGAAACACAGAAGGTTTAGTTTAAGTTAGCTGCAGCAGGAAAGGGATAGGGTTTAAACCTGGAGATACTCAGAAGGTGATGCATGTGATGTGATGCATTCGATGTGTTGTGATTTACTTGCAACAGAGAGAGAACATTTAGGCTACGTTCACACTGCAGGCAAAAGCGCATCAAATCCGACTTTTCTGACCCTATGCGACCCATATCCGATCATGGTATGACAGTTTGAACAGCACAAATCCGATATTTTCAAATCCGATCTAGGTCACTTTCGTATGTGGTACTTAGAGCTGGGCGATAGAACGATAACGATATGTATCGCGATATAACTTTTACTCGATAGAGAAATTAAGCTATCGCGATAGACCTCGCCGCTCTTGTCCTCTTAAAAAAAAAAAATAATAATAATAATGTCAGCCAATCCAAATTAAGTAGCGCAGAGCCGAACCAATCACAGCCGCAGCGTCACGTCGCGTGACTTGTTAGTACAGCACAAGTGCCAAGCCGCACGTGTGTTTGTTTGGGAAGCAGCCAGCGGGTAATGGAGCCAGCGCGTAATGGAGGAAATGAGTGTGCCGACTAGAAAAATCAACCGAGCGTGACCGAAGAGAAAACAGATGATGGTTCCAATGCTGGAGAGATTGTCGAACGGAAGAGCCATAGAAGTTCCGTAGTGTGAAGGTATTTCGGCTATTTCAAGTCTGACAAAAAAACAGAGTAGCGTGCACTGTAAATTGTGCCGAAAGCAAGTCTGGAAATACAATAAACTGGTGCATGCATCACACTGTGCGCCACGTTATTGTTTCGGTGAAATGAATTTCTACAATACTGTTAATTCTACTCTCTGCAGTGTTTAAATGCTTACATATACACACAGTTACTGTCCCTCCACACATACGACTCGGTTCTGCTTCTATGCCCCAGCGTTGTTTACTTTTTCCCACCGAGGCTTCTAGACTTCTGATTGGCCAACATTTCTGCACGGTTAGGAATCTAGCGCCACCTGCTGCTTTGGCATGTTCATAGCAGCGTTTTCCTTCATTTCTGCCTTTATGTGTGGACGGGATTATTTTTTAAAACGAAAACGGAAAATCTCCGTTTTCAAAAATACCCGTGTACGTGTGGACGTAGCCTCAGTCTCTGACTGGAAGCGCTAATTCGTCATTCGGCTTTTGTCAGACTAAAGTAACTGTTAAAACTGTTTGAAAAGCTAAGCTATACAACAAGGAGAGATTGAGAATTTCCTTTTAGTTCTCAGTTTATTTGATATTGACAAAAGTTAGTCAGTTTTGTCTGTTCTTCTGTAAAACAAACTAAGATTTATTTTTAGAATTAATATTTTGTTTCTAAGTGGAATTGACAATTTAGTCTGTTTCATTTGTTCTATTTTGAAACTTAAACGCTTTAGCGGCTGTCTTTTGTGTAGTTTGCAATATTTGCCTTTATTTATCTGAAAAAGTCTCATGTTCCTTAAGTACATCTACCCTGTTGAACTTATTATGGGAAATAAATATTTAAATAAAAACAAGCTGCTGATTATTTCACATTTTACTTGTGAGCAACGGCACATTTAAATCTTACAAATATAGTTATTTGGCTTATATCGTGATAGATATCGTTATCGCCTGAAATGAAAAAAACATATCGTGATATGAAAAAATCTCATATCGCCCAGCTCTAGTGGTACTGAATCCGATACATATGTGTTTTAGAAAACACTGCTGTTTGAAGTTTGTGACATGACTAGTCGCATTAAATCTGTTTTTTACATCACTGACACAAGACAGACACCAATTATCAGCGCCGGAGAAAACATCGCGAACGCTTCCTGGCCATCCAGTGTAGATGTCAGTGAAGCTGTTGGGAAAACAACGTTGGAGAAACGTGAACATTTTATTTGTACTGTATAATCTGCAGATTCTGACAGAAATCTGCAACTATCCTTTGAAGCACCGCTCCTCTCTAAAACAGCAATAAGGATCATTATTAGGCCATATGTAAATAACAAAATAACTTTATAACTTAAAGCAAAATTGGGAAACGTAAAGTCCGAAACAAGTCTTTATATTAAGGCCATCAGTCAAACAATACTGTTTGGTCTGGGTCTAAACAGAGCGCGTCGTGTGTGACGTCTTCTTTTACGCATGCGGGCCGCTTTGAGGGCCGTGAACGGTTCACACTAGAGCGTGTTTGCTGTCACATTTTATTTTTAGTGTGAACAACCAGACAAAAAAAATAAATAAATCGGATTTGATCAAAAAAAAAATCGGAATTGAGCATTAAGACCTGCAGTGTGAATGTAGCCTTAGTCTCCTTTAAACATATTTTTTTCTTGTGGTCTTTTATGCAAATAAAAGAAATGGCTGTTTGAACACGGCACAAAGCGGGCTCATTAAAGACAACCTGTAAATTTTGAAATTATCACTGGAGGTACAGATACAGTGTTGGTGAGGGAAAATTACTGTGTGATCGTTGGGATCTTCTGTCGTACGTCACTTTTAGTATTCATGTTTTCAACAGGCTACAGCTAAATGGTAAATAAGCTGTTCTTAAACCAGATCTTTAACGAGATCCAGATCCCAACGAATTAAGTCTATTTAAAAGGGCTGCGGGAAAATAAACCTAAAAAGAAATAATAAACCTACACTTCTTTCCAGGTCATTGTCCATTTCCATCATGTGGATCTCATTGGGTGGAGAAGGAGGTGGCGTAGGATCGCTGTACAAAAACAAACAAAAAAAAGATTGTAATAATGAATAAAAATTAAATTCAGACACACTGCAGAAGCATTTTTGTTACTGTTACTTACTTTGATATAAAAGAAGGTATTCTGCGGTGATATCCATCCCCTGAAGGTTCTGATGTTTCTGGGTGGACAGATAGGATTGAGCTCATTACACAGAAAGTAAACTGGATCATCTCAACATTATTTGAAAAGGTTAACACTTTATGACAGAGTTTATCTTTATCTTATGACAGAGTACCAGACAAAATTTATATTCACTGTTTTCTACAGGATTTTTATTTATTTATTTATTTATTTATTTATTTAGTTGTAATTTTCATGGAGGAAGTGATGTGAGAGGTGATACCGGGGGATTTGTAGCGTCCGAAGGCGGTGTCTTTGGGGATGTCGGGGTAAAGATAGACCAGGGGATTTCTGCTTCGCTGGGATGCCAGACTGTAGCGGTAAATGATATCTGGCAGAGGTAACACCGACAGCTCTTTCTTGGTGTATGGCTGTACTGCATGCACATGAGGCTCTACAGGGGGAAAAACACATATCAATACAAAGCAGGACAAACCACTGCAGTCAGCAAACACACAATTTAAGGTAAATATACTTTATAGTGAATACATAATTATAACTATTCTATTTCCTCCAGCAGAGTTATTTAAATTGTCCTCAGTGGGCTCAGTGAAGACAGACTCAGAAACATACCATCGTTGGAGTGGTCGACCCAGCTGAAGGTGACGGCGCCGTCTCTGCTGCTCTCACTGAACCGGATCAGAAAAGTACCGGCCTGTTTTTCCTGCAGCAGGAGGCGTGTCCTCTCCCTGCTCACGAACCCCATGATGGATCTGAAAGTCGCACACAGGAAACGCCACACCCTTCCACATTAGCACATCATCCGTATATGACTGTAATACAACTTTAAGAAATGTTGCTAATCTAAGTTTGGATGTCAGTGTGAAGTCGTACCCATCACGCCAAAGATCCACCAAGTGTTTCTTGATTAAATCGAGGATGCCATCGATCCAGATCCAGGCATTTTCGTTCTGCCTCACAGGAAAACAAAGAGTCAAGCCCCTGTGTGCTTGCTGTCAGACTCAAGGAAACTACAGGAACTTATCTTAAGACCCACCTTGGAGAAGCTGCTCCAGAACACCGTGCCGTCAGGATCATCATCATCTGCAGCAGCACCAACTGTTACATTTAAAAAAACAAACAAACAAACAAACAAACAAACAAACAAACACATTACCATAAAGTGTTTTATAGTATTTATAAATTTTAATATTAGATAGTATAGTACATGCGTAATCATTGCACTATTTGTTTGTTTGTTTTTACCTGTGCACATATTTTTTATTCTTCATGTGCACGTTCAAATGTTTGCACATCAGGGCTAAGCTACTTTGTATTTTGTGCTAAGCCAACTATGTACTCTGCTTTTTACTGTATGCTACAAGCTAATAATGTATTTTCCATGCTAATCTATGCTAACAATCTGCTTTGCATGCTAATTGTATCATTTCAGTAAAAATAATAGTGATTTCCAAAATGCGAAAAACTATTTTTGTACTGGTCAGTACTGATTTTATATAAAAATATACATTTTTTAAACATGCAAGTAAATATTTTTTTTACTTTGATCCTTAGTGATATTGTTTTTCAAAACCAAAAAATACACAGAAACATCAGGCTTTTAAGACTACGCACAATATGCAAGATATATCTTTATATACACAGCTTAATAACTAAAATGAGCTCTAAAATTAACTCCCATCAACAACGCAAATGAAATATAAATGTCTTTTTAAAAAGTAATTGCAAAAAATTAGCTTAGATTTTATTTACTTACCCATAATTTTGTCTCTTAGCATGAAGAGCTGTATTTCATCGAGCCCTCGTTTGCCAACGGTCAAAAACTGCCAGCTCAGCACCTGTGACAGCTGCTTCCAGGTGAGAGGAGGAGGATTCAGGAACAGTGACAGGTCCTAAAGGGAAAAGTCACAGAACCACAATGAAGTTTCCTGACTTGTCTTAACAGATGTTACTAGTGTTTGTTGGCTGTAACAAAATTTTACCCAAGGTTCACTGGTGGACACCATGTTCCACCACATGATGGAGGCCCAGGCATTGGGGACTTGATTCGTGCTGGAGATGACGACCACGGGCAAGGAGCTGGCCTGGACCGGCAGCAGAGGAGGAAACCAGTCAATAAAAGTACAAACCCTCCACCACAGCAACCATTTTTAAAGATCAGGACTAGAGAACGCCATCAAAGCTGAAGTTCATGCTGCTTACCTCGATGTTGCACGTTTGTCCTGCGTACTGAAACTCTGTCACAAACTTGATGATGTGCAGCTCTTCAGTGACTACCAGATGGTTCTAAGGGAAAAGAAAGAAAGTAACATGAGTAAGGCAGCAGCTCACGTCTCTAGTATTTACCTCTGCTTACCCTCAAGATTTTCCATCAAGATTTATAGGACTACATACTACTGAAACGTGTACAGTATAGTAATGCTCATAAATGCTCATGTGAAAAAAGACAATTTAAAATAAACTTCTCTTACCGCAGATGAGCTTTTGCTTCTTGATTTTCTTTCCTTGAGCGACTGAAAAAATATAATTTTTTTATAAGAAACTACAAGCTGTACTGTATAAAAGAACATATGAATGCACAATGGTTAAACATAAAGCTTTGTTAACGTTGAGGATTTTCATACCATGTGCCCAAATTCTGCCATCAAGCCTCCATCTGTGTCCTCGTCCAACACCTTACAGTCGTCTCTGTTGAAATCAAAGAGACGGAACCTGCGACAAGTACAAAAAGCATCAGTACTCATTTATTACAGAAATATAAACTTTCATAAATGTATATTTCAGATTTTAGTCTACCTACCCTTTCACTGTCTTGGCTTCTGCAACATCCCTTATTTTGGTGGGGAGAAAAAAGACAAAAGGTTTAAAATTTAAAAAAGGTCTTTTTAAAATAAAAGTTCAAAAAATAAATATTTCCATCTGAACTCTATGCCACTCTTTCAGACCAGCTTTTCTTTCACTTACTTGTCAAATACAGGTTTGACTCTGAACCTGCATTTGAATTCAGGGATGTTTGCCAGGAACCTGAAAAGAGAAAAGACATTTCTTTATGTTTTTTTAGTTTAGCACTGGTTATTTTGGGCCCAGTAAACACGTAAAAAGGTCTAAGTAAGCTCATAAACTGCTTTCAGTCAAAATGTCTCATCTCAAAACGTAGCTGCTAACTCCTGTGCTTGTTAAGAAACAGTTTGTCTGTAAGAATAATTAGCAGGTAAAAGGAAAGTATACCTAATGAGGTCCATCTGAGACCTCAGAGAGAAAACTGCAGTCAAAATAAGATGAACGTCAGTTTAATAAAGAAATGTTTTAGTTTTGGGGATCAGACCTGACCCTAAACTGTGTAAAGGCCACAGAAAACTGTGGGCAATATAAAGTTTTCACTGATTTTCACATTTGACCCCGTTTTCCCCCAACATTAAACTGCTAACAAACAGACAGACAAACAAAAGGAACTGATTACATACTCCCATTACATTGAAGCGGTGAGTGACATGAAGTCCCAGCTGACATTTGGGTTTCTCAGACATACACGTGTATAAAGTCAGTGCATGCTTACCTCACTGTGATACTGAACTGCACCCCGGTCTTCAGTATCAGAGGACGCTGTGGAAATTTCTGCATGACGGGCTGTTTCTCCACCACCAGAGCGCTGCAATGCCAGACCACAACAGAACATGTCACTATTCATACTGTTGGTGCATCAGTGTGTGTGTGTCTATACATGTAAAAAAAGAGTGACTCACTTTGTGACTAGTTTTATTAACAAGGACAGCCCAAATTTCTCCATTTCTGGGATTGAAGTAGGGAGGCAGAAGGCAGGGTCAGTGCTGCTGTATTTGCTGTTCTGGTCTTGAAGTTTCTTCAGCTGTTCGCAGACTCCTAGCAGCACTTCGGCGACAGTCGAAAACCTGCACACAGAATAAAACAGGCACAAGTGCTGAGTGTAAAAAGTCAGAGGAAAAACAGATTCTCTTAGACATGCAAAGGTGAGCAGAACAAATGAGCTCTAACCACTTGTCCAGGTGGTCCAGACTGGTGTCATCTTGACTTCCAATGCAGGCCAACTGCTGCCTGCGCTTCCACTCTGGCAGCTCCACATCAGTGAGAGTCGCCACAACCTTTTCTGTCTGCTTTAAAATGTTAACCAACTGATGCAGCACAATCTGCAAGACAAAAAAAGAAAAGATTCATATGTGCGCATAAGAGAGGGAAGAGGTTTCACCATCTGACCAGTGCAGACATGATCTCTCACAGCCCGCAATAAAATCTGAACACAGCAAAATAACAGTTAAGGAAAGGTTACCCACCGTAACCCAAGGTTCTATGAGTATAACTCTGAGAGCTGTCATCTATGTTGCTGTTGGCTGTATCAGCTTATATGACTTATTTGCATTTCAAATGGCAACGTCTGAAAGGGGAAGACTGCTACGCAAAGTTGACTTAGTCCTACTGCCTATAGGTTGCTGGTTTGTTCAACCAATCAGTGCAAGGCATTTCCACCTATGTTTTTGCTCAAAAATATTTCCCCAGAAAAACAATGTTGCATTTAGTCATGATTTGGCAAGCTGCCAACATCAACATGACGCCGTGACAACATTGCTCCATGGTCACAATGCAGCAGTAACGTTACAGTACAGTGTAAATGCGATGTCACATTTATGCTGTAAAAACATTTACAATTACAGTTTTGTAATGTTACTGCGACCTAGTTTTACATTTCATGCTAGGATTAGGTAATTATGTATTATGTAATTTGAAACATGAAGTAGAACAGACCAATAGCAAATAATAGATGTTTCTACTAAACTGCCCCAACCAGTTTGTTTCTAGATTTCTATGCAAACAATCATGAAAGAAATCTATGACATGAACATTTTCTATGAAGCTTTCATAATAATTGCACAAAATATCAAAATGAATGTGGTTTATCCATTTAGACTAGTTGTTGTAGAGACCCACCCTTTGGCACATCCCAGCACACCCACTCACTTCACCAGATGCACCTTGTTTAGTTCTCTCACCTTTGATTGGGTGTGGTGCTTGTCCTCAATTGCACTCACCTGTCACACATTATATGTCACACATTATATAAGGACTGCATTCACTTTTGGCTCACTCCTTCTTCACTTCCACATGGGGTGGCAGCTGAGGTGAGGTTCTAGTTGGGTTTTATTTTATGTCTTGTTTAAGGGAATGAGTAACTTAAATCTGTTTTCCTGTTTTCTTTCGGCTGTGGCAGTCCATGTGTGTCTTTGTTTCCTTCCTTCTTTGCCTTATTTATTTGAGAATAAAAGGAGAACCCGGAGAATAATTCTGAATTAGATGGCTGCTTATTCTTATTCTAACCGGATGAGCCCATGATGCTGATTGCTTAAGCCCTGAACCTTCCTTCCTTCAAAACACTAGTTTACACCACTAATGCCAACATTTCATCAAACATTTACCATATTATTATTATTATTTATCATACCTCCTTTCTTTGTGTTATGAAGACTGCATGTTTCTGACATTCCTGATCAACAATATGTTGGGACTGGGCCATATCAGTGTGCTCCTCCACTGGAAAAGGAAGACAAGACACTTGTGTCAAAAACAACTGAGTGACAAACCAGACCTGCCAATCCTGCCAAGCAACTCCTGGGCTGACAAATGGGACTGAACTAGTGGCCACTTGAGGTTGACTCTGACAGTGAGTCAGAGTCCCCATAGACTCCCATATTAAAATGCCCAAATTTACGCCACAACATCACCTTGTTTTCAGCCTGTTACAAAAAACAGGTTTAATCTTTGCAGATACTTCCCTCCTTCCCTACTTTGAAGGGCATGGCCAGTATGACAGGTGACAGAGGCATCGGTAACTGTCAGATGTCTGCTGGGCTTCCGCTCAAATAACTTGAGTCACTGCAGTGTTTGTGCCTTTTTAACGATGGGCAAGGGCTGTGTTGAGTTACGGCCTCAGTTTTGATTAGTGAAATTTCTAGGATTTTATTACTAATCACACTGCTAAAATTAATAATTTAATGTCATCCACACTTCAAAAACCAGTAGGTAATGGCATGGCGACTATGTCCATCTTTTATATACAGTATGTGGTCGTGCTATCGTACCTTTATTTTGCCAGGCCATCAGAATATAGTCCAGTTTTTCATTCAGACCCTCCAGTGTCTTGATTTCCTTCTTGGTCTCCTACATTAGAGTAAAAGTGCATTGGTTTAAAAACCAAGAGGAAAACATTTATCCTTCTTGGAAGGCTGAAAATAAAATCCCAGTAATCTTACCAAAGTCTGTCGCTTCAGTTCATTGACTTTGTCGTCCAACTCTCTCCAGCTTTGTTGCATGCTTGAATTATTGCAACTCTGACAAAAACAAGAAGGTTCTGTCACATGTTTGCAA
Source organism: Astatotilapia calliptera (assembly GCF_964374335.1). Taxonomy (NCBI): domain Eukaryota; kingdom Metazoa; phylum Chordata; class Actinopteri; order Cichliformes; family Cichlidae; genus Astatotilapia; species Astatotilapia calliptera. Next base: position 31,134,530 of record NC_137437.1, read on the forward strand.
TTATTATCAAATATTTATTTATAATTAAAATTTATATTTACTTTTCCTTTCCTCTGGTTGTGATCACAGTTTCGCTCTAACGTGTTGCCATATTTGCTTTGCTATGACTCACAATGCTACGTTTTCTGTTAGCATGAGCAATTTTTACAGTTCCACCTACTCACTGGTCCGGGAAAATGTATTTCTGCCGTTAATTGTAACTCTCTCTATAAGCAACCCAGGCACATGTTTACAGTTAGTGTGCATCAAAGTTATGATTCTACTAAAATCTTTTCATATCTACTTTTGGTTAACTGCAGTGACCTTGGGACAGACCTGTCTGTGTAAATATGACTTAGGAATGAAACCAGGCTCTTCATTAGAACAGCATTTAACTGACCTGAGGCTGAGAGACCGACGCCAGAATTTGCTTTTCCTCCTTCAGGCATTCAGACAGAATTAGGGCCAATTTCAGCGGCTCACCCTGCAAATGCCCCTAAGGAGCAGAAAGAACCACGCAAATCATTACTGGAAGTGCATTTTCAAATAATTTTTTTTTTCTGCACAGAGCATCATATCTGTTCTACCAGCAGGTCGTCCTTCATCCTGGAAAAATCTGGCCCCTGCAGAATATTGTTCTCCTGAACAGAACGATACCACTGCTCTTCTAGAAACACCAGGAGAGCCTGGAAACAGGTTCTGGCTCTGTGCTCGTCCACAGCTGCCGAATCCCTAATGCAGAGAAACAGAAGATTTAACTGCAGGACTGCATCTGTTTGCATGTGCTGAAAAACAATTTACGATTTCACAATCTTCCTTACATCATACTGTACAACTTACTATATTATTAAGTTAAAGCTCTTTAATCTTAGACCATAACTATTTTCCCTGCTCCTGCATCCAGCCCCGTCTTACCAGTCCTGGTTCTCGATCCAGGTGCTCAGATAGTGGCGAATCTCTTTGGGAAATCTTCTCTCGTACAGCTGGCAGACCCGGCTCTGGAGTGCAGAGTCCAGCTTCAGAAGGGCCTGCCACTGAGCCATCTGCAGTCACAAAGACACGAACCTCTTTTTACGAGTTCAGGGCCTCTGATTGGTCCACAGATGTGATAGGAGTCTTTACCGTTATTTTCCTCCATTTTATTAACAGAAATACATCTTAATTTAAGATAAAGTTTTATATAGATTAAAAATCTGTTTTTACGTGTGGCCTGGCCAAGAGGGCAGCCATGACTATAACCATATATAATCATACAAATATGACTGACGCTCACTGAAAATGTGTACCGCCAATCGTCAGATCACATGCTGTAACAAGTGAATAACAAGTGCAGTTTCAAAAGTGATCACACTGACAGTTTTCTTAGTCCTTAAAAGCTGACTTAAACTCCCATGCAGTTATATTTATCTTATTTATCAGCCAAAGGGAATGTCTGTGGACACAGAGAACGTGGAAATCTCAAAATAATTCGAATAAGCACAGCACCAAAGTGACGTGTGAGTAATGATGACCTGATTAGTTTTATGTGTTTATGTAATGCAAAGCGATTGTGGTGGCGTATTGATGTCGCCAGCTATCGGTAAATAATGTAACTGAGCTCACTGGAAAGTTTTACCCCGCTCTTTAATATAATCGGAGGGGATTTCCAAGAAATGCAACAACACCGCAGCAACTTCAAGAACCGAGGATTTTCATTTATTTACATTTGCCTTTTTAACAGCTTTTATCAGACAATTACCTACTTCTAAAAATCAGGATCGCGCACATTTTGGAGGAAAAGTGGGCCATAAGCTGCGCACAAGGCTGCCCGCAATAGAACTAAAGTTGTTTCTTTGCGCAGAAATCATGACTTACCTTGGTGGGTGGCTCTTTGTCGGACAGGTGAAAGCAGGACAAAAATCACAAGCGACCTCCAGCCTTCTGATCTGGCTGTTAATTCTTGCCTTAAGAACGAGGACGCGAACTTCCGTTGCACACGCCCACTCACACTCACCACGTGATTCTCCAGAACTCGTCCTGAGTGCGTAAAGCTGGAGGCCGCACAGCTCGACATCCGGCAAGTCACAAAGTAAAGAAAAAATGACAACAGCCAGATGTTGAAACCCTGAAAACAGCTGTTTTCTGTGCAGGTTTCAGCTCAGTTTGGTGGGTTGTTGCACATCAGCGCGCATGAACCCGTTTTTATCCGTTTTTTTCCACAATACTTTTTCTTTCTGCACATTTCTATTGCACTGTTGTGTCTGCACTGTCTTGTGTCTGTATCGGTCTGTACTGTCTGGTGTCTTTGTTTTGGATTTTTGCACCTTCTTTTCCCCACACTGCTAAATCCCTGTAATCTCTTCCCAACAACCTTTTTCCTATTTAGAAACAAAATTACCCTCTACAACATGGGTCTCACACTGGCAGCCCGGGTGCCACTATATTGACGTGAAGAAATATAATGCAGCTTGGCTCTTGAAGTTACTTTTTTTGTTAGGGAAGATTTGTTTGTTGTTGAGTGCAATGCTAAAATAAGTTATTTAAAAAGCAAAAAATGAGTTAATATGAAGGCAGTATAAGAGAATTATTTGTAAGGAAAACTATTTTCACAAGCAGTCAAAAACTATGTCTGCATTTCATAAATACAAAAGAAATTACAGCAGAAGTGCTGCCAGATGTCTGGACAGAGTTCCAATGTGTTTATTTGGAAGTTCAATGAAAGGCTTAGAGAGGGGAGAAGGAAATTCGTTCACATTTGCAGTTTCGTCTTGTTGTACAATATTTGAAATTTGAAAAAACAAACAAAACACTGGGAATATTTGTGGGTGTTTTCTCATTTGTTTGTACTACTTGAACACTAAAATGGTCCTCACATGAGATGACAGTGCCAGCAGTGGCCCACGGCTCATTTAAGTTTGAGAACCCTGCTCTATAATGTAGGCAACAAAAAAAATAGAGCTATGTTTTATTATCCTTCTTTTTTCTGCTCATGTTCTATTTAACTGATTTAAGCTGAACATATTTATTAGAATTAAAATTTATACTGAAATCAAGTTTATACTACTATGTTATTTTATTATTAATACAGCACAAGATTCAGTTGCCTTTGTACAAAAACAGCTGGTAGAAAAGTCCTCCAAAGAGCTACTTTTACATTCTTACTTTGAGTAAATATCAGAGACAGTACTTTTTTACTTGAGTAAAGAAGTTGAATCAGTACTTGGATTATGTTTTAAACACTAGCATCTGTACTTCTACTCAAGTACAGAATGTCTTACTTTTGGCACCTGCGTTACTAATCTGAAGATCCAGGGTTTGATCCCTCGGTCCTTCAGTCTGCATGCAGAAGCATCCCTGGACAAGAACAGACACTGAACCCCCATCCATTCACTGAAAAATGCTGTAGCTCCACCTACCACCCCCGCTTCCATGTTACTTTTCTTTAAACTAGAAGTGGCTATATTTGGATGAGAGGATGGGGAGCTGAGCTTTCAGCTCACAAGTTTCCTCCATTACTCACACAGGTGTAACTCACAGAGACAGAGTCCAGAGGTCAAATTCTGGGACTCAAAGGAGTGGAAATGCCGAAAAGACATTAACACCTCCCTGTGTCTGAACACACCTGTCAGTCAAAGCACCAAGATTTACTTTTTATTTTGGCATTTTTGATCTTCTGTAATACAAAGTTGTACTTTTTAAGTCAACATTCTTTAAAAAAAATGTTCAGCCATGCTGTTGCATAATAACCTGACTGTGGTCAGAGGTTCACACATACAGTAAATAATCTGATTAGGAGTAATGGGGATTCATGAATAACATGGTATAAATAATGATTTATTCTTTATGATAATAATTTCTGAGCAGCAGCAGCAACACTGAGACACCTCAGCCGTGTTTTTTGCTGTTGTTGGTTTTTTTTTGTTGTTGTTGTTTTAACTTCCGCAAGAACCCAAATACAGCCTCACCCTTCAACAATCACCGAGAATCACGTGATTCTCCAGAAACGCCGTAAGTAAAAACCGCCAAGCAGCAGCAGCTGTTACATGCCGACGTCTCACTTCCTACTGCTTTCGAAATAAAAGCACAAAACCTCGGTGCTATTTCAGTGAGGTGGCCAGCAGGGGGCAGGAGAGCTGAGCGACTGTGTGAATGAGTTAGACAAAGGGAATCAAAACACTGCGTGTATTTAACTTTTTTGCCAATAACAAACAGGTAAAAGAGACAGATGCAGACATAAAGTATCAAAATAATGTCAACTACAAAAAACATAAACAAAACATGTTCAGATTGATTTATATACAATTCATTTCTTATAGAAAAACATGACTGAACATGCAAAATATTAAAGGCACAAAACCAGCATGATACAAACTTTTCTTTCATGGACAACAAAGCAAAATATGCTTTAAAAACACATTAACCACAAACTCTGTAAAAACAACACCCTCACGGGAGTCACGATATTGACAAAGGATTCAAAGAAGCTCCAGATGCAGATGTTTTTTTTTCTTCCCTCTTTTTACTCTGAATACGGAGAGCTCATCTGTAAACGCAAAAAGAAGAAAAATATTAGCGGCATAACATCGGGACAGATTCAACAAATTCTAAGATTAAGCAAAAAGCAGTCTTCCGTTTCAGCAAGGCTAATCAGAGGCAGTCTTCAATTATTTAATCTCAGCCTGCAATCACAGGTCAACAAGACATGTAATCTGATTACAGACAGACTGTCGGCAAACACAAAAAACAATTAAACTCCATTTAATCCAAACTTAAAATCCTAAAACATTGACTTCATGAATATTCACATCATGTCATGTGAGACAACTTTCCATCAGTGTGATTGATTACAACACAACAATTCATCAATCACTGATCAGTGTGCCATGTTTCAACAGTGTTTGCAGAAATGTCTCTGCACTGTTCTCAGTCTTTACGCTCAGGAGTTAACGATAATAAAAATGCTTGCTATAAATACAGAAAATATACAAAACCCAGCTTTTCGGCGTTTGCCACTTTGGTCCTAGTCGCAGTAATGTGTAATCTCTAACTTCTGATCTTTTATAGACTACGTTGACTTGAAACAAGCAGAATAATGAATTTACTGTTTTTATTATGAGGTTTCCAGAAGTTTTCCACATTTGACCTTTTTCTATTTTAGCTCTACTGCACAGAGCGATAAGAGTTAAGAGTTATAAGACACATACAGTGTCTTATTCATTTACAATAATAAAATGCATATTATTACCAGTATTATCCACTAAGTACAATAATGTAAACTTACGGTGTCGATGTCGAAGCACAGGTGCTCATTGAGCATGTCAAACTCTCCAGGTGTCATCGGGGGCTCCGGAGACTGACACGACCGCGGGGTGGTGCTCGCGTTGGAGCTGAAATACATTAAAAGAGACATTAAAATACATTTTGCCTGTTTTGAAATTCTGTTTAAGGTTAACTGAGCTCGACTTGACTGAAATATTAACTCACCGCATTTCTGAGATGGGGATCAGGGTTGATGGGATGTAAGGATGCACTGGAAGTTTAACAGAGGTTTATATTAATATTTAATTCGACCTGAGAATTAGCCTGAGAGTTTCCCAGCAAAAACTTGAACACTTCACCTCATAATTAGATCTTACCTTTGCTGGGCTGGCTGTTGTAAAGCCGCCCGAAGGCCTCGTCTTTGGGGATGTCGGGGTAGAGGAACTTGAGTGGGTTTTCGGGGACAACCCCGTCTGAGATTACTTTGTAGTCTCGAATGATGTCGGCGAACGGGAGCGCGCTGAGCCGGTTTTTAGTGTAAGGCTCCACAGAGTTAAACTTCACCTCACCTAGTGTGAAAAGTTACTGTTAGCAAACTTTGTTGTCCACTGTCAGCAAAGCAAGTAAAACCGCACAGATTTTCTATCAACAAAGTTTATTTAACGGTCTTATCATAGTTAAAGGTTTGGTATACATTTGCATTTTATTACCACACGTGGTCTGATGATGTTGGTTTATGGGAAATCTCACCGTTATCGCCGTGCTCCACCCAGGTGAAGGTGATTCCGCCGAGGTGGCTCTCGCTGAAGCGTAACAGGAACGTGCCTGGCTCTTTGTCCTTCAACAAGGCTCGCTCCATCTCTTTACTCACAAATCCCATGATGTAGCTGCGGAGGCGGAGAAAGACAAAAGAAATTTAGGTTTTTGGTTTCAGCCAGTGAGATCTGTTGTCCAATTTCACATTTTAGATCTGCCATTCATACGAAGTTTATCCTAATGCATTTTGAAGCTGCACATTTCTAAGACAGGGTTGTAGTCTGCAGGTGATATCTGGCACCTGCAGACATCCATTGATGCTATTTTTTGGGATAAAGCCTTTATAAAGGCGTCTAAATTTGGCTGACATACACACTTGAACTCATAATAATTTCTGTTGATTCAAACTCTAAAAAGACAAGAAATCCTCCCAAAAAACCCCTTAAAAATTAAAAAACCTCTAACTACTAAAGCAGCAGCATTAACAATAGATGTAAGCATTAATTACCTAATAGAAATGTATATTTATGCCACATTTTGTTTTCATTTAGTTCTGTATTTACATTCCATTTGAGTTTCCATGTATTTGTCCTTTCCATTTCCTTCTATGCAAATGAGGGCTTAAACTTGTCTCTGATTGGTTAACACCAGATGCTGTGCTCACGGCAAGAACGCATATTGATATTAATAAATTTAATGAAAATTTATTTTATTGTAATGTAATATTAAATATATTAATATTTTATAAATGTATCTAACTGTTCTGTCTTTGCCAACTGATGTTGGCAGTTTTGGTCCTTCATATATGTTAATGATAGCGGTTCATGTATCTAATAACCCTTTCATCTTTTTGTGGAGTTGTGTTTGTGTGTTTGTTTGTTTGTTTGTTTGTTTGTTTGTTTGTTTTTAGAAACATTTTCTGTTTATGATCTTTCAGCCGGGACACGATGACCTACTTCTCATTCCAGACCGGCAGCAGGTGCTTCTTGATGAGCTCCAGGATCGAGTCGAGCCACATCCAGAAGCTGAACGGCTTCCCTGGAATATTCTCCTGTATGATTGGAAGAAAAGAGAGTGAGAACCTTCTCGGAATTTAAATTGAAATTAGATACGATGTGGGATAAAAATACATGACCAACATTAACAACACGGCAGAAGGTTTTATGACTGCCACTAGATGGCACAATAACACAGAAAATAATGGTACTATGCCGCTCATGCTCATATTATCTAAGACTCACCTTGGAAAACTTGGACCAGGACACTTGATAGTCGCTGCAGGAGGCATGCTGACCTACAGAGACAAAGAGAAACTATCATAAATGGCCGTCCCAGGAAAACAAGGTCAGCAGCTTTTTAGTTATTCTCTGAACTTGTTTTAGAAAATTCTTTGAACTCTGTGAGCAGCAGCACTAATGTACTAGTGTGACCTTCCCCGTGTGGGCATAAAGTGGTTTTACTACAGTTTCCGAGACAAACAGCATGTTGTCATGAAGCTTTGAGGTACGAGTTCTCATCAACAACAAACCCACCGAATCAAAACGCAGCGCATACGCAATGGCCTTTCATGGTGCCTTTTTCATAGGCTTCAACGGTAATCTGGGAAATTTCAATAAAAGGTAATATATCTTTCCTCCTGGAGCTTATTTATCTCATAGAGCAGGGTCTGTGGAATGATAATGAATATAAAAACCTGGTCATCTCTTCCTGCCTATGTTACATCCCGGTAAAGCAAAATTTTTAACCAAACAGGTAAAGGAAAGGAAAAGGATGTTTAGCTACAATAAAGATGAAAGTACAGAACCAATGTGAGAGAGAGAGAGAGAGAGATCTCAGGGTTTGTTTGTTTTTTGCCTTAATTCATTTATATTCATACAATTTACTATTTTCACACAGTGGGATGCTGAGCAGACAGATCAGGAGCAGGCGATATACAGCGGGGTGTAAAACTGTCTGCCCCATTCCTGATGTCCTTGTGTTTTGCATATTTATCACACTTAAATGTTTCAGATTATACAACTAATTTAATATTAGAGAACACAGCACGAGTAAAATATTTAAATGTAAATGATTATTTCATTGATTAAGAGAGAAGTTATCCAAACCCACCTGGCCCTGGTTGAAAAGGTGATTGCCCCTTTTGTTAAATTGTGATTAACCACATCGTTTGGAAAGCAAAGTTTAGCGTCACTAAACAAACTCAGGCCTGATTACTGGCAGACCTGCTGAATCAAGAAATCACTTTAACAGAACCTGTTTGACAAACTGAAACTAAATACCTCAAAAAGCAACTTATCATGAGCAAAATGAAGACTGGAGTGGCCTGCTCAAAGTCCTGACCTGAATCCAATTGAGAAGCTGTGGTTTATGCTGGAAAACCCTCCAATGTGGCTGAACTGCAACAATTCTACAAAGATGAGACAACTTCCTCCACAGTTATTAGGTTTAGGGGGCAATCACTTTTTCACGCAGGGTCATGTAGGTTTGCATCTTTATCCCTTAATAATAAACACCTTCATTTAGAAACTGCATTTTGTGTTTACTTGTGTTATCTTTGTGTATTATTTGAATTTGTTTGATGATCTGAAACATCAAAGTGTTACAAGCATACAGAAAACAGAGCATCAAAGAAGCTTCAGCTTCATTTTTAGCTTCTTTGATTTGTTGGGATCTGATTGGGTTAAAAAAACAAAACAAAAAAACCGCTGTTGTTCATCACCTTTAATGCTACTTTTGGTCTTTTAGAGTGATTTGTTTGACTCATCAGACCAAGCTCCCTGTTGTTTCACGTGAAGTCTGGCTCAGCTTGAAGCAAACGTGTTTGCTTTATGCATAAACGGAAGTGGTCAGCAATATATAAGAACAGCCACGCTGGAAGGGTGATTCACTGGATTTAAATGAGGTAAGGCTTTTCATTTTTATAGACCCTCTGATCGCCCCTCAGAGTTTCTCTGCTATGCTGACTTTGACTTTATAGCTGGACCAGTCTGATACTTGGCTCGAATAACGTTTCTGGTTCTTCCCCTTTTAAACTGAGCGACTTTCTGGAGTCTCTGCACCACCTACATGCTTGAATATCTCTGTTGGCGTGTGGTTTCACAATGACAGAGGTGTCGCTTCACCCTCCATAAACAAGTAAACACTCTCCCACCTCTCTTTAGATGTTTCTGCCTTCAGCTTTAACTTTCTGTCCTAATTAGCTTGTTAGCTTGCAGTTGTCTTCTTAAGTATAATATTTTACTGTTTGCTGTGTTGGAAGATGTTTTTCCAGGTTAACGACTTTAAAGCCACATTTTTTTTAATGTATTTTTTCTTAATCTTCAACCTTTGCGAAAGAACAAAACTAAAAGACAAACATACCAAAGAGCTTTTCTCCCAGCATGGTGAGCTGCTCTTTGTTGAGGCCTCGCCCGGCAAAAGTGGAGAACTGCCAGCTGAGGACCTCAGAGAGCTGGCTCCAGCTGGCCCGAGGAGGGTTCCCAAAGAAAGCCAGGTTCTGTGGAGGAAGATGGAGAAGGTGAGGGAGGCTGTAAAGCATAAAAAATGAAAACAAACATCTCCAAAACAGCTGGAGAACATGAGCTACAGTTACAGAAGAACCAGAGTAAATGGAACATCAGCAGAATTTGTTGTCACGCTCTGGAAGTCAAAGACTTGGAATTTAAGTCAGTTTTCTTCTTGTTTTATTTATGAACTGATGTTAAACTCAGGAGATGGGGGTGAATTGCAAGATTTATTTGTAATTTATGTCATTTTGATGCTGTTAATCGCGCATCTGTTTTGGGAAAACCAATTTTAGAGACTTGAAAAATGCAGAAATGCCCTGTGAAGATCCGCACAACAGAGGTCGACTGAAAAAATAAAATCTGTTTCTTTCTTTATTATTTTATTTTATTTTAAAGATAATAGAAATGAATTTATAAAAACAAAGGCTTTTAACAAAGATGTCCAGGTGTGTTCAAATAAGTTGAGCTGAAAGTGAGGTTATGTTTGATTCAGCTCAACTTATTTCATTTAAAACTTAAACTTTCAAATGAATGAATTTTCTGTTTTTAGAAGAAGTCCAGTATGGCTCACCCTCGGCTCATCAGTCAGGAGGTTGTACCACATGACGGAGGCCCAGCCTCCAGGCAGCTGGCTCACATTGGAAATCACAACGAGCGGCAGGGAACACGTCTAGAAAATAAAAATAAATATTAGTAAATTATTTTGTAAATGAACAGCAACAAAAACAAGTTTGAAATAGATCTGCTCTGCCGCTGACCTCCAGGTCGATGGTGAGGCCCTGCACCGTGAAGCAGGCCTCAAAACTGAGAGAGTGAAGTTCTTCTGTCACAGAGAGCAGGCCCTGAAAAATAAAACACTGAAACATCAACTGGCGTTCAAAGGCAGATTCATTGAATATGATGCACAAATCCATCTGAAGCAGCATTAATGGTCACTGCGGAGGACAGAAACTGCCAAATCAGGAGCAAATGATGCTATACATCAATTAATATGTCATTAAATACATTAAATATTAATTAAGCCTATACATTAAATAATTTACAAACTATGGCACTGATAGTTTTGCTTCAATATTTACTTACCTTTGTATTAATTCCCTAATTTATCTACTTTCCCATTCAATGTTTACATTTATTTAAATGTATTAGTTACATGATGTATTTCTGAATCAACCATGAAGCATGGGGTTGTGTCATGAAGGGCATCCAAAAGCAGCTGAAAATCAATTTAGGTCATATCTTATAAATGAATAAGACCTATATGGATTTAAAATAATGATTTATTTACTTTAGAAATACAAATAAACACAATACACTGCAAATAATAAAAATATAATAAATAGAAAATTTTATGGGAAGAAAATACTACAAATAGTACAAAAAATGCAAAAGAATACAATTTTTTTTTTTTTTTTTTTAATCAATTTAGATTATTTAAAAAAAAAATCCCTACACTTTTTGTGGACTTCATTAAATATGAACTTATTTACAGAGTCTCTTTTATTTGGCAGTTTTCGTCCTCCGTAGATCATCTACATTTCTTACCTCGTTCCCTTTGGTGCCGTTGATATATTTCTTCTCTTTCAGCTGCTGTAAAACACAAACTCTGAGTGAGATGACTAAACACCATTTTAAATAAATGGTTAAAGGTTCAATGAAAGAACCAGTTAAACAACTGTCAAGATTTGTTAGAGTTTTGTCCTACCAGATGTCTGAACTCCACTGAGAGGCAGCCGTTTGAGTAGTCCTCAATGTCCATAACTTTAGTGTTGTTGGTCAGGATGAAAAACTGACGACTTCTAAGGAGAAAAGGAGAAAAAACTTGATTTTCTTATCAATGTTTACCAGCATCCATCTATAAGATGGACTTAATTCAGAGGATGAAGTGTTTGTGGATTGTTTTAGACAATAACTTAAACCATATTTAAAATCTGTATGTAGTTTTCAAAATAAAACACTCCACTTATTTTACTGTAAAGGTTTTTAAATCAGGGCGATTTTAAGAAGGTTCAGCTGCAGACTGTCCTTCCTGCAATGTATAACACCGTATATAATCTGTCAATACATGTATAAATCTAAAACAGAGATCTATAAAAGAAAACCAAGCTGATTACATTTCGCTGTAAATTTTTTTGTTATAATTTGCAGATGAAATCTTTAAAGCCCACATATCTTTATGGATTTTTGAATAACTGACAAGTCAATAAGTTATAACAAAGTCAAGTACATTATGCGAGTGTTTCCTGTCTTCCTATTTCCTATTGCTTTTCCTGTCTGTTCCAGTGCGCGGTATCAGGCTAACACTACCAGAAGGTGGCAGTAAACACCAGCTGTTTAAACAGCAAAAATTGAAGAAGTGCTACTTCTATAAAAGTGAAGTTCAGGCAATTGGTTTTTAATGAACATCGAGTATTTTTGCTTTGTATCCTACTGAGAACCGAGGAAAAAAGCAAGAGAACAAGTAAATCTATCACGGCATGCCTGTATTCATTCACATCTCAGAAAACATTCTTAATCACTCACTTTTCTTTTTTTAATCCATTTGCTTTCAGTAAACTCCTATAGCTTTTAAGGTGACTTTAACCCAATAATATGTTTTTTCTGCATCTGGTTTTACAGGAAGTTAGAGGCAAAGTTCCCCCGAGGTGCATGTTTGGTTTCCAAGTGCTTTTTCAAACCATATTTACACCTGGTAACGCCAAACAAATAACACGCCAGTGAAGCCATAAAACAGGAAGCTTTAGGGCTGATTTTGGCTTTTAATCTTTAAGTTTTTACCCCCTTACAGACATTTCATTATTTTTTTTCCAGTCTTGAATTTGTATGATGTTAAATCAGAGTGGATATCCCTGTATGAATACCTCAGGCACAGATGCTCCGCCCACCTGCTATTCAAACCTTTTGCTTTCAAGGGGGAGCCTATCAGAAGTTGTCTTAAAGAGGAAGAAGCTAAAACAGGTTATTTCATGTAGAGAATTAAATGAGGGGGTTCTAAGGTCCAGTATTAGATAAAGTAGTATTATTTCACTAAACCATGCCTAACTACTGTATTAGCGAGCAGATTAGGTTGCTTTTAATCTGGTGCTGTTTCCTGTTCTTGGACATTTAGTAGTAGCACGCTTAGACAGTTTGTACTCACACTCTGCCCGGGGGGAGGTCCCTGCAGAAACACACAAGCACAGCACACAACATTTTTACCTTATTTTTATTCAAGCAATGAAGACAGGTTTACTGTGGGGTCCATTTAATAAGAAAATAAATCATCTTACTTGTCAAATGTTGTTTTCACTTTCAGCTGATAATCCACTTCTGGAAGTTTAACCAGGAGTCTGCAAGAAATCAGAATAAACTGAAACAAACTGCAACCCAACAGCAGAAACAAATCCTGAAACAACAAGATGTCACATCACCATACCTGACTTTGGTGGTGAACTGTACTCCAGTCTTAATGATGAGGGGTTTCTGTGGATGTGTGGGCATACATGGCTGCTTCTCCACCACAAATGAACTGTGAAAAAAAACCCACACCTCGATTTACAATTTCACTTTAACACCCCGAGCTTGAGAGAGAACATTCAAACCACAGCTGGCCGTGTTCCTCCTCCGGTAGTTACCACCTTTCGGTTTATTGTCTAATGTGTTGTCAGAAGCTGAAGCAGAGGAGGAAGTCGTGTTTTTCATTTTTCAGAGCACTGAAAGTTGTTCTGCACAAAGATGAATTGGGCTGGGATCCCTTGCACTGCTTATTACACATCTGCATCTCCTCCTCTCCCGTGTGGCATCCCTCAAGGCTCAATCCTGGGACCACCTCTGGTTTCATTATATAGGTTATCTTTCGGCTAATAACTTAACAGCTTCAGTGGTATCTAGTACCATTTCTTTCTTTCTTATCTCAGTGAATGTGTCACTAATTAATTAATTGTCCTTTATCTTACTCCTGGTAAAACTGGGGTTTTTGTGTTAGGCTCTGACAGTTTCTCTAATGAGACCCAACATTAAATCACTACTCTTATTATTATAGATGAAGCTACACAGCTGTCAACAGGTCATTAAAATCATTTCAAGCTTCAGCAGCAAAGAGATATACACAAAAGAGAATCAATAACTGTGATTCAGCATACTCTAAGTAGATTCTGCTACTCAAACTATTGCACTTTTACTTCAATTTTAGTTTTGTTTAATAAATTAAAAGCATCTAAATACTTCTTTTCATAACAGGGTTTAATTTTTTGTGCAGCTAATTTCAGAGGTGGGAATTAACAAAGTAAAAATACTTTGTTATTGTACTTAAGTAGAATTTTTAGTTATTTGTACCTTACTTGAGTATTTGTTAACACTTCATTCATTTCAAATTAAATATTCTTGTTCTGTGTCACCACATTTAAAAAAAATAAAAATCATAGAAATACCCCCACATGCAACACAGATTTCTTTCACAAATGCTAAAGGAATAAAATGTCTTCTGCTGAGCTGTGTTGGTACCTCTTGATGAGATGGTAGATGAGATATTTCACTCTCTCTTCCATCTGAGGCTTTTGCAGGGGTATTGGGTCGCTCTCATAGGTCACCTTCACCACCAGCTCCCCCAGTTTGTCCAGCTGACGCTTGATCTGGAAAAGGCTCTGGGCAGTCAGGGTGAACCTGAGAGAAGCGAAGAATAGGATGAGGGCAGAGAATTTATCTGATCTTTATTTAGTAAACTACTTAACTGACAACTGACAATTATAGAAGATCGTTTCTGCCACTGAAAAAGAGAAATGGCTGGCAATTAAAAATCGGGGCGATCGTGGCTCAAGAGTTGGGAGTTCGCCTTGTAATCGGAAGGTTGCCGGTTCGAGCCCCGGCTTGGGCAGTCTTGGTCGTCGTGTCCTTGGGCAAGACACTTCACCCGTTGCCTACTGGTGGTGGTCAGAGGGCCCGGTGGCGCCAGTGTCCGGCAGCCTCGCCTCTGTCAGTGCGCCCCAGGGTGGCTGTGGCTACAATGTAGCTTGCCATCACCAGTGTGTGAATGTGTGCTTGAATGGGTGGATGACTGGATATGTAAAGCGCTTTGGGGTCCTTAGGGACTAGTAAAGCGCTATATAAATACAGGCCATTTACCATTTAAAATAAATTAAAAAACAAAAACAAAGCGTTTTTCAGTCACAGAAACAAGCTTCCATAGTAATTATACTAACGAGTTAGCTATATAGTTAACCAAGTAATATTCGTGTCAAGTTGGGCGACATATAGCATATATTTTACAGTATATATCACAGGGTGTCATATGTACTGGGAAATTAATATTCAATCTATAAATAAATATTTATTAGAAATAATGTATACATTTATTTTTTTGTATAATGAATTTACTTCAGTTGGTGTTGGTCCTCCATATATCTATATAAAAGCAGATATACAAATGGTACTTAACTATTACAAATGCAACAGATATACAACCATATGTCCTGTTTACATAATTTATTAATATTATTTTAGCATTTTTGGGCTTCCATACAAAGTACTGGTTATGGACAAATCAAGTGTGTGATCATGTATGAGTTGTATAGTTTTAATGTTTTATTTGGGAACAGAATGGTGTGTATGTGTAAGTTTGGTGATGGAGTTTTTATTATGAATGAATGATGAATTTTTATGAATTATTATGTCTATTTTTATGCTTAAGGACAACAGATGGAAATTAGCCCTTGGCTATAATCTGGTATGTTTACATTCATGTAATTTTTTTTTTTTTACATTTATGTTCATTAACATGCACTGTCCTAAATAAATAAATAAATAGATAAATAAATAAATAATTAGCATTAGCAGTAAGGATTTCTGACTTTTTGTTGGAGGTCATTACCAGCTCTGCAGCTGCTCCAGCCCGGTGAGCAGAGGACCCCCGATGGCAGCAATCTGCTGCCTTCGTTTCCAGTCCTGCAGCTCAGGGTTTAGCTGAGAGGTCATCAGGTCGTCAATCTCTTTGATCACAACGTCCATCTTTGATAAAATCTCCTAACAAAGGCATAAAATACAGTGTTTATGGCTGATCAACACACTGTGAATGAATTTTTTTATTTGTACACCTGCATATATTTTTGTCACGTTTCAGAGCTTTGCATGTGCGTACCTTCCTTTTAAAGTCAAGCCGGTTTAGCATTTCCTGTAGTCTTGTTACTTCCTGTTTCATCACGTCAGAGTTTCTATCAGTTGATTCTGACACAACCACAAAAACAGTAGTATGAAATAAGAATTCTAAAATAGTAAATGACTTTTTATTTTTACAACTTGTAAAATGGCTCACCTCGAGACTGCAGGGTCTTGTAGCGGAAATCAAAGTCATCTTGCATGTCCTCGATGTATTTCACAGCCTGGTCCATCAACTGGAAACACATTTTTTTGTGTAAAATTCATCAATAAAATTCAGCTTTGTGTTTTCTCCATCCTGTATTGAAGGTGTTTGAGTTACCTGCACGCTGCCCCTGATGATCCCAACTCTGTTGTCCATGTTCTTCTGCCTCTCAAACGCCACAGAGTTCTGCAAAGACTTCTCCAGAGGACCCTGTAAAAAAAAACAAAAAAAAAACATTTACAACTTTGCATTTCTGAACAGACTGTAATCTTTATTTACTTCTGATTTAACCATATCAACATTAATGACATGACTCTCTCATATGTCTGTTGGTGCTGCTCCCACAGCATCATAACTAAGAGCTGTTGAAATGTTCAATTCAATTTTATTTATATAGCGCCAAAGCACAACAAAAGTCGCCTCAAGGCGCTTTATATTGTACAGTAGATACAGAGAATGTTGCAAATGTTGTGGCTTTGTGATTCAGGGTCATGTGGGGTTCATGTTCAATACAGTGTGTAATGAATGTTTTTTAAAGTTGCTTTTTTGCCATCTTTAGACAAGAAAATGTTATTAACTTTGGGAAAATTCAGGGTGCCAGTGCATGAATAAAAAACATGTTACTCACTGGTTTTGGTCTCTGCAAACTGAAGACTTAGTTAAAGACTGGATCTTCATCATGTTTATGTCTTTGAGGCATTTTTTAACCAATTATCAGAGAAATACCACAGTTTATTTTGAGGTAGAGGCTGTCCACAGCTTTGGGGTGAGTGAATATTGACCATAGTATTATAGTATTAGCACGTAGCTGTGTCTGTGTACAGTTCATGGATGCAGCATGGTAATCAAGCTTTCTCAAGTTAGCTGAAAATTTAGTTAATATGTGGACATGTAGCACAGTGGCTACATGCATCTTTTGTATACAGTCGATTTATTGGACATATCGTGTACTGGGACGTGTTGAATATTTTTCTGGCACATTAAATTTTAACATTGCGTGGGTAATATTTTGGGAACAAACAGCCTCTGTGCACAGAGAATCTCTAAATGTTTAAACTCTAGCTATGAGTATCTGCATATAGAAGACCTCTTTCTTCCTCTGAAACCTGAAACCAGACTGAGTTTAAACCTGCAATAACAGATGTGTTGTGCCATCTGATGTGAGCAGAAGCTGCAAAGCATCACTGAAACGTTTTAAGGCGATATAGTAAACTTCTTTATGACTGCTTTAGTTTTTGGTCTTTACAACGTTTTTTTGCACGGATATTAGAAAGAAAAGGTGTTAATGATGTCTGTGTGCTGTGTAGTGCTGGGGAGGTAGTCCAAGGTGAGTTTATTACTCTTTATTGGCTCCAATAACAATAAAGTTATGGTGCATTAAACCCAAACAGTGAGCTAAGTGAAGCAGCAGTCTCTATGGAACAACCCAGCTTAAACAAACACAGTTATCCTGTTCACGGGAGTAGAAACACTTTAGTGATTACCGTAAAAAGCCAAACACTGATTGTTGGGAATAAAGTGAACTGGCTGGTTGGGAGGGTGGGGGTGTGAAATATGTTTTACAGTGTAGTCTTCCTGGTAGTGGCCCAGATTTACCAGCAGAGACTGTAATAAAGGGACTTTCCCTTCACTGAGGCAGACAATGTGACAAACCTGTTCTTGCATGCAGGCACTGGAGAGAATACGGCGCTCTTCCCTGAGACAGGTGGAGATGACTCTGGCCATTACAGCAGGATTGGTGGCGTATTTCAGCTACAGTGACGCAAACAGAGAAAATTTCAGTTATAAAACCCCCTGAGAAAAAACCTTCGAACCAATGATTTCCTAATGATGTGATCATTTGTGTAAGTAGGCTATAAAACCAACCACAGCATGATCAATACTCCCACAGTGTCTGTTTATCTGTGAAGAAGAGATGAAAAGGAAATCCCTGACAGAGCAGAAGCCCTTTAGTTCAATAACAAAGGAATGAAGTTTAACTGGACACAAAACGAGCATTCTCCGTGAACAGCAGCTGAGTAAATAAAGTCAGATATTTGGAGCTCATCCAGGTTCGACTCTTTAAGGGCAAAGAATTTAACCACAACATTTAGTTAAATATTAGAGAACAGATTCGAGCGTGTGAGCCTCATTTATAAACATGTAAAAGTTGCATAATCAAAATTGTAATGATGCAACTTGCACCATGAGGTTAAAAAATAAAATAAAAGAAGCAACATTAAGACAAACCTTGTTAACCTTTAGCAAATAACCCTAACTGAGGATTATTGTCCACTAGAAACCTTAGATTTCTTAAGTAGGGATAGACTTCAGGGCTCAAATTATTATTTTTGTTTTAAATTGCATTCCCTATCTATGAGTGCCACATTTATT
Organism: Astatotilapia calliptera; assembly: GCF_964374335.1. NCBI lineage: Eukaryota > Metazoa > Chordata > Actinopteri > Cichliformes > Cichlidae > Astatotilapia > Astatotilapia calliptera. The sequence continues at coordinate 31,152,716 of NC_137437.1, forward strand.
TATTTCTCCATTCAATCTATCCATCTACGTTCATTCACTCATTAGCATTTTCTCCTTTTCTTCAAAGATGTATTTATTTCATTATTTTCGTAATACATTCCTTTTTTGCTTTTTTATGAGGCAAATCACAGAGTTATGCAATGACATTAATCATTAAAATAAGAAATTTAAAGTAAGTAAAACAGTAGAATCAATAGAAACATATATTGTATAAATAAATACCCACATTTATTGGTTTTAAAGTCGTTAATGGCCTTTTGATGTTTTTTGGTTTGTTTTTTTTGCATTTGCTAAATATTGATAAGTGGGATTATATATTTTGTTTCTGTGCCTTTAATGACATATTCTTTTTCGTGAATTCGGTATTCTAATGATGCCTTTAATGGTATATTCATTCATTTTTTTAAAAATCAACTTATTTTTGATTTTGGCAGTTTGGCACCTCCATACATTCCTGCCAGATGCCTGTATCTTTAAATCTCTTTATTTTTAGACTATATATGGCTAATATATGCGGCAGAAGCCACAAACTTTCCGAAGCTGCATATCGGCCTCTACATACATTCAAATGCTCACTAAGAAAAGTACAAAAAACTTCTTCTGGAGGAAGAGGGAAAGTTTTTGTCTCGCCTTCAGGTGTGACTAATATTTCATCACTAAAATGACAGACTGAGGACGCACAAACGCACACACACACCTACACGCTCAGTCTTATGACAGCGGCAGTGATGCACTGGTATCCTTTCAGAGTTTGTACCGTTCACCAAGCTGACCTACATTATTCAGCAAAAATTCACTATAAATACTTCTCCTGCTGTTATGGGTACTTTACAGTCAAACCCAACACTCCTGACATTTTCCCTCAGCAAGCAGCGAAGGTCAGATTAAAAATGTGCGCCTACCACTGCGAGGGATTTCCCCTCGAAGAAAGACCCTGCGTGAACATGAATGGAAGAGAGATTCAAACATGAGCTAAAATCTCTCCTCTGTTACATGAACACATAACAACAACAACAACAAGCCACAAACACCGTCGACTATCGCACAGGAGTAGCTACTTCCTCTAAGAAGTGTTGACACATAACACATATACATATTCACAGGAAGCAGCGGTATGAGCCTCGAGGGTTCATTCTGCAAGAGGTATCTGTCTTTCTTCCAGAATAAAAGCGAGTGACGACCACAACCAAACTTCCTGAGAAGCTCCTCTGGCAGAATATACATCCTCAAAGGGTTCATCGACAGAGAGAATAACTTAAAGCGTTTATAGACAACAATGAAAGAAAGGAATTCAATGTGCAAAAGCTCTTTACTGACTTCAATTGATTAAAACAGTAGCAGCAAAAACAGGAGCTGCAGCTTTCAGGCAGCACACAAACAGAAAGCTGCACATTTACAGCAATTCCCAACTCGTGAGCACGGCAATTATTTTACTTCCCTTTCACCTCAGGCACATGTACACACCACGAGGCTACTTCTCCAAATTGAGGACGCTTTAATGACAACAGTTCAGGGAGTTCACGGCTGAACGTTTTCTCTGTGTTCAGTTTGTTTGAGGTGTGTGGATAAAAGTGCACAACAATAACAAGAAGCCACGGGCAGAGCAGCACTATAACCTACAAGTACTGAGCAAAGAATCCAACATGACCTCTTTTCTGAGCTGTACAAAGGAAACTCATGTAGAAACACCACAAATATCAACTTAAATGAGAATTAAAGCTGCTTAATCTGGACTGCCATAAATAAACTGCAGCTAATTACGAACTTTGCAAAATTCCCACAACTCCTGAATACTTTTAAGTCTGCAAAGTTCAACTAGAAACTTCTTCTACAGATTTGCATGCAGTTGAATCCATGCTCACAGTTGTGGCTTCAACAAAAAAAAAAGAACAAAAAAAAGCCTTTTCTTCGAATGTAATCATGAGAAATGATTAACATGCATATACTTCCTCAAAAACATCCTAAAGCTCCACAGCCTGCGCTGAATCATGTGATTTATGTAAAACTATCAGACTGATCAGGATCATCAGATTTGCTTTAATCAGCACGACACAAACATGAGTCTGATTTTAGATGCTGTGGGGCTCTCTGCTAGTAGCTTGTATTCTTTAGGTCTGATCAGTTGTGCAGAGAGTATAGCTCTGTACACGTCACAGTCCATTCTGCTGCTTATATCAGAAGTGACATCATCAGTAAACATAAGTGACCCGTTCCTGCAGCCATAAATGCCCAGGCCCACACTACCTCCACCATGTTTAACAGATGTTATACGCTTCAAATCAGATTTCTCTCCTTCTCCAAACTTTTATCTTCCCTTTACTCTTGTAAGACTTTATCTTCTTTCAGGACTCCAGAATCCGGCCTGCCTTACCACAGACCTCACCTGGCCGTTAAGTCATCAGTCAACTGTCCAATTACTTTTGAGACTCTAAAAATATAACGTGTGTATAAAAATAGCTGTATCTCCTACACAGTTAATACAGAAATTGTTAAACCCCTTGAATTAAAGCTAAAAGTCTGCACTTCAGTCAGCTCTTAACTGTTTCATTCAAAGTAGTTATTTTTCAGTAGTTTTGAATTAATATTCATTTATATTTTTGGCAGTTTTAATCCACTATGGATAACAGTAATATTAATATTAAATAAGAAACTCAAATTTTTATTTTTGGCAGCCACCATAAATAATGTTAACTAGATAAATCACTATTAATTGAATATCAGCATGTATTATTAATATTTTTTATTTATGTTAACTTTTTGTATTTTTGTCATTTGCAATCTTCCATATAAAAATACCAGTACCTAACTAACCAGCTTTTCCTCCATATGCGATTTGAAACCCATATCTTTGTCATCTTTCTGCCATCACCGTGTGCCGAACGGTCTCATTCACTGCTGTGTAAACATGTATGTGACGCTTTAAAAGCACGTGTTGAGCTTTTATCTTTCCACATAATCACGTCGTAGTAAAAATCTCACCTGTTTCTTCTGTAATATGTGTCAATAAAACTGTGTGAGTAGAGCATACACACTTCCTCTATTTACACTACATCTGTCTGTCAAGGCTGCTTTCCAGTATGGGGCACATTAGGGTGACAGTTGTTTTTGTCATCTGTGGAGCACTCAGTAAGTGCATCATGTGAAAAAACAAGCATGTAGCTTCTAGCCTGTCCTAGAAAACAGGAAGTCTAACAAATGTTTGTGTTACAAAGGCAGATCTGAAGTGCTGAGAAATTAGATGTCTGGGGGAGAGGTGGACTCACTTGCAGCTGCTGCTGGATTATTTTCATGTTGTGTCGTTGCAGAAAGTTCTGCTCCTGCGAGCGCACCCTCTCCAGCTGGGTCAGCAGGTTGGTGAAGAGCACGCCAGCCATCGACTCGTCGTTCACCGCGGTGTCCCTAAAAGTATACAGAGTGACACATTCAGGAGATTCAGAGCAACAAAACCTGTGAAGAACAAAGAAGTTGCTTTACCACCTACCACAGACCTACAAGGTCTTGAATAATCAGGCCCCATCTTATCTTAATGACTTTAGAGTACCGTATCACTCCATGAGAGCCCTTCGCTCTTAGACTGCAGTCAGACCAGTTGCAGATGGCTGCTCCTCCCTGTGCCTGGTTTTGCCAGAGTTTTCCTCCTCTTAAAAGGGAGTTTTTCCTTCCCACTGTTGCCAAAGCGCTTGCTCACAGAGGTGAGCAAGTTGTTGGTGTTTACTCTGCATTATTGTAGGGTCTTTACCTTACAATATAAAGTGCCATCGGGGAACTGCTGTTGTGATTTGTTACTATATAAATAAAACTGAATTGAATAGTTCCTTGCTCAAGAGTCAAAAATAAGTGTGATTTGGGAAGTTCTGACAATAGTGGTACTTTTGTCCATCCATCCATTTTCTTCCAATAAAGGGTTGGAAGACAATGGATAGGCTGCGCTCACCTGCAACCACCATGGACAGGTGCCAGTCTGTCATAGGGCTAACACAGAGAGACAGACAGCCATTTACACCTATGGGAAATCTAGAATCATCTGTTAACTTAACCCCACTAACTGTATGTCTTCGGACTGTGGTGTGGGAGGAAGTCAGAGTACCCAGACAGAACCCTCACAGACACGGGGAGAACATGTCATGCCCCCAAAAAACCAAAAACTGCAGTTCCTTGAATGATCACTGAAGCCAGACTTCAAGAGTAAGTTTGTCTTCTTGGTTTTTCTCTCTTCTCATGCCGATAATGATGCCGCCACAGCTCTGTACCCTTCATTCCAGTACTTAGGGTGCGAATTCCCCTGCAGTATTCTCGTGAGCAATAGATGTCGCAATTGAGACAAAACTTCCACATTCGCACTGGTATTGTCTCTTCAACCCAGCAGAAGCACAATGGACCATTTTAAAGAAATCGACAGCTGCAGGACCGGCTGACACGACACCAACATGGTGGCTTGCTACAGCAGGTGTGACATCACTTAGGCGTACAGCGCCGTTCGCAAGGGGATGAATGGCGACATAACAGGATCCTTCTACTCCCAAGTTAAAAATCATAGACTGTATTTAAAAAATAAATGTAGCTACCATTACATAACCTATTTATTTCTGATATATGCATTTCTAGACTGAACTTAACCAATAATCTTTGAGGAGAAAAAGGTCTTTTAAGTTTTGAAAACAACAAGAAACATGTACCTTTTCTTTGTATAAGAAAAAAAATAAGAAAACTATGAAAAATTATGTCTTCAATACATTTCTTGGACTTTTTAAATTGTATTTCTTGTGGAATAAAACTCAAAGGTTTGTAGCCTTATGTACATGTTATTTAGTGAAGGAATGGAAGAGCCTTCAGGCAGGTTCTCTCAGATCTGCCCAGCACCGTTGAAAAATGTACTTTAACTCAGACCACAATCATTCCTAAATCCTGCTAAAACCGAAAACTAAAAGCATCCATTTACTCTCCTTTTAGCTAAAAGCAAACACTCTGTGGGTGATAAATGATCACTGTTCTCGTTGATAAGGAAGAAGGTGCAGCTACAGCGGGTTTTTCACTGAAAAGAGCTTCCTGTAGGAAATGAGGTCTATGACGTGAAGTTGTGGGCTGTAAAACCAAGAAGTCATGGTTTTGATCAATCAGCTTCAACTGAACAAAAGTATAAACTCAGCGATTTGAACTCAGCTTTGTCAACATGTTTTTGATGCACAGGTGATCGTTTATGTTTGCACAAACTTTCACTGAGCTTCAGAAGACGTCTGGATCAAAAACTCCTGCTTTTCTGGATTTAAATTTAAAAAGCCTAGACCCATTAAAAATATAGATATCTATACACTTAAAATATTTGATAGACAATATTTCTGTCTTATTTTGCTTCAGAACTATTACATAGGATTATTTCCTTGAATTATTTATTCATCCATTTTAATTTCAAGTTACTCATTTCTAAATTATTATTTTTTCATCATTTTGCCTTACTCCATTTTTCCTCAAGTATTTTTCTTAAAGAATATTTATTTAGACATTTATGCTTTATTAAACAAATATAAACGGCTGACATTGTGAGTGTTTATGGAGGTGATTCTTTGCCAGCATATTAACACCAGACTCATATCCTAAATATATTTTCATATACTTATTATTTGGTTATCTTTAGTCTTATGTACAAGGTTATTATAGTCGACTAAAACTAATATAAAATGAATAAAATAAATATTTGAGTTAACTGAAATAAAATAAAAATATGCATTTTATTAACTGAAGATGATAACTCCATGTGACTGAGTCATGGGTTTATTTTGTACTTACATTACAAAAAATAAAACTGATACTAAAACTAAACCATCCCCACCCTTTGGAAGCAAACTACAACTTAAGTTAAAGCACAAATAAAAACTCACTTATATAAACTGCTATATTACAATCATTACAAAGAAAGAAGAATGAAAAGACAGACATATTTGGTAAATAGTAAATAAATAGTTCACAATACTTTGATAAAAAAGAAAAACATTAATATTACATGTTGTGTACTTAATTGCATAATTATTTATGTACTAAGTCATTAATTTGTGTATTTAGTTAATGTTAATTTTGGCAGCTTCAGTCCTCCATACCATGTGGTCTTTCAGCCTATGAAGACAGCTGCCTTTTTTTGTAATACAGACTTTTTTTCCCCCACACTTCTTTGCACATAGATGAAGACTCACCAGTCCTGAGACTCGATCCAGCTGGCCAGCCCCTGCCTGATGTCCATGGGGAAGTTATCGTCATACAGGTAATCCACCTGCTCCAGGAGTCTGATCTCCAGCTGTTGAATCTGCTTCCACTGGCTCATGATGCTGTGCCTTCGGACACCACGCGATGCACACACCCGTTATCACCAAAGAGTGCTCTAAAAACATGAATAACATGTTAAATATTATCTAAAATTACGGATTATTTATTGTATGTAATTATTTGACCGTTTAATGTCGCTTCTCCTCGTGTTTGTTACCTGAGATGTTTCCGCGCTGCCTTCCCGTCAGCTTTCATCTACCATGTGCACTTGTTTCCCTTGCGCTGACTTTCGTTTTTTATATGTGCCTCTCAGATCAGGAAGCGACCTCATTTCCCCTCAGTGGCTGTTCTCAGGTACTCAGAAGGCCCCTCCTCCTCCTGCCAATCACACACTCAGAATGATCCTAAACTTTTAGACAGGTAACAGGTGCAACTAGAAAAGTGATACTGTAAGGTTATATAAAGAAACAGACTAAGTTAGAGAAGTAGCTGAAATGAATGCATCATATTTATCTCAGCTGATTACATAAATCTTTAGATAGGTAATTAATGATCAAAAATTACTTTCAGCTAGATCACAAATTAATGATAAACAGTCTAAATGACCAACCAAACATAATGGATAAACCATAAACTGATGAAATCAGTGACTGTAAACAAACTTTTATATAGTAATTTATGGAAGTTTGTTTGCACCAGTTTTGAGTTATGTATCTTAGAATTTCAAGTTAACAGATAGCAGAAAATATGAATTAATTTTTTTTTTTTAAATGGTGGAAACAAGCATCTATAGGCAATTGTTGAATTACACTAGCTAGATTAAATTATGAGTTAAAGGTGATAAATTATTTATGACTAGCTGATAAACTGCTTGCTAACAGTTTGCTAACATTAAACCATTATGTTGCTTTTGAAGCTAGCAGTTAAATTGGCATTATGACAAAGTATCAAATTAAATTAAATTACTAGAAATGTTGATAGGTTTTGTTAAAGTTATACCAAGTGGTTAAGCTGTCTAACACTTTTAACTGACAGTTAAAATGGTTAGCTAAACGCAATGGGTGAACCATATACTGTAGCTAACTTTATCTATATTCTTAGGCAACATTTGACATTTAAGATTATTATACCAATAATAAAATAATTTACAAACCTTTTTAAAAAAAAAAAAATCAAACAGTTCAAAACACAATTAATGAGCCATAAAGTGTTGAAATGTGTTTTGATTTTGATTCTGCTGCAAAGGCAACTTTTTAAATACCTTGGTTAGTAGCTAAACTAACAAACTAAGAGTAACACAATCGATTAACACCTGTTATATTAATAGCTGAGACTGTTAACTAAATACAGTACATAAACCACAGAATGTATATCTTTAAATATATTGCTAATTTAAATCATAAATTAAAATATGTGTACTTTGCTAAAGATACAGTTAGCAGTTGTTCCTGTTAATTTTTCCATATTATGTACTGGGGTATATTTGTCAGGGGCAAAATCTTAGTACATTCATTTTTTTTTAAATCAATTAACACTTATTTTATTTTCTGTCTTTACCTTAATAAGACATTTATTTTGTCACTCTCTACATTATTGGCTTACATACCATTTATTCACTTTATTCACTTTTAGTCACTTACAGTTATTTATTCACCTTTCAGTCACTTTAATTTTAAAACTGTGTAATTTTAAAACTGTATATTCTGTGTATTTATTATTTCACTCTTATTGCCTGTTCTTATTGTCCTTATCTTCATCGTTATGGTGCCTTGTTGTTTGTTAATTGCCCCTTGGGAATAAATAGTCTTCTGATTCTGATTCTGTTTTTAATTTTCCAAATTCTTCCCTGATAAATAAAGTACATCTAATCTTACCTTATAACAAAAAAGCTTATGAAACGTAGAATGACTGATTAGGACAGAACTATACAAAAGAAGTGGCACATTTAAATAGAAAAGTTTAATAAAATTCTTGCTGAATAAAAATATAAATGCAATACAATAAAGAGCAAATAAAAACTCTAACCATTAAATAAACATTTTGTGGTATGACACTTTCTGCATATGTAACAAAATGGCAGAGGGTGGGGAACTTTTAAATACAATTAAAACATTATTTATTATTTATTAATTTGAAGTCATAAAAGTGCCCCGTGTATTTCTTACTGTAGCCCTCCTATCCAGCAGGGGGCGCGTGTTAAACGGAGTGGTGCTGACCGAGTGAGGAGCAGCGCTCAGAGGTGAGAGTTCACTCCGGTAAAAACATGGTTGAACACGGGGATATCCGCGTGGTTCACTGCGGCGGCAGTAAAATAAACTTCAGGGATCCTGTGATAACCCACGACTCCAGGTGAGCGAGTGTTTTAATCTGCCGATGTTTCATATTTAGTGGAAAGGTCTCGCGCGGTTTGTGTCGTTTGTGTTAGCCTCAGAGCTGAGGCTGTTAGCATTAGCTTGAGAAGCTGCTGGATGTTCCTGCTGCTGTTTACAGCATAGTATCAGCAGCTCGTCTCAGCTCCGTGACTCTGACTGAGCCACAGACCAAGACTGAGCTGTGTCCCGGTCCCTACATGTTTGTTTGATGTTTGTTTCCTCATATTTGTATCGCTGCAGGTTCCTTCTGTGCGCCTCCGGAGAGGCTGTGAAGGTGTTCAGCACCTCCACAGAGGAGTGTATCCACGAGCTGCGGGGTCACACCGGGCTGGTGACAGGTGTGCTGCTCAGACCCTCAAACCACTTACAGGTACAGTCACCTCTCCACCTAGAAAAACGACTTTTTTCAAGACGTCTTTATCCAGAAACTCGCTGATATTCATTTAATGTTAGAAAATACAGGAAAAGCAGAATAGCTGCTGAAGCCACTTTTTCTTTACGTGTAATTATTTATTTATTAAGTTTAGTTCAATCCCCCAGCTCTGATCAAACAATAATCAGATCTCTTTTTATTTTTTTATTTATTTACTTACTCATTATCCTCATTACTCACTCTGTTGGTTCAGGCCAGAGGCAAAGTAAGTAAACTCTTGATTTTCTGTTCCTGAAAGAGCCCTAACTTAAACTCTGAGTCAGTTACGATTAGTGGTGCAACGGATCCAAGATCTCACGGTTCGGATCGGATCACGGTTTTAAGTCAGGGATGGGATCAATTTTCGGCTCAGCAAAAAAAGACAAAAATTTAACTTGCCATTTACTTATTTAGGTATTTTTTGCCTATTAAAAAACATTCAACTCAAGACTCATTCCTCGCAGTTATATAAAAACAAATTAAGGTGCAATATAGGGCAGTACAGGTCTTTGTATCTACCACTCCGTGGTAATATAATGAGCGGTCACAACGCTTTCTGTTGCCCTGGAGGTCCACCCATTAGGGCAACAGAAGATGCCTGGGACAGTTCAGGCATAACTTTAGACTTTTCGTGCTCATACATGCTTGGAACGATCTGATCACTGAAGTGGACGCGCAACAGGATATCATAGCGTGGCTCAAGCACGTTCATCATAGTTTAAACCCCCTTGTTTTACACAACGGAATACGGCCTCACGTCTGCAGCTAAACACTCCAATAGCTTTTGTAATAGCTTTAGCCTGGACGGATTGGGCAGCAAATGGCGCAAACTCCTCTGCTCCTCCTGGACTGCTAGCACTGGCCATAACTATGGCTTGACAGACTGACCACGCGTACCATGCACATACTTTTTTTCCTTCTTTTTCGAATCTTCGGATCACGTGTGTGCCAAACCGTGGAGTGGGATCGGTCCGGATTACGGATCAACGGTGATCCGTTGCACCACTAGTTACTAGGGCTGCCACGATTTGTCGACTAGTCACGATTACGTCGACTATCAAAATCGTCGACGACTGATTTAATAGTCGACGTGTCGTTTGAAGCTTTGTAAGATCGCAAAAGACGCAGGAATAATAGCAGGATTTAAGAGTGTAATAACGGACTGAAACAGAAGATGGCAGCACTGCATGTACAAGGATGCCAGCTGCCGTTAAACCCCGAAGAAGAAGAAGCAGCTGTGTCCCAGAATTCATAGCGCGGCCCAGCTTAGTTTCCAACAATGGCGGTAGCTAGTTAGTTTTAATATTACTCTTATTATTCTTTCTGGGTCACAAAATAAACGTTTAACATATTTTCAGGCGAGAATGTAGCTGTGTAAACCTCAAATATCGGCTCAGTTTATCAGGACACCACATATTTTCAAAAGCGCTCTGACGTTTTTGGAGACCACTAGCTCGAGAACACCGGACTCCCGGCAAATTGTTTTCAAACCCACCGCCGTCTTTCGCGACTCAGGTTAAATATATATGAGTCACTTAGATAAATTAAAAATGTTGTTGTTTGGCTTTTTTTTTTTTTTAGTATTTTATTTGTTCCTGAGTAAATCGGTTTGGCTGAGATTAAAGTTATAGTTTTTACACAGCTGAATAAACGTCAAGCAGACAGCTGATTATCAGAAGTGTGAGATGCTGGAGAATATACTCCGGTGTCCTGTTATATTTTAGATAGCAAGGAGTTTATTAAACTTTACCGAAACAATCTGCAAATTTCATTAAAATTGAATAAACTATCATCTTGTCTTTATTTTTAGTTAGCACCTTAAAAGCTTAAAGCTGTAAGCTAATGATAGTTATATAAGAGCAGATGCTGCTGGTGCAATAAGCTGTAGTTTTACGTCCAGTGGATGATGATCTGATTAGTCGACTAATCGCATAAATAATCGGTGACTAGTCGACTATCAAAATAATCGTTTGTGGCAGCCCTACTAGTTACCATGGAAATTGAGCCTGGGAACCATTCCTGGTACCTGACTCCTTCCCTCTTGCTCCTCATACACTCACCTGCTGCTTTATTAGGTACACCTTTGGACCACCTTTTGTCTTCAGAGCTACCTTACTTCAAGGCACAGATTCAAAAAGCTGCTGGAAACATGCCTCAGAGATTTTGGTCCATGTTGACACGATAACATACAGATGTGTCTCTTGCAAATCCATGATGGAAATGGCCTGTTCCACCACACCCCTCAGGGATAACTCTGGGTTTACTGAGCTAATGCTGATCAACGTTTCTGGGTCCAAAAAGTTGGCTTTTAAGACTTTGAGTTTGTCCATCCATCCATCTTCATCCGCTTTGTCCGGGGCCGGGTCGCGGGGGCAGCAGCCTAAGCAAAGAGGCCCAGACCTCCCTCTCCCCAGCCACCTCCTCCAGCATATCCGGGGGAATACCAAGGCGTTCCCAGGCCAGCCGAGAGATATAATCTCTCCAGCGTGTCCTGGGTCTGCCCCGGGGCCTCCTCCCGGTGACTTTGAGTTTGTTAAACCTCCTTTTTAGCAGGACCCTATTTTTTTCCCTCACTTATTTTTTAATTGTTTTTATTCTCTGTATTTTTCTTTTTATTATTATTGTTTTTGGGTTGTTTTTTATATATATATATATATATATATATATATATATATATATATATATATATATATATATATATATATATATAAAAATAAATAAATACAGTTCATTGTTATGTCTCTCACTGTGCTTGTGTTGTGCTGCAGGTTTACTCTTCATCACTAGATGGCACTCTCAGACTCTGGGACTTCACAGACGGGATTCTTATTAAGGTTGGACGTTGAGTCTTGTTGTTTCTCTCCAGTCTTTTCTGTCACTGTGGATCATCAAACTCCAGCTGCAACACACACTTTCCTATTTTCTCTGTTTATAAAAGTGAAATGAAGGGTTTATTTATTATTAGGCAGCCCTCAAACAGAGTGAGCAGGGCACCTGTGATCAGTCTGCGAACATGCAGATGATGCAGATCCTGTTCATGATAATAAAGGAAATGTGTTCTATCTTCTGTGCTTTGACTGCATAACTGAATTTTCTTGAGCTAACAGAAATTTTTTGCATTAGTTCTGAAAGATTTCCTCTCGATGTCCTTGTGGGTGATTAATTTAACTAATTATATATATTTTTTGTAAATGAACTCTCATATAAATGAATTGTTTCACCTTAAATTAGCTACAAAACATGGAAATTCAGCAGAAAAAGGAGTAGAGGTGTTTATGATGAGGTTTGTGGGTCCAGTTTAAGAGCCCATGTTTCCAAGATGCATGACAGCTGTGCGGTCTCTTCTAGACTTGTGTCATTGGATACCCAATCTACTCCTTCTACGCCTCTGCCAAACATGAAAACGTCATCTTTATTGTTGCATCCATGCCGAGTGACAAAAGAGCGGGTAAGTGTGACATCAGAGCGCCATTCAGACTCCATTTGTGAAGTAAAGTTTCTAGAACTCAGTGTGAATCTGTTGCACCACCGTCTGAGGGGTAAAGGAAGAGTCCCCAAACAAGGTTTATTAATAAAGTGTGATATTTATTTAATCGCAGGCTACTGCAGGGTGACCCAAGGGGGAAAATAGCAGAGTGATGCTTCTCAGGGCAAGAAGTCAAATATTAAGAAAAAACTAGCCACGCAGATGCCTGTATATGTCATACCTCTTCATGTTGAATGTTATTGCTTGTTTTGGAATAGTTTTAATGTGTTGGAGTCACCAGGTCGTCCTCGAACCAGCTTTAATATGTGGGAAGAAGAAGGTTTTTTTAGAGGTCACTGAATGGGAATGTGTGAAAAAGGCTGATTTGTGTTTGCAGAGCGTTTCCAGCTGGTTGCGGTCCATCTGCCACAGAGTGGAGATCAAATGGTGGAGGCTCAAGAACTTTCTGCCGTACTCAGTGGCGTCAACCCCAACCCAGCAGCCATCGCCTTTGGCAGAGGGGTACGTACATGCCGCCACAGCTGATACCAAGAACTGACTACTTCGACTTAATCTGTCAGGAACTTTAGTTTGACAACTGAAGTTTCTCGAGGAAACGGTATTTTAGAGGGGAGTATATGAGAGAAAGCTAATGCTTCTTCACTGCAGATTATTTTAGTGAATCAATGATCAGCTGTTCCCAGTGCGTCCCTCGTCCTCCATTAGCTTTCAGCTCCTTCGTCTTGGACTGCAGCCTGTGTTCTTTGCTAGCCCAGCACCACATGAACCAGTTCTTCCTCTGCTACAGGCTCTGATTGGAGTGACTCTACAGCTAATCACAGAACTATAAAAACAAGGACAACTGTTGCGAGCTGCATCCCAAAGTGTAGAATGATGTTGGAGTCGGTCTGACTGCAGGATTTTTTTTGGGGAAAGGTGCTGGGTGGTACTGAGGCTGGCAGGGAAAGAACAAGGCAGTGAGGAGTGGAGGTTGAGGTAACAGGCTAGCAGCGCTGCAACTTTCACAATAAGAGCCAGGGATTGTCCACTAGTCAATGTTGTCAGAGAAAATACAAATTATTAAAGGACCAGACTTTGGTGACATGAATGTGCCAAAGAAGTCTGCCTGAGGAAGCAGAAATGTGGAGCTTGTGCACACTTCAGGGTGTTATAAGTCCAAAACTCTTTATCATTGTACTTCACTGTGTTTAGCAGACAACAGTTCAAACGTTACTTCAGACTGAAGTGTTTTAAATCCAAATGTGTCTGATGCTTATCGCCTGCTTTAATCTTCACAGGGAGAATTTATTGCTTCAGTGAACGACTTGCAGCTGGAGGTCTATTTCTTCAAGAAGCAGAAGTCGTACAGGTGAGAGTGAAGATGGTCACTGGAGGTGACTTAGATTTTTAAAATTCAGGCTCCTATTATTTATTTCTCCTGTTCCAACGCTGAATGATTATTTTAGAGTTTTGTTTAAGGCTTCAGGCCGCTCTGAATGCTCAGTTTCACACAGGAGAAAAACGTCTCTTATGTGGTCATATCAGTTGTGTTCTGTTTGAGAGGTAGAGCCAATCAGGCGAAAGTACTTCAAGTGTCAGAGATTGTATATTATTTAAACTTTTACAGCTGCTGGGCTAGATGTTAATTTTAAAAGGTTATCGTGTTAGTTTTATTTATTTATTTTTGTCATGGAGAGAAGCAGTGCTGCTGTCACACATGACAAAGGCCATGTTGTGTTGGCTGATGTTCAGTAACACCAAACATCTGTCCTGGTGCTGGTTTTTAGGTTTTTCCTGAAAGAAGACAACAAAAAGGGTGGCTGGAACACATTCACATGCGTCGCCTGTCACCCGAAAGATGACTGCATCGCCACGGGACACGAAGACGGGAAGATCCGCCTGTGGTGAGGGACCTCGACTGAAACAAACGCAGATTATCGATGATCCAGATCTTAAACTTCTGCTGGTCGCTGGTTTTGCGTTGTAAAACTGACATTCCTGCTCATCCTTTTAGGAGAAACTTTAACCACAAGAAGGAGTACACGTACTCCACTCTGCACTGGCACCACAGCACCGTCAGCTCGCTTTGCTTCACTCCAGAAGGTATTCATAGCTGTATTATAGTTATTACTTAGTTCCCACGATCGTTAGGAAGTCCTTAATAGTCTGAAATTGAAATAACAATTAAAATGCCATCAAAATATCTTATATTATACCTTTTTTGTGGGTATTAAATTTGCAGAAGTTGTGAGAGTCAGTAGAATAATTTTAAAGTTGTTTGCTTAACTTTCTTTGTGCTCCTTTATTTTTAGTAACTTGGATCAAAACAGTAGGGGTGATATTTATTTATTTATTTTTAATCAAATTATCAAAAGCACAATAAGAAAAGGAAAACACATCAACTAAACTCTAAAAAAAGGACTTTCTAAAAGTAAAAATATTGTAATTTTCTTGAAATCATCCATTTTTGCTAGTTTTTTTTTACAGAAAGTGTAAACCAACTTACTAACACAGCAAGTTCCACATGTATATATTCTTCCAAGGAACAAGGAAACAAACAGAAATCACTCCTCTGTGTGTTACGGTTTTAGTTATGTATTTATTTTGTATTGTCAGGGACCAACCTGCTGAGTGGAGGTGTGGAGTCTGTGCTCGTCCAGTGGAGGTACAACCAAGAGAGCGAGCGGGACTTCCTGCCCCGCCTGGGTGGCGCCATCACTCACATCACCGTCTCACCTGATGGATCGCTATTCTGTACCTCACACAGTGACAACAGTAAGGAGTCTCAGCCTGCAGGATTTCAATGCAGATACGCACAAATTATTGTCAGTGAAATTCGGTGAACATGGTCCATTCTTTCAAATCAAGTCGTGCACCTCTCAGATTTCACTAAATTGATTTCAGAGCATTTGAGTCACTCAAATAAAATGCAGTTAAACGGCTCAGGTTCCAAACTCATTTTCTGCTTCAGCGATTTTCTTGTTTATTGAAGGTTTTGTTTCCCTTCCTTATAGAGATCACCATCATCCAGAGTTGCGTTAAAGTGTCTGCTGTCATTCAGGGCCTGGTCAAAGGTGAGTACATACTGTAAGGTGACTTTTGAGCATGATGTATGTATAAATAATAAACACTAGTGTTAATTTAAGATGTGCTTTATTGATCCCTTCATTATAGAATGTAAAAGAAAGGAAGGCAGTGAGACAATAATTCTTTGCTTATTTTCTAACACAACACAAATTTTTAGCATCAGTAACACTGCTGAGGTGTATCTGACACTAAAAGTGATCCTAAAATGTGCGTTTGCAACATGTTTTTGAACCTGCCTGAACATGAGCATGACTTTGAAATGCCATTGTTGGAATTTGTCACACAAATTGAAGCAAAATAAAGAATTGTCGCCATAGTGCTGGAAATTAAGTGAAAGAGCTCAGCGAATGACAGTTTCAGAATGATGCCGTAAGGAGTTTAAATATAAAATAAATTCAGGTGTGAAGTGGAAAAGATTTCTGCATCGCTCGGGATAAACATGCGGTTACCACAGTAACTGCGTCAGCTAACGGAGGAATCCAAACAGTGTGATTCAAATTGAAAAGGGCTGTGACGAAACGATACCACATTCGAGTCCATTTGCATAGGTGTATTCCCACACAGAGTGAAGGATTATGGGTACACAGCCTACACAGACATCCTCCACTAAACCAGCAGCATGAATCTCAAAGTGGATAACGCTGCGTGTAGGTGGAGTGGTTGGAACAGGAAAGCTGAGTTCACCATGCAGAGAAAACATGGCACAACAGCACAACCAGCAGACAGTGGAGATGACAGTTAGCAAAACACAAAAACATTCCTTCACCACAGCTAGTGCAATCCCAAATTTTCTCTCAGTTTAACATCTCATTGTCTGCTGGAAAAGTCCGGAAGCTAAGCACGGACATCAGTGTTCCCGACGGTCATAAATAAGGTCACTAAACTCATATTATTTCACATTTCTCACAATGATCGCTGGAACGGTCACACACTCAATGTGGTGGACAGCAGTCAGGTAATGTGCGCATGATGTCACATGAGAAACCACCACACTGAAGAAAAACCACAAGTAGATTTGAAAAACAAAGTGCAAACCAATTAACTTTATCTTCACATAAAACGCAAAAAGAAATAGAAATTTACTTTGTTACCATGATAAAGGTGTTAAAACAAAAGAAGCACCAAAAGAACCCATTTGAACAAATGCACCAAACAGGGAAAACCAGTAACTGTTATTGACTGGTGATGTGAGACTGGAGGAAATGTAGTTTTAAAAAAAAAAAAGTACCTTTTGAGTTTCTTTATGCATTCATCACCTGCCAATAATGTGTTTTCATAATTAATGACATAAGTTTGTATCAGAAAGAAATAAAATAATGTCTTAGTATGTGGGGTTAATCCTCCTTAAACCTGTTTTCTTGTTCAGGCGACAGCATCAGGACAGACTTGATGATGGATCCTCGCAGCAAAGCTCTGGTGCTAAACGGGAAACCCGGACATCTGCAGTTTTACTCGCTCCAAAGAGACAAACTGCTGTACAATGTAAGCTCTCAGCAGGTCTCACACACGGGTGGATTTGAAAGTGTGGAAACTAGGTTAACATTGTCTGTTTCTCCCACAGCTGGACATCGTGCAGCAGGAGTACATTCATGAATCGGGCCTACAGCAGTTCGAGGTGGTCAAAGCGGCGTTTGACGCCTCTGGCTCGTGGTTGGCGACGGTGGAGGAAAGACATCAGAAAGCTGCTGAGCTGGAGCTGAACCTGAAGCTGTGGGCTTTCGATGAACAGACGCAGAGGTACAGATGTTACAGCTGTTTGTCTGTGGGCTGCAGGGTCAGTCAAGGTTTCTCTTTCATGTGATGAAAATAGTGTAACAATAACCAACCACACCCCTGTCACATGCAGTTTTGTGCTGAACACGACCATCTCGGCCCCCCACGACGCCCAGATTACCGCCATGTGCTTTTGCCAGCCCACCGACAGCCAGACCACCCTGCTGGTCTCCACCAGCAAAGACGGACACTTCAAAGCCTGGCAGCTCGCTGCTCCAGCCCACACAGAAGGTACAGACGGTAAGCAGTCAACCGAAAAAGCCAACCACCTAAATTCTCATAATATTAACTGTTTAATGGAGGTTTTTAAGTTTCTACCAGTGTGCTTTTCAGAACATCACGTTGAACATGAGGTTTAAACCAAATTAGGCTTGCTTTTCTTTCCCCTTCACACAGTAATTCAGCTTATGTCTGTCTCTCTCTCTTTGTTTCCTCTGACTTGCAGATGAAGGTCCTTCCTGGTTATGTGATTTCGTCAGTGCCTATCACGGCCTGGTGCCCGAATGCTGCAGCTTCTCGGCTGACGGCTCTCTGCTAGCCGTCGCCTTTCAGGAGGTGGTGACCGTGTGGAGCCCCTCCACCTGGGAGCTCCTGACAACCCTGTCGCAGCCGCCGGGAGCTGTCAGGTCAGCGCGTAGACTCATACAGAACGGGTCAAATATCAGCACCGTCACGGTGACCGGTTTAAGCTTGTAGCGTTAGTTAACCCCGTCAAGTCTCCTCATTCCTCTTCAAAGAGCGTAGACACACACAGAACGGGTCAAATATCAGCACCGTCATGGTGACTGGCTTAAGTTTGTTACAAGTGAATAGTTTGTTACAAGTTATTATCAAAACTTGCACAAGTAAAAAGCCAATAAGAGGAATTCCCCGACACATCTGTGTAAACCTGTTTATCAGGTTTAACTGGTGAAGATGCATCTCTTCAGCTGCTGCCATCAGTCAGACAGATATTTCAAACAGACGCGCTAAAGTTAGAGCTGTAGGCTGACAGACCAGTTGTTGAATTTGCCAAAATTTGAATTTTTTTCAGATTTTTTTGCATTATTATAGATTAAGCCGTTAAATAATGTGTCGTAGTGTCATAGAGGGTTTAATAAAGTATTTAAAAAAATTAACTGAAGAAATGAGATAACCAAGTTAAAGTCCAAAAATGTTTCCTAAAATGTCAAAACCTCAAACTTCACAAGCAGTGACATCGCGCTCTCATTATTTTCCATTAATTTTAAGTTAAAAAATGTCAAATTGAATGTGTGTTGTTTAGTAACGATTCACCAAGATCAGTCACACTCCATGTGGTGTTATAACCACACGTTAAAGATGGAAAAGTGGTCAGCATCACTGGCGGGGCAAATTTCACTGTCTGACCAGCTGTGGTCGCGCCCTCGGGCGAGAGCAGGGGGCATTATCCTCGTAGCTGAGAGGTTTGCTGGACGAGGATTTGTGTCATGGTGCTTTATTTTCAGTTCAACCATTAAATGACTTTCTCTGAAAGCGGTTTTAGAAATAAGTGCACCATGTGTGCTTGTAACCACGGTGATGACACTTAGGTCAAGGCTTCAAAATCAGGGCTTCACAAATTAGTATGCATCAGCGCTTTGGCTGTGTCCATCTTTTATATACAGTCCAGGTGAGTACGTAGTGTAGAGTTTTTGTTTTAGAATAGAATAGCCCTTTATTGTCACTATACATGTTATTCACAGTGTTTACCGCTTGACAGTAAAACCTGTGCAACTCGAGCAACAGTGGACATTTGGCTAAAACGGGGGATGTGCTCCAACGTTCACTGCCAGCAGCTGTTCTGAATGAGTTAAGCAGGTTTTCCCGACAGAAGTTCAGAGCTTTGTTTCTCAGAGCACCGAAGGATTTTTAACCTTGTGTGCAAAAACGAGCACTGTCGTTTCGTAACACTGCTCAAGTCTCCAAAAATGTTGGCACGTTTCCCCCTCAGCTGACAAGAGGCCCACAGAGGTCACTGAGGACGTGAAACTACTGCTGCTGGTTTCTGTACCACTTTTTTGAAATAATCCCCGAAAAACAGAGTCAGCTTTTAGCACGTTTGTAGGAAAAACAAAAAGAGATGACTTGCATTAAAATGAAGGAAACAGAATGTTAAAATCACTTGAATATTCATTACTGGACATTTATTTTTGTTTCCTCTCACATGAATCTCAGTTTGTCTGAACTTAAAGTGCGTAAAAGCCTCTCTGGCCAAAAAGTCAGTCACCCTCTGACAGCTTTCTTTAAATAAGCACACAGTTTCTGTGTAATTTCAAATTCAGATGTGAAGAGACGGACAGATGTTTAGACAGCTGCCCGTTGCTACCCCTTACATAACCACCACCTATAGATGTCCAGAGCTGAGTCACCAGATCTCAGTCATTAATAATGTTTGCCCTCGCCTGCTGAGGGATAATTATAATTACAACACTTTACCTCATCTGAGTTACTTTAAAAGGAAAACATTTGTTTTTATAATAGGAATGTCTGTTTGTGATTTTCTGTGCTCTTAGCTCTGAGTGGGTCTTTGCATGTTCTCATTTCAAGTTCCTAAGTGCAAAAGCTAATCCTGAGAAGTATGCGTGGTGTGAGGAGCTGGTTGGTTGGGAACTGCACTTCAGATTGTTTAACCACGAGATAAATAAAAAGGACCTTTTTTCCCCTCCATTAGTGATCTTTGTTTTGGGCGACTGAGCTGTTCCAAGTATCTGCTGGGAACCACCGCCAGCAATCTGCTCTGCTGGAACCTCCTCACCTGCTCTTGTAAGACTTCCCCCTATGTACAGACATGCTCTGTGCAACTTAAAAAACTATTTTTATCCCAAAAGTCTGAACAGATTCTAACATATCCTTAAAACTTAGGCTCTCAGATATGAGAGGTCTGTTGACTGGTTAAAAAAATTGCATGTCTCCATCTGTTTTTCCCCTCCATGTCTTCCTCTGTGTCCGATTTGGCAGTGGAGTGGACCACTTCCATGGATGTCAGGCGGCTGGTGGCCGACCCCCTCTCCGAGAACATGGCTGCCTTTTGCTATCAGAGCGGATCCACTGACCGTAAGCTTCAGACCGTCCACATTAAAACTGCACAAAAGGCATCTGAGAACTCTAACTTGATTGGCTCATAGTGGTGCTGTAACCTCAAGATTGGACCCAACAACGAAGTCCAGTTTAATTTGACTCAAATAAAAAGGCCACTCTGGTTCCTCAGAATCAGAGTGGCCTTTTAATGCAGAGTTTAGACACGAATGAGGAATTTGTCTTTGAGTCGTTGTCCAAAAAACAGTCGTATAGATTGGTATATATAGTGTATGCATTTCCCTCACAACAGACAGACACACGCACACAATTAGAATGCATACTAGCTACCTGCAGATGTAAGCATGGAAATTAAGAAATCTCGCAGAAAAGAACCAAACTGTGTTTACTCACAGCAGCAAGTCAATATGGAGGACCGAAAGTCCCAAAATAAAAATAAAATTGTAGTAGTACTTACTTTTCAATAATCCCACCAATGAAAAAAAGAAAAGATCAGATATGTTTGGCTTGATTAGTAAATTATTCTGCCACCAAATTCATCAAGAATTGATATTAAAAACTAAATGTTTAAGTAAAATGTGACTTAAACATATATTAAACTGAGGGTTTTATTTCATTTTTAATTAATCCCCGATTCATTTTTACTCATTTATTTGGAAGTTCATTAATTTAATTATGTATATATTCACCAATTAACAATGGGAAACTTAATTAGCAAGTTAATAATTAGCTGTATTTATACAGTCTTAAATAAATGCACAGGCAAAATAAAATTTTAGCCCACATTTAATAAATAAAAAGACTAAATGTGATTTTTATGTTATTTTTGATGTATTTAATGACAGGTTAATACATAAACCTAATTGGTAACTCATCCAATAATGTGGAAGATAAAGGTGCTGTCCACACACACTTTCTTTTGTGACTTTTTGAATCGTTTTATATCACTGTTTCTCTCTTTCCTGCTTTCAGTGTTTGTGTTCAAGCCCAGCGAGCCTCGGCCACTGTTTTCCCATAAGGCTGTGTGCTCGGGGAAGGTGACTCAGGCCGTCTTCGCTCCCAGGGAGGAGATGCTGGAGAGCTGCGAGGAGAGCAGCCAGTGGCTGAACCGCTCTCAGCTTTACTTCCTCACTCAGCAGATGGTAAACAACATTTCAACTTCTGCTGAAGAAAAACAGAACGAGAAGTCGACATAAATGCTGCTTATGTGCCGGGTCGGCCTGTTTTTTATTGGCAGGGAGAGTCGGTTTAAATCATAAACACTGCTTTTTATTACTGTAATATAAAATATGCAAGTATATTCAAGGAACTCTGTTGGATTTGAGTCTGAAAGAAAAACTCGTGAGAGTTGTGAGTGCTCTAAAGCGAGCGCTGCACCTACAGGTTGTTTGGCACCTTGCTTTGTTGCTAATTATAAGGTCAGTCAGGTCACTAAAGGCATGGCGTGTCTTGCAGGAATGTCATAGCTCAATAGCTCAGCTCTTTTAGAACCCCCCCCCCCCCCCCCCCCCGGAGCCTGAAGAGTCTCTCTTCTAATTTTAGGACAAAAGATGAGACCTTTACATATGTGACATTCCTACACCTCCATCTGACTGAAGGTACAGGAGCGGCTGTAGATGTGAAAAATTCAGCTTTACAGTCCTCTGAAGGTGCTTTAGAGGTGCTTCCAGTATTTCCAAGGGGGAATAATGAATGTGGCAGGCACAGGTGTTTGAAAGTTAAAGGACAAAAATGGCTCCAGAATGAGTCCCAGCTTTACCGTCCTGAGTTTTGGTGTCTGCTCAAACAGCTGTTTTTTGTTGTTTTTTTTCACTTTCCAAACTGACTGACAATCTGTAGTGTATCTGTGTAAAAGCTTCGTCCCTGCGGGACTGAACCTGAACTAGTTTCCACAGCACTGAGAATCACTCTGGACTTAGTGGAGAGATAAGATACTGGCCGTTTATCCCTCCCGGGTTGCAGATGACCTCGTAACTGATAGTTTTTGTAAACATCCTTATCTAAACTCAAAGTGTCTGCAGTGAAGAATTAGTTTATACAGTCAAACCAAAGGAAAATTATTTGATAAATAGTTTATGAAACGCTTTCATCGTGATAGAAATAAGTACTTTATGCTGACTGTGGACTCTTCCCTGCAGGATCTTATGACATTCACCACCAAAGCCGAGGAGGACAGGCTGCTGGCATCCAGCAAACAGGTGAGCTCCTCCCATTGGTTTTGCACCAAACATTTGGACTTTTATTTGACCTTGTAACACATTTTTCACTTTAAAGTAAGGACCTGCCCACACACTTTGATCTGATTGTTTTTATGTTCAGAGCTTGTGTGAATTAGGGGTCAGTGCAACCACAATAATAGACTTGCTGTTCAGAACTTCCTGTTCCAAGTGCTGGGTGGTGTTTATAAAACAGCAGTGAGCTGGAAAGGTACTGCAGAGGGTCTGAGAAGGTTTTTACAGTAAATATATTATTTAGGTAAAGTTTACCTGAAATATTTTCTTATAAAACAAGAAACTGAACCAAGGTGCAAAATTAATCAGAGTTATTCTTAATTTTCTGTTTGGAGAAAAGCTCAGAAGAATCAGTGAAAACACAAGGAAGGAAATACTTCGTCTTCAGCCTGTGTGCAGCTGGGTTTAAATGCTTGGTTGGGGCACAGAGGAAGATCTTGAGATTCTGAAATGAGCCGTGGAAGTCTGAAATTTAGGAATGGTCGTTTTGCAGTTTCCCACGCACACATTTTACTTTGGTGGGCCGCTGGGGCTAATTTTAGCATTTATTATTTAAGTAGACACTAGAGAAGAGAGGTCTGACCTCTGGCTGTTGAAAGTTCAGTTGCTCTTACTGTCTCCTATTTTAACCACCAGCGATGACAGTCCTCCTTTTGCTGTGAGGAGCTCCTGCGAGCTCCTACTGAGGTGGAGGACTCAGTAGGATTAAACAATGCTAAAAGTGTGTGGGGTAGGATCTAAATCTGTGGGAAACAGCTAATAAAGAGGCCCGTGCAGTCTCTCCATTAATCTCCACGGTTTACCATGGGGTGACCAGATCCCAACATGTGTGGGGTATGTTAGTAAGACGTGAAGCACGTGTTCGGTTTAAATATGACTGTTACAACTCCCTCACTGAGTAAATATTGTAAGAGGAAGCCAAAGTTCAGTCTTGTGTCTTCTTAATGTTTTCTCTTTTCATCCTAATAAGGTTTAAGTTGTTGAGGAGGACAGAAGACGAATAAGCTGAGTAGTTCCACATAAAGCGGGACACCTGGCCTCACAAAGCCTAAACATGATGGAGATTAACCCTAATCTGGTCACTGGCCACCTGGTAGAGGTTAAATTACCCAGGATGCTGCATACTGGGAATGTTTAGTGGTTTTGAGCTATAGAGAGACCAGAGTTGATACCTGAGAGTGAACAGTGAAGTAAAACATATCAAATAAAAGTCAAACTGTGAGCTGGACTGAGGATTTGTTCCATTTGTTTTCTTCGGGAAGGAACCCGGAGGGTGAAAGAAGTCCGTTGTTCTTATCTGAAGTTACAAAACCCTCCAGTGAAAAAGCCATCTGTTGATCCAGCTCCTTTCCCAGCCTCAGATCTGAGAAATGCTCCTCTGCTCTCAGTTTCTCATTAATAACACGTTTCTTGCTTTCCCCTCTCAAGCTTGTGATTGACGACAGCGTAGCCATGACGCCTTTCTATCTGCTGTTGGGGAAACACAGACAGCAGCAACAGGAGCATCAGGACTCCGACAGCAGCCTGTGGGCGGAGAGAACGGCGCTGCCGCAGACCTCTGCCTCCATGAAAGAGGTTGGTTGGTTGTCCCTCCAGGGATCCCGTCCCTTTTGTGCTGTACATAACCACAGATGATGGCGTTTTAAGACTTCATTGTTGTTGCTGCTTTTTCCCTTTTTTTCCCAGCTCCTGCAGACCCCAGCTCACGTGCTGCCCTCCACCTCATACCTGTGCTCCATGTTTGTTCAGTCTCTGCTCATCTCTGTCTCAGACGCCAGGTCAGTAATCCAGCTTTTACTGAATAATTGTTGAAGCCGCTGCAGTTGTTTGTTTCCTACTGAGCGTATACACAAGATGTGATCAGACCTAAAAAAGTCAGAATCCATAACTGGTTTAAATTTGTCAGATTTTCGCTCAAGATCATCTTCCCAGGTATCTGCAGACAGCTTCTGGCGTGGCTGCTATTTGTAGATCTCTCAGTGAAACAGAAAACACAAAAAATGCATTCAGCAAGCAGGGAAAAGGTTTTAAAAACGATCCACACATCAGTTTAAAATAAATCAACATCAGACTTAAGTGCAGCACCCAGACTGGAATACAGACTAGACATGATGTAAAAGTGTAAATATTTATAAGAAAGATTCATAATGAAAACCTTTGAGAAAAAAAATGAACATTTTTTCCTGGCGAAACTTTAAAATGAGATGCCAGGGCTCGGTCTTAAAAGGCGAGAGACTGGGCAATATTAGCATTAAGAGAAGATGATAAAAGATTACCGTATTTCCCGGACTACAAAGCGCACCTGAATATTAGCCGCACAAGCTAAAATCAGGGGGAAATCCTGTTTTGTACATACATTAGCCGCACCTGACTAAAAGCCGCAGGTGTTTCAATGTTGACTTATCATATGTAAGAGAATATGCACAAAGGGAATTGTCAGGAAAGAGATGGCTGTTTGGAGACACACCCCTTTTATTAATATTTTGAAAAACAAGTTATGGGTACATATTTGCACATGTAGTACATAACAGTAACCTACAGCACACCAGAAAAATAGATTCGGACTACCTTTTAGGCTCAGGTGCAGTGACACGGCTTTAACAAGAAAAGTCAGTCATTCACCATCTTTCTCTTCTTCCTGCGCTCTAAAACCACCAAAGTCCTCTTCTCCAATGTCGGAAACGAACAGGCTCAGGATGGCTTCGTCATCCACTCTCCGCTTCTCTCCTTCGTTGTCACTTTCAAAACCAAAGAAATCCTCGTTGTCAGTGTCAGAGTCGAACACCCTCTGAAGGGCCGTGGCGGTGTCCTCCTCTTCATCATGCAGCAGTCCAGCCCTTCAAAATCCGTTGGTGATCGTGGATGTTTTCGCACTTTTCCACGCTGTCAGAATCCACCGGTGGAGTTGAGCATAACTTGCTTTTCGCAAGTTTATCGCCGCTCGTCATCCACGACTCCCGCTGAATGCGTAGCGCTACTTTGAAGTTTGTTTTTCACGCTACTTCGTACGGCACTACGTTGCCTCGCGGACGGACATGTGACTAACATACCACTCTTGAACCCCGATCCTTCCGCCAGGCAACGTAGTGCCGTACAACAGCGGAACAAACAAAACAAATCGTCTTACGATATCACAAAAATCATGGAAAATCCATAGAAAAGCCGCACCTGACTAAAAGCCGCAGGGTTCAAAGCTTGTGCAAAAAGTAGCGGCTTATAGCCCGACATTTACGGTATTCAAATTAGAGTTTTAGATTTTCAGACTCTTTTAAGCCTCGTTTGGTCTGATGATCTCAATGTGGATTAAGAAAATATAATTGAAACTGAGGCTTCACATGATTCAGCAGCACATGTGAAACTGAGGTCTGTTTATCTCTAAAAATATGCTGAGTCACATTGGTGTTGATAATTTTTTTGGGGGGGGATTTTGGTGTTCTCGTGGCCTCAGGGAGGAAAAGGCACATGCAGAAGAGGAAATGGAGAGCGAGAAAGAGGAAGAGGACTCTGAGGAGGAAATGGAATCCAGCAGGTCCAAACCGGAGCTGGCGGCGGCAGCGGCGACAGAGTCGGACACCCCCGCTCTGACAAAGGCTCAGGCGAGAGAACTGAGGAGGGTGAGGAAGCTGGATCACAGCTGGCTCGCAGGCCTCCTGGACTCCTAACCAGAGCCTGTACGAGGTTTCCACCAGCAGCTCGGACGTTTTCTGTTTTATACCATTAAGTCAAAGTGGGCTTCTTCCACTTTGTCTCCCTGACTGGAAACAAATCTCTGTGCAAACACAAAGCACATATTTGATTACACAATCCTCAAGTCATTATTGGACAAGTTTATGACATCCAAACAATGGAACCCCTCCCAGCTTTTCCTCCGCTGTTGTACAGCGAGCGCGAGTTTCCACCAGTTTTCTTGCCAAAACTCTGGACTGAATTTTTGGTCTGGATTCTTTTCAATCCTCAATTGTTTTGTCTTATTCTTTTTTTCTTTTTTGGAAAATAAATATTTGTACCAAACCAGAGTTCTGCTGCTTCTAGGTTTTTTTTCACTAAAGCATAAAAATATTTCCTCTTATCTGTTCTCTCAGCATGTTTTCATGTATACAAAAAGCTGCAGTATCTGCTGTTTTTGAGAAATGTGACATTTCCACTGTTGATGTTCCAGCTGCAGAGAAGCATCCCCGCCATGCTCAGCATGGTGGTTTCACAGCTTAAGTACTCCATAAGTGACACTATGAATAGGTGTTGAGTTGATCTGATTCTCCTGAACTTATGAAGCAACAAGGCACCAAAAAAGCACAGGATTTTGACCCACGTTTGTGTGCTTCAAAGACCCATAACTATGAAAATATTCACAGTATGAAAGGAAAGTTTTGGCTCCATTAAATATAATGAAGTTGCTGAGAATCCCGACTTCTCTTTAACCATCCAAACGTCGCTGCTGTTTTAGTTTTCGCTCTCCGTTTACGTCCAAAGTTATAGTAGAGCTTTTTTTTGGTTGTTTTTTTAACTTCTAGTGTTTTAGAAGTCGTCCCGTTATAACATGGTTTATCGTCTTCATTATCTAACACACTAATCCAGACGGGTCATTTCATCAGGAAGTAGGATTTATTTATTTATTTTTCTCTTTGTTTTAACTCCATTTTATTTTGGAAAACACTTATCTTTCCGGGGAATCTGGAAATTGTAGCTACAGTTATAACCTTGGCTACACTCCTCAAGTAAATGATGGATTTGGGTTTTTTTGTTTTGTTTTGTTTTGTTTTTTAATATAGTTTCCAAGTTTATATGACTTTCAGTATCTTCAGAGTTCAAGCTGTTTTCCATTATCAGTATAATGAAGGGTAAAGGTCATATATGTAACTTTGGTTGTATATGCTTGTGAACCACATTCAGTTCTGCTTTCACAAAGGGTCACAATAACTTGTGACCCTTTTAGTGATGTAAAGGTTGAATAGCTGACGCATGGGCACTGCTGTTGTTTTTGATCAATGCCCATATTTTTGTGTGACCTCCAACCTTGAAATGTCTGATTACTGCTGCTATAAGGTTTGTTCGCACTCTTGAGTCCTGAAGTCTTGAGTAAGCTGATTTCAGGCAGAGCTGCTGGTGTTTTTTGGGTTTTTTTCCCCCCAGGATTAGGGATGACGGTGCAGTTTCACATCAGCATCTTTCAGTTCCTTTCCTGATCAGGTGCTGCTGAAAAATTATCTGTTTCTTTTCACAGTAACTGATCAAACCGGGTCATTCTCATCTAGTCGTAAGCTTTATCCGTCACCTTTATTGACTCATTATAATTGAGGGATTGTAAAGCTGAGCTGGTATCTGTAAAAACACTTTGGCCGCTGTGACCGTGTCATTATAAATTTGACCTAAACTCCAGTACAAATTCAGTGTAATATTAATACTTTTACAGTATAAACCAAATCCAGAAAATCCCATGAAGGCTTTGTAAAATATAAGTGAAATATAATTTAAAAATAGAATGAAATGATTTGCAAATCTCATAAATCTCCTGGAGTGATTCATAATAAAATACAGAAAAGAATTATACAAATCTAAACTGGTAAAATGTACTATTTAAAAACAAAATGAGCTCATTCGTTTTACAGTACTGGAGAATCTTTACCTTGACAGTATAAAGTGCCATGAGGAGACAATTGTGATTCATAAATAACATTTCCTGGAATAGTTCCTGTGCAGGTATAGTGACCGTTAGGAGGAAATCACGGGACATTACCTGGAATCAAATTATGACTTTTTGTTTTTCTGAGCTTAAAAAAATATATTTTTGTTTTAGCTTAACAGATTTTTTTTTTTTTTAATGCTTTAGGAAATAAAACTTTCTGTCTTGCAAAGGGTAATACAAGATACTTGATATTACCCTAATGGCTGTTTGCTAATCTCAAAGCTATCAATAGTTAGCATAACATCAAAAAAAGTTTGGGTGGGAAAATTTTCCTGCAAAACTTCCTGCACAGATACAGTGATTCTTGGGGGAGAATGTTTTTCTTTTCAACCCATTAACATGAGACCTGGTATCACTTCCATGTCTGTTTGCTAATTACAAGTAGTTGGCATAGCAACTGCCGACAGCTTTCCCCCCCATAAAACAAGATAGCTTTCTGGTGGGAAAACGTTCCCTCGGATGTCTCTGCCAGTTACAAAAGTATCCACATTTGGAATGCTAACTGCTGACAGCTGTAAAGCGAAATATTTTGAGAGTAGGAAATTGTTCTTGCACAGGTAGTGATTATTAAAAGGAAGTAATAACATTACCTAGAATCAAATTATATAATCTAATCATTGATGAATCCAGGTGATCATGGAAGAAATGATAGTTTAATATTTGACAAATTTAGTTTTTGTATATATAGTTTTTTGTATATAAATATACACTTAAAATTATTGAAACCTATTCCGTTTCGTTGTGTACCAGCTATTCTGGAAATGAAGCTGTAACTGTAATAAAGGTGTTCAGTGTATAGGTGGATATAGAGTTAAACACCTGATTACTGACTTGTAAAATTGAGCAATGTGAACCTCTAACACTTGCCTTTTTTATCAGCTGTAGGAGCAGGCACTGACGATTTCTTTGCAGATAGAATAAAAGTTTCATTTCTTTCCTGAAAACTTTCTTCAAATAGGTGAACACAGGGTTTGAATAAAACACACCTGTTGTTTAAGGCGTTTTCAAGGAGATAATATTTATGCTGTGCACACTTATCTGGAGACCTAGTTCTTGTCTGTAGACATTGGACTTTCACTAAGGTCAGTGGCCGGTTCTCTCCTAATTGTACAGTGATTAGGTATAATGGTACCAAATAGTGAATAGACAAAGTAATTTGACAGTAAAGATAAAAAAAACTAAACAAAACATGTTCACATAATGCAGTTTAGGCTGGTTCTCAACTCACTGAACGCCCTGTCAGCTGGGATCCTGCACTAACATGACTCCTCATGTTCAAATCTATTAACATAAACCCGTGTTAAACTGGATCAGACTACTTTTGTTGTTTCATGTAGCATATCATTGACTCAATCTCTCAAAAATTCCAAAACATTTCTGGATTTGTCTGGAACCATTAGCTACTTATATTTTCAAAATGTAAAAATTTACCAATGTAGCCATTGTTTCAGTCTTAGGAGGCATTAGAGAATTTTTCATTAGAGAATTTGAATCAAAGGATACATTTCAAGGGAATTGAGGAGGGTCTAATTTACAACTTTTTCGTAGCTTTGTTTCAAGTAAAATCGGAGAGCTTGGATAACTCAAACATGATCCATGCTGCTTTAGTGGTCGAATGACAACTGCAGCTCTGCATAATTCTAGAAAATCTGCTCTCATCTCATCATCATGAAAAGCACAGGGTGTCAGTGGTGGACCTGCCAGTGCTGGTATGATATGGCAAATGGGTTTCAGGCTGCACAGTGCCGAGCAGCGAGGACAGGACGCGCTACAGGACGCTGAGTGATGAGGCCACCCTCATTAAAGTTGAAGCTCGCTAATGTGCCTGAGCCTCAAATGCTCATTTGTTGCTCATGTTGTGCAAATCCAGCTCACTCTTTTGTGTTGAAGTTCAGGTCACCTGGCTCAGTTCAGCACCGGCTGCCTGGAGAAAAAGGAAATTAGCTGCTAACTCTGCTGTGGTATGTGACCTCACACAGTGGCAGCCAAGGCCAAGACTGGCACACACACAAACACGACTTTACAGAGAAGTGATTGTAAAGGTTTTCTTTATTTAAGACATATCATGCACTACAACCAATACAAACCTCCTGATATTCAGGGGAGTGTGATTATTACACAAAAAGGATTTCTTAATGATTTGGTGCTTTTATTCTATCAAACTACAATAACACTGATATATAGAGTTTTATTTATATGTATATGTTTGTAGAAAGAAATGAAAGCAATAAAATACAGATGTGCTCAAATGAAAAGGAACTACAGCTTACAGAAAAAAGAATCACAAAGTGTTGACACTACATATATAAAAATGTAAAAAAAAAAAAGTTTTCAAACAGCACAACAACAGTATACACTCTGATTTTCTGTTTTCCAATTAAGTTTGTATCGACTCACAGCTAAATATATTTACATTAGAAAATATAGCATTCATGACCATGTGGGATATTCCTGAATCAGCAGACCTGTTCTGAGAGCTGCTTTTGTTCCCGTGCGCAGACTGAATGTGAAGCAGGTGGAACATGAAAATAAAGCTCCTCCATCCTGTTTCACGGGCCCTACAAAATGGCCCTCTGTTCTCCCACACCTGGTGCGGTTAACTCGCCTTCCAACCCAAACACGTCTACCCTCCGCGGCTGGAATTGTGGTTAACCTTTTCATCTGCGAGCACCGGCCAGTGTGGCGAGTCTGGTTTCCATTAAGGCGTGTGAAATTTCGGAGGTTCAGAGGTGGAAAGGATACAGGTAAAAATGCAAGGTAAGCAGACAACATGTTATTCCACTTACAACTGAAGGGTTGACTCTACGGGGAACAAAATAGACCTTTGGGGCTTTCAATGCTACGCTCTTTATATAGATATTTCTGTATTATAGTGATTCTGTAAAGGTCTGGAAACATTCATTAAAAAATTAAACTTTTTAATTTGTTTAATCACTTCATGGCAAAAACGGCATGCAGAAGCGCCAAAAATCCCTAAATGGGGACGTTTTCAACCCCGGCTGAATAAAAGTTGAGGGTTTTAGTGCCATAAAGTGATTTCAGATAAGACCTGCTGACTCAGATCCCTGAGTAGCTTTTTGAGGAAACGTGGGAGCGCCTGAGGTAAACCGAGGCTGTTTTTCACAGGAACTCGGGTAGGTTATTTTCCCCTCATGACCATGTGGTAGTAGTGCTGGGTGTTGCAATATGTGCCGTAGTACCCTCCCGCCAAACAACGACATCTGAAGAGAGAACGCATTACTGTGCATGGTGCGGAGGGTTTTGGGTGAAGTCGGGACTTCAGATTTGTGCAAAATCATATTGAACTAATGCCTGATCACGCATTAGGTGTAAAGACAGAAGTCAATCACGTAAAGTGCCTGAGTTATAGACAATCACTGGAAAAAAATCACTCCAGAGTACTCAAAAGACTAAGATGTTCATATGAATCCATGCTAGAGCCGTTCAAACAAAAAACAAAACTTGTGGAGGTAAGGGTGGTATTCTGAGGGAAAAAAATGAAATAAAATAAATGTAAAAAGAAATTTGGAAAGAAACTTGGATATATCTTCTTTTTATTAAAGTTGTAAATCTATACAACACTGTATATCTTAATATTCTGTAAGAGTTTTAATTTCTCATTAATTTTAGCTTAAAAACATTATAATCAGAATCATTACGACTTTTTCCAGATTTTAAATTTTTTCCAGATCATAAATTTACAACTTCTTTAAGAGAACTAAACTAAACACATTCGAGTCCAATTGTAATTTTCATAAATGTATGACTAAATTCTCAAAAAATATATTTTTCTAGTACACACAATAAATTTATTTTTATTTTAGAGAATATAAAGAATTTTTTCTTTAATGTCAAAATACTGTTTTTTTTTTTTCTGATAAATTTGCAATTTTAAGAGTTTCTTCTCACAAATTTAAAATGTAAATTTTAGAGACTAAAGAGGTAGTTTTGTAATCTCAAAGAATACCTAAATTTCTTTGACTAATTTATTACTTAATCTCAGGAAATCTTGACTTTTCTTCTGCATTTGTGATTATGCAGAAGATTATTATGCAGTTGTAATTTTTTCACATATTTATGACCTCTTTTTTTCTAGACAACTTTCTCAAAAATTGTATTTCCCATAAATTTACAACTTTTTTTTCTCTCTTTTCCTCGTAAGTGATGTCCGTTTTCTGGCACTTTTGTGTTTTTGTATATTCATATTTGTTTTAGTGTGATTTTACAGCTTTTTAGTCTTGGAGTTTCTTTCCACAAAAATTCACCACAATCCTAGAACGGCCCTAACACATCTTCATATAATTGTAAACTACCAGAAAAAAAAGATTAGATACAATCTACAAGTGGGTTCAGATACAGTAAGATTTTCACTGGATGGAAAATATTGTGTATATTTGGAATGCTTAGACAGCCAAAACTGGTTTCCCTCACTTCCTTTTAAGCCATGTATGGACTTTAACTTTGGTAACTGCGAGCTATTGATAAGGGTGCATAGGATGTTTGTGTTTCATATGGCACAACTGCAAGCACACAACACAATACTGATGATACAGTCATTACAAAAACCACCGCCTGCATTTCCTGAATAAACACAGCTAAATGCTCAACACCACACATTAAAGAGACAAGATCCCAGTTTTCTGTTTGGTTAAATAAAAAGTATCCACAACCTGCTCATCACACACACGTATATATATATGTAAGCCAGCACAGAAAGAAGTCTATGAGAGAACAGTGAGCGGATGCAGCGACAGCACCAACGAACCCAAACTGAGAGGCAACCCGAGTGGCGTCCTGACTGTCAGGATCTCAGCTTCCTCTATGAGATTTCTCTCTCATTCTGCCCTTTTTTTTGCTGAAGCACCTTTTAGACATCTTTACAGCTACATGCGGGCTGTTAGGTGGAGAGGATTTTACACTGCACTGTCCATGATTTCTCCAACAGCACCCAGAAG
Source organism: Astatotilapia calliptera (assembly GCF_964374335.1). Taxonomy (NCBI): domain Eukaryota; kingdom Metazoa; phylum Chordata; class Actinopteri; order Cichliformes; family Cichlidae; genus Astatotilapia; species Astatotilapia calliptera. Next base: position 31,185,986 of record NC_137437.1, read on the forward strand.
CGATGGACCCCTGTTGGACAGCGCATGCATGTGTTAAGGAGCGTGGATCCATAGGTGTATGGCTGAGGCGCTCATCTGACTCCCAGACTGAAAACGCTACAGAAACCCCTGCATTATCTAAACTTTCACTACTTTCTAACACTTTCTACTCCTCTGCTACTGCTAATGGTTAATGGCTACCGATAGCATGTTGTCTACGCTTTACGTTAGCACTCTGCCAGCTACAAGCTAAGATGTTAGTGAGATAAATAAGATGCAGGGCTAGTGTAAGGTTTGAGATGTATGTACCCAGGACAGAGTCTCTTTAATGGGATTAGACGGTGGTAGGAAGTGAAGGATTGTCAACTGCCTCCACCTTCTGCTCCGGCGAGCAGCAGAGGAAGAGGCGGTTGCCCAGGCTCCTGAAAGCAAACCGAAAGTACATCATATGGCCCATGGCCACAAAGGAGACAGAGATGATGACCAGAAGGCCAAAGGCCTCTGGGTTTGGGGCCAGAATCACCATGATGAAGTGCAGAAGGTCTAAGAGGTAATTCATGGAATTCTGGACGCCGTTGATCACACCTCGCTCTGACTCGATCACATTCTCCTGGATGAGCTGGGTCACTGTCAGGTCAAAAGACCACAGACCTGCAGGGCAGAGGCAAAGATCAACAGTCAGCTCTAATAATCTTTTTATATCCATAATAAAACCGCTTCAGTACTCAACAGTAGCTCTACTAGGAATAATGAGGCAATATTACTGGCATCAAAGGTTGCAGATACTGCAGAGGTCCTGTGGGACATTCTTACAAGTTATATAACAGTCCAACTTGTCAAGCTGCTTGAGTCACCTGTCTGGAAGTGATAATTTTGAAAATTTGCTATCTGGTCAGAGGAAATGAACATGCCAATAAAGCATGAGCAGCAGTTCCTGAACACTCCAATTTCCTAACGAATAAAATAAACACACCTAAGAAAATGGACATCAGCACTTTGGGGTGCGTGGACCTTTTTTATTACCAGTGTTATGACTATAATGTGCAGTGAGACCTTCCCTGGAGTCCACTTAATAACTGCTTCTGGCCCTACACTGATCATCTCCAGCAGGTGTTTTTATAGAAATTTTGTTTGGAAGACCTATCAAACAACAGTATGACCGACCCTGTTGTTGCACGACTTGAAATACAATAGTGTAGCATAAAAGTACAGTCGAAATAAGAGAGAGATGCAAGTCAAAACTAACAATGTTTTTTAAGCCTTTAAAATTCTCCAAACGTCCACTGACTCCTGATTTCAGACGTATTCTTCTCCATCTGGACTCGGCCACTAATAGCTGGCGTACTAATCCATTTTGGTAAATCTCTGCACCGCATCTAAAATACAGCAAGTATTCCCAGATTGGGAAAAAAAATAAACTACTTCACTCACCAACTCTAGCAGCAATTACGCCAGCAAACAGCAGACTAACAGACATGTAGGACTGCATAGGTGGCAGCTCTTGGGTTGGTGCGGCAGTAGTAGGCATAGTGATGTTTCCACCGGTCAGGCTGTGGACAGCTTCAGGCAGGGTCTTCTCTCCAATCAGATGGGTGTAGAGGTCCTGGAAGGGTGAGACGCTGAGGTCGAAGGGGCTTCCAGGAGTGAAGACTGAGATGACACACAGTATGAGGCAGGAGAGCTGGGCCATGCCGGAGATGAAGCCAGTGCGGATCAGGCCACACTTCTTGCGAACCCAAGTGAAGGCGACGGTGCCGCAGATGCCCGAGATGGCCGAGGCTCCCATCAGCAGACTGAGCACCGAGCCATTGAGGCCCTGTGTGTAGGCGTAGCCTGTGGTGATGCAGTCAAAGCCCAGCACCGTCATGTAAAGAAAGGCCAGTGAAAGGCCGGCGAAGAAGATGTTCTGGTTGTAGTAGGCCACCCAGCCGGCCTTGAAGGTGCGCACAGGTTCAGCCATCTGGTAGCAACAGCTGCGCTGTTTGGGAGAGTCAGACTTGGCAACAACGGAGGTTTCGTTCATAAGTGGCTGAGATGACTCCTCGGGACTCTGGCCATTCTCCAAATCTGTCAAAGGGCAGAATAATGGAGGTTCTCGATTACCAAATCTAAAACACAGTCAGTTTTATTCCCCAACGATACAAACAGATAATGCTGCACTTACCTTTTGTAGGGCTGAGCTGTTTGAGCTCCTGCTGCTGCTCCTTCTGTCCAGCTTTCACAGCCAGTGCAGGCGTCTTCTGGTAGACCTTCCACAGCAGTGCGTACTCCACACACATGGAGCACAGGTTCCAGCCAGAGATGAAGCCACAGCCAACGAAATGAGAGCCAAAGGCCATAATCTGGCCCACTAACATGGGAGCCAGGATGTTGGTCAGCTGGTCAATAATCCGCACTGTGGCATTCATATCTGTTTGACAAGGGAGTGGAAGTAGAAGCTAGTTAGTTTAACAGCTAATTTAACACATTGATATAAAAAAGCTGATTATGGTCTTAAAATTCGTGTTTACAGTAATATAAACTAAGAACTAGCACAAGCGGATTGATAAGGGTCAACCAGTTCAAAGTGTTGTGCACCATGTGACCAAATCTTTCTAGCAGCTTGTCACAATCAATGGAAAACTGCAGTGACATAAAAAAAAGAAAAAGAAATGTGAGCGAGTCAGCATCCGGGGTTCAAAGTCCTCCCAGCTGAACATGTGACCTGATAACAGATCATATGAGGCCTACATCTGAAGATAAGCCACCAGTCGATAGCAAACACCTACCTGCCAACTTGCTGCTGTCCTGACCTGCTACAACAACCACCCAGTCTCTCTGGATGGTAATGGACATGGCCGTGCTGGCAAGGTTGGCAATGTTGGCGATGGTGATGACCAGGATGTAGCAAGTTGTCTGAAAATGATAAAAAAAAATGTAACAGTAGTTTTATATTTGGACTGACTTTGTGTGATAAAATGACAAATACTCCCATGAAACATGAAAAACTAAGAATCGGATAGATCTAACTCCCTCATGTCATCGAATTCCATTGTAGTCCAAAAACCTCAGTATTAAGCCACAAAGCTACACAGTTCAGTCCTTTTCGATGAACACATATTTGAGTTATGTTGATTTACACAATCTCCTCAAGACCAACAAACTCAGAGGAAAAAAGGAGACAATTTAGGTTCAACTGGAGCGGCTATCCTTGAACCGAACTGGTGGCCTATGTCACCAGCTATCAGTTACCTGTAAAACAATCTTGAGATCCCTTCCTAGGCAACTGAGCTGCCATTCACACCTCCACCACTGTGACCTTAATGACTCACAAACGTCCTCACACGTCTGGGCGTGTCTTGACAATTTCCAAGATCACAGCCCTATAAGAAGATAAACACCTGCAACTCCTCAGCCTTTCAGATGACATGAAACACCTAAAAGGAGTCCAGCTGCCTTCAACTAAAGCATGATTATTTTATATATTCTAAAATAATATATTATTATTTTAGATTATGATTTTTATTTAACGTTTAACATTTACAAGGTCATCCATAAACCCATCAAGAATTCAGGTTCGAGTTCAGGTTAACATCTTTTTTGGAACACCCAAAAAGAAAAGCCTGCAGTCCCAAGCTTGATGTGTACCTCGTGGCATGTTCTGGTTTATGAAAATCTGCCTATTTAGCATGTGGTTGAATCTAAATCCAATACGGGGTTTGGTTGGAGTGTCAGAGAAAGTACACATGAGTCCACTGTTGCTTTTTAGAGGATAGCTAGAGCCAGCTTTAGCACTGATTCTCCAACTCTTTGGATTTCCAATGAAAGAATTAACACCATTAACTTAATTTCTCGATCTGTTGGACAGCGCAGTCTTAAGCTTTATTTTACCTGTCAACCCTTTAAATCACTGAATTTCACCGATTTTTTTCTGGGCTATGGTCCCCTTTTCCATGTTTCCCATTTAAAATACTGGGACAAAATCTCCCATTAGAAGAGACATTTATGTTTCATCACTGATGGATCTGTATTGATCCATACTGATTTGACCTTTGACTTAAAAAGGAGTTGTTTCTAGGGTGGAGGAGGGGTCCAAAGTAGTCATTCCTGTTCCAGTACAGCTGCACAGTTTAGCCAAGGGAACAGATAAATATATTTTTAAAAAAGATTCAATATGCATGTTTTTATTTATCTAGCTTGCCTAATTTTTGTGCCTTTGTGAAATTTTATCACAGGGTTATACTCTCCATTTTGCAGTCATTTATGGTCATGTTTGTTTCTGCTGTGACGGTTTAAGGGGGGAGGGGCAGTAGGAAATATGAGACGGGAGAACAAAAGATAGAGGCTAGAGCTGACTGAAGGGCAGAAAAAGCTTCCCAGCAAGTGTTCAATCATCTAAAAACATACTGAATAGACACCAACTGACCCCAAATGTCTAAGTCTGATGACAGGGAAGCTAGTCCTGACTAACCTGGGGGGGGGGCATCACCCGGACCCACTAAGCAGTCTACCAAGGGGAAACACCACCAGAGTAATTATTAAAGATACGATGAGGCTAAACATAAATTACGTAAGGTTGTGCACTCCGCTACAATCTGCATTAAATGCCAAAACTTACAAAAACAAACACTAGAAAAATGTCAATGTTGGCTACACCACAGTGGATAATAGAGAGACGGCAGTGTGAGCTGAGTGTCAATTGAGAGTATGAAGCCCAACAAGCTCAGATGGAATCTGTCACAGTGATGAACATCTTCAGGAACTTGTCTTCAAAAAGTGGGTCATTTTAACTGGCTGCAAAGCATGGACCAGATCCCTCAACAGAAGGTGTCAAGGGTAAAGGGAACATGAGTTTCTCAACTTTTTCTAACTCTCAAAATCCGACCTGATTAGCTCTTTAAGAATGAAATCAAATGTCAACCGTTCCCACTACGTGTCAAATCAATAACTTCCTGTTGAAAAAAAAATCTATATCATTAGTTAAAATTAAAAATTTCAGCAGAAACTGCACATTTTTCTGAAGCAGACTCTGTTTGTGGGTCTGTGCATGCATTTTCACACAGCTGCTCTGGTCAGTATAGAAACAATAAAAAAACAGAAATGCTTCAGCAGGCCCAGCCACATTTCTCTCTGTGTCATGTGACTGGCCTTGAACAACCTGCTGACTGCACAGCGTTCAGCAAGACACTAAATCTCCTGTTTCACCAGTCTCTCACCACCTCCACCAGCACTCCGACAACAGCCAGCCCTCTGAACTCTCTGACCGCTAGAGAAATAGCCCCATTTTCCCACAGATACTTCAAACACAAAAGAACAACGCTGGAGGGCTTCTGTGTTTCAACCCGACACCCAAACCCGTCTCCTGTGATGAACGGAAACTTGAACAGTTTGCAGTTCTGGATCTCTGGATCGCGGAGATCAAAATATTGACAGTGAGGGAGCTCCTGTTTAGTCACATAGCTCAACAAGTGTAAAAAAGAAATAACTGAAACACCTGGTCCCCAGTAGCTTTCCTGTTGTAGTATGTATGTACTCGTATGTTAAATCTACTGCAGGCTTGAGAATCTACTTGTTTTCTAACCCCCTTTACTCAAGATTCAAGATTCGTCTTGAAGTGAAATCAAACTTTAGAGAAAGTCATTGCTGACTTTCTCCTGGAAGTGTTTCACTTTTTAACTGTAATGCTTCACATCTGCATTCAGGGAGAAAAACTGAAGTCAGGTACAGATTTAGCTACAGAGAAGTTTATGTGGACACTCTTGGATCAATGCATTAATAAATAAATAAATCTGAGTAATCCTCCACATGACTCCTTCAGAATCAGCTAATTATTTCAATCTTAGTTTATTTAATTGATCCAAAGCAAATCTTTACCAGCACACTTTGAATGTTTTCAGAGTTGCTGAACCTGTATTCAAATTTTTGGATTTTTCCAATATTTTGAGCCCTCATACCTTCATAATCAAACGAGATATACATCTGAAATTTTCAGGGCTGAAAAACTCTGTTAAAACTAAAAATAAGTCAACTTCACAGCCACTCCAAGTGTCACAATCTAAGGAAAAAAATCTCATTTTTGTACAGTACTATGAAGGTGATTTACGTCTTAACGTGCCATGGTAACCTGCTCCAGAGCACGTTAAGTTTCAGATGAAAACCAACAGGTATGAAATTAACTCCTACTGACCAATCTTCAGAAAACAGCATCACCATTCCTAAAAGATTTCATTACGAGGAGAATAGGAGCATTTTAATGTCTTTGTGTTTCCCTGATAAATATAGATCTTTTGACGCAACTTTATTTCATTTTGTTTTTTTTATCTGTTGGCAATCAAAACTCTACAACAATTTTATTTTACTTTAATCGTTAACATTTGATCATAACCAGGACACCTCCACTTTAATTGCTGACATCATATCTAATGTGTAAACTACATTTGAATATTGATTTTGTATTTAATCTTTACTCTCAAACCCTTAAATAGTAAAGACTCCACAGCAGGGAAAAAAAACCCTCAGCCTCAGCCAGAAAATAATTAAGTGTAATTAAAATTTTTATTTTACTGCTCTGTACACTAAAGATCAGAATAATGGTTTTCTGCATTAACTGTTTCTTTTTAACAACAATGTTGCGTTTTGCTGTTATATTTAAAAAAAATTTTTTTTTAGAGATTTGTGATCACCATTTGATCATAATGTGATAATGTCTCTGACTGGAGTAGGTGACACTCATAGGGATTGCTTTCTCTGGACGAGTCATATGATCATGTGAACGTGCAGGTCTGAGGTGATAACCAGCTTTGTATGATAAACTCTTTCGTAGTACAAGGTGCTGGATTTGCTATGAAACACGTAGCAGCTTATCACCAAAGCTTATCAGCTTTCGCTTCTTCAAGTTACATCCTGAAGAAGACAAAAGCTGCTACGTGATGGTGTAATTTACAAGTACTTCAGTTGTGTAAAATAAAGGCCTTAATTAATTTTTCAGACCTACCTTGTTCCCTTACATGAGCACCAATGGTTTAACGGACATGAGTAGTGCTACCTGATCCAGGTACAGTTTTTAACAGAACTTTAATGTGAATATCATTGGTACTTATAAAAGTTATGAGGGATTAGAAATTTGGGATAAAACTCATTTAACAGAGTGAAAACGGGCCCACTCCTGTGTACTCTGAGGGCCTAGAAAATATTCATAGTATGAATGTATGAATGTAAGGTTCCCAAGGTTCACTGAACTATGGGAACCTTTCTCGGATTTGACTGATTTTATTCAGAATAAACTTCATGTAAACTCAGTTCAAGTGCCATGTTTTGTCCAACTGCCTCAAGAGCGGCGTTATTTATTTTAAGGAGGAACTGATGACAATAGAAAGAGTTTTGCAAATATGAATACTGCTATGTCTTGAAATTTTAACTTGCTTTGGTGTTAACTGTTGGGTCTTTCCCTTGAAATCATGAGCAGAGAGAAAGAGGAAACTTAAATGAGGAATTATTGATTTCTTATTTATTATAAAAACAGAAGTTCAGTCTGTTAGAGAGAAATTTGTACTCATCAGCAGTCATGTGTACACCGGATTAGATTTGAAAGAAAAAAAGTTTAAATATCTAAATAATTGATTGGTGTACTACAAACTAATTATGTGTATTACTCATTTTCACTTTCACATTTTACTGTTTTTCCGCTGTTAACTGTGTTTGAATTATTTGATATATTGAAGTGAATAGGTGCTTTTAGTTTGCATTAGAATAAATTATCTGATAGGCCTCTTTCTTTTTAAATTTTCTATTAAATTTTTTTTTTACTATTTTTGATGCTTCAGTAAGTATCTGTGGGAGTCCACTTCAGGCTGTGTCCTGATAGTCGTTTGATAAGACAGGTTACACCCACAAATATTTTAGAAACAGGCTCTTTCTACTGCTTTAAAAAAACCCACTAAAGCATTAAATACTCAAGTGTAAATTCTACAGATTTTGTTCATCGATTTGCTTATAATAAGTTTATGATTTCAAGATGATTAACTTGAGTTCAAATGAACATTAAAAAATTCTAGTGGAGCTGTTGCAATCCTCTGTGGATAAGCTGTGCTCACTCCATAAATCACACTGACAGGGGAACTCGCATCAGTGAGTGAAAGTAGGAACGTTTCAACCTCAGCTTAAAGAAAGGAGGTAAAAATGCTTTCAGTGCAAATCCCCACCAAAACAGGTTGAAACGGGACAGGGGATCTTACCAGAATCCATCCATTGTAGAGCTCCGTGAGCTGGTCTTTGAACTGGAAAACAAGCATGAGGAGGACCCCGCACGCGATGACACAACTGTTCTGGACCAGCAGCGAAGTCTGGGCCACTGTGGAAAGACCACGACAGGCATTAGGGACAGAGATCTGATCAGACACAACACATTCATTATGGTGCAAAGAAGCTCATTTCATGTCTTTGCCAAATTCTTCTGTGTAATTATTTTCCAGTTTAACTGTTAAATGTCTGTGTTCAAGGGAATTCATGTTCACAGTCAAACACCTGGTTTTACATCCCAGACTGCAGTAACTATTTACAGTTTTCTTTGTCCTTGGCTGACGGTGTTGACTCAGGGCAAGCTACAGGTCCTGGCCCTTATATGGGCCAAATGTCAGAGGTGTTGTGACATCTGACCAGCGAAAAGAACTGCCAGAAACCCAATTCAAGCCCACCAAACTGAGCCAAAAAGTGCCACACATAACCCAGATTAAACTTACCTTTAAGCCTGGGGTTTTTGTCCACCCAGTCCCCGATGATGGCTCCCAGCAGGAGCACCGAGCCAGCCACCACCAGCCCATACACGGCAGTGAGCAGCAGGCTGTTCCCGTACAGCTCCACCAGGAAAACTGCCACAGCGAAGTTCCACATCCGGTCACCCTGAGGAATTTAAATTCAGATATTCAGATATTTAAAGCTATTTGTAAATAGAGTACTGTGTGGCTAGCTGCAGGTGCAAAAATAAGTGAGTTTGCACAGTTGTAATGACATATAAAACAGCAATAACAAAACTAATAACGCATTAGGTTTGATTTAACACTGGATGGCCACAAATAAATATAGTCATCAAGGTGAACATGCATACATTTACTGTGTGATATCAGTTAGATGGACATGAGCATGGTTATAATACAATGCTGGTTATAAACAGTGTGTGCTCACCCATGTTGACAGAGCGTGGCCCATGTAGATGAGAAATTTGGCCGAGGTGAAGAAGTCTCGGGTGGATTCTGTGGAGAAAACATGTTACAGCTGGTGTTCGATACCCATCTGTGACACTCAGGCTCCTCTCCTGGGAAATATTCAGTAATTTCTCCTGCAACAGAAAAACAACTCACCCATGCACGTCTTTTTAGTTCCAGAGTTATCCATTTTAAAGCTCTTCAGATAGAAACAACCGGCTTGATATGTCTAATATATATTCTCTCTTTTCTGCTAGATCCCCTTTTGTAATGCAAAAGGAGGTCGACTCCGACTACCTCTGCACCTAACTGACACAATAACCGGAAAAAACAAAAGAAGACACGGCGTTTCTCCCTTTTTCTCCTCTCCAAACTTAGCTATCACTGTAGCTGAAGTTGGAAAGAAATGATTTTATAGCCCGAAAGGCCGGGTGGGTCGCAGGGACACGAAACCGGGAGACGAGCTCCTGTCAGCTGGGCTCCTGTGGACTGTCTGCTCGGCTCTGCTCTCCGCAGCTGCTGCTGCTCTGTTTACGACCCGCCTCGAATATACCCCGCGCGGTCACGTGACTGCCCTTTCTTTACCCCTGTGTCAAAAACAGACGCGGTCCTGCCTACTTAAAGAAAAAAAAAAGAAGAAAAAGAAAAAAATGCACTATAGGAGCAGAAAATGGTGTCATTGTTACCTTGTTACAGTTAAACCCTCCGGTTCCTCTCACAAAGGTGAGCTTCGGTTTTAAATGCTCCCCTCCTCCACTTGTTTACCTCCTAGCAACATGCATGATTATTTACTATTATTGTTATTCTTGTTATTCTTGTTATTATTATTATTATTATTATGATGATGATGATGATCATTATTATTGAAAAGAAATTCAAGTTTTATACAGACATTTAAGAAAAATAATAAAGATATAAATAAGGAAATTAAACTGTTGGGTAACTATAATGGACACGAAATTGAAATTATTAGCTAATAGCATGCATGACAGTTAAAATTGTTAGCTAAAAAATACATTAACAATGTTTTTATCTTAAATATTTTGAAAGACAATTAAAAAAATGTGAATAGTAATAAATGTGTTGAATATAAGGCTTTCCCTCCTTGCGGGGGTTCTGCAGGTTTCTTCCTGTTAAAAAGGAGTTTTTCCTTCCCACTGTCGCCAACTGTCTGACCATAGGGGGTCGTCTGATTGTTGGGGTTTCTGTCTAATATTGTAGGGTCTTTAGATTATAAAGCAGATTGAGGCCACTGTTGTTCTAAATTGGTGCTATATAAATTAAACTCAATTTAATTTATTGAAAATGGATTACAATGAATATAGAACTGCCTAGCAAGGAAGAGGAAGACCACAGAGGAGGTTCAAAGATGCAGGGGGGTTGTGTCACAGAGGAAGGTGCTAGGGATAGGTTAAGATGGAGGGAGATGATCCGCTGTGGTGACCCCTAAAGAGAACAGCCGAAAGAAAATCAGGAGAATATCAAGGCCTGTTGAAGTTTTAGATTGAAGTGACCACTAACCAATTATCTGCCATTTTTGCTGTGACCATTTGCCAAAACTGGTTGCCAGGGAAAAATCTGTATTCCTCAACCAGTTTCTCTGTGGTTGCTTGAGGTTGCTGAAATTAGTCACAAAGAAGTGCAAATTGCTGCACCACAAAAATCTTTGCAATCGCTTTCTTCTCTAGCAGATTGCAGCAGTCGACCGTAATTTGCATGGAAGACACCGACTGCAAACACTCACCAAAGTCTCTCCAAACATCTATGAAACTGTGAAAAATGCAACAAAAGCACAAACAGAGAAAATCCGTCTTCAAAATAAAAGCACCACCTTTTGAAACATGTCTGGAACACAGAGGCACAACTTTTACTTTGAAGGTGAATGTTTTTTGCACTTTTAAAAGTTTTATTTCAATTTTACTATTAGTTGGAGGGTGTTGTAGACAATTCTGCATCTTCCATTCAAAGTACAACGAACAGCAACAATCTGCAATCATAAGGATGTTTTTGGAGCAGCACCTTCTGTGTGACTGATAGTACCAACAACCACCAGCAACCACTTGCCAGCTTCTGATCTGATATGGTAGACAACCCCAAAGCATATTTTAATAGATATTAAAATACAGTTAAAATATAGTTGAAAGGATTAGAAATAAAACATACTGGAAAGTTCTGCATCAGCAAAGATGGTGGTGAAAGCGTAAAAGTCAACAAACTGTTTAAGCATGTGTTTTTTTATATGACATATATGTCATTATAACAATTTTATGTTCTGGTGACCACAATAAAGTTAATTTAGATAACTGAATGAGTGGCAAGACTTGCTTCTACAACACAGATTTTATAAGTTGTTCACAGATCCAGAATCCAATGTGGAAGTCCCTTAAACATGATTTTCTGTTAATGGCCAGCAGAGGGCGACTCCTCTGGTTGTATAGTTCAGCAGTCCCACATGAAGTGGAACATGAAGTTCACTTTGTAAATTGTGTTTTTTATTGGAGTCTGAAAGAAGCATAAACCACAGTTTGCTTCAGCATGTGATTAACAATTCTCTGCACGCATGTAGCTTGTGACATCTGGTTTCAAAACGGGAACATAGTGAAGGTGAAAATGTTCACCCTGGACTTTGCTCAACATTATGATGTCACAATTTCTTTGGCCATCTTTGATATGCAGTCTATGGTATTTAAAGTTACATATTGTATATACAAGGCATTTAAATGCTTTAAAACACTTACATAAATTTTAACTGATGCATTAAAACACCATGACGCATGTGTGACCTACACATTTGTACCGTTTCCAAATATTATTAGTGCTTCATTGAAGTATAAGTATTCTTTTGTGAAAATATGTTAAAAGTTTTAGATCTAGTATGATTCTTTTGCATGCCATTCTTTCTTTTAAATTGAATCAGAGAAAAGCCAAAGACCAAGGGAGAGCAGAGTTATATCAAAGGTTAAAGATTAATGGAGCGTTTTCTGCCCACGTGATACCACATACAAAAGAAACTTTTGGTTATTGCGCTGACCTAGTGGAGCTGTTTACCTCCTGCTTGCTGCTGCAGGTGAGTTTGGAGGTAAAACTTGTGTACATAGTGCACATTCGGATGACTTGCATTCGTGCACTTTGTCAACAGAACAGTATTACAGCTGTAATTACAGCTTGCATGGATGAAGCCTCCTCGGGCCGCAATAAACACTCAGTGAACACCTGCATGTATGTCTCTTTTAACTGCACATTGTATGAACTCTGATCAGCTGAGTGAGACCCTCACTGAAACATCATGACTGCTCTCCAGTGACACAGTTTAGGTTTTTTGAGGTTTTTTTTTAGCACACTCCAGTGAATAATACCCACACATACAGCCCTGTATTGTGCTCGGTCCTGTGGGGGCAGGTTCTATGTGGCTTTCATATTATACCACAAAGATCAAGTGCTTTACTTTTGTTGGGTTTGATGCAAATTTAGAGCTGTTGTTTTTATCCATTTGCAACACAAAACTTTGCACAAACTCAACTAAACCTTCCAGTTTTACCACCTCAGCCCTGCGGTGTTACGAAAGCTTAAGCATGAAAACAAAAATGGACTCTGTGAAGCTCCTAATCTGTCTCAAGGTCAAAAACACCCACAAACACACTGAACGCAGTCCATCAAAATGACATGTGACAAAGCAGAGCCTCTTTGCTCTTTGTGGGAGGATCTCATTGCAGTTCTGTTGGTTACTTAAATCCTTGTTGCAAAATTACTCTAAAATCTGTCGACCGGTTGCATCACATTCTGGAGTGTAGAAAGAAAAACTGCAGCTTTGTGATGCATAAAAACAAATGCATCTCCAGAATTCTTTATAGGTGAGCATTCACGTCTAATTTGGCACTAAAGTATTGTTTACGATGTCCAAAATGCTTGTGATGTGTTTTAATGATCTTCATCTTCTTCCTTTCATAAATATTATTGCACTGGGTAAAGTAGTATAAGCAGGAGATGGTCACTCATTTCCTGCTTATTTATAGGCATGAGAAAAGTTTATTCAAGGTTGGATTTCCAAGAGAAATCAAAGAGCAGATGCCTGAGTTGGATCTGTCCAAAGGTTGCAAAACTGCTCCAAAGCACAATTCTACATTCAATGATACAGCTTAACCTGAGCAGAAATATAAAACCAGAAATCTACTGTACCAAGCTAAGATGTAATCTGGTTCATGACCTCTTTAAATCTAATATTTGAGTTGTCTGTGATGCAAACTGTTAATTCGTGGTTTTAAAAGTTGCTAACTAGAAGTGGATGGGGTTTTTTTTTAACTTTCTGCAAGCTGTGTAATTTGTTAATAATTTTATTATTTTATCCTTGTTAATACGAGCACCTTCCACTTAGAAGAAATGTGAATAAGATATTAATTTACCAGGTTATCGGTGTCCTGCTTAGGATTATATAAATACAATGCTCTCACTGGACTTTCCACCTTTTTGGAACACCCAATGGAAAAGTTAATAATAGATGAACGGTAGTACTAAAATAATAAACATCACAATTTCCAGTTCCTGAAAATGTGCTTACTTAGCATCTGATAAGAGGTTAAAGGTTTTATACATTTTTTGTATGCTTCATTAAAACTATTGACATTGATCTTCTTGTCATGATCCTGACAAGACACCTGACTTTCATTTGGATATTACTTAGACAAGCACTGTCCACCTAAAATTTGTTTCAGACTAACTCTGCACTTGTATGGAAATAGCACCGCTGCATGTCTGTGGTCTCCTCCCACAGGACAATGTGTCCGCCTGCACCTTAAAACAGCTCGAGGAACATAACAAAAACGTCGTACCTACCACCAGTGTCACCAGCAGCCACTCTGACGCCACACTTTAGTTTTGGACTCAGCATTCATGTTTGTATTTTTTCCTTCTCCATGTTTGTTTTCTTGAGTTGGAAGTCTATGGAGACCTAAGGTATCAGATAACACTAGTACAGTATTGCACAAAGCTGCTGCAGCTCAATGAACTTTAATTGTATAAAAATAAAGACTGAATATAGACAAGGGGGTGAAACGAACCCTTGCAAAGACAAGTCAAAGAGTGAGAGGGCTTTGATATTGATGCAATTAATAAACTGCAAACAGGCCATGATGGAGAGGTATATTTCAGTAACTCAGAGAAGATAAAGCAGTTGGCTACGGCTCCTTGTCTCAGCACATTCCTCAATCAAACTGGACACAGCTCTAACTTTGAGCCTTATCGAAATCTAGCTGGATGACTTTGAAAAATATTAACCTACTAAAAGCTTATTATGGAGGGTGAAACTAATCAGATAGACCAAAACTGTTTTTTGTAGCAGGTTGTAAACTTGTTTATTTCTGCTGTAGAGTTGGGAGTCTATGGGACTTGACTAATTTATGGAGGAAGTCTCAAGTGGCCACTAAAGGAACTACAGTTTTTGGCCCTAGAGCACCACCCTGCATTCCAGAAGACCCAAAGGGGATCCCCCTGAAGACGCCACCCCCCGGGAGGTCCTGTGTTTAAGAATACTTGGTGGTTTTGATGTTGAGTTTTACCATGATAACTGGTAATTACTAACAAATCCACTAATTTACAGACACAAAGAGAATCAGTGCAGCTTCTTTTAGCCCAGGTTCCTTCCAGTAGATTAATCCAGCCCTAAATTTAACTCTTAATGTGTGATCCAAGCAGGTTGGAGGTTGAGTTATTTTAGGACAAAGCTCTGTGAATGCACATGAAAACAAATGCAGTGCATATGCATACTGTGCTGTCTCATTGCATGAGGGAGCAAAACTGACAGCGACAGGTAACATAAGCACGTATTTTGAGCCGGGTGATGACAATAGGAGCTTCAGTTCCTTTGTGATCTTTTACAGAGCGCCCAACCGTCTCAAAGCCTGCACACACTGAGCCGCTACAAACAGATTACCAGCTCCACTATTAGTGGGCCGCTGTGTCAGGTAGCTGTCATCAGCGGTCAGGCGGCTGCTCTGTCATTTTGTGGTCATGTGACCTGCAGGTACGTCTGTCCCTGAAGGGATCCCGGGATGTGCAACAACAAGCTGTGTTTACATCAGCTAAATTTGTACTCCTGGATAAAAATATTTGGATGACCTGCCTCTTGTGGCTCAAAGTTGTCTCACATTTACCAGCCGCAGCTAAAGAAGGGATCCAGGTGCAAGATGGGAAATCTCTTATTCATCTATTCTTTATGCTTCTCCTCTTTTTTTGTGCTCTGTTGCAATGAAGGTGTTAAAGAACAGCTCAGTCGTATTTCAACAAAATCTGATAAAATCCAAATACCCGAGGCATGGCTCTTGAGGTATCAAGGTCACAACACCTGATACAGAAAGATGACCAACCATCTGAGTGACCAAAGAAACAATGGTCGTAATCACCGTTTTGGGAGCACAACAGGGCTGTGGTCGGTTTAGTTTTTGTGGATATAAGGCCAATGAGTTTTATATGTGCCTGACAACTCCACCACAGAAAAATAAACATCAAGGGTCACAGTCTGGCCGGCTGTGGCAACCTGTGGCCGCTGTTCCTGAAATGACAGCCCTCGCTTTCAGGGAATGAGACTGCAAACATCTGACAGCTGTTTCCGATCAATAAGGCATTGCAGCTGAGTGGACAGCGAAGCAACGTGAGGCTTCAGGCAGGTGTGTTTGTCAAGTTTAAAAGGTGCTTGACGGATTTGGCCTAAATGGCCTAAATGTCATTAGGATGAGTCTAGCTAGCTCAGCAGAGCCACAAATTCACCTTTATAGACCGAATGTCAGGTGTGCTGTGGCATCTAGCCCACCCGACATCTGCAGTAACCCAGAGTTTGTGATGTGTGATCTGCATATTTGCTAACTGAAGACGTCCAGATTAGACCCAAGTGTGTCTGCTGTGTGGGGCAGGTTGACATCTGTGGTCCTAATTGAGAGAAAAGTGACAGTCATACCTAGACCTCACTTTCCCCGGGCACATTCTCCAGCTCTTTTAGGACGGTCCAAGCCGGCTGAGAGACATAATCGCTCCTTCATGACCCGGGTCTATTGAAGGGTCTCCTACCAGTAAAAAAAAATGCCTAAAACACCTCACCTAGGAGGAATCCAGGAGGCATCCTGGACATACATCACCTGAACCACCTCAGTAGGCTCCAAACAAGGCTGACTTTGATAAAAGCCTAGTGAGATGAACATAGATAGACAGCCATGTTTAAGTGAATGGACTTTGACTTATTTTGAAACTGACTGGTTTTGGTGCACATTAAAATAATGTTAATTAGATAATGCTTCAAGGTAAGTGCCAAAACAAATGCCAGGGGTTTCAGGCTGGCTACCTTTGGAGGTTGAAGAAAGTCTTAAACTTAAGTGGTTTGCTCTTGTAAAAAAAAAAAAAGAAAACAAATAGAAAAAGTAAAAAAAAAAATTCGACCATGCACAAATTAATATCTGTATTTTTTGATACAGATGAATAATTCAGTTGAATGGCTATATCACCGCCCACCAGCAGGAGGCAGTAGAGTTCAAACTGTGTGAACATTCAGCACCCGGAAAAGCTTCATTCTGGTTAGACGCATGAGCTTACTCTGTATGAACCAGGTTTGGTTTTATTAATAAAAACTCTGGACAGTTTTTTCTACGTTTCTTCGCACCATCATGTCTTCAAAAAGCTGCAGCAGTGACGAGCAGTTTGAAGGACAGGCCGCAGTAAAAGAAGAACTGAACAAGAAGGTAGCGTTAGCCCAAACATGCTAATACGGCTAATGTGGCTGTTACAGACCACCGGATGTCTCCCAAATACATAGACTTTTGGTTATTTTCGTTATATATAATTATTCTGCCGCTTCTGTTAGCTTTATGTGTCTTAACAGATTCAGATAGTGTAGTTTTTATCGGTGAAACTTTCCGTGTTACAGATTAAAGAGCAGAAGGTTCTTGTGGACGAGCTCTGCAATCTGAAGAAAAACAGGGTAAGTGGAGGAAGTGGAAAGTCTCAAAATTTATTAGATCACATCATTATTTGTGCAGTTATGATGGGAAACACGCAAATTACATGGGTTACTATGTTGTTAGGCTGGTGCAGTCATGTGTTTTGAAAGTATAAATGTGGATTAATGCAGATTGTTTCCCGCGCAGAAAGTCTACATCCAGCAGAGGAACAGTAACATCTTCTTCGTGGGAGAGAGAAGTCAGACACTCACTTCGTGCAAAAGTAAGATGATGGAAATGTCTCTGGTTGAGAGGTGAAAACTTGGAAGTAAAGATGAACAAAAATTCTAAAAAAAAAAAAAAAATTGACTGAGAGTTTATTATTTTTGAAAAATGTGATACATTATGTGTCAAACAGGGTAGAAGCAAAAAACAGATTTATCCTGCTTTGTTTATTTTTTAACATCCATCCATCCAATCGTTTTCTGCTGCTATCCAGGATAGTGGGAGACTGGGGGCAGTAATCTAAGCAGAGGAGGCCAGACCTCCCTTCCCTAAACACCTCCACCTGCTAATTTGGAGGAAGACCAATGTGTTTCCAGCCCAGCTGAGAGATGTGATATCTCCAGTCTGTCCTGTATCTATCTTTTAGTACATGCCCAGAACATCTCGTCCAGTCCAGAGTTCTTCTGAACAAAACTCCATTAGATTTTCAAGAATATGTCAATCAAACTTCAGGTGTCGTTATCAAGACAAGCTAAAGATTGAAAAGTCACCGGCATCACTGTGGGATTGTTTCTGAGCTGCATTGTTTATTTTAAGTTTATGCATGAGAAACTGCTCAATAAAGGACTTTTTTCAGACGTAGGTTTGAGAAATATTTGCAGTGAGGTAAAAACAAACACTGGAAATGTTGGAAAGTCTTGTTATTCTTGGTTGTCTCAGTGCTTGGCTGTTTTTGTGTGTTCTGTCTTTGCTGGCTTTTCCTGTATTTGCTCATTTTGAATTTGATGCCAGTAAAGTTGGGAACAGGGTCCCCCCCCTTTTTTTTTTTTGTTTTGTTAAATAATTAAACAGTCAGCAGCGTGTTTTATGCCATAATAGGCCTACAGTGAAGGCACAATGTTATGGCATCATGTAACTAGTGCATTGTTCTGTTTCCAGAGGAGCTTGATTATATGAAAAAGGAACTTCAGGATATCTGAGGCCACAGCAACGCCGCGATGTGTGGGATCTTCTGTGCGCTGAGTCTGGCGTCCGCTCACTCTCAGTGGAATCAAAGAGTTTATGAACATTTAAAAAGGAGAGGGCCCAATTTGAGCCAGGACCTCGCCATCACAGGCTCAGATCTCAGCTATTGCTGTTTATTCTCTGCTCACGTTCTTCACATGAGAGGTCTCCTCACTGCTCAGCCGCTTCAAGACGCCGCCGGAAACATCCTGCTGTGGAATGGAGAGATTTTCAGTGGCCTGCCGGTGACGCCAGAGGAGAATGACACCACGGTTTTAGCTCAGCGGCTATCATCCTGCAATGCCCCTTCAGAGATTCTCACTGTCCTGTCTGCTATTCGTGGACCATGGGGGTTTGTTTACTACCAGAAGGCAGGAGACTACCTGTGGTTTGGCCGAGATTTCTTTGGTAGGCGGAGCTTATTATGGACATTTGACGCAGAGGCCGGCGAACTGACTCTAACTTCTGTGGCTGCTCACACTTCTGGTCCCAAACAGTGCGTGTGGCAGGAAGTCCCGGCAGCTGGTGTGTTCAGGGTTAACCTCAAGGCGGCAGCAGAAGCTGGCTGTGTGGCATTTGAGGTTTATCCTTGGGCTCATGCAGAAAGTGATGTCAGTAATGACACCATACCTCAGGTGTTGGAGTCCATCCCGAGAGGTTGCAGTGCTGTGATGAACCAGTCAGGTCTTGAACTCTCTTCACCTGTTCCACCTATGAATGTGTCTCTTCCAGAAACATTAAATGATACAGAAATTCACTCAAACTCATGTCTGTCTGTGGAGGATCTGGAGAAGCTGCTGGGCAGTGAGGAGAAAACTGATGAGGTGAATCATCTCATCGACGTTCTCAGCGAGGCAGTGAGGAGACGCGTTCAGTCTCTACCTTTCAGGGCTCTAAACCTCTCTCCTCCTGCTATTGACTGTGCTCGTGTTGCCATACTTTTCTCAGGAGGCATTGATTCAATGATCCTGGCTGCTTTAGCTGACCGTCACGTACCTGCACATGAGCCTGTAGACCTGTTGAATGTGGCCTTTAAACTACAGGAGCCCAAAAAGCAGAACGAGTCCTCGAGAAAGCCCAAAAATAAGCCCATAGATTTAAAAGCTGATCGGGGAAATTCCCAAGTGTTGAGCCCCTTTGACGTTCCTGACAGAATCACTGGAAGAGCTGGGCTCAGGGAACTACAAGAACTTAACCCTGAGAGGAAGTGGAACTTTGTGGAGATTAACGTAACGCAGGAGGAGCTGCAGGAAAAGCGCCTGGTGCACGTCTGTCACCTGGTGCATCCGCTGGACACGGTGCTGGACGACAGCATCGGCTGTGCTGTTTGGTTCGCTGCAAGAGGAGTGGGATTCATCGCGGAGGGAAACCACCAGAGGCCATTCACGTCGTCGGCAAAGGTGACAAAGAGCGGCGTTTCTTTTGTAGGAAGGAGGGTGTGAGAGCTCAGTATAACTTTTTTTTAATTTGATGAAACTGTTGTTTGAGGAGGATTCTCAGGAATAAAAGAGTTTGGGTCATAAATGGTGTTAAAGGCCAGTTTAAGATAGATTAGGATTATTGTGAGCTAGAAAAATACAGAGCTGGTGGAAAGCAGAATTATTCCACATTTAACTTTAAAAACTTGTTATCAGAGACGTTTCTGATTTGTGCAGGTCATTTTGACCGGAATCGGAGCAGATGAGCAGCTGGCTGGTTACTCCAGGCACCGAGTCCGGTTTAAGACCTCTGGACACGAAGGCTTGATCCAGGAGCTGGCCATGGAGCTGGGCCGGATCTCCTCCAGGAATTTGGGCAGAGACGACAGAGTGATCGGGGACCATGGAAAGGAAGCTCGGTAGGTCTGCAAGTGAAGCTTGTTTTGTCTGTGTGGTGGGTAAGATGTTTATTTTAATGAATCTGGGGTCTTTATAACATCCCATGTGTATCCTTGATGTCTAACAGATAGGTGGTTTTCCTTCCTGATGTTTAAAAAAAGAAAAAAAAGCACAGCTTTTACTAATTTTTATCATGTTTTTAAAAACATTTTACTGCCACCTGCTGTCAGTAAGCGGAACCACTCAGGGAAAAACTGAAATGAAAACAACTTAAAATAATATTTTTGTTCATGTCTGGTTAAAATTTAAGCAGCATGCCGTTTCTGTTTGAAGGATGTGCCGTCCGTTTCTGTGAATTTTCTACAGGCAGAGATTTTAAACTGAGGTGTCTGTACACTGATAATGAAGCTAAATAGCACACTTTCATAGCTTTAATATAAGGTTGTAAACTGGAATGGGTTTTGAAATTCTGGCCGATACGCAAATTATATTTAAAAAAAAAAAAAAAAGATTTATTATGATAAAGTCTCAGCTTTTTTTTCCTCTAAGTTTGAGCTCTTTAAATACCCGAAGTGGAATAAATGTCCTCTTATTTGCAGATCAGCTGGTATAAGTTTTATTTGTCAATAAGTGCAAAGAGCACAACAAATTGGATTTTTTAGTGTAAATAAACATTTTTGCCAAATTATGATTCATTTTTTCATTTAATCACATAATTGAACTGAGAGGCATGAACAGTTAATACAGCTCGCCTCCACAGCACTGTGTAAGGTGGCTTAAAAAAAAATCACAGTGGGTGTTTTATCTCTTGTTATTCTTAAAAAATTCATGTCACGTATGAAATCATGACTGGTGTACTGGTTGAAACTGCAGCTCAGTGTAGAATTTATTTTGAGCACCGCAGATTAAAGGCGCTCTCCTCTGTGGACTCTGCAGGTTTCCGTACTTGGACGAAGACGTGGTGAGCTACTTGAATTCGCTTCCCGTGTGGCAGAAAGCCGATCTGTCGCTTCCTCGAGGAGTCGGCGAGAAACTCCTCCTGAGGATGACGGCAAGGCGACTGGGCCTCGGTCAATCGGCCGTCCTGCCCAAGAGAGCCATGCAGTTTGGCTCCCGCATCGCAAAGATGGAGAACAGCCGCGAGAAGGCCTCGGACAAATGCACAAGACTCCACATTGTTTAGATTAATAAAATAACATTTATAGAAAAGATTGATCATAAACTTAAAGGTGTATTTACAGTCACACACGATAATTTTCTTCTTGGATCAGTTTAAAAAAAAAATAAACGTCCTTTTACACCATGTACGACTCAACGTCCTGAAGTTTTTCTTTGAAGTACAGATCACATTCAACATATGATGGCAAGTTTCCAACATCAAAACGCCCAGAAATTTCCTGAATGTAAACAGGTTTCCTGAAAAAAAAGAATACAACAGTCTGCCATCATCTAAGCTTGAGTGTCATTTAAGTATATGAAAAATACAAGAACAGATTCAAAATGAAACCCTGATTCCTTCTGAAACACACAAAAAGCGGAAATTATTTATTTGGAGTAAAACTCAGATTTCTCCCAGCTGAAATTACCTCGGGATGAGCCAAGACACAAAGTTTCCGGGAGCGTCTTTCTCTGTGATTGGAGCATCCTGTGGAAATATTAAGCTTCTCGTTAATAATAAAAACATAACTTAATTGTGGAGTGTCGGCTTATTTCGTTTACCTTCTTTTCCTCAAGGAAAGTGTCCAACAGATGAAGACTTCTTTTTGAAAACACGTAGAAACAAGGGCACTGAAAACCAAAAATAGTCAGCTCTGTGTTCTGAGTCTGGGTAGTAAAGTTCCATCTTTCATTTACAGTCTTTAACCCTAAGATCCCTGAGTGTATATTTTACCACATTCTGACCATTTGTGTTGAACTTACTGCTCTCCTGGACTTTGTCTCTGAGGGAAGAGGCTTCTCCTTCATACAGAGGACACGAAGATCAGTGTCTGCCTCCAGGATTCCATATTTCTGGGTTTCTGAACACACAAACATAAAATACAGAACTAACTGGGAAGAAGACGCAAAGCCACGGCTGATGTTGGACACGTGAACAGCTTTATTAACCTCACCCTCGTCTCTGCACTGATACGACAGCACAAGGCAGCTGTCTTCACACTTCGACTGGACATCAGAGAACCTCTCTTTAACTTTCCTGAGGCTGAAATCTTCTTTGAAGAGGGTGTCACTGTTCAGGATGGACAGGGAGAGAGCTACATCTCAGAGCTGTTTACACACTCAAAACTACAGTTTACCATGAGCTAAGGAGCACAAACTTACCCTCCGATAACTATGACATGATCTTCTATGTTAAAGTGCTTCACAGCGAGCTGCAGGCAGGCCACGGCGCCCAGTCGTTCCTGGTGAAGGACAAATCAGTCCAGGTAATCAACCAGATCTGAGAAGAAAATCCCTGCCTGACATCGGAATCAACAGCTTACTTAATGTACAAGAGCTTCAGCATATTTAATGAAACTATGCAAAAGTTTACCTTCATTAGATTACTGTTACTTACTTACTTTCCCGTAAGCACGCTGCATTACTGCGTTACTAAAACCGTGAGTTTTTTTGCGAGAGTGTCTCATGACAATGACGTAAGCGAGTGGCAACAGCTGTGTGCAGGAGAGAGTATGACCGTGCAGCGTTTAAAGCGTGGAAGAACGGACCTTACTTTGAGTTTGATTCCGTAAAAAGTGTCAAAAACATTATCGTTCGCTGCTCACTGCATGGGAAGAAAACCCCTAAACGTCCGAGCAAGCACCAAATACGCTGCCGCTGGAATGTGAAATTTACAGAGAAACTGCCAAATTCTTCCACTGACCGCTGCGGCACACCTGCACCAGGGCAAACCTCCGCCTGCCCCACTCCTGCTATACAGGTGAAAATAGAGCAACAGGGCCGCTGAGTCTTTGATTTTATTTATTTTCTGCTGCGTTTTACGTGCATCTATTTGAAAGAGTGAGTGTAAACAAAAAACTATTTAATTTTATATGCTGGAATATGCAGAAAATAGGTTTAAATGTTAAACAAATTTCTTCCAGTCAGAGAATGTTGCATAGCATTTAATGCTTGCTTGATGCATAAAGTTAAAAGATTAAAACTAATAAAACAAGTTTTAAAAAGAGACTTTTTCATTTGATTACATTTTATATGATGGATTATGCAGAAAAAGTAGAATTGGGCTGAAAGATCTATCGCTTTATTACGTATTTAGGGGATAAATCATGTTTTAAAAAGTAACTAATTACTTTTGAAAATAAGTAATCAGTAAAGTAGCAGGATTACTTTTTTCAAGTAACTTGACCAACACTGCTCAGCGCTGCGGGGCATGTGTAAAAAAATCTTTAGATTACAGGTCAGAGGACGGTATGGAAGCGGAGTGTAAAGGATTACATCATTGCTTGTCGTCTGGTCGCTGAGGATCTGGACATTTGTGAAATTTGTTGCCCATTCTTCAAACGCCCTGAGGTACAGAGTGTTGGTCTGTGGAGATCAGCAGAGGATAAGAGTGGGTCACAGACCTGCACGTTACTGATCATTATCATAATCATTACATCAGAAGAGAAGGTACTCACTACGTGATTGTTGTCACTTAGTCAACTATAAATAGATCAACAATCAACAATAACAGAACAACAATGAATCAATGTTATTTCAATGTCAATGTCAGGTTTCATCAGTATTTTAATGTTGTTTCAACATTGATATTTCATTGACATTTCAATCCTGACGATTCTGATGGATCAGATGAAAAATCAACATCAGTTCAATGTCTCCTTGCTGTCTGGGCTGTGCCTAACACTTTATCTCTATCTATTTAACTAACATGTAAAGTGAATCAGGGAACTATCTTTGATGTGTTTGTCCACCAGTGTTGGGAAGGTTACTTTTAAAATGTATTCCACTACAGATTACAGAATACATGCCCCACCTAAATGCACAGTGCATTTAGGTGACCATGATGAGAGAGACAGAGAGAGTCTGGCTCAGATGCTGGCAGTTCTCGCTGCAGTCTACCGGTAGCGTCTCCTTTCAGGCCAGGATAGACGAATGTCACCGAGCAGTGACTAAGTTTGAGGTAAAAGACTTGCACCCATTTGCCACAGCAGATGCCCCCGATTTACGGTAAGTGAGTGTGTTTAATTGTAGGCAGGGACATTACTGGATATTCTTGTGTAATTGCTACAGAATAATTTATGTTATACTTTGTTATTGCTACAGAAGAATATTTATTTTATTATTTTACATTTACAATTATTTTTCCTGGGGACCCTGTGACACCCCATTAAAGAGCCATAGGCTGGATCTCTTAAGATCTCACTGTTGGGTTTGTAAGGCCATGTTACTCCTAAATTTCTATCTTGTTCAAAGAGAAGCTATAAAACAAAGTTCTAAGCTAATCGACCTTAGTGTTCTCCTTTTTTAAAAAAAAGAATCGATAAGAGAATCGATAAAGAATCGAATCGTTAAACAGAATCGAAAATGGAATCTAAATGGTGAAAATCTTATCAATACCCATCCCTACTCATATTTTGTATTTTAAATACGTAACGGCGGTACATGTATTCCGTTACTCCCCAACACTGTTGTCCACACATATTCAAACCTGGTTTATCATTTTAACAGTTACGCAGAGTCGGATCAGATTCCTGTGAAATGGAGTCAGTTATTGGACCTAGTTACTGGTTATTTACCACGACATAGATGGTGTCCACGGAGCTGGACACTGTCAGCGCGTGGATCCAGCGTGAGCTCAAAGGGCACCGACCGACGGGCAGCAGCGGCTTGGCTACGTGCGCCAGGTGGGCGAACCTTCCGGTGGTGTCCGCCAACACATCCCTCTGGAGCCTGGTTCCGTACCCGGCGGCGAGAATCACGGCTTTCATTTGAACTCTGTAATCCGAAGGGCTCCCGGCGAGCTGTCAGGTGCTTTACGGGGAAACTCAACGGCACATTAGCGGGTATAAACCGAGAGAGCAAAGTTTGATAACGTCCATAGATCAACTTCTGGATATTCTCGCGAGGTTAGCGTCCAACTAATGGCAGGACGCTAGTTTTTTTTTTTTAAAGAACTTTATTTATAATCAACAGTATAACATACAAGGCACCATCATTAATCCGAATATGTAATATCCTCGGTTGAGCGTTACAACGACAAAAGAGGAAGAAAAAAAACCAAAACAAAACAAAAACAAAAAAACAATAAACACAAAGCCAAAAAGAGTTAGAACAAAAAGAGAGAACAGTCATTGAAGGATTTAAAACCAAAGGAAAAAATTTATATGAACAAAAAAGGGCAATCATGATCATTAAATAGGGAGGTTTCTTTTTTAACATAGATTAAACTTGTTAAATAATACAATAAGTTTATGAGCTTTCTTGTTATTCACAAGTTTCAGCGATTTAGCCCAGAGTTTAAAGTCATTCAGCCATCTGTTTATACGTGGTTTAGCTTTAAAATATTTGCATTTGTGAATAAATTTTTTTCCCAGTAACAAAAACGTCCTAATCAACAAGTCAAAATCTGCATTCTCAGCAAATATTCCAAATTTTATTACTGTCATCATCAAATGTGGTAACTGAATTCTCCTGAACTGTAGCCAGCTCCACATGTCAATCCAGAAGGGGTGCACTGATTCACAGTAGAAAAACAAGTGATCCAGACTTTCAATATCACTGTCACAAAATGTGAAGGCGTTCACATCTAAGTTAAATTTCCGTTTTAAGAATTCATTGGTTGGATAAACCTCATTTATGATTTTAAAGTTAACCTCTTACTTTAGGGGAAAGAGGAAGTGAGATATACTTTCTTCTTATTGCCTTAACCTCCATGGTGGATCCGTACTGTCCCCTCAAACACTGAGACCATCGCTTCCAGTTGCTACTTTCTAAATTAAAAGTAATTCTCCGAGGAATTTCACTGTAAATAAAGATTTGTAGGATTTTAGCTGTTAAACAACAAAGCCGCAAATAATGGAACCATTTCAATTAAAAAACTCAAAAAGTGCTTGCAGTCGTATTGAAGACATATTGCAGTCGTATTATTGAGCTATAGATTGACAGTCAAATTCCATAGATAGTCTAATCACACATAAAGGGCACTGCCAGGGGCAGGAGTTTGGTGTAAAATTGTTTATTTGTGAAATATTGCCAACAAGTGCTGTCTAGCTCAGAGATTTATTCAGAACAGAAACCTTTTTTCTTTACACAAATGTGCCAGCAAATGTACAGAATATCACTGTATTACTAAACTGCTGCACATACCAGTGTGCACATCTGGAAGTAGTCCCATTAGAAACACAACAAACAAGAGTATGTATGTAATGTGGGATGTAACTGTAGGATCCAGTGATAGCAGGATATTTACAGCCAGTACCATCTTATTTTAATTTACCAGTAATCTGTGGTGATAATTATGGCAAAATGTATTTGTAGTTACTGCAGCAATAGACACATTTTATTATTAGTTTGTCTGTTGTTTCATATAAAAGGAATGCATTTTAATGCATATTTATTTACTTTCTAAAAAGTAAACGTCAGTTAATTTCACTGTTAACAGAAATGCAGGAGTGTTACTGTTTTCCTTTTTTCAACCGCAAAATCTCCTACCTAAACATTTCTTTATCAAGCTGTTTCAAGGAAAACATCAGCCTATGTATCATTATTGGATTTTCAAATATTCACAAAAGTCTTGGAAATCATACAGTCTGGGTTCCTATAAAGAAGATGTGGAAAAATAAATGACCCAAGAGCAAAAATATCTTCTTCCATCATGTTGTTTACTTTTCAGTCTTAGCACCACATGTGACAGAATACAAATTCAAGTCCGTTTGTGTCTCCTGTGAATTCTTCACTGCGGGGCCAGCGGGATGCCCCGGGCGTCGGTCACTTGGCCCTCCTGCAGGTTTTTGACCAGCTGAGCCAGCCAGCGTTTGGTGGTGGTGTCATCCTTCAGCACCTGGGCGAAGGTGCTGTCCTTCAGCTGGTCGGGTAGACACTGACGGAGTGCCTCTCTGGCTCTGAGGAAGGAACAACACAAAACCTCCTTTTAATATCACTTCAAATGAAATTGAACTTCAAACTTGATGAAAACACTCAATGAAAGTGCAGATATATTTTTCCAAATAATTAATGTCAGGTTAGAAAGAAGAGTAAGGCAAAAACAAAAAATCATCAGAATAAACAAAAATATAATATTCCTAAACGATGAACAGCTTCAACATGTAGTGCATTTTTCTGTCTATGTAGTTATTCCCAAGTGTTTCAAGTAAAGCTGCAGCTATTACATCTAATACAACCTGTTACCATGAACTGTTTTTACACACATAAACATCTCATGGTGTAAAAACTACCAGTGTATTTTTGCAATAGCTTCTCCTAGTGGCAAGCTGATTGAAGTCTTCAAACAGCGAAGCCAGTGTTATACAGCAGCGGTCCCCAACCCCCTGGCCTCGGACCGGTATCGGTCCGTGAGTCATTTGGTACCGGGCCGCGAGAGTTGAGGCTCAGGTGTGAAATGTATAGTTTTCAGGGTTTTTATCGGTTTTCAGCGTTATTTTGTTATCGTTTTTATCGTTTACTCGGTTTTCCTTGGTCTTTTCACGTGTGTTATGAATAAATTTTCTTTTTTTTCGGTACCGGTACTAGTTTTATTTTGTTGTATTTATCCGCGACATCTTAAAGGCCGGTCTGTGAAAATATTGTCGGGCATAAACCGGTCCGTGGCGCAAGGTTGCAAGCACACAATAAACTGCAACAGAGTAAAGATGCTGTACCTGAGATTATCTGAAAGGCGAAGGTAGCAGCGGACGACGTGCTTCAGCAGCCGAGCTGATGGTTCTTTGGAGAGCTGCAGCACCATTTTACCCTGAAGATGCAAACATGATGGAGACAACAGCTACAGTTACATCCAGCAAACAAAGATCCCGACCCACACGCCACAAATCAACAAATTATTATTTAAAGAAAGCACTCAAACTACATTTGAGTTAAAGGTCAGTGTGAAAGCCTCAGGAAACTCTTGTTAATGTCTCGATTTATTTGACTTTTTTCCCTCCTAATGATTTCACCAGGTTGCCCACACCTCACAGTTTGAGAACCACCGAACTGGATCAATATTTTTATTCTGACTGAAGATTAAAGTTCAGCTGTGAACACGTGACAGGATTTTACAGCGTGCTGTTTACACATCAAAGGTAATGAATGTGACATGGGGGCATTTTCTTCTGTCCTTGGTACATTTGATCAGCCCCCTGTATATGGATTACATAAATCAAATCAGTGGAGTGCAGTAAATATTGTTACTATGCTGCTCTCAACTTCTCAAGGGTTTATTTTTTTAAATTTATTTTATAGGCTCAATCATGTGACATGAACCATGCTGCACGCCACTGCAGCCTGGGCTAATTTGTGATGTCCGTGCCCAGTTGGGTTTTTAAAACACCAAAAAGAAACATAAACAAGAGACTCTAGGGTTCGAACTGCAGTGCAACGAATTGATTCCTTTTGAAAAATCAAGTTTAGTTTTAATATGAAGTTTACGTTCTGAAGTATTTCATTTGCTGATAATGACTGAAAATTAATTGTTAAATTTTTTTTAACTGTGGACCATTTCTGCTTGGACATAATTGACAGCGAAGTAAAGATATGACTTGATGCAGATTTTCTTCTGGTCAGTTTGTAAAAAGCTTTGAACAGACAACTGGTTTTTAAATATCAGTCTGTGCCTGTTTATTCCGAACGGTTAACAAAAGTTTTTAATTCTGTCTGGACTTTTCAACAAATTACAAACAGAAATCAGTGAGACTAAACCATCTTCTTGTAATCGATGATGTGTCACAGAAAGTCTATCTGATCATGTCCATGCATATCTTTACAGCAAACACTTACAAGGATCATTGCCACATGGGAGAAACGCTCATAAGTCTGGCATATGTAAGCCAGCCCTGTGTCATCAAGCAGTATCTTCTGCAGTATGAAGGTAGCAACCTGAAAAAACAAACATGCGTATAAAGATTTCTCACTAGTAGGTGTCAATATTATGCTGCGGGCTATCTGTAAAGGTTCAGACTATTTTAAAAACAGAATAGCTCCGTACCGTCTTAGAGAGCTCACTTCCTGATTCCATAATGCGGAGACAAAGCGGGATGATTTCAGTTGTGAGAAGAAAGTTAATCACTTCTTGTTCATCTGTTTTGACCAAGGCACCTACATTAAGTACAAACAGACATCTTAATACCTGTACACACACACTTTGAATGATAAAAACTCTTTTCATAATACAATGAGAGGAGAGCATACCTATGACTCCAAGGCTGGTGAGGCGCAGGTACTCGAATGGGCGCGTTTTGCTCACAGTGTGCAAAAAGGGATAAAGGAAAAGGGGAATGTGGGCTGCGAGGAAAGCCGACCTGGCAAGATATTAAAAATTAAAAGAAAAATACTTTTAAATCAGTGTAACCACACTCATATCAAACACATATACCGGACCATAAGGCGCACTGTCGATTAACGGGTCTGTTTTCATACATAAGGCACACCAGATTATACGGTGCATCAAGCGAAACAAAACAGTCAGATAAGTCAAACTTTACTCAACTCATTCTTCTTGTTTCCTCCACTTCCGTACCATTGATCCATTAATGTTTAATTCTCTCACAGCTGCTCTTTCACATGTTGTTGCAGTATATTAGTGACTAACCTCATATTGTGGATGGATTATCTCAGTTGTTCTTCTGACTGAAGTTTGGTCTGTTTACAGCATCCTGCCACACGATTGCATTTGTTCTTAACCCTCATGTTAACTTTTATTGAGTGGAAAAAAGTTAGCGTTCATCCTCCAGCTTCACTGGTGGTGGCCAGGGATAGCTCAGTAGGTAGAGTGGTGGCCCCATGATCGGAAAGTCGGGGGTTCAACTCCACTGAACGGCTACCCTGAGGTACCCCTGAGCAAGGTACCGTCCATACACACTGCTCCCCGGGCGCTGCATTGGTGGCTGCCCACTGCTTCACTGGGTGAATGGGAACTATTTCCCTATGGGGACTAACACATACACACACACTGTGTTTTTGTTATGCTAACATAGCTGTGTCGCTAACGATCACAGCAGTGATGTTCGTTGGTTTACTGAAGTTGGACAAGCTGGTATTTAGTGATGTGCACAGCTCGAAGCCGACCGGGAGGTTAAGGCACGATGTGCCTTTTCCCCCCCGGTTGTAGTGGGCCTCGACCTCCTGTTAGCTTCGAGATGGTGGGTAACAGACGTCTCTGAAAACGTCGGAGCACTTTTGCAAATATGTGATGTCTTGATAAACCGAGCAGATATTTGATGTTTACACAGCTACATTCACGCCTGAAAATATCTTAAAAGTTTATTTTGTGACCCAGAAAAAGTAATATTAAAACCAACTAGCTGGCGCCATTGTTAGAAACGAATTGGCTGGGCCACGCTATGAATTCTGGGATAGGTTGGGTAACGAAGGATACACTGACTCGGCCTTCAAATGTGACCTGCGAAGCATACCAGTGCAAGATCTCCGTTTGTGAGATCTTGCAAACCGTTTGTGGGATCTCACAAAACTTCATCTTAATTTTTTTTTCTCCCATGTCCCTTGCAGGGCTCGGTATGGTAGTGATAGCAGAGCTGTATGTTTTAATTCTTTCAGAAATCTCTCAGTCAGAACATCCTATATCATGTTTAGATGGAAACTAGCGAGCTAACTTCCTGCTAACATCTAACTCTGTTAAATTTAATAAATTCTGTTTTCATGGATGTCTCGATGTTAAACTTAATTGTTACACCTGGTAAAGCAGCAACACTGATTATTTTTATTAAAGATGAAAGAATTTAGAAAGTTTTTAACTCTCAGTGTTCGTTTGAATTTGGGACCCGAAGGGGACGGCGTTTTGGACCCAGATACTCAGTCTGTGAGGCTCCTGACTACGGTAGCTGTAATGCTCTGACAATCCATCAAGCGGTGCGGCTTCGTAACTTACTAAAGTCGTACTAAAACATTTTGACAGATTTTTGAGTGCCGTGTACCACATAAAATCGGTTCAGTAAGCACAACCAGAATTCATACATTAGGTGCACCAGATTATAAGGTGCACTGCTGATATTTGAGAAAATTAAAGCATTTTAAGTGCACCTTATAGTGCAGAAAATTAGGTACTTTCATTTAAGGCTTAAAAGCCTTGTTTGTATCAGTGAAAAGAAAAGATGAGGTAAAACAAAAAAAGAAGCATGGTTGTAGTTTAGTTTCCTGAAATTCCTGATTGAAACAGAACAAATGAAGGCAAAGTGGATAAAACTCAATCTGCTCTGTAGTAAAGGTTTTTCTTTAGTATTACACAATTAAAGCTTCCAATTGTCCCCTTACCGTGTCTCTGGGTGTGAGGCAACACATTGCAGGAGTGCCAAGGCGTTGCACACTCTGTTAGACTGATGTGCTGTGAGTGTCGGTGGGTTAATGGATGGATAGATGTTCACTATTTCCTACAAAGAGAAAGGAATGCATCAATGGTGCACAGCAAATGACACTGGGCAAACAGAACTATAGAGATGATGGATTACTCCGTCATCTCTGTGGTATTAACTCACAGGTATTAACTCAACAAGTGGTATAAACTCTAATGGTAGGTAGAGATTAAAAAAACGCTTACAACCATTTCAAGACCTAGTGCCCTGGAAGTCTTATAATTCAGGTCAAAATTTTAAAATATACTAAGAGCTCTTAACAACAAGTACCAATGCAACATATTATATAAATAAAAATAATATAGCAAAACAATTCAGAGTAATGAAGAAGCTCACTTCATGCGAGTGGTCTGTAAGGCCTAGCTGCCATGCAAACATGGCATGACTTGTAGTCCCTGATGGTTGTGCTGAATCTTTGTCAAGCCTATGGCATAGCTTATGTAAGTAGCCATGTTGTCAACATCATTTATGTGTTTGTGCATTATGTGTTAATTAGTGTGTCTTCTGGTGTTTTATATGTGGAGCCAGCCTACAGGAACAAATAAAATGCTGGTACTTTATTACCTCTATATCTTTCTCCAGTAATTTGTTGACATTTGTGAATCCTTATATTGAGGAGATGATGTTATTCTGTCACTGAGAAATTCAAAAACTAAGATGAAATTAACAGTGGGAAATCTATAGCACTGGGTAGGCCAATCACAGTACGTGCTCTGGATGCTGTGTGTATTAAATTTCTAGAAGGGTGCATGTCCAGTTATGCCATAGGGTTAAAGATTCAGGTTTGTGGTTCCGATGTAGATTTGAAGCATAAAAAAATAATAAAAAATCCTGATTTCCAACTGGTAGAGAGGCAACAGATCTTACCTGCAGGAGAGCAGCGATAGTGCCACAGGAATGCCAAAGCATCGGTGCCAGGTCTGGCACAGATTCGCGTTTCTTGCTGAGCTCCAGCAGGGCATTCTCTCTGGTCTCTGGGCTGGACAACTCATTGATCCACTGGTAGATCTTTTCCCGGTCTACCTGAGCCAGGGCTGTGACATTAGATACAGCCTGCAAAAGGCAAAATTAGTTTAAAAAGCATGTCGTCTTGGGTCTGTGTTTGAGAATGGGTGGTCGATGTTTAATGTAAATCAAACAAAAGGATGAGGAAGCTCCATGTTAAGACGGTTCGAGACTTCAAAGCAAAGTAAGGTGAAATTACACTCACCGCTCCCGTTGCAAGCATTCTCCGAAGCTCTTTGTGGCGTCTTTATGTCGTTATAAACAACTAAATTTGATTAAGTGTGGTGAACGTGGTTGCAATGCAAGTAAGTTGGCGTAACTAGCACAAAGCTAGCCCGAGCTGGCTGCTAAATGTCCTGGCCTATGAAGACAAGTACCCGTGTACATTAACATAACTTCAAATTCGCCGAAATAAGGGGAAAGGGAACACTAGCAGTCTAATTTGTGCGCTTTAAACCACACTAATTAGCTCAAAACTAAACGTAATTCATACTAAAACTAAAGCGAGGCTTAGCTTGGCAGACCCGTGGACAGCCTTGATACAAATAACTGAAATATCGCGAGATGAAAATCCTCGGTCATTACTTCCGTTGTAAATTTTCACATTCCCGCCATCATCGCGCAGCTCAGCGACGCGTCGTGTGCTGCTCTGCTGTCAACAGCACCGGAGAGCAGGTGAATGCCGGCAAAACAAACTTTCTGCCTGCTCAGCAGCTACAGAAGCGACACCGGACTTTTAGAAGTTTGAAGACAAGCTCTCGTCATCGATAGGTAAGTACCTGCTCGGTGTAATCGCAACGCGATACGCTTTCCATCACCAAATTACAGACTAGCAAATTAGCCAGTTAGCTAGCGTCCGTTAGCTTGTTAGCCGAGGTGCTAACGTCGGCCTCCTCCATCCCATTCAGGGGCTGCGGACGGGCATACGACATTATCCGCATCCAAAGGGGCTTTTTTACTTTTGGCTAGCACCTTTTCTTGGAGTTGCCGGTTTGGACAGGTAATTCTGTGGGAGCATCGATGCCTTGAGCTGAGAGGGAACATCCCGTGTTGTTGTGCACGTACCAGTCGTTGGCTACCGCGACTCAGAGTGGCCGTTAGTTTGGCTAGTTTGATGGCAGATGCAAACATGGGCTTTTATTGAAGCTGCTAGCAAAGAAAATCACAAGGCACGAGCTGCCACACGCAGCCAAACAAGCTGTTTTATTTGTCAGAAATGCATTGCGAGCGTGCTGTCCGCTTTTCTGCTGCGAGATGCTGCGCTGACTCCTGTCAGCTTGTTTTGGATGGTTTGTACTTTCTTGTGACTTTGACAACGTGGGTTGCCTGCTCTCGTTATCTGAGCTCAGCCTCGGAAACTTTGAAGTTGCTTTCACCGAGACGACTACAGGTGATATTAGTGTTATTACAAAAAGAGGTGCTATGTTCATTTTAGTGGCTGCTTCTGTTCGTTAAGCTCATTATTTTCCTGCAGTATTTAACTAGAGTAATCAAATTCAGAACTACCTGACCATTGGTTTAAACTGCTCCTGCTGAACACATTCAGTTGTTATAAATATAATGTGCTCAGATTGTGTGACAGCGGATCCAATTTGTCTTTTTTAGGATTAGTTTGAGTCCCAGTCTCCCAAGTGCACCAACGGGATAGAAAGCCATGGCAACTGTAGTGCCCAAACTCTCCAGCGCTGGGGCTGTGAAGATCCGTTTCACCAGTCTGGACCTGGGCACCACCAGGTGGAAAGAAGGGACGTTTGAGATTTTGGAAAAGGACAATAAAGTTAACCTCTGCCTGAGATTCAACTGTGGAGGAGCTTCCAAAACGTTCCAGGTATTTTACTGTTTTTTTTGTGTTTTACTGTGTTTACTGTTGTTTATAAGACCCCAAAAAATGTCTTACTTTCACATTGGTCTTTATTATTGTCATTTTTTTGTTAATGTCCTAAGAGGTACTGATTTCGATTTTAGTGGTCCTTTTGATTATGATCTAGCAACCTTTTGCACTTCATCCAGATAGAGTATTGTTTTATCTGGGTCAGCTGGCTCAGAAGGTACTGTGGGTTGCCTGTTATTCTTGGGATTGTTGTGTCAATTCACATGTCAAAATAAGATTCCTTGGGGTGAGTCATGCCACCGCCTTATTTTGGTGTGTAAGAGTGAATGAGTTAGATGAGAGGAACGTTTTTAAAAAAAAAAAAAAAAAAAATGTAAGAATGCACCAGACTTGCAAATTAAACAGCTGATTTAAAAACAGAGAAAAAGACACTGAACCCTCATAATCCTGCAAGAAACCACACACAAAAATATTAGGGGTGCAATGATACTCGTATCAATATTGAACCGTTCGATACAGTGCTTGCCGTTCGGTACGCATATGTATCGAACAATACAAAAATATTAGGGGTGCAACGATACTCGTATCGATATTGAACCGTTCGATACAGTGCTTTCGTTTCGGTACGCATATGTATCGAACAATACAAAATTTTTAATTTATTTTATCAACTTTTCTTCTGACGATGCTGTCTGTGTTGAGAGCTCAGTGGATCTGCGTTCGACTACTCCGCCTAGGCTGCACTGTCAAGCGCAGATCCACTGAGCGCAGCACAAGCTAGCAAGACAGAAGCTAAGCTCGTTGCAACATGGCAAATTGAACCTCCCCCACCCTCATTCAGATCTGGCGTTTGGAACTATTTTGGTCTTCATGTGAAGTATGACCCTGAAGGTAAGCGCGTCATGGACAAAAGTAAAACAGTATGTCGGATGTGCCACGCAATGCTCAATTACATGGGTGGGAACTACTGCGTTAGCGCAGTTTGCTCGTTAACGTGTTGACGCAGTCCAGCCCCACGCACAGGGCGATCCGCGGTAGCTCGTTAACGGAGATTTGTCATGTTAACGTCATTTCAGATTAACGCTGACAGCACTAGTGGGAACACAACGAATATGACTGCACATTTACTCCGACATCATCCTAGTGCAAAGACAAGTGGAGGCAGACAAAAACAACAAGCACGCATGTTACAAACTTTACCTGAGTCATTTAGACAGCTGTTAGCACATGATTCTCCTTATGGGGACCTGATATGTTTAATATGCTGCTGAGAGTATACCCCAGAAGAAGCGTATAGTATAGCTTTTATTTTGGAAAGCCATTTGTCTGTAATAAACTCTCTTTTCCAAAGATGAGTGATTTCTCGATCAGATAGGTTTATTTTTTTTATTACTTTGTTGTTTCAACAACATTAAATTTAAAAACTACTTCTGAGTTAAAATATATATTTATAATTTTAATAAATGATAAATTAAAAAAGCGCATCGATCGAGAGATCGAGAGATCTTATTTATTTTTTTTGAGTTGCTTTCTCGGTTGAAAAGACTCCTACTAATGGATGGCTAAATGATGATATTTCTTTTTAAAGCATTACAGGAACAAACTTTTTAAATGGCACCCCATAAATCAGTCTTACATGTCTGATTCATGTCAGTACTAGAAGAATCTAAGCTGTCAGCTTTGAGGCATTATCCAATGAATGAGCAGTAGCTCTGCACTGAAGCCATGAATGAACCGGATTAGAAACATAATCTCACCCATGGCACATACCAGGGTTTGTTCAGCCCTCGGGTCAAGTGTTTTTAATGCATGCCTGTACTTCTTTTAGATGATCCCATATTCCAGAACTAAAATATTTCAGACTGACTGATGTGATTGGGTCTAAAAAGAATAATTAATATTACCCTTCCTCTTATTTTGAAAGTTCAGTTGCTGCTAAAACAGCTAGCTTCCTGTCCTCTTTTTCCCTACTAGTAAACCTCTTGTTTTTGCAGTTCAACTTAACCACTCCTATCTTAGTCCTTATTCTGCTCTGCTGATCTGCTGTGACCTGGTGGGTCACTCTGACCCAAACCTGCATCAGGAGATAAACTGGTTCATGGCTAGTAGGCCATGCAGGACAAGGACCACAGCATCTGCTGCTGTTTAACTCTCCCCTACTAGGAGTAACCTTGGATGCTCTTTTTTTTTTTTTTTTTTTTCTTATTCTTTTCTTTTTTCTTTTTTTTTTTCTTTTTTTTTTTTTTTAAAGATTAGCCGTTTCTGTAATATTTCAGGCCTGCTTATGGAACAAAATGCCTGGGTTTAAATTGGAAGTTATTAAAGGTGGTCTCTGCCTATGCAAACCACATATTTATTCAAATACTCAGGTGTCAAAACCCATCTTTATGGGCGCAGGGGAGGTTGTCAAATGTTGTTTTGATGGGGAAAGCGTTAAGACAGAGAGGCTGGAGTTTGTCTAAGAGATCAGAAACTCTAACCCATTCACACGAAGTTTGTTATTACTTTCTTTAATAAAGTGTGTGTGCCTTCTCTCGATCCCCTCCTACCAACACAATATAACTGAAGTTTGTAGGAAAGTCTGGAAAACTTGGAGGCGCTAACACTGTAATGAATCTGTCTTGCTCCATTGCTAGGAAAGTCAAAAAAATTGAACCCCCACGACTGTTATAATTTCCAAACAGACATATAAGAGCTTTTCTGTAATAGTCTGGAGCAAGAGAAGTAAAACAAAAAAAACTTTGTCATCACAGTCAAGTGTTCTGAGTCTCTTGTTACGAAGAACCTCACTCCTCAGATAGCATGATATAAGACCTATTGAAGAAAGTAATAGCTGATAGAGTGAGGTTTGTCATATAGAACTAGTTTGTTCAAAGGTATACTTTATCAACAAGTATGATGTGAGGAGAAAGATGATGACGATGATAATGTATATATTACTATTGTATGTAATAGTAATAATCATGAATCCGAATATTTGCTGTTCTTTGCTCTCAGCTGAACCAGAACGTGAAAAATATTAGCCAGAGTGCCAACCGCATCGTCCTGACTCTGAAGGATAACAGTGTCATCACGCTGGACAAGATGCCTCCACCTTTGGTTCAGAAGACTAAAGAATACCTTGAAAAGCTGAAGCAAGGAAAGCCAGGTAATGACACCCCTGCACATTAAAAAACAACAACAAAACAAACAAAAAAAAACCAAACAAAACTGAAAGATTTTTATTTTTTATTTTTTTGGGAATTAATCCTTGTATGCTCTTCCTGCAGAGAATGGTCACTTTTTCTCTGCAGCTTCATGTTAATATATTAATATTTCTTAAGTTGATGCAGAGTTTCAAGTAGGGATGTGCTCGTCTGGCTGACCAGTCGACTAGTTGTTGCTATTGTCACTAGTTGATAACAGATGTACTAGTCATTTAATCTATTTGGTTTACATTTAATTGATACCCAATGTTAGTAACAGGGTTTGTACAGGTGCTTGAAATCCTTATCCTTATAAATGCTTGAATTTTATTTTGTCTTTTCAAGGTTTGAAAGGTACTTGAATTTCAGATGTTGTGCTTAAAAGTGCTTCAAATTGTAAATGTATTTCATTCACCACAAATAACTATCTGATTGAATAGTTTTCTTATCAGATAGAGAAATAAAATTAGTTGCTAAGTGTAAAAACAAAATTTCTCCACCTGGGCTGCCTTGCACCTCTGCATGTCATCAGTTTGCTTGAAGAACAGGATTCATTTGTATCCTATTAAATAAACAAAACATCTGTAGCTGTCATGAAAACTTATGCAACAGGTTGTTGCGAAGTAAGGTGTGTGTTAGTCTGCTTTTAAATCTATGATCTGAATGCTTTATGCATCATGGCAATGCAGCAGTGTTATTTTTATTTTTTTTTTATTATTATTTTTTTTTATTATTTTCAGTTCAAGCACATAGATTAACTTGAAGTGATGCTGACTCTACAGTGTAACGGGATCATTTTTATGCTTTTTTTTTTTTTTTCCCCCTGAACTTTTTGTTTATGCTGCAGTTTTAAAATCATCCCTCGGAAGTGCCAACTTCAGTGTGCTCGGGAACAGATCTGTGAAAAATGAGGCTAACCCGTCCGGGGAGAGACAGGTGATCAAGAATGCAATAACAATCTTAACTTAAACACATGTGGACAAACGTACATGTGTTTAACTTAATTCCTCCTGGTGTGTTCAGACGACACTGAGGCGGCAGAGCGCAGAAGGCCGGGAGGACACGACACCGAGAAAACCTCTCGGCAGCCCGAGCAGAGCGGCTTCCACTCCCACTCGCACAGGACTGTCTGAAAACAGGCAGGCTGGGAATTTTTAGACTGTATTACACAGAATAAATTAAATTAATTTATGAATGTTTAATCCTGCCCCATTTGGCATGTGAATTATTCGATGTTTCTGTTTCTCAGGAGCGAGAAGAGAAAGCGACTCCTCACTCCTGATAACGACCTCAGTGAGGATTACCCAAAGGAAAACGACTCCTCGAGGTATAATCAGCACTGAATTGCAGTGCTGTTGGTGACTCATAGGATGACCTTATCTCTGCAGCCTTTTGTCTGAACCACTGCCTGTTTGTTTTTTGCAAATCTTGTGGCGAGATAATTAAAACTGTAACTGGTAATCAGTAGGTCGCTACTTTCATCGGCAAAATACGAACCTTGATTGATAGACTTTATTTTACTGAATTTGAGTAACATTTTTCAGCAACAACAAGGCGACTTCTGACCCCTCCTCCAGGAAGTTTCTTCTGAGCTGCAAAGAAAAGCTGAAGCAGTCAGAGGAGAACAGGAGCTCAGGTAAACCCAGCAGCACCACCTTTTTGTAATCTAGTTGCACAGCATTCTCTATGCAAATTTTTCCCAGACACTGATACACTCATGTGCCTCCTTAACTGTAGCTCCTCTTGGGTCAACTCCCCTTCAGCCATCATCTTTCTACGGCAGCCGATCTGCGACTAAAGACTACAGCCAGAGCCACTCTTTTCTGGACAGGTGAGTTGCTTCATGGCTCAATTAAAATGCAAAGCAGCAGCAGTTTGAACCTAGGATCAAGAATTTAAAAACAGTACTATTTGATACTTATTTAAAGGGAACCTTTTGATTGTTCTTCGAAGATGACTTCTACAGTACCTGCCCTCCATGCTAGCTTTGGCTTTCTGTGATTCTTCTATTTATAGATTATCTCCCACTTTGCTGATACCTGGTAGCTAGTAGCCATCATGTGTTTTGTTTCAAGGTTACAAACAGCTTCTAACTGCATTATCGCCACTATGTGATAGTGCATTATATCCTACCAGGCAAGGGAAAGTGAATATTTTGACATAAAATATAGTCACATAAACTATGATTTTTTTTTTTAAAGATCTTAACTGTCTGTATTTTAGTTAATAATTTTTAGATAATTTCAAGATCATTAGAATACTTGTGAGTTGTGTTCCTGTAATTAGAAAGAAATCTAAACCTAGAATTAAAAGTACGTCTCCCAATTTGTCTTGATTGACTTAGATATATATTTATGAAGATCCGAAATGAAATCTTAGATAAGAAAAAATCAGGTCTAAAGATTCTGTCCCAGATCTAATTTCAAAAGTGAATTACTTTCACAAGGTTGAGCCAAGCTTTCCCACCTGCCTGCAG
Organism: Astatotilapia calliptera; assembly: GCF_964374335.1. Taxonomy (NCBI): domain Eukaryota; kingdom Metazoa; phylum Chordata; class Actinopteri; order Cichliformes; family Cichlidae; genus Astatotilapia; species Astatotilapia calliptera. The sequence goes on from NC_137437.1 coordinate 31,226,123, forward strand.
ACTTTTCCAAGCTTCCTGCTAGACTGATGGTGGGTGCTTAGAGTGCTGGCTTCAAACCTGGGTAGGTTTTGATTAGTTAAAATCAGATGAAAGGAACCAGTCATCTCCTTGGCCCAGGTGATAACAGGGGAGAACATTTCTATTCATCCAGTGATTGATTTTTAAATCTCCTCAGGCCATCCAGTACTGCACAGACCCCCACAGCCAAAAGGAGCCTCATGCTACCGAACCACTCCACTCCCTTTAAGAAGGTACGACCCTCCTTGGACTACGGTGGCTGGAACAAGCAGAGGCCCTCTACCCTGGCACAGCCTCAGGCTCCACTGCAAGGGTACAGATAAGCCAGCTCCACTTGATATGAAATTAATTTGATCCATGACACCAAATAACAAGGGAAAAATCAAAACAACAAGCAGTTTTTGAAACTTCTGTTATTCATTTAAGATTTTCCAACCTGGGCAACACCTGCTACATGAATGCCATCCTGCAGTCCCTCTTCAGTCTCCCCTCCTTCTCTAATGACATGCTGAGGCAGAGCATCCCATGGAAGAAGTTGCCCATCAATGCCTTGCTCAGGTACTGTATTATATTATTATAGGTTGATAGTAACTGTTGTTTGTTAACAATACTCTGGATTGTTGTCATTTTTAACATAGGTGTTAAATGACACAGGAAGCAGTTTAAATGAACTTTGTTATGATCAGTGTCCTGTCTTCACTCTGTGCAGGCGATTTGCTCACCTCATGGTGAAGAAGGATGTGGCCTGTCCAGAGACGAAGAAAGACCTTTTGAGGAAAGTAAAGAGTGCCATCTCCTCCACAGCGGAGCGTTTCTCTGGAAACATGCAGAATGTAAGTTTCCCACTTAAACTCATGTATATGACCAGGTATGCTTTTCAGTTGAGATTGTGTGCCCACATATGAAAAGGGACAGCAAAACAAATCTTTAAATTGCACCTTTGAAAATTTAAGAATAATAGTGTAGAGAATAACTTTTAGTAGAAGGTTTATGTTTAAAGAGCACAGTTTAGAAATTAAACAGGTAATATAGGTTTGCTTTTCCCAGTGTTTTCTCTAACTTCTTCCTCTAGTCCCAAATTACAGTAAGACTGTTTATTATTAATGTTGAGCTCATTTTGGGCTCAGAATACCTGCTGAAGGACAGTCTGCAATTCTAATTATTATCTAATTAGTAATAATTATCTAATTATTACTCTGTGTGTTTGGACTGAAGATATAATGTATTTGCTCAAAAATTTCTCTGGTGCCACAGCTAAAAATTGAACACAGACTACAATACCAAAAAAAGGTGTGCATATACAGTAGTGTGTAGCACAGTAAAATACAATACGACACAACAAGTGTCCAGCGAGGTAAAATTATGTGAAAGAGGCTAAAAACAAAAAGGAAAGTGTTTTAAAAGTGATAAATAAGTAAAAATCTAACACAGTAGAACATGTAGAAACATGTGATACAGTACAGAGCTCAGCAATTCAATGATAATGTAATTAAATAAAAGCTGACTATAATGCAATCAAGTGACTTTAGAAAGTGTCTCAATTTCAAAGCGAAAGTAAAGCAAATATGAGATGGCACGCTGGTTCAAATTATGACTTTTGGCTTTCAAAGGAGGATCTCTCTTCCCCCCCCCCCCCCCCCCCCCCTCCCCTCTTCCCATCCATTTCTGTTTGAGGCTGCCTGCTCATAGTTTTGTGATAGATGTGCATCATCACAACTCTGTTGTTTTTTTTGTTTATAACATTCAATATTTAGTATTTACTGTTATTTACACTTATCTAGGTTGTTGCTTTGATCTCTGTATTGTGGTGTTCTCTTGTTGTTTGTTTTATTTTCTTCTTCTTTTAATAGCTGTTCTAACAAATTTTCTCAGTGTCTCTTACTGCCCCCCCTCCCCTCTGTTTTTCTGTCTTTCTCTCTCCCTTTCTTTCTTTTTGTCTAATAATAATATAGATCAATCAAGTGGACCAACATGGCATTGCCATACTTTCTCCACTTAAAAAAAATAAATCCGTTGAGCATCTTTCTTCAGACAACAATTCTGATTGCTAAAGTACCGACCAGGAGAGGCAAAAAACCCCCCCCAAACTAAAACACACAAAAGTTAAATCTTTCAGGCTTATGGTTTAAAGTGGCTGTGAATAAAATCCTGTTTTAAACCCCTACATGTTTCTTGTTTTTCAGGATGCTCATGAATTCTTGAGTCAGTGCTTGGACCAGCTGAAGGACGACGTGGAGAAGATGAATAAGAGCTTAACGAACGAGGCCGCCTCCTCCTCCTCATCTTCTGTAGTGGGTGAGAATGGTCTAGAGGGAACGTCATCGGCAGTCAAAGCAGAGCCTGGTGATGAGGCAGACACCTCGCGGATCTACACCTGCCCCGTGGCGGTCAACATGGAGTTTGAGGTGCAGCACACCATCACGTGCAAAGGGTGAGGCTGGTCTCCTGCCTATCATTCAAAACTCTCGATGAAGGTGAAAGGTGTTTGATTCCCTCTTTGTTGTGTTGCAGCTGTGGCGAGGTGGTGAACAAGCGAGAACAATTCAATGACTTGTCCATCGACTTGCCGCGAAGAAAGAAGACACTGCCGCTTCGCTCCATCCAGGACTCCCTGGATCTGTTTTTTAGGGTGAGTCACTGGTCCCGTCATCCTGATGCCCCCCATGTTGGATCAAAAATGACCAACAGGGTCAGAGGAGTGCACTTATTAGCTTAGTATGCGCAATGAGGCTCAAGCAGGAAAAAACACTGTAGCATTTTAGTTTGCAGTTTACAAACTGAGAGAGCCTTTGTGAGGAGACACAAAAAATAGAATTTCTTTCGAGACAAGCATCGGCTGGATGTAATTTCATATATAATTAGTTACTTTTTCTTTTTACAGATGGAGGAAATTGAGTATTCGTGTGAAAAGTGCAACGGGAAATCAGCGACTGTTACGCATAAATTCAGTAAACTACCCAGGTATCTACAGTCTGTTTAAACACACACAGTAAAGACACGCAATAAACACTAAAGATACAGCACATATGGAAAACATTGAAAGCATAACCAGCTTATGGAATAAAAAGAATTTAAGTGCCTAAAAACCTTTGTCTTCACAGAGTGCTTATCCTACACCTGAAACGGTACAGCTTTAACGCTCAGCTGTCTCTAAACAGCAAGCTGGGTCAGCAGGTCTTGATCCCACGATACCTGACCCTGCTCCCCCACTGCACCGAATCTACAAGACCCCCCATCAGCCTTGGCTGGAGCCCTCAAGCTGCCTTGTAAGATGGGAGAAAACATTTTAATATGCATACAAATTTAATTCTGTGTAAATACATTAGATGGCTGGAGTGATTTCAGTTTTAAAAGGCCAATTGGCAATGTTTTGACATCTCCTGCAGCCATGATTTTTCATGTTGGTTTAATACCCCAGAGAGGACTACATGTAATAAAGTCAGCATTTAGTTTGCAATTTAAAGGAAAAACATGCAAATATTGCTCCTTTAAGTAAAACTTAACAATCAGCCTAGAAGTAGAGCTCCAATAGCAGCAAGAGTTTTATTTGCCTTTGTTTTTCTCAAAGGTCCAGAACACTTAAAACGTCACAATTGGTCAACTCGTCCACAGCGCCTCTTCGGTAAGTTCTGCAACACTTGCAGAGGAAAAATGACTTTTGTGCTTTAACAACCTCTTTAAACAATGTGTTATCTGACTGAAGGGTTTTCTGTTTGGGCTTATGAATTTATTTGCTGAACATGTGACTTTGTGTAGTAGGATCGTAGGGAAAACTTCCAACTCCAACTGTACCTCCATCCTTGTGGACTCTGACTGCGAAGAGGGGCCTAACAGGAAGGTGAGCGCGAGCCGCAAGCGACGCCTGAGTATCTGTCTGCCTGACGACGATGATCGCGCTGAAGAGGTGAGCATCTGCTTTTACACTTTAACAAACAGAATCCAGCCTCCTCTGGCGTCTTCTGTTGTGACACAGTTTAATGTGTTTTCAGAGGGGGGCAGCAATCGATTCAACAGACTTCAGTGGCATCAATGATGATGAAATGCTGGCGGCTGTGCTGGAGATTAGTCGCCAAGAGGCCGGGCTCTCTGCACCTCCTCCTCTGGATGATGAGCCGACAAGCAGCCCGGACACCGGGTTTGGGGACACAGATGCACATGACTTGGCCTATCACGCAGATCTGCTAGAAGCAGATAGCAAACAGCCCGCAGGTACTCTAACGGGATATTTAAGCAGAGACAGTATGAGTTTCAAATCTATTGCAAGATTTCTTAACAGCAAAGATGATGGTAGATGTACAGCTTTCAGGGGAAACAAAGTTTTTATTTTAGGAAAACATTTGCAAATTTTAAGAGTGGTTAGATTGGAGTTTTGGTACTTAAATGCAGATGTGTTTATTTATTTATTTTTGTTTGTTTGTTTTGTTCTGCTGACCACTAAAGTTAAAATTAATTAAGATCATGCTGCATATAAATGGCCAGAGGTATTTCGGGAAGGCTGCCAAGTGATCAGACTCACTTCTTGGAGTACTTAAACTTGCAATAGACTTTTTTGTTTTTTTTGTTTTTTAATACGGGATCTGCATCAGGTTTTTATTACATGTGACATTTCTAAGAAAGGCTCATTCATGTTTCGTTCCATATTCTCTTGAAAGTACATGCTGCTTAAATTGATTGTGGGTTTCTACATTCACATAAACCCTGGGTTACCAACAAATCCAACAAAAAAACCCAACTTCACGTATCAGGTTTGCTGACTCGAGTATTTGCTGAACTCTTGTAGATGTGCTGGACTCCTTGGACCTGACCATGGATGAAAACAAGGAGAACCAAACTCCAGAGAGTGGTCAGCAGCAGGGGGAGCTGGACTGGGTCCAACAGTACAATCTGGATCAGGAGAGAGAAGAACAGGAGCTGCAGCAGGCTTTGGCACAGAGCCTCCAGGAGCATGTAAGACCAGAGAGAGACTGTGTAGCATTTAACACATCTGCAGCTCAATTGTTTTCATATTTCAACACAGTGGAGACACTTTGATGCACCTAAATGGAAAAAGTGCTTACTTTCAGCTGCTGAAGAGAGAATGGTTGGAGCCCATCAGAAGGGATGCTACATTTACATCCCTCTGACCCAAATGGACCTTTGTATAATCCAATGTAACACCTGAGTTTGGTGCACCAGTTCTACCAGTGTTAGATGCTCACAACAATTTTTTTTCTAGCTTCCAGTAATGGTGACCTTCCATTTGCTGTTAGATTACAGTAGATCTCTCATTATCCTTAAATATCATTGACTACTCTGAAGTCTTTCACCAACTAACAGACCTGATGCAGGAAAATAAAACTTATGACATCATCTCTACAGGAAGCTCAGGAGATGAGAGAGGACGATGATTTGAAGAGAGCCACTGAGCTCAGCTTGCAAGGTAAGAAATACAATTTACTCCCAGGAATCGTCAGCACACGCTTATTTGACCAACTGTGTTCAGCTGATTTTTGTATTGTGATGGTTGCTGTTGATCCCGCTCAGCTGGCAGCAGTGTGGCGATGTAAATAAGACTGAACGCAGCCACTAAACAAAGAAATTTGACTGGATATTTGCAGATCTGTTTAGTCAGCACAAACAAATGTTTAAAGTGTTCTTTAATCAGACTCTGAGCAATGTGAAAATACTGCACCGGCGTCGTCATCTCCTCCTCATTCAACAGAGTTTAACAACTCCCTGCCCGATCTGCTCTGCTCGGATGATGACTCTGGCAACGAGGATGTGCTGGACATGGAGTACACTGAAGCAGAAGCCGAGAACCTGAAGAGAAACGCAGAGGTATATCCAGCTGGCACACAGTGTAAAATGCTGCAGAGCACAAAAAACAGCAAATAGTTTATTCACCTTAAATACAACGGATGTATAATCACTATGCAAAAATAAAAACAGTGTTTTACAAATGTAAACCTTAATAAAGGGTCAGTTTACACACCACAGATAAAGTCTTAGATAATCTGCAGGACACTGAGTTGATTATGAATCAGAACATGGTGAAATACACGCACTGATTAAGAAACTGCAGAATAAGTTAAATAAAGCAGCAGACTGATGATAACTTATTGGTTGTGGCCTGCATTAACCTGCCTATGTATCCTGTAATCCACAGAGTGGGGAGTTGGCCAACTCGTTCAGACTCATCAGTGTGGTCAGTCACATCGGGAGCAGCTCCTCCTCTGGTGAGCACTTGTGTTTGTTTGTGCCTCCGAGTTTAGGTCCTCATGTGTTTTGACAGTGACAAATTATTCAGGAACAATGAAGATGAGTCAAAACTGTGTATGAACACTTTAAGGAACTGCTTTGATGTTTACGCTGCTTTATTTATATCCCTTATTATCTCAAATGTCAATGAAGAAATTGGCAGCCAGAAATAAAGTTTATTTATATTAAGAATCCTTAAATTATCAGGGAAAACACTGCTGGATGAAACTGTGTGGTCTTTACTTGGTGTGGGTTTGTGGGTCTCTTGCCTTTAGTTTTGTCTTCAGCAGTAAATTTTGTGAGAGCCTCAAATAATGGTCAGCACCTTTCAGCAAAAACATGATCTAGCCTGTCCTGATCTGATATTAGATGATGAATATTAGCTGACCAGGTAAAACAGAATTGAAATCTAAGACATTAGCTAACTTAATGGTTGTAGGTTTTAGGAGGAGCCACTGATAATGTGGCTATAAAAATGTTTTTTGTTTTTTAATCTTTCAGGCCACCAACACAGTGGAATTTAAAAAAAAAAGAAAAAGTATCATTGTCCAAACACTTATTTACCTGACTGTATACTAAAGCTAGAACCATAAAGTTAGCTCATGTGTCAGGCAGAGGTTATATTTGTCCAATAACTTTGGATAAATGCTGGTGACATCATCCTTGTCTATACGTGGATGGCGTGGGTGTGCCCTCTGTGTCTGTCGCTGTCGTGACTATAGACTTCAAGAACCAAATGCTTGCTCTGTGAACAAATATTGATAGATTGTTCCCCATCTTTATCTTCCCTGTAGGCCATTACATCAGTGACGTGTACGACATGAAGAAACATTCGTGGCTGACCTACAATGACCTGGACGTGTCTCGCACGCAGGAAGCAGCTGTCCAGCGAGACCGTGACCGTAGCGGATACATCTTCTTCTACATGCACAAGTGAGTGTGCAAGTCCTCCTGTCAGCTGGTTATAGATGTCACTGTAATGATGTGAGATGCCCTGCTAATAACACGCTGCTACCTTGTGATCTCTCAGGGATGTGTTCGAGCAGCTATCTGAGATGGAGAGATCTGGAGCCGGAAGCACCTCAGAGGCAGGAAGGAATGTCCTGCAGCCCCTCTGAGCGCAACGTCTTTGGACGCCCACCCACACTCAACCACAGCTGATCCTGTTAGATAAAGCTGCCCTGTGAATCCTCCTATACTACTGATTGCCGTCCCTTTTAGGTAGCCTTCAGGCATTTCCTTTTTCCTCTACAGATCACTAAAGGCCAGGATAAAAATAACACCTGATGATGCCGACACAGGGGCTGACCTGTCAAGACTCTTTCAGATACCAGAAATGCAGTTAAAATGTTCCGTGGATCAATTTTTGCCTCCGTGTTTTTGGGGCTGGAGTCTTTCTTTGCTATCATTTTATCAACGGTTTTGTAAGGTTTAATTTTGTTGTTTCTTTCTTAAAGACTTTTCTTCAGACTTTTACTTCAAACTATCAAACACTGGGCGCTCCTGGTGCTTTGTAGATTGTATGTTTGCAGACCCCTTTATTTCCCATATAAGCAAAATAAAGATATATTCTATGTTGGAGTATAAGCTATTATAGAATTTAGAGGGTTGTTGTATTTAGCGGGTACATTTGGTGCAATATTTGTTACTGGCACAAACTGGTCCATTCAAAACAGCTTTCTGTCCCACAGTGTGGATGTCTTCCCAGTTGCTTTTTGTACTTCATGTGCAACCTGATATTTTTTGTGTGATTATTTCCATATTTTAGAGGTGTGAAAGAACGTGCATTCATTAATATTTAACTGAGCTTTTCTCAGTTGATCACACTTTGTTGTTTGTTTGGGGTTTTGACCTTGTGCCTCCCAAGAAAAGTTTTATAAATATGTGCATACAAGCTTTACTTTGGAAAGTCGCACAACCTTGTTGTTTTTGAATGTTTGTCAAATCTGAAACAGTGTGCAAGTCAGAGTTTCTTCTATAAAGCCAACAGATTTTTATATTTATTGCATATAGAAGGGGGTTGGTTTCTCTTAATTAGCCCAAAATATGAGCCAAGGCAAATGGAAGTCATTACTACTTTATAACCAGAGAAGATACAGTACCTGTTGCATAATATCTTTTATTTCAACACCTTTAGAACAAGTGTTAAGCATTTAAAGTGCCCCTGTTATGCTCATTTACATGGTTAAAGTGTAACTGTGGGATTAAACGCCTTATTGTTCAGGGAAGGAACCCGTTATCTGCTCCGTTTTAGTGCCTGTCCCTTCAAGGCACCTGTCTTCTGCTCTGATTGGTCAGTTGATAACATTAATATTCTCAGACTGACTGTTAAAGCTGTAGCCATGTTTGGAAGACGTTTTTACCTGTAAATACAGTCGGAATCACCTGTTGATTCTTTATTTCAAAATGTGCCAAACTCACTGCTACTAGGGCAGTACATCGTGATGTAGATTCGTTATGGACTACAAACAATGCCTTTTAGCAGCTCTGTGTTTTTGTTTTAAAGCAGTTTCACCCTACAAGTATTTATTCAATGATGGAATAAATAAACAGTAGTGAGTGTTGGAGATGCTGGATATTTTCACTTCTGTTTGTCTTCTGGTCTATAACTGTAGGGAGATTTTATTTTATTTTTTAATTTTAAAAAGCATAAAAGGGGCACTTTATGAACCAGTTCCTGTCAGGCATGAAATATGTGGAATATTCTGTTTATTACTGGGCACCGACTGTGTAACTTTTATTCTGTGAAAGGAAAAAAAAAAAAAGCTCACTCGTACACATGCTATTATAGACTTAATCTGTACAGCAGATTATTCCCTCAAATTAGCACAACATGGCATTAATTTCAAAAATTAAATCACTGCAGACCAAATTTGACACAACTTCTGTCTTTATATTTGGGGATTTTAGGAAGTGTGCACTGATTAGCCGACTTCCTGTTGCACCACGCTGTGTTAATTCTCCAGGTGTTTTAATGTCTGCATTGATTGACGTTTCTTAAATGCCTCTCCTGAACATGCTGTCCTACACGCAGTGTAAAGAGCATAACATGTATTAGTGAAGTGAGAATGAACAGCTTTTTCTACCCTTCATACACAACCGACTCTTCCTAAAGCAGATTTTAATAAAATATTCCAATGAAAGAACAGACGTTTTTTGGTGTTTGAAACTCTTCAGCAGAGCTCACATCAAGTGTTTTTTCAGGAGGTCAGACTGTTTAGTGACAAGTCATTTTATAATACAGACTGTAGTGGGTGTCTTCAAATAAATATAAGAACCACAACAGTATAGAAGCAGTTTCCACCATCACATAGTGCAATATTTAATCTCAGGCCTGCAGGCAGCAGTCAGGGTCACCTGTCCTGACTGCACCTCTTCATCAGGGGGTCTAGGTGTCGGCCTGTGAGTCTGCTGTACTCGCTCAGGATGTAGTTTTCTCTCTGCTGCATCTGCAAACATGTTACACCTTTAATCAACATCGAACATCCAGACATCACACAGTTTGAAGTTCATAAATTTGGTATTAAAAAAAAAAAGAAAAAAAGACTCAGCTCATATAGATCTACCTATGGATGACAGATTAAAGGAAAAAACTGAGTCTTTGTAGATGTGATGATGGAGGCATCTTCTAAGGACTTCTAATGGGTTGTGATCTTGTGACTTGAGCACAAAGTGTATTTCCATTTGAGCTATAGTCTGAGTGGAGGAATGAATTTGGACACAAAGCCACTGTCTCCTTACAAACCTCAGTCCATTCTTCCTCTGTCTCGTGCCTGTAGCCCAGCAGGTGGCAGATCCCGTGCGCAGTGACAACCTGAAACAGGAACAATGAAACAGTTAATCACAGAAAATGGTACTGCTGTGCTTCATTTGGAAGCATTGACGGATTACACGCATGAGGGACAGGATAACTTAAGTTACTGTTTCATACAGTCAGCGCTCCATGCAGATCCAGGGATTCCTCCTGACACTGCTTCATCACAAACTCCACCCCAAGGAAGATATCTCCAAGGTTCAGCTCGTCTCTGTGAAGGGGGCAGGGCAACTTCCCGGGCCTCAGGTCCTTAAATAAACCCCCACAAAACACACAGATATTTGAGTGGAGAAGTTACCCCAACCCAGCAGATTGTGTTCATGTCTTTCCCACAAGATAGCACAGTAGGTCAACTTAACCTCAATTTTAACTAGTTAAGTCTTGAGTAACGCTGCACCCTAGTGGTGAAAGTTAGTTAAATTCTGTAGAGGGTAAATAAAAAGAGGCCCTTTAAGGAAGCTTTCCAAACTGAGTGAAGTGATCAGAGAGATGTACTACTATGCTGAGCCTAGAGTCAAAGTTTTTAGTGCCATGAAGGTTGCTCTCTTTTATTTTATTTTATTTTTTACCTGGCTATATCACCATGGTAATATATGCCAAACAGGTAACCTGGTGCAGACCAGTAAGGTTCACAGTTTTGGTTTAAAATAGATGGAAAGCCACCAATTTCCGTCCCTGAGTGAATATTAAATAACATTAATATTAAAGGAGCTACTAAATACAAATAGATGCCCAAACAGTAAAATAATGTGCATACACTATCTCTCTTTCAAAACTCTTATTCACCTCATGCCGCTTTCCATAGAAGATAATATGGATGATTAGAAAAGGACACTATTAGCCATGATGCAAGCATTGGGCAACAGTTTTGACTGAAAGCCTTTTACACAGCATACGTGTAAGATCTGTAGAAATATTTTGAGCTTAAAAAATACTCTTCAGACTCATCTATGCCTAATGTAGCCATTCACACCAAAGGCATAATTTTACTGTACCAATGCCATTTTTTTCGGCCAAGCTTTACACAGTGGAAAACTGATACTGACACATGGCTGACAGTTACAATGAAATCAAATCAGCCTTCAGCTTTCTAATTGGGGTTGTTTTATTTCCCTTTCAGGATGTGGAGGGCCAGATTAAGATGGTTCACAGCTGCCTGTGACCCCCTGACTGTAGTTTGCCCTACAGCTCTTGATAAGTCCATTCAAAGGCTCTGCTTGCCCATGCTGTTAGATGGTGACGTTGATGAGTCACAGAAGAAGCAGCTGGACGACAAAGGAGGCTTTTTCTGAAGCTCCATTTGGCCTTTGAAACTTTATGAATCTTTTATTGCACACAAAGCAGTGTAATAAATCAAAAACAGAAGAAGACGTCCAGAACACACCCCCACCACCACCAGATCTCCACTAACAGAAGTGTGTTCATTCAAAACGTTTAGCTGCCATGTTTACCTCGTAGAATGGGAAAGACAGGACATCCGTGGGTGTGTTCTTCTTCCTGTAGATGTGATTGATCTGCTGCATCTTCTGGTTGTCCACGCAGATGATACCCAGGTCGAACTTCTGGATGCCCAGTATGTGTCTCAGCGTGACCACGTCCCTGCGCAGCCTGGCGCGCCGAAGAGGCACCACCTTCTGGAGGTTCCTCAAAACTACTCCCATTTTAAACAGCCGACACGAGAAGAGAACACAGCTACGGAAAGATCTCGGTACATAGGTGAAGGTTACCCACTAACCTATCTCCTACCTGGCAGCACTTTATTGTCGGTTGGTGAGCTTCGCCGTTAGCCACAAGCAAACTGTAGTCTCCGAGGTGACACGAATGCAGTCCCCGGGAAGTAGATAGTGTAGTTCTTTTCTGGTTTATACAGCTCTGATAACCTAATTTACATTCATGAAATATATTCTTTCTTTTAATAGATATGGTCGCTTATCTGTTAACAACCGCCTCATTGGCCATAGCGGAACGAATGGTTTAGCATTACTAGCAGAAGGAGGACTGATAAGTTTGTCGGACCGGAACCGGATTTAGAAAAACGTGAGCCAAAAAAGCAACACAAAACAGTAAAAGGTGGGATCTTTTTTTACGCACTTCTTCGGGTATTCCTATAATTCTGTTAACTGGGGAACTTTATGAGCAGCCAAACAAACTTTACTAAGTAATACTTTCATGGTGTTAGCCTGTGCTAGCAGTGTAGCTACGAGTCTGTTTTCGTCTTTTTTTTTTTTTTTTATCAGCTTTTAAGCTTAAATTCTCCTCAGGCCGGAACTGCCTTACTGCTTGTTGCTATTCGAATGCTTAAAAACGTTAACATAAAACGTTATTTGAGCCATGAATACACCCAATCCGTTCGGTAGTGCCCATGGAGGAGCTTTCCAAGTCCCGAGCAGCAGCGTGAAGCCCAGCTTGTTCTCGTCATTTGGGCAGCAGAGCTCCAGCACACAGGCCCCGCAGAGTGTGGGATTTTTCGGTCAGCCGCCCCCTCAAGGAAGCAATATGTTTGGACAAGCCCCGGCCTTTGGACAGCCATCTGCGCAGACTTCAGCGTTTCCACAGCAGTCTGCCCAGGCTTCAGCGTTTGGACAGCCATCTGCGCAGGCTTCACCGTTTCCACAGCAGTCCGCCCAGGCTACAGCGTTTGGACAGCCATCTACGCAGGCTTCAGCGTTTGGACAGCCATCTGCCCAGGCTTCAGCGTTTGGACAGCCATCTGCCCAGGCTTCAGCGTTTGCACAGCCATCTGCCCAGGCTTCAGCGTTTGGACAGCAATCTGCCCAGGCTTCAGCGTTTGGACAGCCATCTGCCCAGGCTTCAGCGTTTGGACAGCCATCTGCCCAGGCTTCAGCGTTTGGACAGCCATCTGCCCAGGCTTCAGCGTTTGGACAGCCATCTGCCCAGGCTTCAGCGTTTGGACAGCCATCTGCCCAGGCTTCAGCGTTTGGACAGCCATCTGCCCAGGCTTCAGCGTTTGGACAGCCATCTGCCCAGGCTTCAGCGTTTGGACAGCCATCTGCCCAGGCTTCAGCGTTTGGACAGCCGTCATCAGGAGTAAGCAGCACGGGTTTTGGGGGTGGCACAACACCGGCTTTTGGACAGACTGGAGGGCCTGGTCAGAGTTCAATGTTTGGGCAAACGCCTGCTTTTGGGCAGGCTTCGGGATTTGGCAAACAGCCACCAGCAATCGGCCAGCAGCCCTCTGGGTTTGGCAGCCCACTGAGACCCACAGTGAGTCAGCCTCAGCCTCTCGGGTTTGGACAGCCATCATCATCATCCACCACTGCCACCACCAACGCCAGTCTGCTTGGGCCAGGTCAGAGCAGGAGCTTCGCACCATCTGAATTTAGTTTCAGGCCAGCCAATGAGGCACTTTTCAAACCCATCTTTAGTGCCAGTCCCGAGCCAACCAACCCCCCAACCACTTCACTGTCCAACTCAGCTTTTGGTGGGTCCCAGACAACCTCCAGCACCACCACCACGGCTGGTTTTTCTCTGTTGCCTAAGCCTGGGTCTTTAGGTTTCAGCTTCTCTGAACCAGCCTCAGCCCCCTCTATCTCCTCTCAAAGTAACCCACTAACAACTGACAGCAGTAGTGGTCCAGCTACCACTCTTCAGTTCACCTTCTCCCAACCAGCCACACTCACCAGCTCCAGCACTAAGGCTGCCACCACAGAGCCCACCACCCCGTCGTCTTTTAGCTTTACACCCAAAACCCTCCAGCCTCAGGCATCGCAGCTTTTTGGAGGAACAACTTTTGGTCAGCCCTCAGCTTTTAGTGAAACCAAAACCAAAGAAGAGGCTAGTACAGATGTTAAAGTCCATACTGCCCAAGGGGACATCAACATATTTGCACGGCTTGGCAAAGGCACCAAGCGGAAAGACGATCCACCAATCTCCAGCACCGGCCTTGAGAAATCAGCTGTCCCTGAGGAGGATGTTCCACCTGAAGCAGAGTCACCGAGACATCCCCCAAAGAGGCCGCTGATGAGGTCGCATGACCCACCAAGAGGATTAATCAGCCGAGCATTGAGCAGTCTTCGTAAGGATGGTGCTAAACCAGTGAGGCGGAAGGCTGCAAACGAACCGGAGAGGGAGGATGTCCAAATTCAGAGTGGTGACCTCTTTGTAACTCCACCTGCTGCCCAGACACTGACCAAAGATGTGCAGGATAAAGCCGAAGAATCAGGTGAGACATAAAAGTCATATATACTATGCATTAGTAACAAATGTTCGAAGGGTCATGACAAAAATCTTTCATCATGCAAAGTACTTCTAAACAATTGAAGACCAGTTTACTCGTCAGTGCTTACAATGACTGTAGTGATTTTTCTCTACAGATTCAGCAAAACCTTCAGAATCAAAGGTCGCAACCACGACCCCAAATAAACGTGGCTCACGCACTGAGAGCATGGACAGCCTGAGCGGCATGTCTCCCACCGACTGCACCTCACTCATGTGCAGGAACGTCCCTTCATCACTCAACAGAAGAGACACGATCGAGAAGCACTTTGCTCGGTTTGGGAAAGTTCACAAGATTATCTGCCGGCCCGCCAAGAACCTCACCATAGTGTACTTCAATGACCACGTGAGTCACCTCTTTGTACCCTCAACATCTTAAGTTAGAGGGTATCAACAAAACTGGCATTCAGTTTAACTTTTCTCTCTCAAGCTTCTACTCTTTTATTGCAAGTATTTTGGAGTTTCCTATTCTACTTTATAGAGTGTAATGTAGATTTTTTTTGTCTTTTCCCATCATCTCTTCCAGGCATCAGCGGCAAAAGCAAAGAAAAAAGGCAAAATGCTGCAAGGAAAAGAGCTTCTCCTCCTGTGGCAGAGAAAGAAGCAGAGTAAATGCAAACATTTCTTTAAAAGCTAGTTTATTTTGGCAAAAATATCCTCTAACACAGAGTGATGGTTCTTCTGTATTAATGTGTAATGTTATGGAGCAGGTCCAGGGGAGAAAGCGGGTAGATCTGGAACTGGAAAGGAGACGTCAGAAGGAGAAGGCCAGGAGGACATGGAGTCAAAAGCGGGTTCTTCTTCACCACTCCGGAGACCCACCCTGAGACCTCCCACACTCAGCAGCACGGTGACCTTCAGCCGCAGGTAACACAGCACCTAATTTTTACTTCACCAATAAAGCTGTCATGTAGTATGAAAAGTTTCCACAACATCATGACTCTCTCACATGTGTCAGCTCCCCGGTGAAGAAACCTTCCCCCGTAAAGGCTCTGCAGTTTGACACTGAACCTCAAAAAGAGAGCAGCACCAGCCAGAGCTCCGAGCGCCCGGTCCCATCCTCTCTCCTCCCCCTCATCGGGCAGGTGGCTGAGACCGCAGAGGACAAATACCGCCTCCTCGAGCAGAGAGACAAGATCCTGCGTCAAGGCAAAGCCACCTCTCACATCAGCCATTATTAACAGAGCTACAAAAAATAAAATAAAAAGGTGTGAGACATTTAGTGCTAATGTCTTTACAGGCCGGCCAAAGCGGACAGACCTCCACCTTTCCAAGGTATTTGTGGGGACGTGTCCTGACATGTGTCCTGAGAAGGAGAGGTACATGAGAGAAACTCGGAACCAGCTCAGCGCATTCGAAGTCATTCCAAGCACAGAGACGGTAATGTCTTTAATATCAATATTAATATTATTTAAAATATTAAATTTGACCTAGAACTCCATGTTTAGTATTCAGAAGATTCTCTGGAGCACATTTAGATTTAAACGCTTTATTCACTTCATCTGATTGCACTAATTGGACGTTTGGGTGCACAACATTGTAAACATATCTGCTATTCATAAATAATGAATGTGTAAATATCTGTTTAGGCTTAGTGATAAATAATAAAAAATATGTATACACTGGAGAGACACTGCAGACTAGAAATGTCCAACTCACTTAAGTTTGTGGGCCAAAGAAAGCCTCGTATGATGCCCGACAGTCAAACAACTAAATGTTTAAAACTTTTCTTTTAATTTAAACAAAAATTTGCTAAAAACTTTCAAATGTAGTGAACTGTCGATTACAGAACTGATGATGAACCGCCTGAGATACTTTTAAATGTCTTCTTACATGTAATTAAAGTACTGTCATATTTTCACTTTTCACCCAGTGAGGTGATGTTAACATTACCTCAATGGGTAGTGCAGAATGAAAATGTATTGGCCCAGGGCAGCCCCAGGACTCACTGGAAAGGTTATACCTCTTGGCTGGCTTGGGAATGACGTTTTGTCCCCTTCCGATGAGATTAAAGAGGTGGCTGTGGTGAGGGAAGTTTTGGCTTCTCTGCTTAGACTGCTGCCCTGTGACTCAAACGCTGATGGATAGATGGATGAAATGGTTGTCAGTGTTTTTTGTAGCAGGCTGTAACCTGGTCATGCAAGGAAATTAGATTCTTCTTGCTGTAAACAATTTTTTCTCCTTCCGTTTCTGACCAGGTGGATCACAAAGCCGCCATCAAGGAGTACAGCCGCTCATCAGCCGACCAGGAGGAGCCCCTGCCCCACGAGTTGCGTCCTTTGCCGGTGCTCAGCATGACTATGGACTATCTGGTGACGCAGATCATGGATCTGGGCCACGACAACTACCGGGACTGGTACGACTTTGTCTGGAACAGAACCCGCGGCATCCGCAAGGTAGTGCTTCAGATGAGCTGCTCCAGCTATACTTAATTACAACTTCAAAAAAGCTGTTTTGTTTCTGGAGGTTTAGGTGGGTGATTGGTGTGATTTAGTCATTGCTCTGGAGAGACTGATCCTCGTCTCCATCTCTCACTCACAGGACATCATCCAGCAGCACCTCTGCTGCCCACAAACAGTGTCACTGATTGAAAAGTGCACCCGCTTCCACGTGCACTGTGCCCACCACCTCTGCGAGGAGCACATGTCAACGTTCGACCCCAAGATAAACAACGAGAACATGACCAAGTGCCTGCAGAGCCTGAAAGAAATGTACCAGGACCTGGCTACGCGTCACATCTTCTGCCCCCGTGAGCCGGAGTTCCGTCAGTACAGCGTTCTGCTGAAGCTCAACGATGGGGACATCCTGCGGTCAGTCACGGAAACGTATACAGAATATACCCATTCGGTGCTCCAGCGAGCATTTCCTCTGTAATTTGTAGCTGCATCTCACACCTGACCCTTAATCTCCACGCAGTGAGGTGCAGCAGTTTCGTGATGAGGTGCGAAACTCCACCGAGGTGAAGTTTGCGGTGCAGGCGTTTGCTGCCGTCAACAGCAACAACTTTGTTCGCTTCTTCAAGCTGGTGAAAGGAGCCTCGTACCTCGCCAGCTGCCTCCTGCACAGATACTTCAACCAGGTCAGAAACTGCCTGGAAATCATGTCTGAATCTTTCTCAATGAGGTTGTTTACGCACTTTTTTCAGGGATGCTTCAATTGTGACACTTTTGGATCACAACCTAAATTTGCTGATTAAATCTTTGTTGCTCTTATTATTATTTTATTTTGTTTGTGTTGTTATTCATCTCCTGCACTGTGCCAGGAAACAATTTAATTATTTGATCTTTTATTCAGCACAAAATGAATGTGCCATACCAGATAATATTTTTATTTCCTGATATACTGTAGTCATCAAGCCTGATGGACTTTTTAATGACTTTTTTTTAAATGAGTGAGAGAAGGTTAAAACAGAGGATTGCAGTAACAGGATGGCAGCAGGTTGTTATAATGCTTACACTTGTGTTGTAAGCTCGTGCTGTATCTGGAGCGCACGTCAACCAGCTGACGACCACCAAATCCCAGTTAACCAACTTCCTGTCAATGTAATTATTATTCCTGGAACTGTATGATGGCATAATGGTTGTTAGCAGCTGTAGCTTATATCTTAAACAATCCTTAAAAAAATATGATGCTTAACTTCAGCATGGAGATTAATTTAGATCTGGCAGGATATTAATTAAAGGGACAATATTTTAGTTTTTTGTTGGTTGAAAGGGTCAGAACAAATATTGATGTGTTGGAAAAAGATTTGGTGCTCATTAAAATAATACAGTTTTTTGTGCGGGTGTTGAAAACTCCTAAACTTCATGTCTGTGTGCAGGTCAGAGCTAAGGCGCTGAAGACCCTGAACATGGCTCACACTGTGGGTCCCCGCTCAACTTTGTTTCCTGTTAATGACGTCGTGCGGATGCTGATGTTCCGCACCACTGCAGAAGCGACTGACTTCGTCCAGCAGTACGGCCTCAACGTCAACGACGGGTGAGCGTCCATGCCACTGGTTTCTCTCTCAGCTCCTTTCAGTGGAATGCTGTGTTTCTAAGGTCGTATTGCAGACTTATTGCATCGGCAAGACCACCTTAAATAGCCTTTGATTTAATCTCGTTTTTGTGTTTTACGTTTTGTCTGCAGCATGGTCGAGCTGAGTCGAATAGCCTATCAGGAGCCAGAGCTGCCGCTATCCCAGAAGAAGTCTGAAGTGATTCTCGCTAAGAGAACGGTCTTGATTGGGGAGGTGGTAAACGGAGGGCCCCTCCCGAACCCTCCCCAGCACACCCCCGTCTGCAGCTTTGACTCCCAGAACAAATACAGAGGAGAAGGAGGCTTGATCGAGGCCACGCCATCCCAGTTTAAAGGTTAACATGTTTTATTTTCTCCAGTTGTTGCACGCACGTTAGGTTATTCTATTTCTGTAAAACTCAACTAAGAATGATCATTTGATCACATTCAGGAGGCGAGGAAGTGAATTCTTTGATGCCTGTTTTGCCGTTTCAGTTGTTGGTGACAGAATGGAGCTGAAGGCGCCACCCAGTGGCGAGCTGCTGTCTCAGGTCGTACCAGTCAAAGCTCCCGATGTTCCCGCTGCCTTTGGGCCAGCTGCAGCTATTATGGATGAGACGGGAGAGCTCTCGACCCACCCAGCTGAGCCCCAGCTGCTATTCCAGCCTGTCAGACCCCCGTCACCTCCACCCAAACCTCAGCTGGTGTTCAGTGATGAGGTGGGGAAGAGTTCCCAGCTCTTCATAGACATTACTAATTCTCATTTTCAATACAGACCGTTCTCTAGTAACTCTGTGTTTTTATAAGCAACGTAGATATTTTTGCAATTAAATTTAGGATTGCTCACTTAAAATCACTTAGTGTACCTTTAACAGTAAAGATAAAGAATTAATATTTTCCTTCCTTCTCTTAAAAGATGATAAGAACTCATTAAAACATCTTTTCTGTCGCTCGCTGCAGGACATCATGGCTGAGCTGGATGGTGTGGTAGAAGAGGTGGTTGATGCAGCAGTGAGGGAGATGGCTGAGGCCGGCGCCAGCTACGCTTCAGCAGCGCTCAAGTAAGCTTATCATGAAAACCTGTGATTGCAGTGTGTGGGAGGAAGTCCTCCGGTTAACGTGATTGATAACTGGCTGGGTTTTTTTGTTTATTTTTGTTTTGTGCAGGGAGAGCAGCGTGCAGGTGGAGATGATGGTGAGCGAGGTCCTGAGGCAGATGCTACAGGAGGTGTCTGCTGCCGAGATCAAGCTGGAGCATGAGCGCATCGCTGAAGAAAAACGCAAGCTTGAAGAAACCAGGTTGGTCTGCCAGCAGCTGGTTTATAACAGGCGTATCACCGCCCTGGGTTCAGTTAGGAAAAGGGGAAAATATCTTCTACTCTAACAACAGACTCGTGTTTTCCTAAGCCGCAATTGTGACTCTGTCTTAAATATTTTGGGCTGTTTTTGCCACGACTAACCCTGGTCTGTTTTTCCTTTTCTGTCTGTATCAGGAGGCGTCAGGAGCACGAGGCTTTCCTAACTCAGTTCAGCTTCTCTCTCTGCACAGAGGTGATGCACGAAGTGCTAGATGAGACCATAAAGGAGACCGCCGCATCTGAGATCCAGTAAGACTTAAACAGATCTGACCAAATGTGTAACTAAGAAAAATCTGTTATATTAATTTTTGACCTGAATACAGTCGCTTTCCACGATACACGGTTCAAAATAATCCTTATTTGTCTTTTTTGGGCTTTGGCACAATTTTCAGTTCATCCTATGTCTCAGAGAAGCTCTTTTAGCTCCTGCCATTTAAGCCAACTGTCTTCTGATTGGCTGACCCACAAAGGAGGTGGGCGGGGCTTCTGTTGCAGATTGTGGAGAATAGAAAAACCAGCCCGACACTGAATGTTTGAAGAATTACTTACACACGCACACCAACCTCATTATTTAAGACTTGTTTCATATTTATTATGAGCATCCACTAACTTAACAGTATGCATGTGACAGAGGATGAGGACGAGTGGACATGCAAAACAAAAAGAGGAATGTCGTGACGTTGGAGCTCTTCGAGTGGCAGACATTAACTTAAAAAAATTGTTTTTCAGAGAGGCATTGAATGAGAAAGCAGAGCGGGTGGCTAAATGCACAGAGCAGGTGTGTGTGAGTCTAGTTGAGGAGACTCTGAATGCAGACATCGCTGTGTTGGTTGAAAACCTGCTTGAAGCAGAGCTGCAGCGTATCCACAAGTACATCAAAAGGTAAAAACATGGATAATGAAGGCACACGAGCAAAACAAAACAGCACCAAGAATCCCAGAAACGTCTTTCTGCAGTTTTTAAATATTCTTCTTCCTCATCTACCAGGTGGCGTGACGTGGTGGCTGTTCGCCGTCAGCTGAAGCGACAGATGCGAGGCTTTCCTGCAGCCCCTTGCTGCGTTGACCCTCGCTTCAAACTGAAAGCTCTGGCTCCCAGCGCCCCTGCTCAGCCCTCCATAGCAGATCTGGCTCGTGGTTTGGTCAACCTGGGAAATGCTGGCATGTTGGCGCTCTCCAGCACCAGGTGTGTGTATCTCCTGTCCTCTCCTGTCTCCTGTCAGTGTTGGACGATGAGCACAGTTCCTTTGCTGTAACATGTTTTCTGTCTGTCCAGGTTGTACGATATGAGACGAGGAGCAATCCACCAGATGAGAGTTCACTACTACTTTCAGCAGCTGCTTGAGTAAGTCCTGTTCCTGTGTTTGTTCAGTCAGCAGTCCGTGTCACAAAGTGTCATTTTGACCTGTTTCTGGCGTCGCCCTCAGCGAAACAGTTTGGGCGCCTCTCGACCTCCCGGCGCTGGTGACGGAAAGCATCCCCAACGCACCCGAGCGAATCTTCTGGAAGGCCGTCGTTCTTTTACCCAGCAACCATGAGAGCGTTGCCAGCGTGGCAGACAGGTGCTCTAATGCCCTAAAGATATTCTAGGCCCGGTTTTCTATGAACATTTCACTGATTGTGTCCTGTCTGTTATGATTTCAGGATCCTCTCTGACTGGCTGGAGGTGAAGCTTGGTGGGCATAAGGAGTCAGAGGGCAGGGAGGAGCAGCCAGAGGGCACCCTGCAGACACTGACTGTCACCAACACGCTGCAGGAGAGCGGACAGCGCACTCACAAAGTCCACATTAGCATCAAGGTCAGATCACGCGGGGCATGCAGAAATAGAAATATGATTATTCAGAGCAGAGCTGTGCTAGAATCACAATAGACAGGAGCTTCACGTTAGGTTAAATGTTTTAAGGCTGAAGCTGAAAGGCTTGTGTGAAGAAAAATAACTAGAATTGGCTTAAAGGGTAAAGAAGAAGCAGCTTTTTCAGGGACATAAATCATGTTTTGCTGAGATTAAAAGTACCAGAAGTCCGTTAATGATCAGAAAAAAAAACCGGTTAGGAATTATATTTTAATATTTCTTTCCCCACCCCGCAGGTGTCTCGAGGTCCGCTAAACGAAGACGGCCTGTCAAAAATGGAGGAGAGTTGTGAGCTCCAGGGGACGAGTGCCCTCATCATGCTGCTGCCCGCCCTGCCCACTGTGGAGCCTGATCAGGACGAGCAGGACGTCCCGCTGTTGTCCGCCTTGCTTCAGCTCAAACAGCTACAGCAAGCCAGCGCCTGGCACTGCCCACTGCCACTCGTCATCCTGGTACCAGGGCTAGACGGGGGCGCTGCTGATACACAGAAACTTGTTGAAGGTGAGAAATGGTAGTGAAGACAGCACGAAGAGATTTCTGTAGTAGTTGGTAAATGAGTGTTTTTAAAAAAGCTTCATCTCTTCTAGCTCTGAAGCTGCACACACTGGTGACGGACGGCCTGATATCGGAGTATACGTTCTTCTTCATACCAGAGACCACTAATGATCTGCAGGGATCCAAACAGGTACGCATTTGCTCCTTTGCCATCATGGAGGTTTTTTTTGGTCTTGCTTTTTTTTCGGTCTTGCTTTTTTTTCTTTACTGACCTTCTCCATCTTCTCTCCGTCCTGTCCTGTTGTTTGTCTTCAGATAAACCAGGCCGTGCGCTGGCTGGCTCTCCGTACTCTGCCACCTTTCAGTCTAACCTGTAAGACCCTAGTGGAGCTCATTGAGTCCACCTTAAGTCATGAATTCAGTCCCAGAGTTTACTCCCACCGGTTGGAGCGAGCTACCGCACATCTTCCATCCCAGGATCCAGCTCCTGTCGTTCAGCTTTACAACGCAGTCCTGACTCACGTTGCTGATAAAGTGGCATCTCAGGAGCTCTGCGGGCTCTCATGGCCTCCGGGCGAATTCTGTCTGCCTGACATGAGGGATTTTGTGCCTCATCTGGCCTGGAACTCCTACCAGCACCTGGCCTGGCTGCGGGAAATCATCCTCAGCCTGCAGCTGCCAGAGTGGGAGCAGCTGTCCGCAACAGGTCAGTTTCACACAGAAAGAGATTTATCTTCCACAAAGATATTCAGAGGTTAATAATCCTATTTTATATATTTAATCATCTTATTTCTCTCTTTAGACTCGTGGTCTGAGCTGTGCTCCTCCATCTTTCGCTACGCCGCTAAGATCCCGGTCTCACGTCGCAATCAACCCCTCCTCATGTCTCGACTCGAAAACCTTCTGGAAAGAGTCAAGTTAAAGAGTCGGCGCACCCGAACCCCCGGATACGCTGGAGAAGACGATGTATGTGTGGACTTCAGTTTGATTCCTTGGGATGACGTGCTGGTGATCTGCATTGACCACAAGCTGAAGGACTGGCAGATACCTAAACCACCTGTCTGCCAAGGTGAGGACCATGCTGCTGTAATTAATTAAAACTAAATTTGAGACTAACTAAAACCATATAGAGCACTTAATAAAGTTGCCAAATACAATAAAAATGTAAAGACAATGTCTTAAGTTTTAGTCTTTGTCAGTTTGGTCTAATTTTCTGTGGAAGATCATCTTAAAAAAAATGCCTATTTTCCACTTTGCTATTGATGTTTTTGACCCATAATTCCTATTTATTGTTTGTTTTAAGATGCTGTGACAGAGGATGGAGAGATCCTGGTTTATTTCCCCAAATACTCACTGAAGGGCTTCCAGCCGCCCGAGGAGTGGACGGAGGCCATGAGGCAAACTCACAGAGAGAAGCAGCAAGAGAAGGAGGGGTAAGGAGGCCCAGGAAAACCCCACAGGTTGTCAATGCCTCTGAGACATGCGCATCTTTCTTTTAATCTGACAGCACCTGAATGTGCAACACTATTGTGCAGTGCATGAAGCAAAAACTCATACTCCCCAAAAACAGTCCTACTTAAATGCTCTAAAGCCGGCGTCATGGTGGCATCCTTGGAGCGCCTCCTTTGCTCTTCCTTTGTTCCTAATTCCTCCGGTTTTCTCCCTCCTCAGGGTGAGTGCAGCTGCTTATGCCACACCCACCACGGCGACCCTCAGGCAGAGGTTGTTCCACAGTCTGGTGGAGCCCGTCGAGGCTACGTCAGCCCCGCTGGACATCACCCACACGCCCACGCCACCGGAGCTGCTGGCCCACAAAGTCCTGCAGAGCTTAGAGGAGGAGAAAGCTGAAAGCAAGAGGTATACCTACATCACTGCA
The DNA here is from genome assembly GCF_964374335.1 of Astatotilapia calliptera. Taxonomy (NCBI): domain Eukaryota; kingdom Metazoa; phylum Chordata; class Actinopteri; order Cichliformes; family Cichlidae; genus Astatotilapia; species Astatotilapia calliptera. The sequence continues at coordinate 31,250,004 of NC_137437.1, forward strand.
TGTGATGGTCATGGATTAGGGTGGTGGGGCTCACACAGGTAGGGAGTTTTAGCCCCAGACTAGATTTTTATGACCATAAGGCCATCCCACACCCACCAGTTCAAGTGAACCTCAGTGAACCTCATGGCAGTTTGCAAAATCATCCCAATTTTATTATAATGAGAATTTTCCACTTCTTTTGTGTCCCCTATGAGCAACTTTTCATCTGCTGGGTATCCAGGAGCAAACCATTACACCCTGATTCATTTTCTGCTGCGTTCGTTTCATTTTTGATTCAATATTAATTAAGAAGTCCCTGAAACCCTTGCGCAGATTCAAAAGGTTCTTGTTGACTGAAGATTGTTTTTAGCCATCTCTAGTGGAGCTAAACTTGAGAGCAACTGAATTTGGGCCTGAAAGAAAGAAACAAGAGCATTGTAATCAGAATGAACTCATAATCATCACAAGTCAAAATTGTGATTTTTAAATTGAAGTTTGATTGACTGGGGAGTCCGACAGTAAACACACCCTCTCTGCCTTTCTGCAGGAGCATGGAGCAGCTTCAGTGCTGGGTGGATGGCGACCCTTTGGAGCAATTGACCACCCCGCTTTTCCTCCCATCCTCCACCCTTCTGTCCATGCCCACCACCATAAGGCACACCCCCACAGCCAGGACTCGAGAGGCATCTTTCACACAGGTACGACTGTTTCCCGACACTGAAATAGGTTCGCTGTTTAAGCTGCTACAGATAAAGAAAATCTTTTATCTTTCCAGGAGCCTGATGATCCTTTGGAAAAAGTGACCCGGCGTAAGACTGCTCCTGAATCTTTGACGTGGCGACTGAAGGAGCTGGAACGCCAGATTTTGGCAAGCCAAGAGGAAGAACTGGCCTGCAGGCTAAAGCTGAGCGGCATGCTGAGCATCGTCGATGACTGACAGCACTTGAAGCAAACAGAAGTGTTTGCATCTTCATACCTGTCTGTGACATGATCATCACCTTTTCATCTCAGTGTGGTCGGGTTCACGGACTACAAATAGGAGTGTGGGGTTTTTTTTTTTTGTTGTTGTTGTTATTTTAAACATGAAAATGTATATTTTTAGCACTGGATTAACTTTGTAACACTGACTCCGGATTTATTGTTGTTTATTAAGAGTGTCTCTGTGTAACTAGCACATTAAACGCTGGGGATTGAACTCCTTTAATCCCACATTATTATTGAATATATAATTGTTGAATAAAAGTGGAATATTTTTCTTGTAAAACCGTTTGTCATTGTTATCATTGCTTTATCACTGTCCAGCTGTGAGCCACATGTGTATGTTTATCTGAGCAGCTCTATGATTCCACGACCTCACTGTAAACTCCGCCCATTTCCCCTCCCACTCGGTTTGTGATTGGAAAGCCGAGTCTCTGCTCATGTCTCTCCATGTGGAGAACTCCTCGGACGGGCCTCGCATGGCCTCCTGGGAAGTGGAGTCTAAGATGTACTAAACTCGCTGCACTCGCTGCCCTCTCAGGACTACAGTTCCCGTGGAAACACTGGAAGGGGCGGAGCTTCGGGAGCTCTTGAGATGAGATTCATTCACGTATTTTAGCGGAGGGTTTGACTGATCTGACAGCAGCTATGACTGAGGGAACGTGAGTTTTTGGCTTCTTTCATTTAACAACTATGAGATTTTAATTTCAGTGAGAATTTTACCTGAATAAATAGGACGATAATAATAAATAAATCATTCATAGTGCACGTTTTTGTCGTAACTCTAAGAAATGTTTAAGAAAACATTAGTGAAATGTACTTGTTAATGAGCTCAGGAATTATAAAGACTTTTTAGAAAGCTAAAATTTGGGGATGGGATGCGAGAGGTCGGAGCCAGGTCTTACCTGCTCATGAAACAGGTTGACAGTCAAGTGTTTAATAACCTTTGAGCATTTGAAAATGGGGTCTGTATGTAAAATTGCTCTAATTTATAAAAATGAAACAATATTTTGTTAAATCTCTTGAAATCAAGCTGGAAGTCTGCACTTCAGTCACATCTGTAAAAGGCAATCTACAGAAGTGTTTCCTTCTTCAAATACTCTTTCTGCCAGGCACCTGCGGAGGCGAGGGGGGCCGTATAAGACGGAGCCAGCCACAGACCTAAGCCGCTGGAGGCTGACCAATGTGGAGGGCCGGCAGACGTGGCGGTACCTGGAAGATCAGGAGACCGCAGACAGAGAGCAGAGCATGCTGGAGGCCCATTCACTCGGCTTGGACACGGTGGGCTCCTCTCAGTTGTTTCCCATCTTTTACAGCTTTTGAGTTGACTGTTTGGCTCTTACTGGAAACTGGATTTCTCAGAGCGACACAGTAAACTTGAGTATCTTTAAACTTTGTGGATGACCACGGTGGGTAGTAAGATCACTGATTCTCTCCACAGAGTAAGTTCGTGTCCGACTCTCCAGCCGCCCACACTGCTGTGGACGCCGCAGTGAAAGGCATGCACTTCTACAGTCAATTGCAGGCCGAGGACGGTCACTGGGCAGGAGACTATGGAGGGCCTCTCTTCCTGTTGCCAGGTGAGTCTAGTCATCCTCCTTATCCTGATGTCTGTAGTGACCGTGCAAAATAAAGTGAAGTTTCTCATTGCATCATTGGAGATGTTCCCTGTAAAGCACTGCCTTTACAGGGAACAGAGTCTTGTCTTCAACCTCCAGTTGTGAATGTAATGGTAGAAAAATAAAGGTGCAAATTCAGTACACATTAATGTATTTATGGCAGACTAACTGTGAAACCCAGGAAGGTTTGAACCCACCATTTATTTATTTTTGTATGTGTGTGTGTGTGTGTGTGTGTGTGTGAGGCAACAGTTTTAACCTTTGCACCATCAGTGACGGTGATGCAGAATGAATCAGCAGGAGTACTGACAGGGACTAGAAAGAGAGAGCATCACTTGTATTGGTTTCTCTCCATTGACTCCCTCTTATATTCAGAATTTAGTTTAAAATCCTGCTCCTTACATACAAGGCCCTGAACAGTCAGGACCCATCTTATCTTAAAAACCTCATAGCTCTCAGACTGCAGGCTCACTTGTGGTTCCTGGGATGTTAAGAGTAGAATGGGAGGCAGAGCCTTCAGCTTTCAGGCCCCTCTTCTGTGGATTCAGGAGACAGACAGCCACTCTGCTTTTCAGATTTAAGATTAGGCTTAAACTTTCCTTTATGATAAAGCTTATGCTTCAGGCTGGATCAGCTAACCCTGAATCCATCCTTAGTTACGCTGCAATAGTCCCAAGCTGCTGGGGGATTCCTATATGCACTGAGTGTTTCTTCTTCACCTCTTTATGCACCACTATAACACTGAATCTTTAGCAATTATTAACGCTGGCTCTCTGTGCCATAGTTTGTCTTTTGTCCATCTCCCTCCTCGTTCACACAGATAACTGTCCCTCCCTGAGACTGGTTCTGCATTTTACCTGTTCAAATGGAGTTTGTCCTTTGTTTTGATTGTTGGTGTTTTCTCTGTATTAGGGTCTTCAATTTAAAATATAAAACTGCTTGAGGTGGCTGTTGTTGTGAATTGATGCTATATAAATAAAACAGGGTGTGAGGGATTTCATGTCTCTGTTCGGGTGCTTCCACAGGTCTCCTGATCACCTGCCATGTAGCTAAGATCTCTCTGCCTGAGGCTTGGAAGAAGGAGATGGTGAGGTACCTGCGCTCAGTCCAGCTCCCTGATGGAGGCTGGGGTCTGTAAGTCAACAGGGTTTTTTTTTTAAATATTCTTTTAATGTTCATATCACCATACCAACCTTATCACTCATGTGGAACCGATATCAGTAATAACTTGGATTCCAACCTGTTATTACATCAAAACTCTTACCAGATTTAAATAAGAACCAAATACAGAGACAAACAAACAAATAAGAAGCACTGAGACACAAAGACTAACACAAAACACGATAGCAGGAGAAGTAGAAAGACATCAAACACATTTAACAGCACATATAACAGAGAGGCAAGTTTAGTGCTGCTAAACTGCTCTAAAATGATCCCAGGACAGCACGTTTCCAAAGTCAACTTCTCAAGCGCTGATCACAGCAGCAGTGAGCATGTGTGTGTCACTTCTGCAGACATGTTGAAGACAAGTCCACCGTCTTTGGCACAGCGCTGAGTTACACCTCACTTCGGATCCTGGGAGTGGATCCCGATGATCCAGACATGGTTCGTGCCAGGAACAACCTGCACAGCAAAGGTTTGTCATGTTCAGTGTGCGTTTTTCTCCATGGTGTCATGTTTTCAGCTGCAGTGTACCATAGCGCTCTGTGTTTATCTGGTACAGGTGGAGCAGTTGGGATTCCCTCGTGGGGTAAATTCTGGTTGGCCATTTTGAACGTCTACAGCTGGGAGGGAATGAACACGCTCCTGCCTGAGATGTGGTGAGTGGGAGATGATTTCCAGACTCGTGTGCAGCTCTGTGGCCTCTCACAGGTGTGTTACATGAAACAAGAGTTTAACCCTCTGCGGCGTTGTTGGTCATGACTCTGACCCTGACTTGTGGTTTTTCTAAGTAGAATGGAAGTCAGACTGATCATTTTCCCTCAAATATAAATGTTCCAGGATTCTTGACGTGTTTCTGTCTCTTCCAGGCTCTTCCCCACCTGGATGCCGGCCCACCCCTCCACCCTGTGGTGTCACTGTCGGCAGGTCTACCTCCCGATGAGTTACTGTTATGCCGTCAGACTGGCCGCAGACGAAGATCCCCTGGTTCTCAGCCTCAGACAGGTGTGGAGTCCACCGTGTTCCACATGGGGGCGCCATGCTCCAACACAGTACGGCCAAACGTATTCAGTGTTGTGCTTTGCATCCCAGCTGTGGCTTACCTGGTGATGTCATGTGGACATGACATCCTCTTAAAGTTTAGCACAAAAACATTCCTGTTGTTACTGTAATTAAACCTGATCCTCTTTGCCATTAATGATAATTAAAATAATGATAATATTAGTAAATATATCAGCGTTAGTAAAAATAGAGAATGACTGTGAGCATCTGTGGAGTTACCTGCTGTACAGGTAGGCCTGTGTTTTAAAAGGTTTTCTAGGTTGATTCAATTAATCCTCAGACAGTCAGAAATATTATAATTCTGATCATTTATCAGTACTGATACATATGAGACTTCATCAGAATTGTGAACATCACAGCAGATGCCTTTGTGTGAAAGTAACTGAGAATAAAACAGAAAAACATGAAGGAGATTTTTCTGGCCTGGCTTTTTATAGCAGATAACCTTAAAAAATATTCTGCAATATTCTGTAATTTTGCATAATTTTAAAAAGTTTTAATTTCTTCAGTATTGAACAGCAGAAATTAGGCTTTCTTGTCCGAGGTCCTTTAAGTGAAAAAAAGAAAAAGACAGTGCTGTAAACAACGGTAGACTGTTGGGTAATAAGCGAATGAATAATGCAGAAAACAGAGATTTGAGACGGGAAACTGTTCCTGAAGTAAAGAGAGAGAGAGAGAGAGAGAGAGAGAGCTGTGCAGGAAGTGTGATTTTTTTATTGTGGTGGAAGCAAACCAGCAAAACTCAGAGGGAATTCATGACGATGTTTATCAAATGTGAAGCGCAGTTTGATGCTTCTTTTGCTGCTGGCTCGGTGAATTTTGGTTGGAGAGAGACTAAACCTGCAGCTCAGAATCAGCGCAAAAAGATGTAAACACAGAGCAGACCAGACGCATCAGAATCGCTGAGCTCCGACGGCGTGTCCGTCTACGGGCCGTCGGGTGAGAAAGCCGAGAAAGACAAAGCTGATTCTGATGCGTCGGGTCCGCTCCGTGTTTACGTCTTTGTGTGGAATCCGTGTACCTGCTCTCATTTGCTGTTTGGTGGTTGTTGAAATAGTTTTGTGAGCTTTAATCTGAGAATTTGGCGTTTCTGGCAAAACACAGTTATATTTAAAAGTCAATTCAGGATTTAATGAGTCAATATCGCTTTATTCAAGCTACTCACCTCCCTCTTCCACCTGCACTTTCAACTGGACCACGGCCGATCAGAGAGGTCCCGCCCCTGACTGTCTCTGATTGGTTTAGTCCACGATAGGGGCATAACGTGTGTCTGTTGTTGACCACACGAGATTTTTTTTTGTTACCCAAACAGCTGGTCGCACTGGTGTGACCAAAGATTTATTTATTTATTTTTTTTTTAGTTGCATCACTGAAAAATTTGGTTGCATTTGCGACCAAATTGGTCGCACTCTAGAGCCCTGCCTCTCAGTCCTTCTTTCCTTTTCTTATTTTAGTTTCGCTCTCGCTTTTTATGTTTGTTTTCTTCCTTTTTTTTTTTATATCTACCTGTCTGTCTGTCTCTTCCTTGTTCTTATTTTTTAGGCTGAGGTTGGAGTCTAGGAGAATTATGTGAATAGAGTGTGTTCCTGTGCCTGTGTTTTGCCTTTAATTGTTCTCTTCCTCTGTAGTCTGTATGTATATCAATAACATGGGCCTTGTTCTTTGTGCTATAGGAGCTTTACGTGCAGGACTATGCTTTTATAAACTGGCCGGCGCAGAGGAACAACGTGGCAGCATGTGACATGTACACACCTCACAGCACACTCCTCACAGTCGCTTACAGTAAGTCTGACCTGTGAATACCTGCCTCCAGAGCTGCACATTTAAAACAGTTGGGTTGTAATGACTGCTAAGAAAAAATGGACTAACAGATGTTTTGCACAACAGCAAAGCTTTCAGCAGCAGATATGAAGGAAAGAGAAACTGCTGAGTCTGTGTTTCCACAGGCTCCGCTAATTTAGAGACTTATTCCTCATGGAGAACGAAAACAAGACAGAACATCTTCAACCGGTCTTTTACTCGCTAATGAGGGACGGCTTGGTCAGAACCAGGCTGTGGAGCTAAACGCTCCTCACCTGTCTCCAAACCAAGTCCTTCAAAGAGCAGCTCTCCTCACAGCTATTTATTGACAAACTGTTACAATACACATCACAACACAAGCACCTCCCACCGTAAAACCCCCCAATGGTTCTAAAAGACAAGGCACTATGTGTATGTGTGTGCACGTGTATGCATGTCTTTGCATGTGCAAGAACGTGTGTGTGTGTCATGGGGGTGCGTTTGTGTGTCCTCCTGCTCACCAAAACGATCATAAAAGCAGGAAGCTTACAACACAAGAAACAGATCTTTCAGATAAGATGTGCCTAATAAAACCCATGTCAGCCTCCCCCAGCACCAAATTGGCTGGAGAAGTGGTCAGAGACAAAGGAATGTCTTTGATCACACAGTTTAAAACAATGTAGAGATGGTAAGAATAAAAATTACAACATTTACCAATTTACTTTAATAGAAAAGTTTTGTCTGGAGGGTGTTTTACACAGTGAGGATGGTAATAAGTGTTTTCAGTGGGTATTCCCCTCCACTCTCTTCTCTAACCCTGTGACTTTGTTCCTTTTGGCCTGCAGTGGTGTTAAATGTATACGAAGCCCACCACAGTACCACGCTGAGAGGAAAAGCAGTCAAAGAGCTGTATGATCACATCGAGGCCGACGATCGCTACACGAAATGCATCAGCATTGGCCCGGTAACTAATACACAGATACTCGAAGCAAAGAACACAGATTTGTGGAGTTTGAGTTTCTAGGTGCAAAATTTATTTAAATCATCTTATTTAGGCAAGGCAAGTTTATTTATATAGCACAATTCAACAACAAGGTGATTCAAAGTGCTTTACAGAGACATTAAAAACAAAAACAAATAAAAAGCATGATTTAAAATTGTTAAAAAACAAACAAACAAAAAAACAGTATATAAAATCAGAACAGTAGATAAAATCAGTACCGTAGTTAAAATGTAAGTTTGGAAATTTAAGCTTAAAAGTGTGGATTTGGTGCTTTATTCAAATGCAGTTGAGAACAGGTGAGTCTTCAACCTGGATTTAAATAAACTGAGTGTTTCAGCTGATCTGAGGCTTTCTGGGAGTTTGTCCCAGATATAAGGAGCATAAAAGCTGAATGCAGCTTCTCCGTGTCTGGTTCTTCTGACTCTGGGAACTGATAAAAGACCGGATCCAGATGACCTGAGGGATCTGGATGGTTCATACTGGGTCAGGAGGTCATTGATGTATTTTGGTCCTAAACCATTCAGAGCTTTATAGGCCAGCATCCAAACTTTAAAGTCTATCCTCTGACGGACAGGCAGCCAGTGTAAAGACCTCAGAGCTGGACTGATGTGGTCCACTTTTTTGGTCTTAGTGAGGACTCGAGCAGTTCTGAATGAGCTGTAGATGTCTGACTTATTTTTTTAGGTAGACCTGTAAAGATGCTGTTACAGTAATCAAGCCTACTAAAGATGAATGCATGGACTAGTTTTTCCAGGTCCTGTTGAGACATCAGATCTTTTATCCTTGAAATATTCTTGAGGTGATAGTAAGCTGACTTTGTTATTGTCTTAATGCGTTTTTCTAAGTTTAGGTCTGCATCCATCACTACACCCAAATTTCTCTCCTGGTTTCTGATTTTTAGGTGTATAGATTGAAGTTCTCTGGTGACCTGTAATCGTTTTTCTTTGGCGCCAAAGACTATTACTTAAGTTTTGTTTTTGTTTAGCTGGAGAAAATTGTTACACAACCAGTCATTAATTTCCTCAATGCATTTACCAAGAGCCTGTACAGGGCCTTGGTCTCCTGGTAACATTGTGATATATATTTGTATGTCATCTGCATAGCTATGATAGTTTATTTTGTTGTTCTTTATAATCTGTGCCAGTGGGAGCATGTAAATGTTAAACAGAAGGGGTCCCAAGATGGAACCTTGGGGAACTCCACATGTGATACTTGTCTGCTCAGATGTGAAGTTACCTATTGATACAAAGTATTTCCTGTTTTCTAAGTATGTTTTGAACCAACAGTGTAAAATAAAAAGAGCAACGTGCAGTTAGATATCTGCTGATGGTTCTCCTCAGATCTCCAAGACTATCAACATGCTGGTTCGCTGGTATGTCGATGGTCCCTCCTCTGCAGCCTTTCAGGAGCACGTGTCCAGGATCCCGGACTACCTCTGGTCAGTCAGCCGATCTTGAACAGTTCAGTAATAAAACAAACCAAACTCCAGCTTCAAGAACAACTTCAACTATGCAACATACAGAAAAAAATCATTTACAAAAGGTGTAAAACTGATAAACTTACTGTAAGTTCTCTGTGTACCAGGTTGGGACTGGATGGAATGAAAATGCAGGTGAGAATTTGTTCTGTCTTTGTTTTACCTCTTTAACATTTGAAGGTGTGTTTCTGAGGATCTCTGCACCTCCAGCTTGCAAAAGAAGAAAGAAGAAACTCTTTACTGAGCCTTTATTAAATCCATATTATTCTCACAGCAGAAAGATGTCATTAAGTGTGAGATATAGAGGAGAATGGTGCATCACCGATGTAGAAAGAAGAATCCATAGAATCAGTTTTGCCGACAGCTAAAGTTCAGGTGGTGCATTAATCCAAAGAATAGCCCAAAATCTACTTGAATACATAAATTTATTGCCTTCTAAACACATTGTTTTAGTTTACTTGTTTGTTTCTTGCTTTGGGATTAATCCAATCTCTTTTCTGACACAGGGGACGAATGGATCTCAGCTCTGGGACACCTGCTTTGCTGTGCAGGCTTACCTCGAGGTAAGACAAAGATGACCTCTAATGCTTACAGTAATTTCAACCAAAGCACATTCATGCTCATATGTAAAACCCCCTCCAACAGCCCTCCATCTGTATTTGACAAGACTGCTTAAAGAAGTGCTGCCATTAATTAATGCTTCAATCTTAAATATGAGCAGCCTATCTCTAATAATTAGCTCTGTTCCACAGGCCTTCAAGCTGGCAGTAGTTAAATCATTACTTAATCATCCATCCCTTGACTGAGCTGTCTTCGCTAATTATAGGCCAATCTCCAACCTTAATTTCATATGGAATTCAAATCCTTGAATTGTCAAACAGCTAACAGATCATCTGCAGAGGAATGGCTTATTTGAAGTTTCACTCAGGTTTCAGAGCTCATCACAGCACAGAAACAGCTTTAGTGAAGGTTACAAATGATCTTCTTATGGCCTCTGACAGTGGACTCATCTCTGTTCTTGTCCTGTTAGACCTCAGTGCAGCATTCGATACTGTTGACCATAATATCCTATTATAGCGATTAGAACATACTGTAGGTATTACAGGTACTGCACTGCAGTGGTTTTTATCATATCTAACTACTAGACTCCAATTTGTTAATGTAAATGGAGAGTCCTCTTCACACACTAAGGTTAGTTATGGAGTTCCACAGGGTTCAGTGCTAGGACCAATTTTGTTTACATTATACATGCTTCCCTTAGGCAGCATCATTAGAAGGCACAGCATACATTTTCACTGCTATGCAGATGACACCCAGCTCTATCTATCCATGAAAACAGAAAACAGACAGCAATGTCTTAAAGATATAACCTGGATGACCTGGATAACTTTTTGCTTCTAAATTTAGGTAAAATGCACGTTATTGTACTCAGACACAGCTGTGTACCCAGAATTGGGCCCTGAGAAACTCCACATATGAAATCAGTGAGTAAAATTTGATGAGAGTCGAACTAGTCAAACACTGAGCCAACACATAGTCCTAAACGGGACGTCACAATCAACTTTGTCAATAAATATTATCTGGTAACAGAAATGTTACCTGTGTAATTTAGTCCGAGATCAAGACGACCTTGACGAGCTGTTTTAGTGCTGTGTTTGACATAAAAACACATCAGGAAAACTACTTTTGTGTGTTGCAGTTTTGTTTTGTTTTTTTCAGGCAGGAGCTCAGGACGACCCAAAACTAGCTGAATGCCTTCGAGACGCCCATCAGTTTCTCACTATCACACAGGTACAGCAAGGAGATGCACTTTATCCACCGAATGGCTTTGATAATGAAAACAAATTTTTTTGTGTTCTTTGCATATTTATGTGGTGTCTGAATAATCTGAAAAACTAGCTTCTGATTGGGATAATTCACCTAAACATTAAAGTTGGAAACCAGAAAGTAGTACACATTGTTTTAGTAGTATATTTTAGTTTTTCTTCCAGAAATCAAAGAATCCTGAATTATAATCTATGGGTGAATTCCCTAACAGCAATGATGATGATAGAAGTAATACCTTTTAGTGAAAAATGTTTTTTTAAAACTTTATTTGGAGAAACGTTTGCAGATACTTAAGTGATTTTAATCCGATTTGACTGGTGATTTAAACATGCAGTTTCTGTGTCCTGATGACCATTGAAATGTAATTGTATGTTTTAAGATAACGGGCCAAATACATGCTGCATGAGCTTCTAAGATGGCCCCAAGTTTCAAGACTTCATCATTTTATTTTGACACTTTAAAAAATGTTTATTTTAAATGGCTGACCAGTTTTTCGCTCTTACAGATCCCGGAGAATCCTCCTCAATATCAGAAGTACTACAGACAGATGAATAAGGTACAGATATTATCACCCTGCAGTCGCTTTTAACCAGTTTATTTATCATTGTTAAATAAATCACTCGAATGTGCTTTGACGAAACATAAACCGTCTTAAATTTAGCTTATGTGTATAAGTAAAGCATGCACTGCATTTCTTTCAGGGAGGTTTCCCCTTCAGTACCCGTGACTGTGGTTGGATTGTGGCCGACTGCACTGCAGAAGGCCTGAAGTCACTGATGCTGCTGCAGGAGCTCCGCCCCTCCATCAGGCAGCCCGTCCCCTCTGAGCGTCTGTGTGATGCCGTCAACGTGGTGAGTACAAAAAAGGAGGACTTAGTCAGTAAGCCTTTTTTTTTTTTTTTTTTTTTGTTTACAGTTCATACTCTCCACATCCTGTTTGTGTTTTATGCCCCACACATCCCAGAGATCTGCAGGTCTGCTGCAGCAGGCTTCTGCTCGTATTTTAAATGAACCAAATAAATACTCAGCTCTTAAACTTGACTGTAATTTCTAATTGATTTTCTAGGTTTAACACTCTAATATTACCTTATGTTGCACATTTGACCTCTAATGCCTATCGTATTTTATGTACAGCACTAACTGAAATAAACGTTGTTGAAATAAATGTGGAGTGTTGAGAAAAATTGAGAATATCTAAGACTTCCTGTGAAATCTTGCTGCCATTTCATTTTAAACGCAATTGGAGTGCAAACTGAACTGAAGACCCCGCCCCTCGTCATCCTCTTCTTCATCTTTTCACCATGTTTCTGTTTTTGTAGCTGCTGAGCATGAAAAACACAGATGGTGGATTTGCCACATATGAAACTAAGAGAGGAGGGAGACTCCTGGAGCTGCTCAACCCCTCTGAGGTTTTCGGTGAGTGTGTTGCCAACATCTTACTGAAAAAAATGTCTCTGTCTAAAAGAAACTTTGATTTCAAAGAGTCATGTGAGGAGGAGTTCCCGGCAGTTGCTGGGAATGTCTGAGTCCCTTAAACTGTAAATATGTAGATATGAAAAAGGGAGGCAATAAATATAAACATGACATTTGGAGAGTGGAAACCTTTGTTTCCATTGCGTACTGAAAATGTGGCAATGACCTTTCCAGTAGCAAAGGGCAGAAAGTCAAAGACTGCCTTATTTTCCATTGAAAATGAGGATGCAGAACATGTTGTGAAATGTTTGTTTTTCACTGTTATTTTGTGCCTTGTCTGTCTTTTTCTTTTATCTCTTACGTTCATACACAAACAGGCGACATCATGATTGATTACACATATGTGGAGTGCACCTCAGCAGTTATGCAGGCTCTGAGGCATTTCCAGAAGGTCTACCCTGATCACCGTGCCGAAGAGATAAGGTATAAACACGTTGTTTAGAGGTATGCTATCTCCTAAAACTGTTTTCACACATGCACTGCAATCCTGAACCCTTGTGTACATGACTCGACAGACGGGTAGGTGACAGCAAAGGCTGGACATTAGCTACACTTACTGCCATCTTTTCTGCTCCCTCTCATAAACCCATTGGAGCAAATGTGTCCACAGTGTGAGATTCTTCTGTAATTGTCCAAAGTATTAGCAGGGCTTAAACTAAAGCTGACCTAATAAAATGAGTATAAAACCAAACTGTCTTTTTCTGAAAATATCTTGAGCATATGTGTTTTCTCAGTTGTCGCTTAAGTTCAGGAGGATCCTCTGAGTTTGCTGTGTCTTCTTCAGGTCGACTCTGAGAGAGGGGCTGGAGTACTGCAGGAAAGTTCAGAGACCTGATGGATCTTGGGAAGGGTGAGGCCAAAATTAGAGATTTATTACTGGATCTCCTTGGTAGATTTTATATATGAGAGCACCCAAATCCAGAACATTAGAGACAAATTTGTAAAAAACACAAACAAAAAAACGAAATAATAACATAGACATGAAGTTTGTCAGGTTTAGTAAAATCAGCTAAGCTCAAGTCATTTATGTGGTTCTTCAAAACCACAAAGGAATTAGATCACCTGAGATTTATTTATTCGGTGTAACCGTGCATTGAACTGAGAAATTACACTTTGGAAGAGAAAAAGTTTCAGTGCTATTGTTACAGAAAAAATTAAAAACACATCAAGTAATGACCAAGTACACTGAAAGACAACAATTTTATTTAAACAGCGCCAAATCACAACAACACCTCAAGGTGCTTTATATTGTAAGGTAGACCCTGCAATAATACATACAGAGAAAAACCCTACAATCGTATGAGCCCCTATGAGAAAGCACTTTGGCGACAGTAGGAAGGAAGAACTCCCTTTTAACAGGAAGAAACCTCTGGCAGAACCAGGCTTAAGGAGGGGCGTGCATCTACAGTGACCAGTTGAGGTGAGAGAAGGAAGACAGGATAAAAGACATGCTGTGGAAAAGAGCCAGAGATTAATAGCAAGTATGATTCAATGTAGAGAGGTCTACTAACACATATTGAGTAAGGCAACTGAAGAAGAAACATTCATTGCATCATGGGAATCCCCCAGCAGCCTACACCTATTGCAGCATAACCAACGGAGGATTCAGGGTCACCTGATCCAGCCCTAACTATATGATTTAGCAAAAAAGGAAACCTTTAAGCCTAATCTTAGAAGTAGAGATGGTGCATGTCTCCCGAATCCAAACTGGAAGCTGGTTCCATAGAAAAGGGGCCTAAAATGTTACTAATGTAACTCTTTATTCTCCTGGACAGACGGATGCCACAGACTTTCCTAATATTCCTAAGACAAGATGATGAACAACTAACATGAATCAGTAGCATGCAGGTGCAAGTGCATTAAAGTGCATTTGTAAAATATGCAGCAGGCTAATCCTTATTGAAATGTGAAAGAAAAACTATTACACCAACTTTCAAAGCTGATCAGGTGACAGAACGGTGCAGCTAATGCTTGTGAACAACAGGTGAAACCGATGAGTAGACCATGAAGTTAAAACAGACAAAGGCAGGAAGTAAAATGATATAAAGGTGTGCAAGGAAAGCCCCAACTATACTGTGAAGATGACTTTTACATTCCTGTCTCATTGCTTAGTTCCTGGGGAGTCTGCTTCACGTATGGGATGTGGTTTGGCCTGGAAGCTTTTGCTTGCATGGGTCACGTGTACGAGAATGGGTAAGATGTAATCACTGACTTTTATACACATTCTCCTACGTTTAAACCGCCCATTGTTCTCCAAAACTTGCTGAACAGCAATGACCTTCTGTGACCTCTAGCCTACATATTTCTTTTTGTATCACATTCTTTGTGAGCAGACATGTGTGCGAAGAGGTGCAGAAAGCCTGTCAGTTCCTGCTGGACCGGCAGATGCCAGAGGGAGGGTGGGGGGAGGACTTTGAGTCATGTGAGCAGCGTCGCTACATCCAGAGTGGCTCCGCTCAGATACACAACACCTGCTGGGCTCTGTTAGGGCTGATGGCTGTCAGGTAACAAAGAGCAACTCACCTTTGGGCTACTGACCAATCAGAAAGAGTCAGAATAAAGATGTGATGTGAGCATTGTGTTAATCGGGTTGTTTAGTTTATGTAATGCATGTTGTGTGTCTGCATAACCAGGCATCCTGACAGGAAGTCCATTGAGAGGGGAGTACAGATGCTGATTGACAAGCAGTTGCCCAACGGAGACTGGCCACAGGTGACTCTCTGCCTTTAAAGGGACAGCGCACCCTAAAAATCAAACACAAATGTCTTCACTCTGTAAAGAGACTTAGCTGCTTAGTTTTTCAAAAGCATTGTTTTAGTGCTATTGGCCCAACACAGCGAGTGCCATCTATATGACGACGTTACTACAGCAGATATTTCCAAAACTGGACATGTGTCCCTTTAATCCCTGCATTGATGACCATGTGAAATACAACAGGATTGTTAATGTGTTGTTTTTCTTCTTCCTTTTCAGGAGAATATTGCAGGTGTGTTCAATAAAAGCTGTGCCATCAGCTACACCTCATACAGAAACGTCTTCCCGATCTGGACCCTCGGCCGCTTCTCACGACTTTATCCCACCAGTGGGCTGGCCGGGAAGGTCAAGCTCTGAACAGACTGCATGCCAAAAACATCAATGTCTCCAACAAAAAATAGAAAAACAACATTTACTGGAACACATAATCTCTGTTTTTAAGTCACACCTGAAATGACTCAATGAACATGCACCATTGATGTGTTTCAGCTGCGAACACGTTTCATTCTTTGAATTACTTCCTGTCCACACAGCCAGAGCTCCTCCTTAAAATCCTTTCTCAGTCTGATCTTAAACATTCATGTACACAAAACAGACTCCTGTCGATGTCGCCTTACATCCCCTTTTACTTGTAGTTTACTCTTTATTTGATCTTAATAATTAAAAAAGAAATACAGAGTTTGGCTTTGTCATCTCTTCCTGAAGTACAAAACATATTGGCAGACGAGGGTGATGAGGAAGAAACAGTAGAGGAAAGACTCACAGAGATTTTTCATTAACAGGTTCTATGCAGTCAGGAGGGTTTCATGATCCCAGCAAAACTCAGTAACACAAAGCACTGCCACCATCACATCTCATGATGTTTTAACATTTATTTACGCTCACAGTCAACTGTTTTCTGCAACAATGCCTGCATCCCCTACTGCAGCACATAGCCGAGGTTATTGATACCAATCCTACCATTATGTTTTCTAGGCTGAAGTCCAGCAGCTTGTGTGGTAAAGAGTTAATTTATTAGAAGAACTGTGTGTCAAGTGTACAAAAAAAAAAAGCCTTGTGTTGTGGCTTAGTGGGAGTGTCACTTTTGGGGGAAAAAAAGTGCACTTGGAAACAAACATAACAAAGCTTCACAACTGGTTAATCCAGTGTGATCCATCTTGATATTTGTTCAGAGTCGGAGGCGTGACAACATGCTAAGAAAGCAGGTTTCACTGCATCTTCTTCAACTCTGTAAAAATATAATATCAGTGCCAAACGAGGTTTCAGGTTAACCTTTGTTTGTTACCTGAAAGGACGGACCAAGTGTATTTGGAGGTATTTATAACAATGGGCAAAATCCTCTAAAAGCCAAGTTGGTGAATTCAAAAATAATTTTTGTGTAATAATTAATCAGCTGAAAAAAGCCAAAGATAAAAACCCACTCTGATGATGGTTATCAACTTTATATATCAAGTTTCTGCCTCAGGATCTGTGCACGCTTCTTGGTGTATGCTCTGTGTTCCATTAGAGGTATTTAACACCTGTACTGATGTATTTTCTGATGATCTGAGTAGGTGGTGATTTCATACCTGCTGATCTCTAATCTGGAAACTAACCTGAAGCCCAAACCAGGTAACAGGAATTCAGCTTATCCAGGAAACGTCAGGGTAACCCCGGGCTTTATGTACAGAGGTGGTTCACTTCTTACCAGGCTCCTGAATCAATTCTCCTAAAATAGCATTACTGTTTCTGAAAGATGCTTCAGACCTCTGCGAGGAGAGTAGGAGCGTCAAGTGTGTGTTTCTCTGATGGGCATAAAATATAAGATTTTTCGCTACAATTTGAATCATTTTAGCATTTATATATGATCCTGAAACCGGACATCCAATCTGTGCCAACCTCCAACCTCTAATTTGCATGCTTGAATTCTGAAATTTAAACATAATGTTTACTGTCAAACCCTTAAACAGCACCAAGTCTGCAGCTGAGAGAACATCCGGCTCCATTTTATCACCTCAGTGATAAAATAATTAACTGGAATTAAAATGTTTATTTTAATGTGCAAATAATGAGATGAATGGTTTGCTTTACTCACCTGGGAATATTTAGCATTTCACTGTCATATTTTTATGGCCTTTCTACATTTTTAATTACCATTTCATCATCGTCATCTGACAATGTGTCTGACTGGAGATGGTGACACGCATAGGGATCATAATCATATGATCATGTCAACACACGGGAAAAACCTAAATTAACTTAGTGAGGTGATAACCACTTTAATTCCAACTGCCAATGTTAGGATTGAACTTATGAATGCAACACCTTTAAAACAGTATTGACTTGAATATGTAGCCCTGCAAACGAAACAAAAAACTATTATAAAAGATAAATTATAAAAAAAACTTTCTCTGAAGTTCCTGTTTCTAAGGCTGTACAGATATAATATAACATATATAATCACACCTGTTTTGCATGAGAAAAATGCAGGAACAAACAGCCCTGTCAATCACACTGTTCACTCACAAAGTACTTAAGCATGAAATCGAAGCGCATTTGTGTGTTACTCTGACCCATGTGTTCTTACATCAACATGTAATTCTGGTTTTGTCAGTATGTGCATGGTCAGTTGCAGACTATAACACTATATTTGACCTTTAAATGGGCGTTCAGCATACTTCAGGTTGAGGTGTGGCTTTACATATAAAAAGTGGCAGGTGACAGGTGAGTCAGTGGATCAAGTTACCAGCACACAGTAAGTTCAACACTGAATCTCTGCTGATTATCTTGTATGCATATGTGAAGAAAGAGTTTGTATATGTTGTATTTTATTTTGTGAACAGGTTTTGGTGAACTCACTCTGATCTGAACTTACAGGGTGTGAGGTTTGAAATTTGGAGATGTCTGGAAAGGGAAGAGGTAAAACACATAGCTCCCATCATGTGTGTTTTCCATATCTTATACATATTTAAACATTTTAATGTTAAAAGATGAATTTATGACTAATTCTAG
This sequence comes from Astatotilapia calliptera, assembly GCF_964374335.1. Lineage (NCBI taxonomy): Eukaryota > Metazoa > Chordata > Actinopteri > Cichliformes > Cichlidae > Astatotilapia > Astatotilapia calliptera. Next base: position 31,268,106 of record NC_137437.1, read on the forward strand.
GCGGGCATTGTCATGAAGGAGGGCATGGACATGGCCATGGTGGTGGACATGGCCATGGTGGTGGACATGGTCATGGTGGTGGACACGGACATGGTCATGGTGGTGGACACGGACATGGCCCTCATGCTCATGGATGTGAGAAGAAGCACAGGCGCCGGCACAAGCAAGGACACAGGCACCTCAAATGCCACAAGAAGGGGAGGGATTGTCACGGGGTGAGTCTGAATACTGCAGCAGTGCAGATTTGATCCACAACAGGAAGTAGATGCTATTGAGCTGAAAGTGAAGCATGACATGTTTGTGTAATACAGCCTGAAAAATATCACTGAAATAATCTGTTATTCATAAGATGTGTTTGGATGGTTATCAGCAGGTGGCAGGACAGCAAATGCACACTTTAAGCCAATTTTAAGGATATTTTGAGGTCATAAGTGAAAAATAAACCCCTCATCCTAACCACTCAGCCAAAAAGAGTTAAATGGCCTGCATTTGTATAGCGCTTTTCTAGTCCATAGGACCCCAAAGCGCTTTACACTACATTCAGTCATTCACCCATTCACACACTGGCGATGGCAAGCTACATTGTAGCCACAGCTGCCCTGGGGCGCACTGACAGAGGCGAAGCTGCCGGACACAGGCGCCACCGGGCCCTCTGACCACCACCAGTAGGCAAACACGGGGTTAGTATCTTGCCCAAGGATATTTGGCATGCAGCCAGGATGCAGCCTGGGATCGAACCACCGACCTTCTGATTAGTGGCTGACCTGCTCTGCCACCTGAGCTACAGCCACCCCTCAATTTAGAATCAATGTGAGGACTTCACCAAATATCATCTGTCTCTTCCCCAGGACTCCAGCAGCTCCTGCAGCAGTGACTCTGACTAGATGAAGATTTCTGGGGGGACCTGCATGGAAACATTGCTATTTTATACTTTCTGCTTTTAATATTACATTTTTTTAACACATGTAAGGAACAAAAATAAACATAAAGAATATGTAAAACAGAAGGTTGCTTCCCACATCTATAAAAACTGGATGGTTTGTGGAGTATCATTTTAAGCCTTGAGCTTTGCCATGCTTGCCTTGTTTTTTGAATTAGAACATGACAAGGGTGGCTCAACCCTACCTGAGAAACTGAGGAAACTGCATTCTCACTGGGTAGCAACCTGCCAATCACAAGGCAGCTCCGCCTTAAAGCAAAGCCTTCATCAATCTCTCTTTTAATTGGAACATGACTTTCAAAAAAATATTATGTTGTAGAGCTAACCATAAAGTCATGTGTAAAGTGTTTACTGAGGTCATAAATCAGGCTAAGGCTACGTCCACACGTACACGGGTATTTTTGAAAATGCAGATTTTTCTATGCGTTTGCACCTTTCTTCCACACGTAAACGGCGTTTTCGGTCACTGAAAACTGAGATTTTTAAAAACTCCTGCCAGGGTGGAGATTTTCGAAAACTCCATTTTTGCATTTATGTGTGGACGAAAACGGAGAAAACAGTCAAAGGTGTGCGCCTTTTTTGACGTCAGGTTTCGGTTCTACAATGGCGGACTTAGAGAAAATAAATTTACTGTTCTCTGCAGTGTTTAAATGCTTGCATATACACACACAGTCCCAGACTACCTCTGGTCAGTCAGCCGATCTTGAACAATTCAGTAATAAAACAAACCAAACTCCAGCTTCAAGAACAACTTCAACCATGCAACATACAGATGGAAAAAAATCATTTACAAAAGGTGAAAAACTGATAAACTTAAGTTCTCTGTGTACCAGGTTGGGACTGGATGGGATGAAAATGGTGTGAATTTGTTCTGTTTTTGTTTTACCAGTTTGAAGGTGTTTTTGTGAGGATCTTTGCACTTGCAGCTTGCAAAAGAAGAGCCATAAAACTCTTTATTGAGCCTTTATTAAATTCAATTCAACTGAAGGTGCTTTATATTGTAAGGTAGACCCTACAATAATACATATACGAAAAACCCAACAATCATATGATCCTCTATGAGCAAGCACTTTTTTGACAGTGGGAAGGACAGGCTCAGGGAGGGGCGGCCATCCACCGTGACTGGTTGGGCTGAGAGTTGACCACAACAGTTTTTATACTGACACTTTCAAAAACCTTTTTTTTCAAAGTGGTTGAATTGTGGCCAACTGCACAGCAGAAGGCCTGAAGTCACTGATGCTGCTGCAGGTGCTCTGCCCCTCCGTCATGCACCCCATTACCTCCAAGCATCTGTGTGACGCCGTCAACGTAGTGAGTCTGCAGAAAGATATAAAAGGAGGACTTATTCAGTAAACTTTTTTTTTTTACAGCTCATAATGTCAACATCCTGTTTGTTTTTATGCCCCACACATCTGCATCAAACTCTCAGAGAGCTCCAGGTCTGCTGCAGCAAGCTTCTGCTTGCCTTTTAAAAACATTCAAATAAACTTTTTGTCTTATTCACAGTGAATCTTTCCTTTTAGTTAAACTATTTCATCATATTAACAGGTAACGGGTGAGCAGAGCCATCATTGATGGTGATACAGAAGCCTGTAGCAGGAGTACTGACGGGGCTCCTGAATACTCAGTACCCATCTTATCTTAAAAACCTCATAGTACTGTATCATTCCATTAGAGCACTTCACCCTCAGACTATGGGCTTACTTGTGTGTAACTCATGACTCTAATAAGACAACTTAAAAGTATCGACTAGTTGCCAGGTTTGAGAGGATTACAATAGGAACTGAGGTGAATGTGAAATTAAATGTCTGGAGGCAGGAAATGAGCGACAATGGTTATTATTTTGACAAGTGAAAATAAAACAAGCTTTCAACAATAACAATAATAATAAGCTAGCATCAGTAAAAGAAAAAAAAACAACCCAGTCCTGCTGAGCTCAATATTTCAGTTTCTCCTTCTTTGGTCATTCTTTTTTAATTTAGTTCCCTTTTTGTTTCGGTTTGGTGGTTTAAGTTGTTAGTAGTTGAGACACAAAGACTAACACAAAACACTGTCGGCAGGTCTTCCTCCCGATGAGCTACTGTTACACCGTCAACTGACCGCAGAGGAAGATGCCATGGTTCTCAGCCTCAGACAGGTGTGCAGTCCGCCTTGTACCACAAGAGGCCGCCATGTTCTAACACAGTACGACCAAACATATTCAGTGCTGTACTTTGCATCCCAGCTGTGGCTTACCTCACCTGGCTGTATGTGGACATGACATCATCTTAAAGTTCAGTAAAAAACCACTCACAGACAGTGAACCTCCTGTTGTTACTGTATTTAAACCTGATCACCTTTGCTCTTAATGACGATTTAACTAATAATGATAATGTTAGTAAATATATCAGCATTAGTAAAAATACAGAATAATTGTGATCAGGAGTTACTGCTGTACAGGTAGGCCTGTGTTTTAAAAGGTTTTCCAGGTTAACGACTGGTTTCCAGTTTATTCAACAGAGTCATCAGTGGTTAGAATGAGACTAAAGTTAAATTATACAAAATTCCTTCCCTATTCCTAACTTCCATAAATACTCAGCTCTTAAACTGGACTATAATTTTGAATAGTTTCTTACGTCGCTCTTTTTTGGTCAGAGGGCCCGGTGGCGCCAGTGTCCGGCAGCCTCGCCTCTGTCAGTGCGCCCCAGGGCAGCTGTGGCTACAATGTAGCTTGCCATCGCCAGTGTGTGAATGTGTGTGTGAATGGGTGAATGACTGAATTTAGTGTAAAGCGCTTTGGGGTCCTTAGGGACTGAGTAAAGCGCTATACAAATGCAGGCCATGCCATTGACCCTAATGCCTGTCATATTTTATGTATAGCACTTTGAAATAAACGTAATTGGAATAAACGTGGATCATTCTGAAAAATTGAGAATATCTAAGGCTTCTTGCTGCCTTTTCCAATTAAAAGCAATTAGAGTGCAAACCGAACTGAACACCCAGCCCCTCATCATCTTCTTCTTCATCCCTTCATCATTTTTCTGTTTTTATAGCTGCTGAGCATGAGAAACCCAGACACAGTGGATTTACCATATATAAAACTAAGAGAGGTGGATGCCTCCTGGAGCTGCTCAGCCCCTCTGTGGTGTGTTGGGTGAGTGTGTTGCAAACATCTTACTGAAAAAAAACATGTTCTTTGTGTAAAAACATTGATTTCAAAGGTTCATGTGAGGAGGAGTTCCTTGCTGCTGCTGGGAATGTCTGAGTGACTCGAGCTGTAAATACATGGATATGAAAAAGGGAGGCACTAAATATAAACATGACATTTGGAGAGTGAAACCTTTTTCCATTGCGTACTGAAATGTGGCAACAACCTTTCAAGTAGCAAAGGAAAAAGTCAAAGACCGCCTTATTTTCCATTGAAAATGAGGATGCAGAACATGTTGTGAAATGTTTGCTTTACACTGTTACTATGTGCCGTCTCTGTCTTTCTCTTTTATCTCTTACGTGAAGTGTTGTGCACATCACTTGACAGACAACCAGGTGACAGGAAACATAAGGCTGGACATTACATTAGCTACATTACAGGCTACATTAGCCATCTTTGCTGCCCTTTTAGCTCCCTCTCGTAAACCTAGTGCAGCAAATGTGTCCACAGTGTGAGATTCTTCTGTAATTGTCCAAAGTATTAGTACGGCTTGAACTAAACTTAAGCCAACCTAACAAAATAAGTATAAAATCAAACTGTGTTTTTCTGAAAATATCTTGAGCACGCATTCAGGTCAACTCTGAGAGAGGGGCTGGAGTACATCTTCTTGTACTTGTGTCGTGTTTTCTGTAAATAGATCTAGCTGCTGAGGTTTTTAGAAGTACTGTTTTAGTGCTTTGAGCCATCTTTAGTGCAATTTCCATCTACATAATGATGTTACTTCAGCAGATTTCCTGCTTATAATGCTGTCTCTGTATGATCCTCAAAAAACAAACTGTCCTAGTTGCCTTATATCACCTTTTACTTGTAGTTTACTGTGATCTTAAAAGGACCGTACAAGACTTTGTAGCTGTGGTTTGCATTTTGTATTGTCATCACACAATCTGATTTTTCACTTTTTGGGCACATTCCAGTGTGCGCTGCCCTGGTTCCGGTGCTCTCCTCCACCACCAGCTTCCTCTCCCGCCCCGGCCGCTACTGAAATAGGGAAGGCATGATTAGAAAATGCTCAACAGCTGTGCAAAACCAGCAAACCAACATTTTGAACTCACTGGTCCACTCCTCCCCTGCAGTCGAGCCACCAACCACACCCTGATGCATTTACTCTTCATTTCATTTTAATAATTAAAAAAGAAGTACAGAGTTTGGTTCTTCCTATAAGTAGACAAAACATCTGTAGATGAGGTTGAGGAGGAAGAAAAAGTAGGGGAGAGGTTCTATCAAGTGAGGAGGGTTTCAGGATCCCAGCAAACTAAAAACGTGACAAAAAGTCCATGCTGAAATCTGGACACCTTAACTTTTATGGTGATTCACACTTAGTTACAATTAAAAATGCTTGCAGGTAACCTGCACACTAGTCTCCTCTGCCTTTTGAAATGTAAGGATGTGTGGTGGAGGACAAAGATAAGACTGGCCATGGTAACTACTCTTTTATTTCTGCAGGTGAAAAGTGCATGAATAAACAAAATACAAGATGTGCTCAAACACAGGACAGACTAATACGTTTTGGGAAGAAAAACACAATGGATGGCAAAATGCAGGAAGTAAAACAAGAAGAGAAGACAGAAGAAACAATTCTAAAACAGGAAGCGACCCAAAGATAACAGAACTACACTGAGAAACTGAGTAATGCTAAACAAGTTGACAGGATGGCAAAAAGCAGAAATGAATAGAATAGAATACATAGCACACTTCGAGCTATAGGAGCTTCCTTTGACAGAAACCACGGATCTTTCCTTGTGTTGGATTAAAAAGTGTTCATCCAGACAAATGTGAGACAACAGGCTAGAAACTATGGTGCGATGTGCCCATAGACATCTGACACTTATACAATTTTTTTTAGAGAAACTAAGCAGCAACATCTCTTTGCACTCAGACTGTACCTTCAGGGATACAGTAGTTTTTCATTCAGAAGTCATTTAAAATTTACAGGTTTTTTTTAATGGTTTTTACTCATTTTCTGTCACATACATCCTGTTAAAGTGGTGGGTGTTCACTGAGCATGAGAAAAGGATCAAACCAGGAGGGCAGTATGTACAAGTTTTTATATTCTCTTGGCTCTGTATGATGACACAGATAGGGCATACTGTTATATAGTTGTCTCAGCACACAGTTCAGGCTGAAAACCCAGCAGTTGAAAGCTTCTGTGTATGAGAGGCAACCAATCAGAAGAATGATTTCTTAAGGGGGGAGGAACTAAAAAAAAAAACTTTGGGTACACACTGAGGGGTGGTACAAGGACCCTGTATAAGATAAATGAGGATTATTCTGAATTCTGAATTATACAAAGCTACTCTTGCAGAGAGCAGAGGATGTCCTGCGTAATCTAAATGAGCCTACAGTTATTACACCACCACCACCAGAGAACTTTAAAATAAACAATTTTTCCTCATTGCTTACTCGGATAAGGCCAAATGTTTGTTTTTGGTTTTTAACAATTTGACTCAGTAACATGAAGCACAGCCACCATGACACGGACGTCCCGTGATGTTTTATCCTTTATTCACAGTCACAGTCAACGAGTTCGACTGCTTTCTGCAGCAACGCCCTGCCTCACCTAATACAGCACATAGCTGACGTCATTAAAACCATTCCTGTTATTCCATTATGTGCATGTTTTTTTTCAGGCTGCAGTCCAGTAGCTGGTGTGGTCATGACGAATGTTTTGTTTTATTAATGTGTTTTAATAACTGGGCACATAATGTACAATTGAAAGCCTTGTATTGTGACTCTGTAGCTTAGTGGGTGCTGCTTTTTAAAAAAGAGCGTTCTTGGAAGCAAATGGTGATTCGAAATGTATAAAGAACATAAAAATATATCAGTAAAACATTTATAGAAATAAGATGAGAGATTAAAGTTACTAATATGGTGATTCAGCACATAAAACAGTAAAATGAAAGTTTTAATTCAGGTTACTTCTTTTACCTCTGAGCGCGCTCTCAGTGCAGCTGTTTATTTCTAAGGTGACAGCTGCTCATTAGCACTCTGAAACTTTAAACTGGATCCATTTAAACTTTAGATTTATTAAACTGTATTTCGGTGTATGCTCTGTGTGCCAGCAGGTGTCTTCCAGGAACAGTGACGCTATTGTCCGAGGATCTGATTGGTCAGCATGTGGTGATTTCTTATCTGTTGATATGTGAAAACTAACCTGAAGCCTGCACCAGGTAGCATGAATTCATCTTACCCAGGTAACTTCAGGTTTAACCTGGGATTTCTGTACTAAAAGGTGAATCACCCTAGTAACATGAGAACCTAATCTGTGTTCAGTGAGCAGGTTCAATCAGTTCTCCAGAAACAGCATCATCATTCCTGGAAGCTACCTCAGACCTCTATGAGGACAGTAGGAGTGTCAGGTCTTTGTGTTTATTACTGATGAACATCAGTCATAAATAATGATGCAACTGTATTTTTTATTTGTTCTTAGTGTTTTATAAGCATTTATATATGATCCTGAAACAGGACATCTACACTGATTTGCTGAATTATGAATGTAGACTAAGTCCATGTTTGAGTTCTGGTTTGTGAATGTAATCTTTACCCTCAAACCCTTTAAATGCATTTTACTCTTATACTTTTGTGATATTTATATATTTTTTAAATCTCCATTTAATCACCATCATCTGACGACGTCTTTGACTCGAGATGGTGACACTCATAGGGATCATTTTCTGTGGAAGAAGAGTCATATGATCATGTGAACATATAGGGGGTCAACTGGGGTATCCCAGCTGACAATATTAGAGTAAGTGAATCTAGATAATGGAAAAATACCGAGGGGATGTTTAACACCGTTCATAGTAGAGCTCTCCATGACAAATGTAAATGAAAGAATTGACAAACAAAAATGGCTAATCATCATAATTTCAACCATAAAATGTTAACAGCTAGACCAGGTCCCTTTATTTATGGATGCAATGCCTTTAAAACAGTTTTGTTTGTGTAGCCATATCAACAAAACAAACAACTCTAAGAAAAAAAACAAAGTTTTCTATGAAGTTCCTTTTCTCTGAACAGATCTGGGTTTTTGTTCCTGGTATCATCACACCTGTTTGGCACGAGAAAAATGCAGGAACAAAGAGCCCTGTTAATCACACTGTTCACTAAGTAACTGAACATCAAATCTAAGCGTATTTTTGTGTTACATTGAACTGTGGGCTCACGTGTGTAATGGGTGTTCAGCATGGGATAGGTTGAGGTGTGGCTTTACATATAAAGAGTGGCAGGTGACAGGCGAGTCAGTGGATCAACTTTCCGGTGAACAGTAAGTTTAACACTGAATCTCTGCTCGTGATAATAAGTATATATGTAATTTGTAATTTTTTTATGTTTGAATATATTGTGTTTTATTTTCTGAACAGATTTTGGTGAACTCAAGGATCTGAATTTTGCAGTTTTGAAATGTTTGGTAAATACACAGCGCTCATCATGTGTGCTTTGCAGATTTGATTTTTCTTTTAGAATTTATATCCTAAAGATTTAATTTATGACTAATTCCAGGGCACGGACATCATGGACATGGCCACCATGGTCACCACGGCCACCACGGCCACCATGGTCACCACGGACATGGTAGTGGCTTTCTTAGTGGACTTCTCAACCTCGCCCTCAGGCATCCCGGAGTTGGTGGTCACCATGGGGGATATAGTGGTGGCTATATGGGATATGGTAATGGTTATGGGGGATATGGTAATGGCTATGGGGGATATGGTAATGGCTATGGGGGATATGGTAATGGATATGGGCACCACGGGCTCCATGGACACCATGGACACTATGGGCACCATGGACACCATGGACACCATGGACACCATCATCCTGGATGTTAAGAAGCGTAGGTGCAGACACAGGGGAGGACACGGGCACCTGTTCAGCCACAAGAAGGGGAGGGAATATCATGGGTAAGTCTGAATACTGCAGCAGTAAATATTTTATCCACAACAGGAAGTAGATGTTATTCAGCTGCAAGTGAAGCGTGACATGTTTGTGTAATACATCCTGAAAAAGATCACTGAAATTCTCTGTTATTTATAATATATGTTTGAAAGGTTATCACCATATACAGTGGGGCAAAAAAGTATTTAGTCAGCCACCGATTGTGCAAGTTCCCCCACTTAAAATGATGACAGAGGTCAGTAATTTGCACCAGAGGTACACTTCAACTGTGAGAGACAGAATGTGAAAAAAAAATCCATGAATTCACATGGTAGGATTTGTAAAGAATTTATTCGTAAATCAGGGTGGAAAATAAGTATTTGGTCACCTCAAACAAGGAAAATCTCTGGCTCTCACAGACCTGTAACGTCTTCTGTAAGAAGCTTTTCTGTCCCCCACTCGTTACCTGTATGAATGGCACCTGTTTGAACTCATCATCTGTATAAAAGACACCTGTCCACAGCCTCAAACAGTCAGACTCCAAACTCCGCCATGGCCAAGACCAAAGAGCTTTCGAAGGACACCAGGAAAAGTATTGTAGACCTGCACCAGACTGGGAAGAGTGAATCTACAATAGGCAAGCAGCTTGGTGTGAAAAAATCAACTGTGGGAGCAATCATCAGAAAATGGAAGACATACAAGACCACTGATAATCTCCCTCGATCTGGGGCTCCACGCAAGATCTCATCCCGTGGGGTCAAAATGATCATGAGAACGGTGAGCAAAGATCCCAGAACCATGGGGGTGGAAACATCATGCTATGGGGCTGTTTTTCTGCCAAGGGGACAGGACGACTGATCCGTGTTAAGGACAGAATGAATGGGGCCATGTATCGTGAGATTTTGAGCCAAAACCTCCTTCCATCAGTGAGAACTTTGAAGATGAAACGAGGCTGGGTCTTCCAACATGACAATGATCCAAAACACACCGCCCGGGCAACAAAGGAGTGGCTCCGTAAGAAGCATTTGAAAGTCCTGGAGTGGCCTATCTCCAGACCTCAACCCCATAGAAAATCTGTGGCGGGAGTTGAAAGTCCGTGTTGCTCGGCGACAGCCCCAAAACATCACTGCTCTCGAGAAGATCTGCATGGAGGAATGGGCCAAAATACCAGCTACTGTGTGTGCAAACCTGGTAAAGACCTATAGTAAACGTTTGACCTCTGTTATTGCCAACAAAGGTTATGTTACAAAGTATTGAGTTGTATTTTTGTTATTGACCAAATACTTATTTTCCACCCTGATTTACGAATAAATTCATTACAAATCCTACCATGTGGATTCATGGATTTTTTTTTTCACATTCTGTCTCTCACAGTTGAAGTGTACCTCTGGTGCAAATTACTGACCTCTGTCATCATTTTAAGTGGGGGAACTTGCGCAATCGGTGGCTGACTAAATACTTTTTTGCCCCACTGTAGCAGGTCAGCAAATATACACTTTAAGCCAATTTTAAGGATATTTTGAGGTCAAAAGTGAAAAATAAACCCCTCATCCTAACCACTGAGTCAAAATGAGGAATTCACCAAATATTATCTGTCTCTTCTCCAGGACTCCAGCAGCTCCTGCAGCAGTGACTCTGACTAGATGAAGATGTCTGGAGGAACCTGCAAGGACACATTACTATCTTAGCCTTTCCTGTCTCATTTCTTTTAATGTTTACTTAAAAATAACTTTAACAGATGTAAAAATACATTAAACATAAAGAATATGTAAAACAGAATGCTCATTCACATATGAATAAAAACTGGATATCTGGGTTTGTGGAGTATCATTTTGAGCCTTGAGCTTTCCTATGTTTGTTTTTGAATTAGAACATGACAAGAGTGGCTCAACTCTACCTGAGAAACTGGGGAAACTGCATTCTCACGGGGTAGCAACCTGTCAGTCACAAGGCAGCTCTGCCTTAACGCAAAGCCTGCTTCAGTGTCTCTTTGCTCTGGAACATGATTTTCAAAAATAACATGTTGTAGAACTAAAACCATCTGGAAATTGTTCACCGAGTTCATAAATCAGAAGCAAGTATATCTGTGAAATTATGCAATTAAATTCTTTTGCACCTCGCTGCCCCCTGCTGGTCATCAAAGAGAATGCAGTTTTTTTAGTGTTGGGAAAACAAAATCTAGAGTCTACATTCATCTTTTTGTACACACACTTTGTGTAAACCTATAATCAGCTTCCGCTATATGGTTATCTTGTGTTGAAAAAATAAATATGAAAACTGATTATTCTTTTCTGGTCTGTTCAGTTTTTTTGTCTGATGTCCTTTTACAGAGCCAGGACTATTTTGGACATCTCCGTTTGGTACCAGTTAGCTCACCTGCTAAATAATGCCAAACAAAGAGAGCATATAACCCCAATTTTTTTTTAGCTTTCTGTCTCCTACAGGATCCAATTTAAACTTTTAGTTTTTGTTCTTAAGTCACTTAACACCCAAGCCCCTTCTTACCTGCCTGAGGTCCTTTCTGTTTATGCTCCAGGAAAAACCATGAGGTCTAGCTCAAAATTAATGCTATCCATCCCACGGACTAATCTCAAATCTCGTGGCGATAGAGCCTTCTCTGTGGCAGGTCCCAGACTTTGGAATCGTCTTCCTCTAAATATTAGACTTGAACAAACACTTGATTAATTTAAATCACTGCTAAAGACATATTTTTATGTCCTGGCTTTTAACACACAGCTTTATGCAGCATCGTCTGTCTGGAAAAGTGCTATATAAATACATTTGACCTTGACCTTGATCAAAAAAAATGACAGTTTGAGGCACTTTCACATCAGCAGACCAGCAAATTGTCTCTATGTTTTGAATATAGTCTATGGAACAAGATCGGACATTCCAATTGTAACACAGCACAAACACAAAGGCTGTGATTTGATGATGATGATTCCCTAATTTCCCTCAGGATTAATAAAGTATTCTGATTCTGATGATTTATTAGTAGCTGCACCAGACACAGATCCTATGAAATCCATCATTGTGTTTGCTGGGATTAATTTAACAAATGATGGCATGACATCTTGTGGTGGGAGTTCAGGCTTGCCCCTGATGATGTAAGATGGATTTCATAATAGAGGTGTGGCTTTATAAAACGGCAGGGTCAGCTGAACGCTGTGTCTGTTGATCTGCAGTGCAACACACAGTAAGTCCATTCGTGGATATGTAGGAATAATTACCATGAAATATGTGTTTATGCATCTGGTACTATTTCTAGTTTTATGGACAAAAGTCTGTTTACGAGTGTGAACTTTCCTTCTGATGAGTAGTTTATAGTAATTATACTGTGCTGTGGCTTTCTTATATATTCATTTCATTTGTTCATACATCGTATGATTCTATATTTTAACCAGTTTAAAAACATTTAACTAAACTTTTGTCTTTTTCAAGGTGGATTTTTCTTTTTATCCGTCTTCTCTGAGTTATCATTACAATTAAACTTTTCCCTTACATTAACAGGTAACGGGTGACACCACGTTTTTTGAGTTTCTGGTTTTAGATCAGATCATTTGACATGTTCAGGCATAACAAAGGTAAAGAAATCACTTTTATTTCCTGATTCCTCAGTTGTTTTTGTAAATATTTATTCATTGAATTTTAAGGAGCAAAATTTTATTTTTAAAAGGAGGATGTCAACCTCATCCAGTGCCAGGAGGATGTCCACCAGGCCCTGCCCCACCACCTTCATGTCCACCTCAGCCTGGTCCATTTGGATGCTGTCCAGTGACCTCACCTTGTGGAGAATCTGGAGGTCATGGCCACGTGGTAGGACCCGGCTGCGGATCTACTCATGGACATGGTGATGGGCATGGTCATGGCCACGGTCATGGACACCACGGTCATGGACATCATGGTCATGACCATGGACATCATGGTCACGGGCATGGCCATGGACATCATGGTCACGGGCATGGCCATGGACATCATGGTCACCACCACAAGCATAAACATGGCCACAAGCATGGTCATTGCCACAAGAAAGGAAAAAAGTGTCATGGGGTAAGATATGATTATTTATGCAACAATGTACATTTTGCTATGCTATTAGATCTGCTTTATATTTTCTTTAGTTTCTGTAATAAAAAATACTCAACAATATTAGAGGGAGAACCAAAAGACAGTCCAAAGATCACCTATGAGCAGCACTTGATGAGAGTAAGTTTTGTTCTAAGGGGAAGAGACCTCGGGCAGAGTCCCTGTAGCTGCATGTGTCTTCATTTATAATACCAGTGTCAAACCTATGAGTAACTTAATAGGTTTGCTCAAATTCATGATCACACACAGATTTTGACACAAATCTGCGGCTTCCCGGAGCTCCATACAACCTAAGACTTATTGTTTTGGTTTTCATGACTAGTGCTTTAGAGTAAAGGTTATTAAAGCCAGTGTCCCAGCTGTGAACATTTGGGAAGGGAAAGGCTACGAACAGGGTAGAATTCAGGAGTGCAGCACTGCACTACTGAATAGCAGTTCAAACAGAGGTGAGGTATGATGACACTAGCAAGTTTGCGCAATCCTTCCTGAAAACCGATTTTCAGTGAAGCATTTTATCCAAGTGTAACTCACCAAGTATCGACTTTCAACACTGATGTTTTTATAACTTGCTCAGTCTTGTCTGAATTTGTCACAGTTGGTCACACTGAGCCAACAACCTTGATGATCTGATGCCATCACTTTTACAATAACTCAGAATGGAGGATATAAAACTGAGATTAAATCAGTGTGCTAGATACTTTCAGAGTATTTAAAATATCTTGTGTTTATCCCTCCTGCAGTCCTCCAGCAGCTCCTGCAGCAGTGACTCTGACTAGAAGACTTCTCCATGAAACACATTCCACCTGGAAATCTTCGTGACACATTACAAAAATCATTTTTATGATGTAAAAATCTTGTGTTTACTCAAATATAAACCTGTTTTTGGCCCAAGAAATGCAAACACACTTTTAGATCATGTAAAACACACAGTGAGCCTATAATGGTGACTTTGTATCTATCTCTGTGGTAATAAATTTGAATTTGAGAACAAAGATGTATTTATTTTCTTTATGGCCTCTTTCTCACTTTCATGTGTGTCCTGTTATAGTGGTGGGTACTCATATTAAACATGATCCCTGTGCAGCCCCTGCTGGCCTAGTGGTGCATGAGTCTTTGTGTGCTGCATAGGCTTAACTACTGTTTATCTATACTTGAGAAGGTGCAACTAAAATCAGTGTGCAGCTGTGTTAGGAGGACCACTCCTAGATTAGCTTAGGTTATTAGGCTATTTGATTAAGATCTGCTGACTGTGGATGCCATTGAAGCACAGAGAACTCATTGTCATGCTTAAGAAACCAGTTTGAGAGTATAGGGGTTTTGTCATGTGGTGTGTTAACATGGTGGAAGAAGGTGGGCACTCTGTGGTCATAAAGGGATGGCATCAAAGCTCCGGCAGGTTGTGGTGTTTAAATGATGCTCAGCTGGTAGTAGAGCCTCTGGCTCTTTTACAGCAGTCAACGTGCTGACGTGAAGCAGACTTTAAATAAATGTAACAAGCAGAGGGTTGTTCCTAACAGTATCTGAGTTAAATTATGATCATTCAAGTGTTTTTTGTATTATACTAAATCAATCTTAAAAACAGTCAGTCCCCACATTTGTGCCACTTTATATTTGACCTCAGCTGTTCTGCTTCCTCTCTGTGCCTTATCTTTATTTACTCAGGGCAGGTTGGACCTTTGTTCAGTGCTGTTTTTCTCCTAACTGTTACACACCCTGCAGCTCCCAGTACAGCCACTTTAATTCAGTTTTTTATCACAGTTTATGGTTTCTTTTGTGCCATTTAATCTGTGTACTGCATCCTGTGGATGGAAACTTTGTGTCTTAATTCCAATGGGTGGTGCATTTTTTATATCTGATTACAACAAAAAGTGTGTTCAGTGCACAAGTGAGATTAATTTCGCCTTAAGCCTGGAAATATTAATTTCTGTGAGAAAAGAATCATCTTACGTATGAGTTTAGATTTCAGGGAAATGCAGCAGACATGTCTCTCCCAATATTACATGTATTTGTACTTTCTACCCCCAAATGACACGATGAAAGAAGTCAAGGACTACTTCTGAATTGCAACGTGGTGCTTTATTTTCATGATTAAGAAATTTCCATCACAAACCAGTGCAGAATTCAGCAGAAATGTAACGTGTCTCCTTCAATAATAATATGAAACCTGCACCGATGCGCCTGTGTGTTGACTGTGCATAACGTCTGTGCAGATGCTCAGCTTTATAAGCATCAACAGGTGACACCAAGTATTCAAAAGTTTTGCAGGACTGCAAACGATTAAAAAAAAAAACTCTAACCACAGGGCAAAATAGATCATGTGGGTCTGTGGGTGTGCACTCTTATAAAATCTAGTTTGCTGACTGTATATTAATGATTGTACACACACACCCATGTAGGTCATAAAACAGAAAATAGTCTGATAGGAGTTCAGACTCAGCCCCTGCTTCAGGTTCAGCTGCACATAAAAAGCAGCAGCAGGTGACGTCTGCATCTGCAGATCTGGTCTCAGCACTCGGTATGTTCACCTGTGATGCACCTGTGATACACCTGTGATACTCTTGTCTTTGTGTTCATTAAAGATTTTAATTTAAAATCTGTGTTTTTATTCTTCAGGACCTGCAGTTTCTCCTGGTAACGCAGCAAAATGTACGGACACAACCAAGGTAAACACGACTCTTTTAGATCGCCCCCTCAATCATCACCTTGAACTTACAGCTGATTCCTCATTTCTCCTTTTTTTTAGGCCCACCTGGTTACCCGAACTATCCTCCGCAGGGGGGTTGCCCTCCGCAGGGGGGTTACCCTCCACAGGGGGGTTACCCTCCACAGGGTTATCCTCCAGGGACTGTCCCACCAACCTGTCCTCCTCAGCACCATGGGCCACATGGAGGACACGGACATGGGCACGGACCTGGTTCTGGTTGTTGTCAAGGCCAAGGATCCTGCCAAGGGCACGGGCACGGACATGGACATGGACACGGACATGGACATGGACATGGACACAAGGACAAGAAAAAGGACAAGAAAAAGGACAAACATAAGCACAAGCACGGTCACAAGCATGGCCACTGTCACAAGAAAGGAAAGGACAGCCACGGGGTAAGACTGATTGCACCGAACCACAAATTCAAAGTGTGACATATAACATAAGAAATTTGTACAACACAACCAAATTGTGGACTTGCAACTCACAGGAAAACACAGAAATGTATTTTTCATAGTGCTTTTGCAAAACTTGCAATACCTGCATGACAGCCTTTTTTAAATGCTAGATAAACTTTGACAAACTGAGCTTCTCGTGAGTTTTGATGAATAACACGACTCATGTTCTCTGTTGTAGTCTTCCAGCAGCTCCTGCAGCAGCGACTCCGACTAGATGGAAAAAACCCGGAAACCTTCATGCTCCTGTCTCATCATTTTGAGCTTTGACACAGTTTTGCTTAAAAAAAAAAATCAGTCCAGCTTTTGTCAGAAAATAATAATAATCTAAACTTTGATAGATACCAAATGAATCATCTGTCAAGTTACTTTAGATCATTGTGAGCTTTAACAAGCATTATTTTTATCCAGTGTTTGTCAGCAAAGAAATAAAAGTGATTTCAGTGCATGGTCAGTTTTTTTTAAAAAATTAATCTCACCCTGTCTTGTTTTTATACAATATCCCGTATCCCTTTGTTTTTTTTTTATTGGTTTTGTTTGACCATATAACCAAACTTTATTTACCCAGGTGACTGAACTGATTTGATCAGCCACACCTTGCTCACAGCGGTGTTCCACACCCTGAAACTTCCACTGTTGTGACTCTTATCTCATGATAGCTAGCCGTTTACATGGAAAAGTTCAGACCTGCTGCCTCTTGTTTTTGCATGTAGAAATGTTACTGAAAGGTGCACACTCACTCTGTGGTGAAGATAAATTCATTCTTTATTTAAGCAGAAAAACTGCTTAATGTAAATATAATTTGAAGTTTAACACAAAAAATATTAGCAGAAAAAAAACTAAATTGATTCCACTTCAATGTGCTTATTTTTTTTTCTTGTTGCAAAGATAACTGTGTGTACAGTACACCTAGGGGTACTTTGATATTTAAATCATATTTTTTAAAGTTGTTCATATAGTTGGTTTGCAACAATATGTCTTTAAAGGAGCCTCAGTAGATAAAACTCAAGCCAATACTAGGAATACTTTATCTCTATCCTCAAAGTTCAATATGTTTCCCACGACAGCGTTGCTCTGAGTGCTCACAGGTTAATAATTAAGGATTTATTATGTCTGGAAAATATACTCAGACTTGTGGGTTTTACTGTGCTTTCTTATGAATAAGGGGCTGACCAATTTTAGCTTTTGTTTATTTTATTTTATTAAATTCACTTGTGTATTGTTGATGGGTTATAATGCGGAAATGTTGGTTTAAACAAACAAATAATGAGTATTTATTTGGTGTTAAGCAAAAAAATCTATGAAGCAGGAATGCACAGACTCAAAACAGGGAAACCAACAGTGATCTGGTGAAGAGCAACAGGTAGGCCAGACTACATGGACACAGGGAGTGAAATACACAGTAAACAACTGATAACAACAGGAGGGAGGAGGGAAAAGGAATCTAGATGCCAAAAAACACCAAATGTTTGGCATAAAACAGCAAATAACCAAACAGCAACTGACACTAAAGAGTTAGAGACAGGAAAGCTCAACATAACTAGAGTGGTAATAAAATCAAAACCAGAGCCAGAAACAAAACCCTGGAACTACGACACATGATATCAGACATGAAAAAATTCACTTAGCTTGTTTAAAGCACACAAAAGCAGACAAAGAGGCAGATTATTGGGTTCCAGCAAAGGAGAGGCAGGTATTACTCACAAAAAATACTTACTTACTTGTGCAAACCCAGCACTTTTGGACAAAGTGACTTTATTAATAAAGAGACCTCATTGATGCGTACGGAAGCGTAGTACGGAAGCGTAGAGCTGCCACCCAGGCAAAAGAAAAATACAAGTGTATCACGTTATAACGTGAAAGGTTTATTGTTCTAACAAGATACTTTTCCTGTTTGTACAATATACTTTTCATGTTTGAACAACATAATATCACGTTATTACAATATACATAATTATCACGTTCGTACAATATATTGTAAACATGAAAAGTATATTGTACAAACAGGAAAAGTATCTTGTTAGAACAATAAACCTTTCACGTTATAACGTGATACACTTGTATTTTTCTTTTGCCTGGGTGGCAGCTCTACGCTTCCGTACATTCCAGCTGTGCAGAGACTAGCACATCTGTATTTCTTTACTAAAATTTTCTCTGTGTTTTGTTTTTTATGCCACGTGTTTCTCTTAATCTGGGCCTTTGAGTCTGTAATAAATATGTGTGTCGTCTTCACTCGCCAGCAGGTGGCGGTGTGGCACAAATACACCGCGGAGAGACGCTCTGGCGTCACCGACACCCACCAATCAGCGGGAGCTCATCCCCGCTTCCAGGAAGTAAACGTTGAAACTCGAGGCTGTAGAGGTTCTGCTATTGACCCCGCGGCATAGGTCAAAAATCATCATGTCCCTGACGGTCCTGACGTCTGCGTACAGGTACGAGCCTCACCTGGGAGGTGCAGCCGGCTTGTTTTTCCTCTGGCACATTTAAATGACCGTCTCTGCTCATAAACGAGCTATGGACGGCACAAGTAGATACACTAAAGTGACCCAGCAGGTTTGTTCACCAATATAAGGCTGTCAGCTGATTTCCTGCACTCACCTGCTGGGACTGGTTGTGTGTTTGTAGCCGGGGTATCTGCTACCCCGCGGTGTAAGTTGAACCAGTTAATTCAGATCTGCTTATTAACCGTCATCAATGCTCCGTGTGTTTGCTGTTTCCTCCAGACTGAGGTCCCTCTGCAGGCTGCAGCGAATCCAGGCTCACATGGTGAGAAGTTGTAGCAGCAGCATGGTCCACTGCCGCCTCTGATTATTTCACTCACATCAGACATGCGCAGGAACACAGAATCTGCTTCCCTGCTGAGTTTACTACATCTTTCTTCTGGTTCATGTTGGAAACACTGGGGGTTACTGGAGTAATAAATCATAAATAAATTAGTGAGGGAACTGGATCAATAAGTAATGGCATTGGTATCAATAAAACCTTATCAGTTTTAATCATTAGTCATACCTATCAGTAACCTTCATACATTGACTCTTCCCTCTATTGAAGTGATGATGGCCTTTAGCTTGGCTCGTTTAAAGGGGGGAACCGTAAGTTTGCAGGATAAGCTGGAGGGAAGGTGCAAGAGAAAAATTTGTTTTGATGTCATTGAGTTTAAAAAAACTTAAACTAGTAATGAGCAACAACACAACACAAACAAGTATCTGCTGGCAAAAACGAGGAGAACCAACTGCTGAAGAGTGTACAGGTTTCAGCCTTCAAAGTAAAAAATAGGGCCAGCAAATGCAAAAGGTGATCACTTTAAATCCCAGCCATCCCCAAATCACATCCAAGCTGAGTTTAAGGTAACGGCAGCAAGTTGAGCTGCACCATGGGTTCACAGCTGTACTGAACTTCTCTAAAATCAGAGCCAAGTACTGCTGTCAGTCTGGGGTCCATAACCTGTTAAGAGGCTGTGCAGCAGAATCTGCAGGGTCGAACCAACTGCGCCGTCCTGATTTGTTTAAATGATTGAGGAGTCCGATCAGAGTAGAGCCACTACTCCTCCACACTATAAGGATTTGAAGAGTGTTGGGCATCAGGGAGCCTCCTGGATCCTGATCCCCAACATTTGGTTGTACTGCTTCCTCATTACCTGGATCAGTGGATGTTGAAATGTGTTTGTCTTTCAGTGTTTTTGAGATATTTCTATAGAGGTTTCCTGTCTCTGCTCTACAGATGTCGAGCCATGCAGAACCGGAGGTTCTCCTGGAGAAGGTGGGCAGAACCGGTGTGATCACCATGAACAGACCCAAAGTCCTGAATGCCCTCAACCTTACCATGATCCGGCAAATCTACCCCCAGCTCAAGGTATGTAGTATCAAAATCTGGTATGTGACGAATTAAAAGAAAAATCTTGACCTTTCCTTGTCCACGCACCACCAGGTCCTGAGCGATCAAAGAGGGGCTCAGTGAGCTGATTTTTGTTGAGATGTTTGAAATTTCCTGTCACCTAAACTCCCAAAACAGAACAGTTACTCCGTTAATACTTACTCTTCTTCCGTAGATGCTAAAGTACCGCAACCACTTCTTTATATCTACAGCATGAACAACTCACAGGGATGAAAAGGAAAAAAGGATGACATGAGGCTATCAGCGGGCTGTGGGATGTCATTATTTCCTTATTATGGAGCAAATATCTCCATGATGTCAGTCTCAAACTGAGAATGTGGGAGCTGGGCAGTTTGGGGACAGTCTGAAAAGCAAAGCTGAGATGGTTTGGACATGTGCAGAGGAGGGATAGTAGATATATTGGACAAATAATGTTTAATAAAGAGCTGAAAGAAAGGAAGAAAAGTGGAAGACTTCAAAGGATATTCATGGATGTAGTGAAGGAGGTGGTCATGTGGGACAGAGGAGGATGGTAGGGAGGCAGATAACACACTGCAGCAACCCCTAAGGGAAGTAACAAAAGAAGAAGTAGTGTTCATCCGTCCGGTAGCATTCCAGAAACTTGGATGAACAAGTACTGAAGAAGCACACTGAGCACAGGTTTTTTTCTTTTCCTTTCATTTTTTACCGATGTGTAGTTCGACATTGTGAAAGATCTGTCAGGTTCACCTGTCCTGAAGATGTTTGGTTGTATTTTTGTACAAAGACCCCTTTTCACACTCTTTAAACCACAGATGTAGCTGCTCATGCAGTCTCTATAACTTAATAACGATAACTTTAAGGCAGGTTTTTGAATAAAGGAAGATTTCCTGTAAACAAAAACTGTGTTTTGCCTTGTTTGGGAATCTAGAAATGGGAAAGCGACAATGAGACGGACATCGTGATCATTAAAGGAGCAGGTGACAAAGCTTTTTGTGCAGGTGGAGACATTAGAGGTAAGCAAGCTGCCTT
This sequence comes from Astatotilapia calliptera, assembly GCF_964374335.1. Lineage (NCBI taxonomy): Eukaryota > Metazoa > Chordata > Actinopteri > Cichliformes > Cichlidae > Astatotilapia > Astatotilapia calliptera. Next base: position 31,289,237 of record NC_137437.1, read on the forward strand.
CAAGGTTCAGGTATCAGTTTCAGATGAGTTTTTATGTTGACCTGTGTGACCGATTACTGTTTTTATCTTATTTTTTTCCCCCTCTCAGCTGTAACAGAGGCCGGGAAGGTCGGAGACTCTCTTGCCCAGGACTTCTTTCGTGAGGAATATATTCTGAACAATGCTATTGGTATGTATTTAATTTAATTTAATTTAATTTAATTTTATGTATGTATCTATTTATTTATTTTGTTTAATAAAAATGTTACCTGTCTGTTTTCATTCACTTATCCAAACACTCTGGCAGCTTCACATTGTTCTTATACATTTTATTTCTTCTTTCAAGGATCGTACCGGAAGCCGTATATCGCCCTTATTGATGGCATAACAATGGGAGGGGTGAGTTTGAGTTTTTATCCTGTATTATAAAGTTCAGGATGGATACTGTTTGCCATTACTGGCATGAATTGTAGGCATGAAAAACGTTTTTGTTTTGTTTTTTTTCTCATGAAATGTTATGTGAAAGTCTGCCAGTAGGTGTCAGTGGAGATTTATCTGCTCCTGTTACCTGCTGCCAGTGGCAAGGTGGTCTCTGATTGGATGAAATGTAAAGTGACAAATCATTGTTGCTGCCACTAGTCTTTCCCTCCAGGTGTCAGATTTGGGTGGAATATGAACTGGTACTTTTAGTGTAGTGTCATACATGCAGAGCTGCACACATGCACGGTTCAACTCACCTGGTTACAGGAGATGCTGTGAGGCTTGAATCTCTGATGTGACCTTGATGGTGATGTCACTCCTGAGGTGTCACCGAGGTCACTCACAGCAGCCAGTATCCCATTGGCTCATTAGTCATCACGACCTTGTCTGTGTGCATATGTGTGGGCGTGCTTTGCTACTGTTGTAAGGACCAGTTTAGGTCTGAAACGACTGGTGAAAGGGCATTAAGGCTGCTCTTCACATATTTAGGGGGAAGTTTGATAATTAGGACTTAGTTTTTTCATTAAAGGAGGCCTGTTATTAATTACAGTATATTGATGGAGATACCAGGTAGCGAGAGTTCATATTCATGCACCTGTGTTTGCATTTTGAAAGTGTAGTGGTTAACACATTCACCTTACAAGCAGACGATCCAGGTTGGAGGCTGGGAAGTCTTACATCATACACAGGCAAGACTTAAAATAAACCTTTCAAAACCTTTCAAACTGGTTCTAGCATCCACCAACAGAACAGAAAATAAGGAAAATAACACAACAGACCCACTCTGAGGTGAGGTTAGGGTTAGGGAATGCATTATGTCAGTGATCCCAGTTACATTGGGAGTGAAAACAGATTACAGTCATGGATAACGGGAGACATAGCAAGCAGAGAAAATGTGCTGGTGTTTGTCTTGCCGGTCTTTCCAGAATTTATTCAACAAACACTCTTTCAGTCAGATTCATCAGACGCTAAACAGCGTTTAATTTTGGATCGAGAACTTTATTGTTGTAATTAACATAAAACCTCATTAGCATGAAAAGAAAAACTGCTAAAGGAGAATTAACAACAAGAATCAAATCACTGGAAAAGCAACGTCGAATAAAACTGTGGGAGCGGAAGACATCTTAGTTTTGTCTGTAACTACAGATGCAAAGTTTCAGTGGACCTTGAGATGGGACTGACTTGCCCAAACTCCTCCTTTTAGCTCTGCTTTGGTCAAAACCATCTGGAAAACATTTGGTTTTGACTTCAACAAGTAGATTCTCAGCCTTTCTGCAGGTTTTTCTACTAAACCCCTTTTTATTTTCTTTTTCTGTGGTGTCCCACAGGGCTCAGACCTGGGTCCCCTCTTATTCATTTTATATCTGCTGTCTTTGGGACAGGAAATTTAATATTAGCACTTATTTGCTGCTGATATCCAGTTTTTCACCTGAGAAATGTTATTAAATGAAGATTTATAGTTTCTGTTGAAGAGCTCAGTAAATCTGCCCTAAATCACCTCAGTAGCTCCAACAGACGGTCTCCTGATTTGCTCATGTCCCTTCACTGGCTCACTAGATTACTTGGTGCCAGTTTAAAATCCTCAGCTTCACATACAGAGCATTGAACAGTCTTTGTCTGAATGTTTTTTTTTTTCTTTTACCCACTTTCTAAATGTATCATTATCTCAGATTATTTTCTTTAAAGCACTTTTATAAACTACATAAATAAATATTGATTGTCTGAGGTTTTTAAGGGTTTTCCCCATCATAATGTCATGTGGAAAACAGGTTCCTGTATGTGTTGTGGCTAACTGTGGATGTTTCTGAAAGTGGTCAGTAAACGTCCTGAAAGTGGCCCCTGAGTTTCCAAGCATTATTATCCTGAGGTTATAACACCTTGCTTCCACTTTTATGGAGTACATTTTACAGGAAGATGAATCCCCAGAGCTGTGAACCAGAAATCATCTTGTTTCTTGGCTTGCTCTGTGTTTAGACAGCCACGATGATGATGATGTTTTCCAAGACTGACAGAAGCTGTAATTTGTGTGTCAGAACAACAGCATGAAGTAAAATGCTGGATGGATCTCATGCGTGCTGCATTGTGTGGTTTTTTGAAGTCAGCTCTGGTCATCAGCCCATCAAAAACTGTGATGTTTGTTGAATCGTGTGATTTCCACACAGAGAAATCACTTCTGTGTGATGAGTTATGTCTCTGGAACTAAAGCGATTTGAATTCGACCTCTTCAATGTGTCACGTCAGCACTGAGGCGACACTAATGTCAGAGCAAACCATCCTGAGGGTGGTTGCTGTTTAATGCGCATAACTGGATGGAAAGGGGCAGCTCTATATAAGGACAAGTCCAAGAGGCCCCTGATCGCAGATCTGCTCCAAGCTCAGGGCAGAACCCCCACAAAGAACATATTTTCTTATTACATTAGCGATAACAAACCACCAGGGAGTAAAAGGCAGGTCAGATAGCAGTCAGAGACAAACTGTTTGATTATCCCATCACATCTCACGCACATCAGTCAACGCTCACCTTGTTTAAAGTCCACTGAATTAAGCTCTGTGAATGCTCCTTATTAATCCACCGTGCTTTGTTTGAGCAGACACTGCGTCCCTGTCCTTCTGTGCTTGCACTTTAGATTTCAAACATTTACATAGTGAGAACACTCTGTATTTAAGATGGCTCGTAAAGGGAAATGCTGCCCGTTTGATAGATATTTGCCCAGAGCTGCATGACTCTGATCTCTGTCTCCTTGGAGTAAAGAGTTCCTGTTTACATTTTTCCTGATAGCCTCATGAAAGGAGTGCCTACAAGGTTTTTAATCTCTGTTTTAAGGTTTTCGTTTTCCATCCAGAGCCTGTGTAGTTGTTTTAAAGGGAAATTCTGTGAGTGAGAGCGATGTGGAGAGTAACTCAACTGTTGTGTCCAAACAGACATCTGTCACTTGGTGTGTAAGTGACAGACTTTCCACTCTCACTCACAGTCTCACCTACTGATTTCTGATTATGCAAAGCCAAATTTGTGTGACAACTACGTCATAATAACCCAGATATCCTAAAGAGGGCTTCAGGAATGCCTCCACAATCTTCAGCACTCTAAGCTTCACCAGCCAAGTTGTAAATTTTTAAGTTGTAAACACGCTCGTCTGCTGACAAATTGGCGTTGTTTACAGGAGGATCTGGAGACATGTTCTTATAAGGCTCTATACCAGCGCTTCGCAGTATTCCACTACTTTTATGGTGAAACTCGAGTAATGTGATTAAACGGCCTCTTGTTCCACAGGCTGCTTTCAGCCATCCTTCTTTTTCTCATTTGTCTTTCTCTTTCTTCGTAAAAGAAGTAAGCTTTCCCACAGTTATTTTCAGGTTATGTTATTTCTGCCCTTTGGCTGAATTTGATACCGTGATTTACTCGTATTAAAACCCGTTTTTTTTTTGTTTGTTTTTTTATCCCCATGATAGAACAGAGAAAAACCCGACTCATAGTGGTCAAAACATTTATATTTCTTTTAATTCAATCATCTTACGGAAGAGAGAGACCCCTGCACAGCCCAAACGCCAGTTGCAGGATCTCTAACATTACAAGCTCAACATGTGTCTTATATGGTGTTATTTTGTTACCTCAGACGTCACACACGTCACACGTGACACACACAGTTTCATTACAAACAAACTCCTTCTACTCAGTTCCTCTTTTCTGTGTCTGATTTATTAATATGCCTGTGCACTAAAACTTCCTGTGCAGCTTGGAATAACTTCCCCTTTCTGAGGTCTTTTGCCAGGGCAACCTGTCTGAACTTAGTTTCACTCTGTCTGTTGCTCATACTCTACAAAAAACATGCAGTTTCCTGTCAGCCTGTGACCTAGTCTCAAAGCTGGCCCTCTTTTATACATAAAACAATATAATCAGCAAATAAGCATTAAAATATATATTTAAATCTCAACACTCGGTACATCAATTGTACAGTTCAAGGTCACGTCGCTTTACATGACTCATCTGGTTACTAAAAATAGATGCAGATGAGAGGAGCACTCGCTCGTTTGTTGAAATGTAAATTCTATGTATTTTTGTAATTACATTTGTAACAAACATCAACATGGAAACAGTGAAACCAAAGAGCTTCACACAGATTAAGCAAACAAACACAAACCCCAAAGAAAGGAGGCCTGGAGGAGATGAATGGAGAGGTATGAAAAGAATAGGAGGTGGGTCTTTCAGTACGTAAGCCCTCTCCACCTTTTGAGCCCAAAGTTTAAAAGTGTTGTCTTTAGGACCCATAGATACATGCGATGGACAACTCAAGATAAAAGTGAGCAACTGTTGTTGCCATCCAAAAACACATTTATGGCTTTTAAAAACCAGACTGTTTCCACAAAGTAGTCATTCCCATAACATGTAATAAAAGGTGCCAGTTAAAGAGCATAGTTTACACTTGAAGGTTCATATAGCTTCCACAGCTGTAGATGGAAGTAAAAGTTAAACTGCACAGAGTTCTTACGAACACATCACCATGAGAATAGATGCTACAACTGCAAACCGTAACCACTCTTGTTTGGGGCAATCGTGGCTCAAGAGTTGGGAGTTCGCCTTGTAATCGGAAGGTTGCCGGTTCGAGCCCCGGCTTGGACAGTCTCGGTCGTTGTGTCCTTGGGCAAGACACTTCACCCGTTGCCTACTGGTGGTGGTCAGAGGGCCCGGTGGCGCCAGTGTCCGGCAGCCTCGCCTCTGTCAGTGCGCCCCAGGGTGGCTGTGGCTACAATGTAGCTTGCCATCACCAGTGTGTGAATGGGTGGATGACTGGATATGTAAAGCGCTTTGGGGTCCTTAGGGACTAGTAAGGCGCTATATAAATACAGGCCATTTACCATTTACCATTTTACATCCGGTATAACTAGGATCAGGGAAGGGCAGGGGATACTGGATAAAAGAGACGCTTTGAAACGGAGCCAGAGATTAATAATTACCCACGATTAAATGAAGGATTGTGTATAAACATAGAGAGTTTGGATAAACATCACCACTTTAATGTCTGTGATGCGGAGGAACAGAAACAAGCACTGGAAGTTTAGCTGTATCACATCGATCAAACCATTGTAGGTCCTGAGCAAGTTTGGATCTCACAGGGTTTGCATGTCGGTGTCTCTGATAAAATGCTTGGAAGAAGGTGCAAAATTTCAGCTTACCTGTATATACTTTGAAGACCTGAAAGTTTGAAAATATTCATAGTATGACAGTGAAATTTTGCATGCATAGAAAAAAAATCAGCTTGACGGGGTCTGGTGGGAACTTTTTAAAATTCAGTATATTTATAATGAATGACCCACTTCTGAGTGGGGCAAAGCCTCACCTCTGGAAAAATTCTCATGTAAATCCATCCTTAACTTTTTTTTTTTTTGAGAAATGTCATCATGAAATAAATGCAAAGGCCTGTGTCCCCAATGGTGTTTTTTTTTTAAGGTTTTTGGGTTCTGGGTCTTCCAGAGGAGCAACTTCTCTTGGCAGAGGCCTGTTTAGTCTCCAGTGATCAGATATTTTTATTCCCCTGTGGTCGTTTATCTCTCTGCTGTGAGGCGGATCCAGCAGCGCTGCTGTCCAGCTCTGAACTCTTTTGCTGATCGCTGAGATCAAGATAAAGACAGTTTGTCAGCTGTAATCAATCAGCTGCTGTTGTTTTGGCTGTGATTGATCCCTCAGCAGGTAACAACCTTTACTTTGCACTAAACGACAGCATGATTGATCTTTAGTAGTGCTGACTCATAGAGTGCATATACAGTAAGACGATAGCAAGGTGCCAAAAAAAAAACAAAAAAAAAAACGAATAGAAATCAGTGGGACAATTCTGAAATGTTAAGATGCTGCTGGATGGTGCCGTCAATTGAAAGAGGAAATATCAGCCAGTCATGTTGCTACATTGATTCACAAGGGAATAGTAGGACTGTAACTTGTGCAGGGAAAAAGCTGAAAACCCTTATTTTTCTGTATGTACATGGCTTTAATTTAGTTTATTTCTGTACCACATTTAAAAGAACCTCAGCTGACCAAAATGCTGCACAGGCTGTACAAAATACATACATACATTATACACAAGAGTCATTAAGCAGACTATGAATATACCCAAAAATCCACAATAAAAACCACAAACCTGTAAAAGGTCTCTTAAGTAGGGTGGCGCCAAACCAGCGAGACTCTTTAAAAACATGAACATGTGAAGATGTGACCAATGGCATTTCATTCCTGTCTAAAGACGAGCTGCTGGATTTTGTACAGGCTGCAGTAATAACAGATCCATGCCGACATTCAAAGAATTACATCATATAATTGTCAGGTAAAAAAGGTGTGAAGTTTTGCTTATAGGAAGACTTTGGTGTTGCTACGCTGGTTTCTCTACACCACCAAATTGTTTTTGTACCAATTTGGACGAGAGGTTGGAGTGCCATGTGAATTATGTGAGATTAAATTTATATCTGTTATTCAAACATGATCCTTTATATATAGAATCTTCAGACACTGAAAAAAAGGTTGGCCCTTATTAAACTGTATTGTGACACCAGTTCTGTGGTTTAATTAATAATTACTGGTGGTTAGTTAACAACGAATGTTGGTCTGCGTTACATCGACTCCCTGACACATCACAGGATGTTGGCATCGGTTAAATGTCACACAGATTTAAACTATTTTTATTGATGAAATGCCACGAGTGTAATCATAAAGCCCACATTCATAAAGTCAGGATTGTGGGTTGTATTAATACACTGGTGTAGTGAGAGCAGAAGAACTGTGTACACAGAGTCTGCTACACATTCAAACCCAAACTCATTAAACCAGATCCCTGAATTTATCAATGGGGGTCTTTTAATTTGGGGAGTCCACTGCTAAAGGTTTCCATCATGATAATGGAGCGAGTGGGTCCTCAAGTTAAATAATCCTGATTTTTGAGGGTTTGTGTATCGCTTCCTGTTTTTATATCTTTTTTTTATTGTTGCTGTCCACATAAATTACAGTTTTGAATGTTGTGGATCGACACATTCTCACACGTGTCATTTTTGGCGTTGGCACTTTGACAGAGCTACTGTGGAAGTACTGGCCGCCAAGAGGTGACGATCCTGACAAAGTCCGCATTAAGACGTTGGAGTGATGGCAGTCGCATTATGCCGTAATCTTTTTAACTTTGGATGTCAGAGCTGGGAGTGATGTCACACCCAACTTGAACATGTTCCAGTAAAGCTTTCTCCGTGCCAAGCTAGAGCCATTCAACAATTCATCAACAAAGTCAGCGTTGGTTTGGCTTCTCCAACTTTTTGAGTAGAATGTCAGATTTTAAGAAGTGATCCAGTTGTAAATTCGGACTGAGACCTCGGGATTTCTGATATCAGAACACTGGACAGCAGACTGGACTCTGTTGTGTTTTGCACTTGATGTTGCTTTTTTAATTGATGAGTTGATGATCAAGCTCAGGTTATAAAACTACCTGGTTAGAGTTGAGAAAAGATTGTAGTTCGGGGTAAAATCCACCCCTGTAAGAGCCATTTACTCCTTCCTTTGTCTAATTACACACATGTCAAATTCACAAAGTGAGTGAGAGGTGAGAACGTTGAAGCCTGAACGTTACAACAGCAAACGCCATAACCCACCACCAACAGACACTCGGCATTGGGATGAACTGAGATACACCAGCAGCTTTTACACAACAAACATTTTTATGTGTTGGGTTTTTTTGGATTGAACAATGTTCTCTTTGAACGTCTAACACTGTTATTGCAGATATATATTTGACCTTCAAAATAAAAGCTTCCAATTGACAGGTACTTCAGTTATAATGAACAATCAGGTAGTGTAATTTTCCTGCCTATCTGCAGGGCCATATGCATTCAGGTATGCAAGGGGATGTTGTTTCCAAGGCAACCTTATAATATAACACACACACACCTTACTGTGCTGGAAATGTCCTCTGGCCAACACTGCTCATTAGCCTTCACCTCTCTCCCTGCTGGGAGCTGCATGAGTTACACACACACACACACACACACACACACACACACACACACACACACACACACACACACACACACACACACACACACACTCTTTCTTGACAGGTTAACCTGGTTTACTTTTTTCAGCCAATTTTCATCTGAGTCTCCAGCTTTCTGTAGAGGTGACGGTCATTAATGACACTGATCCCTCCTTTTTCTTTTTCTTTTTTTTCTTTTTTTAAATTTTACTCTATTCTATCATATGACTTTTATTTTATTTCTCTAATTATTTTAAAACGTGTTCTCTTATACCTGTAGGGCGTGGGTCTCTCAGTTCACGGACGGTTTCGAGTGGCCACTGAGAAGACGCTGTTTGCGATGCCAGAGACTGCCATTGGTAAGCCTGCGATCTGCCTGATTGAGGGAGTGCTCAGTGGCAAGGGTTGGCCCACATCAGTGGGAGTGTATATCTAGAATATTAATTATGTAGGAGCAGTGATTTCAAGCTGGACCCAGTTCACATACAAGGTCTGTCTGCATTTGAAGCTGGGGAGCCAAACACGAGCAGAAGAGTGATTTGCATTCAGTGCAGTTTGCTGATGACCTCATTCCTAAATAAGTGTTGAAAATGAACTGCTAAAATGGGCAGGGTGGAAAAAGTAAGTCCAGCGTTTAAGCCTTTAATCTTCAGCAATGGTACAAATCACAAAAAGACCTTTTCAGACAGTTTGGAAAACAGAAGCTCAGTAATCTAAAAATAGGAATATTTAGTCTTTAGAACTTTTTAAGGCGGTAGATAAGATGATGATGATGTCACCAATTGTTTTTGGGCTGCAGTTTATCTGCTGCCATTTTGTCTTTTTGGAGCCAAAAGTAATTCAACATGGACAAGAGGGTGAAGTGCTGAGCTAACAGCAGAATAAACAAGCGGGGCATATTCGCTGTCACCATCTTGAGCGGTGTGGGTCTGACTGAGAAACTGAGGCCACTGCATGCTCATTGGCCAGCGACTTGTGATTGACAGGTTGTTAGCCAATGAAAATACTCTGGGTAATCGTCCCTTCTGACCATAATTTGCAAAATTAACTTCAAACTTTGTTCACCAACACAGAAATGTTCAAGAGGTCCTGTTCAGGGATTAGAACAGATTAAAAGAAGCCTAACAGACAGCAATCAGGTGTGCCACCTGTCAAGCAAAGGAAGCATGAATTATAATTATTTAAAAGGAATCACCCTTGTACATGTTGTTCTACCAGGCGGTAACATGTTGTTTTATGCTCCCTTTAAACGTGGGGGTCTATGAGGAGTGGGTCACTTTTGTAGAGAGCCTCAAGTGGGCATTAGAGGAACTGCAGCGTTTGGTGGCGCTTCTTTTTCTAAGCCAACTAAAAAACTTTAAAATTATTCATAGGAGACTGAAGCGGCAGTGTCATAGTGTATTTTAAATTGGTAGTAGTTCAGGAACCCTTAAATGGGTTGCTGTGGTTGCTTAGTTGGACTTGCTAAATGCAGTAGTGGTAAGTGTGTGGACTCGCTGGACCAGCACATCACTTTCTGTGTGTAAAAAAAGATTGATATAGAAGAGTCGAGCCCACTGAGAGGTGATCCAGCGGTGCAGCTGTCGTCAGTAACAGCTGCTTTTCCCATATATGATTCATCTTTTCCTGGAAGACATACATGTCAGTGATAGAAAAGCAGGCTGTATGTTGTTCTACTCCTGTTGCTGCCTTCTGACACAGAAACTTGTTTTTTTTTTATCTGAGCCTCCAGGGAGATAGGGAAACAAACACACTGCATCACCCAGAAGGGAAGAGACAAATCCAGGACTTCAAACAGTCACAGAGCAGGAAAGGCCAATGCTCTGCAGGTGGATGTCAGGAGTTTACTAAACTTCTTGACTAAACTTTCTAAAAATATGTTTTAAGAAATGCTACATTAAATTTAGCCACTCTAGCAAAACTGAGAAAACTTGTGTCCTCCTTCTATACATCCATGAACTTTCTCTGTGGTCTTCTTCTTCTCTTCCTGCCTGGCAGCTCCATATTATCCACTATCCTTCCTCTGCACATGTCCAAACCATCTCAGCCCAACCTGAGCTGTCCCTCTGATGTGCTCATTTCTAATCCAGTTCATCCTAGTAACATGTCCTGCACCAGCCTCGCTGGCATAATTCTCCTTTTTGACTCCAGTAGGTGTCAAACAAAATTATCATATTTTATCCAGCATGAACTGAAACTAGTGAAACTTTCAGTTTTCTCATCGACTTGTATACAACCAGAGGCCTTTTCGCCTTCTGCTGGCCATTAGAAAGAGTGAAGGTTTAACATATTCCTACATCCATCTTTTTACAGTCCATCCATCCATCCATCCATCTTCATCCGCTTTATCCGAGGCCGGGTCGCGGGGGCAGCAGCCTAAGCAAAGAGGCCCAGACCTACAGTCTTTGGAAGCAAACATAAAAATCACATCCTTTGAATCCTTCGGCAAAAATCATCTGTCAGTGTGTTAGTTGCTGAAGAGTTGTAGAAGGTCAAATTCTTTAATTATTTCATGCATGTTTAAAGATAATAGATTACAGTGTCCTGATATGGAGTCAGAAAATGATCTGATCCAACTAAAAAGTGCTACATTAACCTGTTAGATCTTTTAAAGCATCATAACTGAACCATGTAGGACATCTTTGTCTGTTGCAGTGTGAGGCAGGTCCTCCAGTGAAAAAGGCCACTGAGACACTAAACTTGTAGGTTCCTCTCTCGCTAATTGTCTCTAGTGGACAGATGGTCATCTGCTGAGGTGCTGAGGAGATTAGTAACAAATCTGTGACAACAAATGCAGTCGACATTGTACCGTGAACTAGCATGTTGTCAATGAAATCCACTGGGATTACCACAGCTCTGTTGCTGTGAATGCGTATAAGCTGTTTCCAGAGTGATATGACTGTAAAGGTATTTGTTACAGTGGGTTTGTGTTGCTGTGATCGAACAGTTAATGTCGTCAGTGTCTTCATAAAGGTTCTCAGGGTGTTTTGTAACGTTCTGTGCAGGTTTTATTACGTTGGTCCTGGAGTCAGTGGATTAGGAGAGGGCTTTGCAGCGTGGGCACTGCTCATTTTTTCCGAGTCTGTTCAGGTTCTGATAAATTGATTGTGTGCACTCGCTCCCTCATACGTGCAAACTTCCAAGGACGCTCGAGCCATTCTTCATTTGACACCCACACATACAAACAGAAGCATGTCAGACTTATTATTCTGAAGTACTCTGGGCTCTGACTTTATAATAAATCTTCTGCTGATGTGTAGCGCTGTGGAGTCGGTCTGGTGTCTGGAGAGAGGTGGAGGGTGAAGATTATGTTGTCAGCGGACAGGAAATGAGCGTAGCAGCAAGAAAAAGTAGGAGATTCCCGCCGATGTGCTCTGATATTTGTCTGGGGTTTTGTCAGAGGCTAGGCTAAAGTAAGGAGTGGGAGGAAATGGGCCAGTATTTCAATCGTCCATGCTCAGGATTGGCCATAATGGGGCAAAGATGTTCTACACTGGATGTGATCTGTTTTAAAGTGTCAGTTCTTCATTTGGCGTGCTCTCTTGCACATGAATTGGCACACAGAATAATTTGATTTTAACCTCACCGTTAAGTTTCTTGAGTCTCCTGCTAGCTTTGAATCTCTCCCATCACTTTGGCGAGGACAAGCAGAAAATCTCGCCTAATCCCCTTCCCAGCTGCCATGGTCATAACATTGTCACGATTGTTTTTACTAAAAGCTCTCGACTTGCAGGTCACCGCATGGCCGTTATCAGCACGTCCCCTGGGTAATCAGGAACTTCACACCGCGTGATTTTCCATCAGGGATGAGCTTTTTCTGCCTTTTTCACTGGAATGCAGCTACCTTATAGACCCCACAAGCTTATTTTAGACCTGATCCTGGGGAGGAATCCTCTCAAGAGCTTCTCGTCTGTGCTGGTTTACTTTAACCAGAGTCGCACTGTGGACTGAATCTTGCTTTTTCCACTGTGGTATTCCAGAGTTAGACGACAGGGTTTCAAACGCTGCAGGAGCTTTAAACTTAGTGCCAGTAAACTCTGAAAATGTTTGAGATGTAGTTCTCATATTAGGGGCACATTTACTGATGTAGAATTAAAGGCTTTGCTGTAACAACAGGATGTGTCCACTTATTAAAATTTTGGAGTCTGGATATGATTGTTAGATGGATAAAATGGTCTGTTGCAGTCTAATTGAATTAATCTCATTAACCTTTAAGTCATCACGACATCCTCCATCTGTGTGAAGGGGAAAAAAATGGTTAGACATGAGGAACAGAGCCGAACTATGAAAAAGTGAGTTCTTTTTGTTACCCCCAAAATTATGATAAACAAGTCATAGCAAAGATAAACAAGCAATAACGAGGCAATAACTGCGTGTTGTCTCAGTCCCAGCAGATCATTGGCAAAAAGGAGAGAAGATGTGTTTCTGTTGTTTTTAAAATGTACTTATCGTATTTTCACGTAACATGACATGTAATCAAAAGCGGGTGAACACGAGGCTCCATATGAACCTGTAAATGCACTGGTTCACAAACATTGAAGCATCACATGGGCGTGATTTAGCTGTAGCTGTCAGTGCCTGAGATTACTTAATTATTCCCCCAGGAAAACTTGTCTTTGTATTAATAGCATCTCTAGCAGTACTTACATCATATCTTTATATCTACACACACAAGCACGCCGTAACCCCTGTTACCCCCCGTGAGGCGGGATTAACAGATTTACCTCGGCCCTGCCAGCCTTCTGAACAACAGCCATAATCTGCCACATTTATAATATTACATTTTCAGCCATAAATCAGGTCAGCTTATCTAATCCCCCCCTCTCGCCACACTACAGAACCCGCAGTAAGCACTGGACTGTCGCGTCCTGTCAGAAATATTGAAATCAAATGGAAACATTATTGAAAGGACAGAACGAACGGATTAAATCTGCAGATTGTGATGATGATCATTAATTCTCCTAAGCTGCATATTTGGCCTTTTGTAGTGTGCCAGTGGCCTTTTGCTGGAATACCACCATGTGTAAATTGTCTTAGAGTGAGGGGGGATGATATTTTAGGACAAAACCATTGATTATTCTCAGGGAAAAGTCATTATAATAAAAACCCTTGCTTGGCTTGTGTAAGTCACTGATTAATAGGCATGCTGCTTTCATGAAAAACCTGTGCAAACTGTTATTAACTCTGCTTTTCATTTTATTTTGAAAGGGCTTTTCCCTGATGTGGGAGGTGGCTATTTTCTGCCGAGGCTCCAGGGGAAGTTGGGATTGTTTCTTGCCTTGACGGGCTTCCGACTTAAAGGACGGGATGTGCAGAGAGCCGGGGTTGCCACTCACTTTGTGGAGTCTAAGAAGGTACCGTGTGAGCTTTCAGTTCAGGTGTTGGAAGTGCGGGGGTGAGGTCAGAGCTGCACTGGAAAGCCAGATGCTGATTCACTGGAGGCCTCACTCTTGTTTACGGTGCCAGCATTCACCGGCCGGCGCAGAGGCCAGTTGTGTTTTTCTTGCTGTTGGCATGAGGTCAGAGCGGTGGGCGGCAGGTTGTTTATGACTCTAACCTTGGTTTGGGCAGAAACAAACACATCTCACCTCAGTGGAAGTTTACCAACAAGACAAAGGGTTAGATAAGACAGGAGAGAGGACTCGGAGGTAATGAGCTGATGCAAGAAGAGCCAAAATACACAAATTCTGAATCTGAGTAAATAAAACAAAAGGAATCTGCACAGAGTGTTAGCAATGAGCTGACATGAACAAGGAGAAAGAAACAAGATTATCGGTGGGGTCTGATAGTCAAATTTCATTAAGAGGGTAGCTTACCGATTGAAGTGTTAGATTGATTTTTCCATTTTACTTTCAGGTACTGTTTTAGCATCTGTTTTTATTTATAGTTTAGACTTTATTGCATTGATGACTTCCAGATTAAGTATAATCTGAGGTATTTGAGGTCGGCCTGATGAAGGCCTCAGTGTAAGTTCATCAGTGTAGTGAAGGAGGACATTCAGAAGGTTGATGGGACAGAGGAGGATGCTTGGGATAGGATGAGATGGAAGCAGATGACCTGCTGTGAAGCAAAGGGAGCAGCTGAAAGAAGAAACTGAGAGACTGCAGGAAGAGGCGGTGAAGATGAGGGCAGGGCAGGCAATTGCAAAGAAGGAAAAATGGAGAAAGTAAAGACAAAGCAATACACGCAAAAAAATGTCAAAGTCAAACAGGAAGCGATCAAGGACGACTGAGATGGAGAAACTATAAACAGAGTTAACATAACCTAAATTTTTCATTAGTCGGGAATAACAATCCTCACATTCTGTTTATTTATTAGACGATAAAACTATGTTTAGTGAATGTGCTGACACGTCAGACTTCTACACATCATAAACGACAGATCAGCTGCAGACTGACTTTTTCCGTTTGCATTAAACAGATCCCAGACCTGCAGAAGGAGCTCGTGGACTTGAAGTCTCCCTCTGCTGAAGATGTCTCCAGAGTGCTAGACTCCTACCAGAGCCAGGTTAGAAGCCAAGAAGCCAGTCATTTACACAAACATGTGGCTTAGACTCTAGCTGTATATTTTCATTACTGCATCTCACTCTTTGTTTCTGCTCTTTGTCCACAGAGCAGTCTGGATGCTGAGAAGCCTTTCATCTTGAAAAAGCACCTCTCTGATATAGACAGGTGGGCCATGACTTTCTTCCTGAAACTAGGTTCAGGAGGTGAGCTGGAGTCTGTTTTTGTTGGTGACAGATAAAGAAAATCTACAGAAACACTGTATTTAGTCAGAAATGTATTCCTGAAATCGGCTTTCAGGGCTCCATATGTACTCTTATATGCACTCTTTCAGTGCTGGTTTTAATCTCTTTGTGCTCTGTTTTTAAAGACTATCAGCCTTTTATTTATTTTCAGTCTCTTGTCCTTTTAAATCCTGTCAGGCTCTTCAGCGCCAGCAGTGTGGAGGGCATTGTGAAGAACCTGAAGACCGACGGCTCAGAGTTCGCTAAGAAACAAACTGAGGTGCGTTGCTCCTCTGCGGCTCAGTTCAAGTAGAGTGCGGTTCAGCTGCTTCTGTTCCAACAGTCAGCTGTCTTTAAAACACGAACTCTTACAGAGGCTGATGGTGAACACCACCCTCCGATAAACCCACAGACAGAGCTGGAATGAAGCCGGGGTGTTATTTGGCTCCGCTGTGCATTTTGGTAATTAGTAGTTACCTGAGAATGAGTACTTAATGAGGTTAATCACCGTGCCCTGCTGGCTGGAGCTAAAGACACTTTAGTGGGGTTTCAGGGTGAATTATCATGGCTTCATTCACTAAAATTCCCTCAAACAGCCTAAAAAGCGATGTCCCACTTCACTCGAGATTAAACGAGTCACATGACCCTCCCTCCCTCACCTACCACACTTCTTAAATCTGTTCACCAGGAAAGTCATGAGCTTGATCTTCTCACCTTCAGCAAGACCAAAGCAAACAAACAAAAAAAAGTTTTTATTAATGAATCTTTATTTACATGTTGAAATAATTGTGATGTGATTTTTGTTTCTGGATGTAAGGATGTTCTCTGAATGCTGTCGTGTGAGAAGGAAGTAGAGTCTGGACATGGGCACGAGGAAAGAGCTTGGGTTTTTTTTGGCATTTCGATGATGAGCTGATGATCTTTTTAAAAGTTTCCTTCTCTCTTTCGGCTGTCACTGACTAAATCCTGGCATTATTGAGAGGTTTATATGTGTATAAGTAACAGCTGGGGCTGTTAGAATCCACAGAAGGAACGATTTGTCTTAGATTGTGACTGTTCTGATATTATGAAGCCAAATCTGAGTAAAACAAACAAACTGTTTCTCTTCCTCTAGACTCTGTCCAAAATGTCTCCCACGTCCCTGAAGATCACCCTCAAGCAGCTGCAGGCGGGCGCAGCTCTGAGCCTGCAGGACGTGCTGGTGATGGAGTATCGACTGAGCCAGGCCTGCATGGTAAAAACCATCACAGTGAAGTCTGAAACCCAAGGTGGTTTCACATTTCAGCTCTGATGATGTGTTTCAGGGAGTGATAAGGCATTGTTTGTGTTGTGTTGCAGAGGGGCTGTGATTTCTATGAAGGCGTTCGAGCCGGTAAGTCACTGCAGTACAGGGGACACAAAAGCAGAAGAGGATGGGTATGAAACTTAGTCTTGTAACTTATTTTTACATAGATTTACCAAACATAATAAACACTGTAGGATCAGTAAACTAAAGTAAAATGAAAATGATAAAGAGATTAAAACGTTACCTGATTTAAACCGTGCCGATCTCCTCTTTGAGGTCGTCTCCTGGTGCATCTCCTCCAGCTCAGCTGAAGGCGCTTAGCTCATGCACATATGCACAAAGGCAAATTATGAGCTTCAGGGGGAGATCTGAAAAATCAGGCTTGCTGGAAGAGGTCCTGAGGTACACACGAAGACAACCTTGAAGGGGAGATCAGCCTTTTTAAAATAAGCTTTGGTTTTTTGGTTCAGATTTAAAGTATATACTGGGACTAGCAAGGATTCTGAGCAGTGATTATTATAATCACGGATCACGCTGCAGAAGTATATGCTCGCCTCTAAAGGTTGTGGGTTAGTTATTGTTCCTCTTAGCATCACTAAACTCGATGTTCTGTGTTTTTAGTGCTAGTTGACAAAGACCAGAATCCCAAGTGGAACCCATCAACACTGGAGGAGGTGTCCAACCAGATGGTGGAGCAGTGTTTTTCCTCCTTGGGTGAGAAGGACCTGACTTTGTGAAGTTGGTCAGCAGCTGCCTCCCAACTTCAAACAACACACCGCTAAGCCTTCTCTAACCGGCCACTTCCTGTCCCCCCCCATCCTTTTATGGAGGAGCGTGCCGCTGTGGATGGAAGCGTGTCAGCCCTTGTTCATAAACCGTGTTATTGCTGTAGAATAAGTAGTAGTTCTGGTGATTCTTTACAGAAAAATCACGACTATGTCTCCACAGCTGAGTCATGCTCACAGGCAGAAGAGGGAGCAGGCAGTTTGGTGCACTGTTGCTCTGCAGTGGAGTCTTTCTGCATAGTTTGTACAGTTGTAATGTTACAGTGCTGCATGTTAAAGGATCAGAACAGCAGTGCTACATTAGCACAAGGACACAGGAGGGGATAATGATCTCACCACTGAGTGCTTCACTACATTTCCTGTGGATGTTTGTTGATGTGACACGGAGCAGTATCATCTGTAGTCCTGCAGCGCGGTCACAGCTTCTGATACAGATCATATATCGTCTCAGCTTCCTGTTTCCTGTTCCCTTTTTTTTTTTCCTCCAATGTTTAATCTCATACAGGCCGCATCATTTAAAACCCCTCAACGCTGGATAACATCGATCATCTTGTTACAGTGCGGTGCTGGGAAACCTTTGATGTTGCTCTGACAAGGTGCAGCTTCCTAAACGTTTTCGCATTGATCAAATTTGTTGGAAAAAGCTCAGTCCACAGAGACCCTAAACAAAGACTGTATATTAAAGATGGGCATACCCACATGACATCATGCACTGGTTTGCACAGTCCTCTTTTTGAAACCTTAATACTGCGCTTTTCTATCAAGTTTACTGCCATTTATAAAGACTTAAAACTAGTGATTTAACCCATGTCTTGTTAAGGAAAATCTTTTGATTTTGTAAATCAATCGTGCAGTTGATTTTTGGGTTTTTTTCCTCATGAACATCTATCTTTAAAAAAAGAAGAAGACATGTTTGTCACCATAGGAGTCGCCCCCTAGTGGGCATTAAAAAAGGTTAAAATGTCAAGGTGCTTCGGCTTAAGTTTTTAACTTCGGAAGCTAAGCCCATCTTCATATACAGTCTATGGCCCCACCTGGCAACCCACTGGACCCAATGGGCCATTCTAACACTGGTCACAGAAGTTGAATCCTCTGATAAGTCAGAGCTGATATGAGTACAGTCCTTCTGGAATCAAGTCTCGCCACTTGTAGGTGAGATATGAGCATTTATTTTGAAGCATTATTTCAATTTTTTTAATGTTAATGGTTACCAAGACTCATCAGTCAAGTCTGATTAACATCTTAAAGCAAAAACCTTTTCCCCCCACTATTAATTACACATTTACTAATATTTTCACTGCTCTGGAATATCCCTAAATTCTCTGGTACTGGAAAAATGGTTTTAATGTTGTGGCAGATCAGTGTAAGTGCTACCTGTAGTTGTTTTTAGGTATAACAGGGAATTAATAAAATGTTCTAACACAAATCCAAACAATACTTCGAAGACAAACCTATAAATTACTGCTGATATTGAATGTATCTGCATAATTTAGCAAAGCAAATCTGGTTTTAGTCGTCTGAAATGCACGTTTTGTTTTTTCTAATAATTTTCCCGATGTTTGTTCAGAGGAAATCAAATCACTTCCCTCATCATTAGGTCTCTGCAGCTGCATTATTTATGAAACAACCAGAGTCGGATTCAGTGCTGGAACAGAGGGCAATAAAAGAGCTGGTCACATGAAATTCTATGTGTTTTTTACTGGGTGTGTTTAAAGGAACTGATTGTTGAGGATGGTATTTTTTATGACCTAAAATGTTCTTGTGTAACTTTACAAAGTGCCTTAGTTATCAGCATGAGAGCACTAAGCTGCTGCTCAGATATAAACTCTCCAAAGTAAACACGTTTATTTTACGTCAAGTGCTCTGTTCTGTTTGCAGCACTGCCAGGAAATCCTGCTTCGGTAGCACAGGCTGGCACCTGGGAATGATAATGCTTTCCGACTGAATTGTCCCCATCGAGCTGCATAGACTCAAACAATTTTTAAATCAGGCTTCAGATTATTGTTTAAATCCCAGACTGCAGCGTGGGACACCTCATGTCTGTTTTAATCTTCTCTACCTGCCTCACATTCGCACAGTCTGAGCCCATAAATCCTGCCTAAGAAATGAGTATCAAGGCTTTGACTCATTCATCAGTGCAGTCTGCAGCTCATCAAGCAGACAGGACGACCTCCAGTGCTGAGTGTTCGCTCTGGACGGGCAGATGAACTGTGATTTACATCTATTTACATCTTGCTCTTCAGACAAAAGCAGGCCGGAATTCATTTCTGAACATTTGTCCCTCGGCCTGCTGATGGGCGTTTTTGTTTGGCAGGAATTTTAAAGTCATCGTGAACCACAAATATCTCAAAATTGCGTCTCCTCTTATTAAACAGCCACAGAAACACTTCAATGACAGAAGGCATGAGTCTGATTTATTGGCATCAGTTTTACACACACTGTACAGTTTGCAAATCAAAGTCTTAGTGATGCACAAAGTCACTCATTTCAGGTTATTTCATGACAGCTTATTCATGATGCATGTGGTTTTAGTCATCGTTCCCCGGGCTGCTCGTGTTTCGCTAGACTTCTCTACCTATTTTTTATTCTGTGGGTCCCTCAGACTGCTGTAGAAAGCTGGTACATTAGAGAGATTGCACCAATGAGATCATACTGACCTCAGATTTACATGTCCAATGCTGAGCATTAACTAATCAGCTTGGCTGGTGTCAAGTCAGTGGCACATTTTTAAATCACGTTCAAATACTAATTTTAAACAAAACTTGAGAGACGGTGGACAAATTCAGGAATAATGAGAGAAAGATGGGGAAAAAAAGATTTTAAGTAAAGGAGGCGCAACATTATATTTTCATTTTCAGAAACTTGCAGAGCTGTTGGGTCTAGCATCTCATCTGTTTTGTAACAAATCAATGGAGTTCCTTTGTGTTGGGGACTGTGGAGTCCAGCAGGAGTCAAATACAAGAAAAAATTACATTTTAAAGCCACAAAATGCGATTATGTGCACCAATTTTGTATATTTTTGTGTGCACCATCAACACATCATAGCGCTTTTTCTACCTAGAAGCCAGGCTGCAAAGCACAGGGGACCCCTGACTTTTCATAGCATGTATTGTGTGCATACTTGGTTATATTTATTATGTAGCAGGAAATACTTTAAAAAAAAAATCTTTATTTAAACAGGAAATTAAACATTATAGACAAATGCCCAAGAGGCAGAATTTATTTGTCTTTGAATGATTTTTGATGGTGGGAAAAACCAGAACTCGCAGATAAGATCCACAGAGAAGAGCCTGTAATTGTTTTCTGTTGATTGGAGGAATCCCTCTCTGTGCACCAAGAGCTTCTGGTTTACAAATCCGGTACTGATTGATCATCACTTATGTAGCAGGTTTATCAGAGAAACCCATGTCTTGTATTTTTTTCTGCTAAATTCAGTATAAATATGATAACAATGAGGGCATCCAGGTGTTTCTGGCTATGTCGATGCTGATTTAAAGGTAATTGGCAGTATTAGCTACCGCTGGACCCGGTGTGTTCAGCTATAAGTTCCCTCTTCTTGGGTGTCTCCTTCTTTTACTTTAAGACTGCTTACCCTATTGAAAAATACATTTACTTCATTACATTTACATAAGTTCCTTATGTTTTTAAGAAAAAAACATATCATCTTGCTTATTCATCTCTCAAAATGGGAAAAAAGTCCCATCTATGGCCATTAAAGTGCTCCATACTGAACTAGTTGTTAATTAAAGATTAATATTTGTAATATTTGAACACTGAACAGCAGAAGGAGCTTCTTTAAACACAAAAAATTGCATCAAGAAAATGATAACGCTTCGCTCCAGCATTGATTTGAACTCAACGACAGGGCACTACAGCCCTTCAGACTCTGCATCTCAGAGAATCTGTCCTTAGTGTGAGTAAAGCCTGTCTGTGGGAACACCTGCTGGTGTCAGATAGCGTAAAATGAGTGACCTTTAAAACCATGAATCACTTTTCCCCAAAAGGAAGCGTCACCTGGAAAACACAGATGTTTGGATGAAGACGGATATTCACGCTGGGTCTGAGATTTTCTTTTCTCAATTCTGTGAAAGGTGCAACTCGACGCTTTTCTTTTGTATGACCTGCAGACCCCACATTTATAAATGTGTAAACACGGGAAATGCAGTCAAACCTGACATCAATATTTCTGGCAGTATCTTTAAGAAACAGAATTGGAGGCAGAAATGAAAACTATGACTCAGCCTCCAGCATGAGAACTTTAAAGAAAATGTGCATCTTGACTTGCATTAACAGCTCAAACTCTGGCTATCAGGCCCTCCTCGTGTTTGTGTGTGTGTGTGTGTTTTTCTAAGCCAGCCTTTCATTCACAGAAAGCAGTTTTTTAGGAAAAGAGTCAGATTAGCCTTTTCTCGTGTTTATCAGAAGCAAAACATCCGATTAGCACGACCTCTAATCTCCAGTTTGCTCATAACATGTTTGGAGGGAGATTAATCTGCCCACGCAGGAACATTATGATTAATGTGTTTGATTTTTGGAGTGTTTGGGTTACATAGCGCACCAATATGGTGCCACTCATCATCACTGAACTCACAGAAACAATTCAACCTGTGAACTGTGGCTCAGAACTTTGTTTTTAAAGAGGCTGCTGCTCTTCTGTAAAGCTGGCACAGTTTGAAGCACCGAATAGCATCAGATAGCCCTCCCAGTGCAGTGTGGGTGTATTTGCTGCTTTTATTGGTCAGTTTTATGTCAGCACAGACTGGAGACGTGGAGAGAAGGCAAGCGGTGACCATACCCTGCCACTTACTTTTATGGCTTTATTAGCAGTTGGCTCCTGCTATTGTGGTTCATCCTTGCAGTTATTTTATTACTTCAATACTCAAAGCTGTTGTCTCTGCAAACAGCTGTGTGGCAGTTTAAGCGACAGCTCGCAGTAATGACTTCAGTTGAGGGTAAATTCTACCTGTCTGATGCCACTTTGACGCACAACAAACTGACCTGTCAGCATCCACCAAGCTGCCAGTGACCCATTTACAGTTTAGGGGTTGGTTCACATCCACTCCTTTGTATGTAATGTGTTTATCCAAATGGAATGGCTCATAACAATGGGTATGAAACTTAATTTGAAAAGTAAAAACCTCTAATTTCTGAAAATGTATTTGTTTGAAATTATCTTGGGACCTGTCGGATATTAAAGGGACATTTCACCCATAAATGTACATATGGGTGAGACCCCTCTGGCCTGTGATGCTATTCATCTGTTTTAGTGTGAGCTGTCAGCAGCAACATTTATTTCCTGAAATCATGATTCAGTCCTCAAAAGAAAAAATTATTAAGAAAAACAACCTGTGACAATTGACTGTATATAAAAGATGGACGAGGCTTACAGCTGTGAAAAATAAAGGTTATGTGGAAGTGAATTACAGAACTGGTTGTTTAAAGGTCCAAAGAAAAAAAAGGTCAATTCATTTTATTTTTGCACCACCAAATCACAACAACAGTCGCTTCGAGCTGCTTTATATTGTAAGATAAAGACTAAAACATTACAAATAAAAGCCAACAATTAAACAACCCACACTTAGCGAGCACTTGGTGACAGTGGGAAGGACAAACTCCCTTTTTAAAAGGAACCGGCAGTTGATGTCTTTCTGGGTTCAGTCTCTAGTTTCAGGTCTTATTGAACACAGCTTGATATTCAGTTTGTACATTACAGTACCCATTAGAGTCTAACAGGAGACAGCTCATTGGCTAATGATGTATCAATCACAAAAGGTTTTTTTTTTTTTATATTTTTGAGTAACAAAGTCATGATTTCTGGAAACAGACATTAGATGGGAGGGTTTAAAAAAGCATTTCTATATATTCCTCTATATGTAAGAAAAAGCAGACAGAATTGACCAAATTTGGCATCTCACACAAAAACAAACAATGATAGACACCACTATGGCCAGAGGAGTTCAGGAGTGAGCCTTTAAAGCTGGCTCATTGTCATTAAGGACTTGGGCGGTTTAAACCTTATTCCAGATGCACTGGCGCTCTTGTTAGAGATAAAAGGTTAAATGTCATGGCTTTGTGCTTTTTCTTCTTTAGGGCAGGTAGCAATATTTCTCAGGTATACACTGACACGATGTGGACAACCCCCCCAAAAAACAATCGAACAAAAAAAGAAACTAGGCCCTAAAACATTTCCCCCAAACTGCTGCTAGTTTTTTTATTCACTCCTCTTTCTGTTGATGAGCCAAATGTTTCTTGAAAGTGTGTCAATCCTCCTCGTGCCCTGGTTTCTTTGCGCTGGCCGCCTATACGATCCAAGTCCTGTCAAAGTTCCCAAACTGCACGACTTGTGTGCAGAGAATATCCTGGAGGGCAGGAAGCGCATCATTTGTACCCTGGATTTCCTGGACTCGTTTTGAGGACATGTTTGGAAGGAGGGCTGCAGCCAAGCCTGTCTAATTGCAGAGCTGGAGGATAATGCTCCTCGTGGATCTCCAGGGAGGCCATTAGGAGCCCACAGAGCCTTTTGTCAGACCGGAAGGAGTCACACAGCTGGGTGTGTTTCTGACCTGCTGATACCAGTTTTCAAGTGAGAGCCTTCACCAAATGAAGGGATCTATAAATAAGATCCTCCGTAAGAGGAGAGAATCTTGGCCCCAGGACAACATTAGTGGACGGGGTAGACTTTCACTGGCAAGGAGGAACATTGTGATTCCGGGCATATCTGATAGGATTTCTTATGAGGGCAGCCACGAAGAGCCAGCACCTACTGCGAGGCAGAGAGGGGACAAATAAGGACCGAGGAAGATGATATCTAGCTGAAGACGGTGTGCGTCAGTGAGGCTCCAGCTAAGAAACCAATAATCACAGAAACATAGATCAGAGCACTCTGGTCACTTTGAAGGAGGTTTTTTAGTCTCAGTCCATGTAAATCAAATCCAAAAGTAGCTCAATTACTAACGCCTCATTCATACTCCTCCTCACAAGTAGGTGGAGTGACTCTGAATGATGGTCAGAGCAACTCGTCCCAGCCTCACCTTTCCACTGCGACACACCTCCCCCCGTCATGGCACGTCACATTCAATGTAGGGGATGTCGCTGTAGCGGCGGTCTACCTCCACCCACTGCTGCACGGCCCGGGCCACGATCTCCTCTGATAGCTTCTGGGCGTACTCCAGCAGCACCGGGTTGACCTGAGGGGAGCTCTCTGGTGAACCCATCTCTGAATGAACTAAGTAGGCTTTCTCACCCCTTGTCCCTTTGCTCTTTCCCTCCACCTTCTCCGTGGAGTTTGCATTCTGGGCCACCGAGTCGCTCCTCTTGGATTTGACGCACCCCATACTCTGGAGGATGTAGCATTGATTCAGTTTAGGGTGGGGGGTGTAGGATGGCAGTGAGGAGCCAGAGTTTTTGGTTAGATTTCCAACACCAACATTTCTTTTTTACCTCTGGAGGGGAGCTGTGTTCCTGCTGCAGTCACTGTCATCCACTCCCACTCGTAGCCATGTCTCTGAGCACAACAGGTGCGATGGTCGGGGTGGTGTTACACAGCTGCGGGTGGGGTTTTAGTGGGTTGACCGGCTAGGAGGCCCATCCCTGTGTGGGTCTGACAGTCCGGCAGCTTTCTTGACCAGATCTCACACCTTCCTTGGCTGCAGATAGAGAAGAGACAGAGACAGGATTGTTTAAAGTGATTTATTTTCCACTAGAGTAAAAACAGTCTAAAAATACCAGATGGTGGGGAGCGAGGGGAGGATTGTGGACGAATTTCACAGTGGCTGTGACCCTGGGCTCCAGGGGCTGGTTCGAGGTCAGGGCCTTGAAGTTGGCTCACCTCTGCAGGGTCACTTTTAACCACGCTCCACTCTTCTGCACATCTACTGTGTTACTCATCCACCCTCCTCCTCCTCTTCCTCCTCTACTAACTCGTGTTTTATGACTCAATCCCCCTCGCCCTATTTTGTATAGCATGACACAGGCACGTCTGTCTCTGGCCTGAGTGCCCTGATGCTGTTTTGTTGTAAGCCCGTGTCTCCCATCTGTTCCACTAAGCGAGCCTTGCAGCCTGATTCGCAGTGACAGCTCCTCTATTTTTTTTTCTAGGACTGGAGGCCTCAGTGCACAGCAAACATGTGCTTCATTCAGAAAGCTGCATGTAGTCTGCACAACACGCAGCACATGAATGATTCATGCAGAGCCGGGGAGTCTCCCTGTGAGTACAACAACATTTGGAGGTTCGGGCAGACATCAACACAGGAAATCCGCATCCACAGCTGATGTTATGTTAATGAGCTTAAATGGCTACAAACAGTTGCCTTAGTATGAAAAACTGAGGGCACCCGTTAGATGTCTGACAGACACATGGGATTTGGATTAAACGTGATTTGAACAGCACAGTGTTGCAGCTTTATCTCTACAAACATGAACATGACTGTGTAGTGGCCCAAAGAAGCTGTACATACTTCTAGAAGAGAGTCTCAGATTTCTCTCCATTCCACTTTAAAACGAAATAATCCAGCGACAGAAGAAGGAGCAATAACCCCAAGGTCGTTCATATAAACAGTAATCCATACATCATGTTGTGTCTCTGCGCTTCGCCCCCTTCTGCTTTCCAAACAGCATCCGACGGATCTGAACTTGAACCTTATTGGCTGTAATGTAAAGAGATCAAAATATCTCCACAAGTTCGTGGCGCTGCTCGCCGGTTATTTGTGATGAAGCGCTCCGTGCCAGATTTCCAAATAATCTCCGAGCCTGGAGGGTGCGGGCTCTGCAGACTGTTTCCCCTGATGCCTTCGCGTCGGTCAGTCAACGCAGAGTGCAGCTCCGGGAGAGAAAATCACAAGTCTGGACTGAGCTGAGCACAGCGACGCTTGACGGAGGTTACCGAGCTGCAGCGGGGCTCCAGAGGAGAGAGAACCCAGACGATCCGCACCCACACGGGGCGAGCCTGCCATCTGCCGGCCAAACAAGTGACGAAACGATATGGAGGTTCATTTGTGCAGAATAAACGTGGGGCCCTAACAAAAATCACAAAAACATAAATGAGGGACAAACTGACTTCTATTTTAATTTAAACTGCTCAAAACCCCAAATGAACACTTTTTATTCAGAGTACAGCACCAAGTCAGTTAAACTTCTGGGATACTGATCCTTGGGGCGCCACCAGGGTGGGTCCAGGGAGGGGGCACTGGCCACCTTCCAAAATTTGCTGGCCCTCCCTGGTAAGGCTGTCCTATGTTGGTAGTAATTCTAATAAACGTGAGCACAAAAAGCGGCAGACACC
The DNA here is from genome assembly GCF_964374335.1 of Astatotilapia calliptera. Classification (NCBI taxonomy): domain Eukaryota; kingdom Metazoa; phylum Chordata; class Actinopteri; order Cichliformes; family Cichlidae; genus Astatotilapia; species Astatotilapia calliptera. The sequence goes on from NC_137437.1 coordinate 31,315,773, forward strand.
CTACAATGAGTTGAAACTTTAACTTACTATTTATTCCTGCTTAAAACTGATTATTATGGATTTCAGTTAACAGGTGATCTAGACGGGCATCAAAAAGACAACCCCTAAACAGGAATGGTTTCACAAGTGGAGGAAACTGACGTTTTCCCCTCCTCGTCTTTTTTGACTGTTTCCCATTTGGCTAGGATCAGTGTCACTACTGGTAGCATGAGCTGATACCTAGACTCTGCAGAGGTTGCGCAGGTAGCCCAACTCCTTCAGGATGGCACATCAATACGTCCGTATAATCTTAAGAGCATGGATGACTCTAAGGAGAGCTGGATAGAGCCGTAACAGGCCCCTAACCAATCAGCTGAACTGGTATCTGCTCCTTTAGGCATAGAAGATCAGGATGAGCAAAACAGAGATACAGAATGACGTCCAGCTGGCCACTGGTGTGAATGTCTCTGACAAAACAATCAGAAGCAGATTTCATGAAGCCGTGGAGAAGACTATGTTGTCGGTGACATCGTTCAGCATGGCCGATGTGTTCTGGTGATGGGTCAGTGATAGTCTTGGGAGGCATATTCATAGAGGAACGCATAGACATCTACAGGCTAAGCACCAGCATCCTGACTGCTGTTGGGTATCAGGATTAAATCCTTGGACCCATTGTCAGACCCTACACTGGTACACTGGGTCCTGGGTTCCTCCTTGTGCATGACAATGTCCGACCTCATGTGGTGAGAGTATGCAGGCAGTTCCTGGACAATGATAGCATTGACTGGTGCCCACACTAACCTGACCTAAATCCAATAGGACACCTCTGGGACATTATGTTTTGGGACCTTCAGACGGTCCCAGGTTGCACCTCAGATTGTTCAGGAGCTCAGTAATGTCCTGGTCCAGATCTGGGAGGAGATCACATCCACAGACACCATCCACCCTTTCTCATGCCCCTGTGTTGTCATATTTTTTTCACTTTGATTTTTGGGGTGTCTTTGAATTCAGCTGTCTGTGGGTTGATAATTTTCATCACCACCAAACAATGCGATGTAACCTATTACCCAGTCCATATCCATGCAGATATCCAGCATTATTTTTCCTGCATTGAAATCTCTTGTGTGTATAATGAGATGGGAACGTTTTCTTACTTAAAGCTCCATGGTGTAGGGGTGAATAGATTAACCTTACACATAAAATATCTCTGATTCAATTACAGGAGGAGACACAAACTCAGCCTCAGAAGATCACAAGCTAAAACATGTGCCAAATGTCTCATGTGGCTCCATCTGCTGGCGGGTGAATCTATACCTTTTCATGTATCAGATGACCACTATACTGTGGAAATAATTAATTAACGTATCCGTCCTCTTGTCTCTTTCTGAAATGCTTTTCTCGTAAGACTCAAAAATAACTGACAATAATATTTGCAAATAAATAAATAAATAAATAAATAAATCTAAGACTCACCTTCCATCAGTTGCACCAGGTTATTGGAAATCTCTATTTCTTTTTATTTGAGGGAGTTTTTAATCATACTCCACTTTGTGGGCACACACAATTCTCCACCTTGGGAGAAGTGTGGACACCAAATGATGTTGACATGTTAACCTGCAAGAGACCCATGATGGCAGTCTAAAACCTGATTTTAGTTTTAGTTTGTCTTATAGTGTTGACTTTGGTCACAATGCTCAACACTGTCTAGACACGAAGGAACATGAGAACAAAGGACCAAAAAGCTCTGTACTCCCACATAAAGACAGGCTGCCTTAGTAATTTATTGTACACATAAATAGATTAAAACTGCAATAAAACTATTGTTAGATTTACAAAAAAGATGTTGGCTTTATTCATAGCTCTGATTTCTTGACTGGCATGTGGATACACCCCCTATAGGCTGTTGAGAAAATAAACTAACCACTTTATTAGGTATCCCTTGCTAGTACTGTATTGGACCCTCTTGTTGAATCAATTCTTTGTGACATAGATTCGATAAGGTGCTGTAACTTTCCTCAGTTCACGTTGAGATGATAGCATCACACAGCTGCTGCACATCCATGATGTGAATGTCCTCTTCGACCACAAACAAAAATGTTCTGTTGGATTGAAATCTGGTGACTGTGGAGGCCATCTGAGTATAGTCAACTCATTGTCATGTTTACGAAACCAATTTGAGATAATCTGAGCTTTGACACACGGTGGTCAGAAAGGGATTGACATCAGCAATCCCCTATTTGGGTAGGCTGTGGTGTGTAAACGATGTACAGTTTGCATTAAGTGGTCCAAAATGTACCAAGAAAACACCCCAACACCATCAGCCTGAAGCACTGATGCAAGACAGGCTAGGTCCAAACTTTCATCGTATAAAAGCCAAAATCTGACCCTGCCATGTGAATCTAAAAGTAGAAATTGAGACATTTTTCCAGTCTTCTATTATCCTCTGCTGATGAGCCTGTGTGAGTTGTTGTCAAAGATTCCTGTGTTAGCTGACAGGAGTAGCACACAGTGCAGGTTTGTTCTGCATACCTTGGTTGCTATGAGAAGTATATGCATTACTGTTACTATTCTATCAGCTTTAGGTTGTCCAGCCATTCTCCTTTGACCTCTGACATCAGCAGGCATTTTGACCCAGAGAAGTGTTGCTCACTGGATATTTTTTTCCCCCTGGGCCATTCTCTAATGGCTAAGTATATTTATCCGAAGCAGTGCCACACAGAACAACTACACAGAACAACTTTAGATGTTACAGAATTTAAAGTACATGCAGTGCATAAAAATTAAAGACATACATTTTCAAATAGCCTTGACACCAGCAATTTATGTTTCTGCTGTTAGTGTTAGTAACTGGCCACACGATGGCGCTCTTCTCTCGGGTCGTTCAACCAACTTTGACTATTTTGAAAAGTCCTTGGCCAAGTATTTTCTACATTTTAGTTTATTCTCTTTGGCCCTGATGCCATTACCCAATGCTCTTTTGAGAAATAATATAGTTCCAGATTTTCATGGAAGAGGATTTATTCGATTTTGACAGAAAGCCTGACTTCAACAAAGCAGATGATTTAAGTGCCACTCGATAACTCATGTAGATCTCATGCATATATCTTTCTACGTAGCACTTTTAATTCTTATTCTTACTTTTATTTTTTCATGTCTATTTAAGCGCAATTTATGACAGTATGTTTGCACTGAAGCACCGCAGCAATTTCCTAATGTTGTAAACCTGCTCAACATTTGGCAATAAAACCCATTCTGATTCTGATTCTGATAACATTACAACTGTCATTTTTCTTCAGGTGGTAAATTCATTTAGAAATTAACATTTTAATCCAGAATCAGCCGAAAATCCAAAACGCTGCCCTTTCTCAAGGACGCAGAAAGAGATGCGAGCAAAGATATGACTGACTATTGGATATTCTTTAGAGAAGATACGCATTGTAAAGTTTAAGAAAATGAAGAATGCAGCTTCTATCTTTATTCAAGACTTGCATTAAATTATTTGTTTTTGGGTGATATAAAACATTGTCTGAGTGAGATTATCCCGTCCAGCACATGCCCACAGCCACCGTTCCTTTATGGGTTGACAGCGAAAGAAAAATTTTCTGTCAGTCGGTTAAAATTCATTGTTGCCTGTCCAGCCAATCATAGATTTTGACGACACAAAAGAGGCTAAAGTTGGAGTATAAAAAGGTGCGCGCTAATAAACTATGATGCCTATCAGTGTGGGACATTAATCCAACCCCAGTTCAGTCGCGCATCAGCTCCGACACAGTGCAAAGGATTTTTTTTTAAACAAAGCGTATTTTTAAACCAGACTTCACACCTAAGAGACAATGCATCTGTCTCAGATCGTGCTGTATCTGAGCTTGCTGATTGCTTTGGGTCCAGTAGTTCTGAGTGACCAAGAGGCGCACCAGCAGCCTTCCGTCAGCACCCCAGTAGACACGGATCAATGCGCTACCTGCGAGGTCCGGCAGCATATTAAAACCATGCGATTAAACGCGATAAAGTCTCAGATTCTGAGCAAGCTGCGAATGAAGGAAGCTCCCAACATTAGCAGAGAGATCGTGAAGCAGCTCCTGCCCAAAGCGCCGCCGCTGCAGCAGCTTCTGGATCAGTACGACGTGCTGGGAGATGACAACAGGGAAGAAGTCCTGGAGGACGACGACGAGCACGCAACCACAGAGACAATTGTGATGGTGGCAACTGAACGTAAGTGTGAATTTTCTTTATTTTTTGTGTCACTGCGTAAGCGCACTCGAACGTCTCCAAAATAATTTTTTACGCACGTGGTAGAACGCACAGGAGAGTTTATTTTTAGAGAGCAGTCATTTTTTTCCCACCAAGGTTTTGTGTTAAATTGTTGATGCAAAAGATTCAAAACACTTTATGAGACATGGTGTTTGGGCAGAGAGTGCGCCGAGTGATTACGCATGAGTTTTACGCAATCATGCGCAAACGCGCCACTTTATTTCTCAGCGATCATGGAATTAATTTTCTTTTCCCATGTCTCCGCAGCTGATTCCGCCGTCCTGGTGGACGGGCAACCAAAGTGCTGCTTTTTCTCAATTACGCAGAAGTTTCAAGCCAGTCGTGTAGTTCGAGCGCAGCTTTGGGTGCATCTGCGTCCCTCAGAAGAAGTGACCACCGTGTTCCTGCAAATCTCCCGGCTTATGCCGGTCACAGACGGGAACAGACACATACGAATCCGCTCCTTGAAGATCGACGTGAATGCCGGGGCCAGCTCTTGGCAAAGTATAGACGTCAAGCAAGTGTTGACTGTGTGGCTGCGGCAGCCAGAGACCAACTGGGGCATCGAGATCAACGCTTTCGATTCGAGGGGAAATGACTTAGCTGTGACCTCCGCAGAGCCGGGAGAGGAGGGTCTGGTGAGCTCAACTTTTACTTGAAATTTAACAGGGAGCTTGTGGTTAGGTTTTCACTTTGAAACGATGAACAATAGATGGAGCTTGGTCTCATATGTCTAGAGCAATAGGCTATCTGTCGCTACTGTCACAATCGGTGCATATCTAGCCATTTCTAAAGCGCCTAGGTTCAGAAAACTGTTAATGCGTCTCTGTACAGAGGGTGAGACTTTAACTTCCAGTGTGCAGAGAGGCTTTGCAGGCTCAGCAGGCGTTTAAACATTCCTGCATTTCACTGCTGGAAGAAGGAATCAGGATATAAAAGACTTTTGAAAGCTGTTAATCAACACAGACTCCATGTAGGCGCACACCTGCATTTGGACAAGCGCCCGGTCCACAATAACCTCAAATCTTATTGCTTGATTACATAAAAGTTCACCTGCTCCACATTCCTTTAAGTATTCAGTGTGGCTGTGCAAATCAGAGTAATTGCTGGCACATACACACACAGAGCTACTATCAATGACAAACATACATCACAGAGCTCTAATAATGGCACCCGGCACTGGGGCAATTAGAATAACTAGACAGCTGTGGCTAACCAACCATCAGATGATTTAATTTCTGCATAACTCAAAGTTTCATAATATTATCGTGCCATGTTTGAAAACTGACAGCCGCAGGGCAGCGGATTAAAAGATGAAAAGCTGAATGCTGTCACCCGCCTCCACCTGCAAACCTGTTATTATCAGATTGTTCACACACACTCTCTTGTTTCAGCAACCGTTCATGGAGGTGAAGATTTCAGAGGGCCCCAGGCGTGCCCGGAGAGACTCGGGCCTGGACTGCGATGAGAACTCTCCAGAGTCCCGGTGCTGTCGCTACCCACTCACTGTGGACTTCGAGGACTTTGGCTGGGACTGGATTATTGCACCAAAACGCTACAAGGCCAACTATTGCTCTGGGGAGTGTGAGTACATGCACTTACAGAAGTACCCACACACCCACCTGGTGAACAAAGCCAACCCCAGAGGGACTGCAGGTCCCTGCTGTACCCCAACAAAGATGTCGCCAATCAACATGCTCTACTTTAACCGCAAAGAGCAAATCATCTATGGCAAGATCCCCGACATGGTGGTGGACCGTTGTGGATGCTCCTGAGTTGGGATGGAGAGAGAAAGGGGGCGGGGGCGAAGGGGCCGAAGCGCCGTCCAGCATCCTACTTTAAGACTGTTTGATACCACCAATCCACCAGTTCCAGTGCTTTCCTGCAGAACACGGTGCAATAGAATCAGAGTAGAAGCCACAAACAGCCCGACCTTCCTGCAGGGCAACGCTTTCATAGTTCTCACTTTTCTTTCCTCCAGTGAAATCTTAGCCATAGAGGCTTGAAGCCAGGTGGATGCAAGAATGCAAACACACACACACACACACACACACACACACACACACACACACACACACACACACACACACACACACACACACACACACACACACACACACACACACACACACACACATGCACACACACAAATATAACACATGCTGGACCTTGAAGTGAATGTAGCCAGAAATGATCACAGTTTTCCAAAACAGTGTTATTATTCTTTGTTTTTTAAATGATCTGTGCTCTGTCCATTTATAACAACATGCCGTCCGTTTATACACCACTCCACTTGTAGCTGATATACAAGCTATCACACTTGATGCTCTGTGTTTGTGATAATCATTTTTTAGTTTTGTTTTCAGAGTGAAACCAGGAATCCTCAAGGACTTTTTGAAAGGGCTCGGAAAAAAACACAGCTGGAGACTCTTTAGGGTGATATTTCACACTGGTAGAACATGTTTTAGTACCCCTAAGTGTCCCCAAGAGTCAATGAAAAGTTAAACTACACAAAAGACTAACTAATCTGGAGATTAATCTCTCTTTTATTGCTCAAAGTTTCCCCCATAATGATGTGGTGGTTAATCTCTCTTCAGAGCCTATGGATACAAACATGTTCCACCAGTCTGAAGTACCACTTTAGGTCTTGTCAGGTCCTCACTTATTCTGTCATACATACATGCAACAATATATCCAACTGAGAGATCATTCTCCCTCAGTCGCAATTGTCAGTATCCAACCAAACAGCCCAACCTGCCCGATACACTTGAATTATTCTGATTGTAAATTCACATGACTGGACAGAAGGACTTGAACTGAAGGCACGATGAATGCAGCCTCCAAATGAAAGTGTGTTTAAGACAGAAAACGATGTGAATGTCGAAATCATGTTTAGACTCTGTCTTACAAACACAGTTTGCACTATGGCACACCAATAGAAAGAATTGGTTGCTACAAAAAAAAGTTGTAAAAACTGATTTTGATATGTTTGCTAATTTGTATTGTATTCATATGGCATTTGTTTCCAGTAGGAGTTGCCTTTCTGAACCATTGTTGGTAAATATGTAAAACTGCAACCTAGCAAGATAAATGTTGTAATGCAGCAACTCTATATACTTGTTTTAACAAATAAAATTTCTAGCTTGTTTGAAGAGTTCTGTTTCTTTGATTAGCTGACATCTCGACGAAGCTCATTTTCAGTCATAAACCTCGATAGAATTTGTTATTAGAGCTGCTTCAGAGAAAGCTTTGCGGTCACGTTTCAGTATCACAACACAACAACCTGAACCTCAATATCGCAGTCCCCCTCCTGTCACACTCCAGCAGCTGAGAATCTTTATGTCTTCAGCACATGGTGCAAGCTGATACAGCCAGTGCGTGACTGTGTGTGTGTGTGCAAAAAACAAATTCCAGCACTCGTCCTCCCTCCATCTACCGGACTACACCTGCACAATCCCGTCACCGCCCGTTTTTCTTATGCACGGCTCAGCCCAATTTCCCTGACTCTGCTTTTTTTTCCCCATGAAGGGATGTTGAAAGTGTTGTAGTCTAATGAGAGGATGTGAACTCTGGTGCGCTCTGACAGCATGACCTATTCTACTGACAGCCTCATTGAGGCCTGACTTCCGCCCGGTAGAGGGCGAATTGAGCGCCACCCGTGAGAGCCACTTCCTTTCCTGCTGAGAGCTGGAAAACTGCCATGAAGATCAGCCACAGCGCAGAGCCGAGCCTGGGCAGAGTGGATCCACAGAGCGTCTTTGCTCTCTAAGGGGGAGATTACAGATTCTGAATTCCTGTGGCCAGTGGAAAGATCTGTACTTCCAATATTTATATATTATTGCTAATTTAACCGTTTGTGGGCAGAACCATTTAAAAAAAGTGTACCATTTACCGTAGTTTAACTATCCTCCTACACTACTGCTCTTTACATGTAAGACATGGACACAAGAATTTTATAACTTTCCAAAAGTTAAACTTCACAATATTACACAGATACCAAAATTTATTTTGCAATTCTTCTTAAATTATGATCTAATTTAAGTATCCAAAATTCTTACAGATACGTGCAACAGAACACATTATGCTGTAATTATTTTTAGATTAATGACTACATTTGGAGTTCTTTAAATGAAAGGAAATACAATTAATACAGTGAGTTTGTTTTAGGCAGTGAATACTTTAGCGGAACAGACAGATTACTGTTATGAGTGTGTTTTGCATTTCTGAGTATCCTAACATCCTCCTCAACCATTTTACAGGGATTTTTGAATCTATAGAGTCATACGGTCCAGGCTAAATAAAGGTTAAACACTACAAATAAACCTTGGTATTTTCAGAGACAAGCTCAGATATGTTATTACTGAAATATAGAAGTGCACAAATCAGATTCACTGTATCAGTATTTTCTAGGCAATTGTTTACCAAATGCTGGGACACAATAAAGTCTGAAAATGATGGTGAAATAAAGATTTATGAAGCAGGGTCAATTGAATGATCTACAGAAAGTAGAAAAAAGAATGGTCCATAAAAACTGTTGCAAAAACTACCAGACACGGTTGTAGCTAGTCTGGAGCCTGAATACAGCTTTTTGGATAAGTTAGCTAATGCTGACATGGAGTCATGCAAAAAAAGATCTAGAAACCAAGCATTGCTTCTTAAAGAAACCTGAGCTGCTTCTAAAGGTGTGAATACAGGTGTGTCTTGACATTAATGGGATATGCTTTGGTGTGGCTTGGGCACAGAAATATTTGAAAAGCAGAATATGAGTATCCTAATCTCCCGTTTTTTCATTATAAACTACACATTACTATTATAGGCACACTATAGATATTGTATGGGCATTATAGAGCTCCTCAAACTCCCCCTACTACATTATAAGCATAAGTTAGTATTTTAAGTGCAGGCTGTAATACCTCGCTTAAATGGCATTTTAGAAGTTAACATACAATCTTGTTTTCTTTGAAGACATTGTTCCCTGTTCCTGTTGCCCTGTTTACTTTTAACATTAGTTTTTCAAGATGTTTTGTCCATTATTAGTGTAACTGAATAAAAAAAAAAGCATAAAATTAAAGAAATGATCTATTTTATATATTAGTTATCTGTTCAGTATTTAATTAAATCACAAGAAGTTCATAAATAAAGATTCCCTAGCTATCTCAAAATTAAGAAAAAATCCTGGGTGAAATATAAAATCTTAATGATAGCCATTTTAGAAGTTATTAAATTAAAAACTCAAAAAAAATATTATAAATAGGTATAAATAATGTTTCATTGTCTTTTATGATTTTACAGTTGTAAAACTGCTCAGGTTGTGGGTTTGGGCACATAAAACTTAGTAACATCCTGCAGCCACATGAGCTGCTCTGATTCAGTAATGACTGCCTATCTTTTTCATTCATAAGCTGCTTGTTTCGGGCAGACAGCAGCTGCTCTTACACAGTGTTCACTGCAGTGTGTTGTTTGTGAACAGGAGCTGGGAAACATTTCCACTGAGCATCATTACATCTGTCAGGAGTCCGACCCTGGAGGACCGTATCCGCCAGCAACATTCCACCTCTGACAGGTGAGGAAGTGAGAGTGAGAACGGGAAGAAGGATGTTCAGGGGTGAAAGAGTAGTCCAAGGCAGCTGGAGACCCCGTTATTGGATAGGATTCCTGTTGCGTAAATTTAATAGAAATTGAATGGATTAAACATACTCTTTGTTAAGTGTGCATTCACAAATAGCCATTAATAACATATCATAAGGTTGCTTGATGATTTTTTAGTAATTATATGAAAATGCGTACTTAAGGGAATCAAGTAATGATTATGGAGATTTACCAAAACTAGAGGTGATTGAATTTAAATTTTTTGTTTTAAATTTATTCTTTTTTTTCTTTTTTTTTTTTTACTCTTTTCAGTTTAGCTTTTCATTGGTTAAAATGGTTTCAGTTGAGTTTTTATTAGTTTCTATGTTAGTGTTTGTTTTTCTGATATGAAGTTAACAACATTACAACAACACAATAAACCTAAACCCTAGGTACGTCATGTAGACAGTCTCAATAAACATATTCAGCAGAACATCTTCAGGCTGGTTTGTTGACAAACTAACAAAGACTAAAGATAAAGACATTTCTTGTGTATTCCATATGCTTTTTTACTTACTTTTATTTATTTCTATAGACGAGTAAAAAGTAATTTTTCCACAGATTTAAATTTTACTTAAATGCCATAAACATGGCCACAAATCCAGATCTTTTTCTCTCTCTCTTTAACTCTACAGGGAACTGGCTGCAGAGTAGTCTTTGCTTTATGTTTTGGAATATTTATATATTGCTATTATATTTATATAATAGTTTTGGTAGGCTACTAAAACCATAAAAATATACATTTAAAGGACTAAAATGAAACATCAGCAAAACACAAATCTTGTGTTAACATTTATAACTGGAACTGTAGACTAAGAATTTACAGCTCCAATCGTGCCTTTATGTTACTGTAATAAAGCCTAATTGCACTTGGAGTGAAATACTTCTGCCCGCATCTTCAGAATGACGTTACACGCTTATATTTAGCATGTTGAAAATCTAGTTGGGTTGTGTATGTAGGAAGATAGCTAGGTAGGATGGGTAGATAGGGTGGGTTGGTAGGTCTGGACCAAAGTGACAAAAATAATTATAATACAAAATAGCACAAGACCAATATCCATGCCTGTATTTAAAAAAAAAAGAGAGAGATAAAAATGTGGCTCTAAGAGTGTGCAGCCATGCTATTTGGGTTTTGCTTTAATATTGATATTTTTGTGTACTTGAAATAATAATCTGTGTCTTGACTTGAAAGCACTTTGGCTCAATTCCTGTTGTTTTTCAAGTGTGCTTTAAAAAAAAAGGGACTTCTTGCTGATGTTGATGTTGTAGTGGGTATAGTACAATACTGTACTTGAACATGAGTAGCAATATGGTAATGAAATGAAAGAACTAAGTATGACTGAAAGTTATTACAAGTCACACTCTGGAGATCATTAATGTCTGTACCAAATTTTGGACCTCAAGGTTGCAGTAGGGAAAAGACAAGGGATTACTAAAGTCATCAAGACATCCCATCTAGGGAACATGAATGTCTTTAGAGACTTCTGAACCAATCCACAAAGGGGATATTGAGCTGGGTAACGTGGAAAAGTGAAGTGAAAGTCAAGAGATCAAAATAATCTGGATCTTATCCTCTATAGTAAGTCTGTAGCACATTTGATATACATTTGCTAAAGATTTTATAGTTGGTGAAACATTTTTTTCTGAATCAAATGGGCGAGACATTCGGCTGGCCAACAACTGGCAGCAAAAAATGACTTAAAAAGAGGCTCAAAAGGTTCAAAAGGAAAAACTCCAAAATCTGAAGAGCTTGCCAACGTTATTAGAATTTATCTGCAGATAAAACATAGAAATCTGTGCCAAATTCAATCACAATCAATCCAGTTGGAGGACAGATATTTCATTTGGAGTTATAAATGTCCTCCTTATGGTCAGGGGATCAACAGAGTAATAATGATACATTCTCTAGACACCATTTATGATTTACTATTACTATTTTTACTGTGCATTTATACACATTATAACATTGGGAATTTACTGTATGCCTTTTCATTGCCTATCAATAAACATATTTTTGTAAGCAAGCTACAAAGGGACACATATCCATTTAAGGTAATAAGATAAGAACAGAAAATTTGTTTTAACTACAGTAATTAGAGTTTATATATTGTTTGTATCGACTAATTGTTGATAATCAGTTTAACATAGTTGATGGATGGTTTACAATATTCACAGTTTTCAGACTGCAACGTTTCTTTTCCTCCTACACCTCCTTCAACAAGCCCTCAAGATTCCCCAAACATCTGGACAAATTAAAACGATGCCCTGGGGCTTGCCAGGTGCATCCCAAAACATCTGGAGCCTTTAACAGATGTGCAAAGCATACCATCTGGAGAAGTGTTTCAGCAGTTAGATAGCTCAGTGGTAAAGGTCTTCCTGCACAAGCAGCAAGGTTCAAGGATGGCAAGAGGCCACAAAGTTGGATAAAACCATTAAATACCATTCTAAACAATGTTTATAGCAATAATGTATTTTCCTAGTGCAGAAAAAAGAAAACTGACACCTATTTCAAGCTGATATGTGGACCTGTAAGGCCCCGTCTGAAAACACTGGTACATGTGTGGGAGTATGATAAGTACGCATTTTAAAAGTTTAGTTATGTACCATTGTACCGTTATCAATGTATGAATAGGCTTTAACTCAGCTCCAAAAGATTAACAATGCACCTATAAGATGTTTGAAGACCAGCAATAAACTAACAGTGAACTTGTTAACTACCAGTCAATGGGCTTTAAAACATGGCTAGTGCTACATGCTAAAAAAGCGCGATGATCCAAAGACAAAAAGGAACACAGCAATCAAAAAGCTTTGAAAAATTATGCAAAATGAAGCTTGCGCCAGTATCCAGCAGGTTGTGACAATTATGCACACTTCTTTCAGGGCAGAGTGGGGTTGGGGATGCTCTTTAATTAGCAATGTATTTTTAAATGAAAAATGCCTGATTCCTAATAATATTACCCAAAAGAAAGCTAGTTTTATCGAGTGAAGCCTGTCTGGACTAATGAGTATGACATCCATGCAAAACTGTAGCCAACATCAGCAATGCACTAGTTTCATTAAGAACGCGCTGACTGTCTTTTATTTTAAATTAAAATGACCCTGAGATGTCTTTATTGTGGCTAATTTAGCAAGCTTCATTGATAATATTGACAAATTGCTAGCTAACTTGCATATCTGATCTGGCATAAAATCTACCTTTCTGACACAGCACTATTTATCAGGGCCTGGGAATGGCAGTAGCAGTACACTGACTTATGATTGTCTCAAGTCTCAAGATCAGTGCTTTTACCATTGGCATCTTTTCAAACTAGATGAGTAAGTAACAAGTAAGTGTTAGATCTACTTGATAAATCTTACATTTACTGGTTAACAATTTGTGAATAGAAATTGCTTGAGAGTTTTCTGCCGTATTGGATGTGATACAACCATTGGTGACGAGGGGAGAAATACATGTTCCCTCCCTGACTGGTTGGCAAGTGGGTGCAGGAGGCTGCTGGTTGCTGCTAGATGAAATTGGCTGCAAAGAGGATGTGGCACCAAAAACCTCTTAGTAATTGTTAGGGTTATTACCAGATTGCTGCAATTGCCACAGTTTGCATAAAAGTTCCAGAATGGCTTGCAAACATTTGCTAAATAACCCCTGGGCAAGTGAAACTTTAAAAAGTGCAAGGCAAACTACAAGCAGCTGGTTTGTGTCCTACTCTTGACAGTTTCACAACCAGTTTGTGAGCAGTTCCCAAATATCTGCAGGCAAACACTCACCATCTACAATGACCAGTTTCACCTAGTGACAGATGGTTGCTAAGTGGTTACCAACCAGTCTCTAAGGTTCTCTAACTGGGGCCTAATGGACGATATTTAGCCTATTTGGTGTTGTTAGGTTCGTCACATACAAGTTCAAGCTTTCTTGTCATCATGGTGCAGTCACAGTGCAACAACCATGATATAAATTACAATATTACAATATATACAATATTGCAAACTAACAGAGCAGGACAGTCCATTTTGGCCTAATTTAAGAAACCTCCAAATTACCCATTTGTCACAAAATTAAAAGAAGAGGTCAATTTATAAGTGAAACTGGCGTCTGTTAAGTAACTCTCCTTTATAGGAAAATTTTAAACCTTAGTCCATGAAAATACATTGATTAGTGGTTATGATAAACACCCCTCAAAATCCAAATGACTTCTGACTTAAACAATGTGCCCCTGGGAAGACACTTCATCTTACGAGGGCATGATGTTTAAAATCGAGGTTGTAATCACTTAAACAACCAGGAGAAGATGATCATATCAGGCAAGATTGACAGGTTGTTTATTAAAATGTCTCTCGGGCCCCCAGAAAGCAATGAAAAGCAATAAAATCAGCCAGTCTGGGACATGATAAGGGCCAGATGGCCAGCTGCTGAATGCTACCTGTCTTCACCTCTATAGTGATTTATCCTTCCCGTCTGCGCTCTGCTTGCTATTTCACTTAGCAATGAGGAATCACTACTCCAACCCCAAAACTGACAGTCACCTCTGGGAAGCTATCGCTTGATTAATGACTTTGTAAGGCTGCTGGAAGCTTGGAGCGAGGACAAATTTGGTGTTCACTCCAGATATGTTTACAAAATTCCTCAATGTCAGTGTTTGTTTGTGAGGAGGGGTTAGGTGACGAGCAAAAAATGTGACCCCAAGTTCCAAGGCAGCTGAGCATTGCCTCTCCTGGGACAGAGAGCTGACAGTGATGAAGGGTAGATGTTCCTCTAAGGAGACAACGGGAGGGAGGATTATGGAAACCTCCTGTCTCCCAATGATATGCCTGTGCTCTTAACAGAGACGGATGTAGAATAGTATCAGGTATGTGTCAAAGAGGGCTGGATTGGTTTTGACATCTCAGAAATAACATTTATGGTACATTTTTACAGATTAATGCACACAATTAATTTTACAAGAGGATTGGTTGAGTGACATTCATGCAGCAAGCAGGAATTTCCAGAATAGGCCTCGGTGGATAGATCCAAGAGACTGTCTGAGCATGGGCTTGACATTTATTGATATGGAAAAAAACATTAGGTTTCGAAAGTTTATGGCAAATTTATTTGAAACATAAGCAGTGTTTATTTATAGGTTTGTTTCTTTCAAAGCTAAAAACATCATATGACTAAAAGGGACCTACTTAAAGCAGTTATTCCTTCGAAAAAATAGATATTTCTTGAGCTAGACAGCAGTAGCATTTTCTTTAATTACCTAAAACATATTCCTCCAATTAGCACATCTTGGGATATAACCTCTTGCTACTGGAATTGATGACAAGTAATAAAAAATTACAAACACCAGACTTGATGGCCCCATCGAAGATGCCCTTGACCCATGAAATTGATTTTCGTGTGACTGTAAATTCTCCAATGGTTGGGAACCTGTGGCTTTTTAATGGCCATTGCATTAGTGTGTGTGCCTGAAGCCCATAAAAACAACTGAGTAGCCGTTCAGTGGTTAGCAGAAAAGTGCAGAGTCACAGCAAGGCACCAGCACCAATTACCAGCCAAGAAACAAAGTAGATGCAGCAAAGTAGTCCCATATGGACCGGTGGTATGTTAACAGCTTTGATAAATGTTTTCTGAGTGGTGCTGATAATAAGAAGATTTTGATTCTGGTGGTAGATTAAAGACTTCTTTGGGTGCCTGACTAAGAGTATTTAATGTCTTTAAAGTTCTGTGCACTCAGAGTAGACTAATGATATACAATTAAAATTATAATTACCATGTACTATCTCAGTAGGTTGTTTTCAGTACAGTTTATTTATTGGACGATTTACACAAAAACTACCTTAGCTTATTTTCATGAAAGTTGGTGAAAAAGTGAAGCAGGGATAAAACAAAAACCCATTGAATTGCCTGCACCATTAATACTGTAACTCCAGCAATGAGTTGAATTTGGAGGGACATTTGTCCATGTAACTTCTTAATCACCTTCCTGAGTTTCAACAGACAAGAAAGCCTGGGATCTAGCAGAGTTAAAAGCACCTTAACACGTCAGCTCTGTCATCTTGGTTTTCCATCTTGTTGGTTTTTGGGCAGAAAAGACATTTTTTCCCCAGTCTTGTCATAGATCGATACCAGGCTTCACAAGCGTAATCATGCAGACTTTTGCTTTATGAGGGTATTTATCCATCAAAAGCAATTAAAACCAGCAGGAGGGATGGTCAAATCAAAATCAAACTTGGTACATTTCAAGGAATGTGTAAAATAACATCTGGCATGTGACCGAGGCTGAGCATGACGAAAAAATACACATTTTTACATCATTTTAATAGCTTTAATAGTCTCTTGAGTGAATGCAGCATGGATGAAGAAGCATTAGCTCAACTCCCTTTTCTGTAACTGAGAAATGCCCATTGAACTGTCATGCCCCAGTGGCATCTATGGATCTGAGGCTCTCTGCCTATTTCTCTGGAAATATTCATGTTTCAGTAGATCTTAGGACTTACCTTAAATGCAGATGTCAGAAAATGATCGGCAGTTGCACAAATTTCATATAAGATGCAAGAATTGCAATTTTGATGTCATTTCCATGTGGCTAGAAGCCATGACAATTTATCTGAAAAGCCTTTTGTCTCAGTCCCCAAGGTTGATCACTCTGAAGACTGAAGAAGCAGTGGCTAAAGTGCCTTAAGGAGGACGGCATGTTAATGTTCTGTCAAAGGATGGATTTGTTCATCCCAGGTGGAGACAGATCCTGTCATTACGCGGAAAGAAGTTGTTCTTCTCTGTTCTTCTTGCAGGGTAGATATAAAATACCAATACATAGGTAATAACAATACATACACAGGTAGTCATAGAGTCGCATTTACCGGCACACAAGAAAATTCGTTAATAACCATTTAAAAGATTAAAAGAAGTATATATATATACAAGTATATAGTATACATCATGCCCACCTAAAGCCATAATTTTACTGGCTACTAAGTTTCTTGTTTCTTCTTGGTGGGTCGTCAGCTATGGTGGTAGTTTTATTTAAAACTGTTAAATTAACTGATTACTACATTTGAATGTGACAACATTATCTTTATGTCCTTTATGTATGTGGCTCAATAAAAATTTTGTCTTTTTTATAAAGTTAGCTTCATATTTCTAAACAGAAACAGGTGGTGCTATTACCCAGAACTGAGAACAGCTTTCTGTGTGACCACTACTCATAAAAGTTCCAAAAATAGGGTGGGAAAGGGGGTTAAATATAGTTCATGTCATTTTATTTTGGATCTGATGACTCTGTTAAAGTCTATGGTTACCTCTGGGTTGCAAGAGTGGGGTACAGTTGCCCTCGTTGCTGAATAGGACCTAAAAAGCAGTAGCTGTGCACATTAGGGCAGTAACAGGAGAGGAGAAAACTATCTACATGGCGCCTTATGTGAAATTAATAAGTGGGACATACTGCGGGCAATTCAAAACTGCTCTTTTTGTTCTCGTTCTTCATGTCAGCACAATGACCAGAAAATGCCTCATTTTGATTCCAAAAAAAGTCAAAAAGAGTGCAACAGGTGGTTTAAAAGACAGCTGGCAAAATGAACCACTGCTGACCTTTTAAACATTGTGGTCACATGGTCAAAAGATGATGATCAGTTAATCCACCCCAATTACTCTGATATGCCCCCTAGATGCCAAAGACAGCGTGTACACAGCAGATTCTGCCGCTGCGCGAATTTCTGGACACAAGCAACTGTGGAGTGACTGTCCAGCAGTGGGAGTTTCAAACAAGCATCCATGTGGGAGTGAGGGACAACGAGTGGAGGGTGGAAGGGGTGAAAGGCGGGGCACGAGTTTTTACTGGCATTTATCCCTTCCCCAGAGGCACTTTGCAGTGTGCTGGCCCTGCAGCAATGCTGAAGCCATCTGTGGGTTCTCTCAGCGGAGGCCACGTAAAACAAGACGTGTGCTGTGGTTTGACCTTTCACAGTCCTAACTATAATATTATCATAAGTTGACTGATCAGATTGCACTTTTCCCTGTGGTTGGTTTCAGTGTCCATATGCCAAAACCTTTGAGTGAAAGTCTATATGTGGTACATGGTCAGACCTGCTGAAGTACGACCAATTATCATTATGTCAGGTTGAGAAAATGATTAACACATGAATAACTATAAACAATATACTTTTAGATTTTGACTCCCATCATTTCTCTCCTTTCTGGCACACTTTAATTTCCCCATGCTAAACGTTAAGCAAGGCATAATATGCTAATGTCTTTAGGAAGTGGCACCACTACACGTTAGCACAGTGTGAAGGATTTGCTAAACTTTGTGGTTGAAATTACAGTGCAAATCTCTGAAGCATTTAATGCAGCCAGGGATAATATACAACTATCTGTCAATACTAAAGGCTGAGCGGCCAGCACTAATTGAAGAAAAAGAATTATGGGTAGTAGCTGGCACAGTACACCTCTCTGCAGTGCCAATGCCCATTCCAATGGTGCCACAATGAGGCTTAGGGAGAGTAAGATACTGTGGCTTTTGGACAGAAATCAAGTTAGGAGATCAGATGTCACTCTACAGTTTGAAGGCTGCTGTTTAGATAATGCATAATCTGTGAGGAATTGGCCAAATAAACCAAAATGTCAGAGAAAGGGTTGTCTTCCTTTAAGCATATCAGCATTATTGCTACTACATTCCTTTTTCACTTGTTAGTCTCTTGACCGTGCAGCAAAGACTGGCTCACTTTTATTTAAGTGGACTTAATCTGTTCATTTCCACCTAACTACCTTATAGTTGGATTCTAGTAGAGTAGCTTTGCATGATTTAAAGTTCACAATAATGCACATTTATCCTATACTGGATCAGAGTGGAGTCTCTTTGACTGAAAACAGCATTATAGTCAAAGGTACCCTTTTATGCAAGCTTTCTTCTGAATTCCTACTCGTCATAAATAGAAGTTTTCAACAGCAGGAGATTGGAGCTTCTGTGTTAATAGTAGCACAGATCTATCTACTTATCTGCCCGTCTGCCTGCTTGAAATGTGTCTATTTATTGGTACTATTTGGTACAATCAATCTATTTATCTGGTACTATTCATCTATCCATTTATTTATCTAGTACTACCCATCTATTTGGTTCTATCGATATATATCTATTTATCTGGTATTATCCATCAATCCATCTGGTACTGCCTGTCTGTCTGGCACAAACAATCTGTACATCAGATACCATATGTATCGATCTATCTATTCATCTATCCATCCATCCATCCATAGATATATCCGATACTTTCTATCTGGTACTATTCATCTAGCTATCATCTATCTATCGTGTACTATCCATGTATCCATCCATCCATCACCCACTTTATACTATTCACAAATATAATGCTATCTATCTTTTAACTATTCATCCATCTCTCAATTTTTCAGGCACTATGTATTTTTTTGTATCTATCAGTCACCAATTTGTTTAGTTCCATCCATCAAATTTATAATATATAAGTAACACATGATAGTTCCTCTTTGCAAAGACATTACATTAATATACTTTATAAGCTTCTTAAGTGGTTTGTTTTTAAATTCTCATCTCAGTGGAAACACCCCTAGACAAAAATCACGTCCGATCATAATAGTGCAAAAACCAAGCAGTTAGCATTAGTCTAGCTAGCTGCCTGTTACCAACTTGATGCACACCAAGCTGATTATTCATGGAAATGATCAACTTCTTTAATTTGATTCCTAATTGTGCAAGCAACAACTTTTCTCTGTCAGGATATTTTCATAACAGTGTTTGACTAGCTTTTGGATGTGCTGAACCATTTAAATAAGTGTGATTTCATTTGCTTCAAAGTTGATTTACTTTTTACAACTTTTAAGTGCAAAGCGGTTCAATGCAGCAATGCATGAAGTAACACCCTTTCCAAGCTCCTTAGACCATGAAGTAACCCCATACAAAGTTCTATGGTCTAAGATATTTTAATGTGAATCCCGCCTTAGGACTATGGTATCTGCGGTGATTGGACGGTGTAGTTTTGAAAGAGAGCCTCCTCAGTTTTGGCTAAAGATAACATAATAGCTGTCTTGTACTGATTGTCATGATTTAACTTATATTTCAAATATTCTTAACCCTTCAATATTGTTACAATGCTGGGCTTTTACATTTTGTGTGTTTTTAATGTGGTGTTTTTGTTGTTCTGTTGTTGGTTTTGCTAACCCACCCAAAGACAGTGGATGACAATTTGCTTTTAACCAACTTGGAAACATATCAGCTGGTCTGATGAACACCAAACTCCAGAGATGAAATTTAGGTCAACATGGAATTGTGGTTGTTATGGGAATTGGCCAAACCCCTAACAGCCACTTCAGACTCACTTTGGGAGTCAATGCCATTCATTGACTCCCCTGGCCGATTGTGGCTCAAGAGTTGGCAGTTCGTCTTGCAATCGGAAGGTTGCCGGTTCAAGCTAATCTTGGACAGTTTCGGTCGTTGTGTACTTGGGCAAGACACTTCACCTACCGCCTACTGGTGATGGCCAGAGGGGCCGATGGCGCGATGTGGCAGCCTCGCCTCTGCCAGGGCAGCTGTGGCTACAACAGTAGCTTGCCTCCACCAGTGTGAGAATGAATGAATAGTGGAATTGTAAAGCGCTTTGAGGGTCTCGAAAAGCGCTATATAAATGCAATCAATCATTATTATTATTTCCAAAGTGAGTCAATTCCATAGACTCCCATGTTAAAATGTCCAACATAACAGCATAAACATGTTTACAGCCTTATACAAAAAGAGTTTTGATATTGTGAGAACATTCCCTTCTTTTTATAGCAGTTCTGAGTCTAATCAAATCTTGTTATTAACAAAACCAACAATACAAGTTTCAAAAAACACATTTCATGATTGCCCAAAGCCCAGAAATTGGGAAAAATATATTTATTTTATGTATTCTGGTTATAACAAATTGACAACACTCATCTACATTATAATGAAAAAAGCAATTTTAATGATATTGTCAGTTTGTTAGAGCTCTAAAGGTCTCAGCAAAGCCTTCACTTCCTGTTCTGTCGTAGGAACGTCAGTTAGGTGCTGAAGAAAAGGGCGTCCATGGATGCAGGTGTGGTTGGCGCCACCCAGCTGCTGTTCCATCCGCAGGAGGGTTTCCTTCACATCTTCTCTAGATAAATTTGTAGGCAGCTGCCGGGTAAGTCGGACTGCTTCACCCTGTGAGGGAAAAAATTCGAATTAAATTAAACAGCAAAAATATCACCGTGATGCTGTGTTCATTTTGTACTCAGAGCAGCTCTCACTTGTAGATAGTTTGTGACTTTCAATGGCCTACACTCCCGCACAGTTCTGGCTTTCTTGTGAAGAACTGCAGTCAGGATCTCCCTGAGGTCCTCCACACCGAGGAAAGGCACGCAGTCTGCCATTGCTGTCACTTCCAGATGTCTCTCGGCTGATGTGACGCCTGGCCAAAATAAGCAGAAAACAAGGATTAATATACTCCAGACGCTAGTACTATCTCCAGGAAAGAATAATAAATAAATATTGTGGTTTACAGCCGAACTGTTGACCAAGTCAAACAAGCAGAGGGCCAAATGGAGTGTTAAATGACTAATAGAAGCCCCAGCAGACTGGAAGGAAGCTGTCTTGTAGGGTGGAAGAATGATGGCTTCTCATTTCACGAGGAAATACTGCGAATCATGCACAATTTATTATTTTTAATACACAACTTTGGATGGTAAAAAAAAAGAACAAACCCAGAGAGCCAGGGACAATTTGAAATATCTGTGCAGAGAAATACTGCAGGGTTCAAATCATTCTCTATTCTATTAAATATTTATATGAAAATAATAGCTTAAAACAATAAAATTACCTACGGCAGTAACACATTTACTTTATATTCAGATTTAATTTAAAATATCAGAAAAATTATACACAAGTTTTGGAGGATATTTTCAAGAATATAACAAAAGCAAAAGAAACTCAGCAGATTTCGTGCACTGAAAACATCTTACATGCACCGCTGCCTTCAGTCCAAGCACACCCACAGAGGCTGGCAGTGCCAAATGAAAATTCCTGGAATTTTTTAAAGGGCAACCATTCTCATCACCTGCACACTGGGGTACAAACCTACTGTGAGACCACGCTGTCGGGCAGAGAGCCAATGTCAACTGAGGTGAACCATTCCAGCAACAAAAACAACCAATACTCACAGGACATTGTATACCCTCTGCAGGCAAATATTGAAGAGGTAACATCAAAGCATGGATGAACGAGGTTCAACTGAGGAAGTCATTCTACTTTACTCTGACATCATGTTTAAACATTTGCTGGGATAAATCCTCGAAGTCTTATTTAATAGTCTCATTTCTTTCGCTCATTTACAGGTCCACATTTTTATTCTCGGTCTCTATTAGAGTAGCTCTGAATGATGGGCTTGGTGCTGATGCTAAATTCATCTACTGCCTTAAACAAGACCCCATAGATTTGAACTACAGCCTGGATATAAAATAAAATATAAACATTCTGTGTCTAAAAAGTAAAGTCAACACTGACATGCCTTAAACCTGCAGTCTTTCCAATAGCCAGCAGGGAGCAACTCTTGACGAGCAACATTTTAGGAGCTGGTCTTACTTAAGGAATTTAAGGTGAGTTTAGGTGACGTGGAGGCAGAAGCTAAAGTAATATTCAGCCAATTGTTTTTCTTGAATATTAATAACCCTGTTTTTTGCCCCAATATAAAGACTTACACTGATGTTTTCAGTGTCAATAAGATTACTCATAGATTTTGGTAGTTTTTGTATTTTGCAGTTTATGGCCTTTACATTTAGTATGCTTGTAGTACACATTTGGTATACTATTATGTATTTTTGTGTGCCTTACTAGTCTACGCAACCACCATTGACTGTACTGTTGTTTGTCTTGGCCAGGAAACTCTCCCCAATGACAATGACAAAGGGATGCTTTTATAAAAGAAAGCCTCAAATCAGAAGTAACTGACCCTCTGGTATAACTCTCAAATGTGCACCTTAAACCAGATAACTTTTAAGCTGGAGTGGAAATGGCATCTTACTAATTTAGAAGATCATCATTTAGTTTGGAAAAATAGTTTGTTGCACTACAATAAAATCCTCCATAAAGCTAGAACATCTTACTATTCATCAGATTGAAGAAAATAAGAACCCTAGGTTTTTTCACCACTGTAGCCAGGCTGACAAAGAGTCAGAGCTCTTCATGAATTTATTCACAAATAACATTTTAGCCATTAGAGATTAAATTATTTGTAACCATCTCATAGATGTATGGTAAACCATTTCTCTCTGATTCATTTTTCTGAGTTAACTTCAGTGATTACTTTCTCCTAATCATCAACGTGTCTCCTAGACCCCATTTCTACAAGACTGCCCAAAGAAGTCCTACCATTAATTACTGTTTTAGTCTTAAATATGATCAGTCCATCTATTACTGGATTACTTACTACAGACCTTTAGTAATTCACTAATTAAAGCTATCATTTGACCCAGCTGTCTCAGCAACTCAAGCTAAACAGAGAGTCTTCTTCACACACTAAGGTTAATTATGGAGTTCCACAGGGTTCTAGGACCAATTCTGTTTACATTACACAGAATCTATCTGTGTAATGTAAACAGTATAATTAGAAGGCACAGCATACAATTTCATTACTATGCAGATGATACCCAACTTTATCTATCTATGACGCTAGATAACACACACCAATTAGTTAAGCTGCAGGAATGTTTTAAAGATATAAAGACCTGGATGACCTCAAATTTTCTGCTTCTACAATGAGATAAAATTGAGGTTATTGTTCTCGACCCAGAAAAGCTTAGAAACAAGATTTTAAGCCGATACTTGATTAAAACCAATGGATAGTATTTCCTTGGCTTCCAGTAACACCGTGAAGAACCCTGGAGTCACTTTTGATCAGGATATGTCCTTCAAAGTTCATAATAAACAAACATGTAGGACTGCTTTCTGTCGCAGAGTAAGGGTGAAAAACTAGTCAATGCATTGATTACTTTTAGGCTGGACTACTATAACTCATTATTATCAGGATGTCCTGAAAGCTTCCTAAAAAGCCTTTAGTTGATCCAAAATGCTTTAGCAAGAGTACTGACAGGGACTAGAAAGAGAAAGAATTATTCTCCTATACTGGCTTCTCTTCACTGGCTCGAATTTAAAATCCAGAATGAATTGAACTGAAGTAAACACAATTATGTTTTTGATGAAGTATTTTCAGTATTTATATCAGACACATTAAGAGAGGCACTCAAACATACCTGAATAGAAACTAAAATGTGAGGTTTCTACAACAGAAAAGGTGGTGGTAGAAATAAAACTTCCACAGGGAAGGAAAAAACTTTTAAAAACATTATTGTTAGGTCTCAGTGACCACTGAAAATTAGTTTAGATACTATTTGAATATCAGGACCACTTCCAAGTGCTGAGACTTGATTCTAGAAGGATTTTACTTATACCAAGATTACTGCATTATTTGGCTGTTAACATTTACCACAATATCTCACAAATTCTTCACCCTTTTCATTGTTGAAATGCATAAAGTTAAGTAATCAATCAGTAATTTTGGCAAGTTTAAAATGAACATTTGGAGGTTACTACTGAAAACTCTTAAAAAACAAAAACACTAGAATTGAGAATTTATTGTTTAACATGATAAACAACCTTGTGAAAGACTGGGTGTTTTTCATTTTACCCGCAGCTAATCCGACACAGAGAAACTCTGTCAGACATAATTGCCTGTAATCCCGTTACGGGGACTGTAGGTTTGACATTTCTAACTGCTGAACTATGACATTAACAAAAGCATGAGTCACAAAACAAGAAACTTCTTGCACACAACTTGTTTACTTAGTGGACTTTTTGTTTGCAATATTTACATTTTCCTCATGTAGCCTGGAGATTAATATTATTGAATTTTATCATCATCCTCATGATTTGTTCTTGTAATTTGAATTCTGTGGAGCTTCTGCTTTTATTTTTAGCACCCTCTATGGGTTATGTAGGTAGATTGCCAGGAGTGGTATTTATTTCAGGCTGATTGGATTTGTCAGACCCTGATGAAAGCTTAAAGTTGATATGTGTTGGTTTATTTTTTTCTTCCAAGCTGTTCAAAGAATAAAATTAATCTCTCTTTTTAACAGAAGCCAGAGTACCTGAGTGGTTTTCTGTGGTAATATCCTCATAAAATAATGTCAAGCAACTTTTCCTGGATTTATTCTTTGTACCTGGAGTGAGTTTGACTTTAAAACCATTTGCCACAAGCCTAGGATCAGAAAAGAAGGCGGCTCCATTCAGCTCCGGGCTTTGTTTCTCCATGCTGCACAAAGCCTCTGTGTATTCAGCCCCTCCAAGGCTTCTAAAAAAGAGAAAAAGAGGATTTTAACATACATACAAAAAACAAAGGTAAAAATGCTTCTTTCGTACTTAGCTCTCATATATGTGCATACATTTATACAAAGAAAGTGGCTGTGCACTTTGCTAGTGAAACGTGAGTGATACGTTACCCATCTGTTAACTGTATAGGGTTCTGCAGACTCGCTGCTGGAAGTATATTATTCTCTAGAAGTCTCTTAAACAGCAAAGCTTCCTCCACTCGAAATGGGTTTAACAACATGAGCCTCTGACCACATAAAATGACCCAGGCGCTCTGAGAGGCCAGCCGGTTTACAAGACGGAGGCCCTGCGGCGCTGCGCTGCTCTGGGATGAGAGGCGCTGAAGCTGCAGCCGCAGGGCAGCCACGCTGCAGGGGAGGGGCTGTGAGGGCTTAGGAGCAGGGTTCTTCATCTTCTTCTGAGGCTGAGCGGCGAAGAGCTCATCCAGCAGCTGCTGGTTGGACAGCGGGGCCTTACGTTTCTGACCCTGCATATGGCTCCTCACACCAGGCTCTCTGGGGCCCTCAGCTGAGGCCAACTTAGTCCTTTGTTCATGATGTTCCAGGTGTTTTTTTGCCTTCTCTTCATACCTGCAGAGTTAAACCAAGCCTTGTAATGGTAGTTATGGCTGTTTCTGCTATTAAATCAAAACCTCTTTTCTAAAAAGTGTGCATAAATGAAACAAAGAGAATGAAATGAGATCAGCATAAACGTGTATTTTTAGTTGAACATAGTGGAAAAACATGTCAAACATTGAAAAGTTGGGATGGGGCAAACAGAAGACTGTAAAAGAGGTGGTGGAGTATCTCACAACTAATGAGGTACAGGACTAGCCTGACTGGGTTGTTTTTTGTTGTTCTGTTTGTTTTTTAAAAGCATCCCTGAGCAGACAGGTCTTTCAGAAGTATTTAAGGGAGTATCTACAGATTGTTCATGAGTTCAACTAATTAGAAATAACTTTTCTTGATGAAAACAACAACAACAACAACAAAAACCCTTTTTTGGTCATATACAGTTAATAATATCATAAAAGATGGAAATGCAGAGCAGGGATGTCAGACTCATTCTGCTCATGACCAAACCAAGCCAGTTTAATCTCAAGCTGGCCAGACCAGTAAAATCATTATCTGGAACAGCTGTACATGTAATGAAGTCTGGATTCTGAACCATTCATTTACAAAACAGAGAAGAATAAGTGCAATTTGAACAATATTCTGTCTCAGTTTTTGATATTAAACAATTTACTGTGGTTACAAAGAAACACTACTTTGCTGTTATAAAGCAGGTTGTAGATAATGTCTTTATCTGAAAAAAGGCTGCAAAACTAACATAACAGACTGTAAAAAGCTCAAAAACTGTGCTCTGTCAATCTGAATATTTTGTACTTTGTGTGCCAGATTCAACACTTCAGCAGCTGGAGCTTTCAGCCGGATATAGTGAAATCTCTGCAAGTAGCAAAACTAAAAAACCAGTACCGAATGTTCACAGTATTCAGCCTTTGGAAAGTACATCATTAAAATCAGACGTGTGGTGGAAATCACTGCACATGCTCAGTAAAAAACAGGGTCAGTGAACACAGTTCACCACTTCTTCCATAAAAGTCAGTTAAAATTTATCCATATAAAGATAAAAATAAGATAAAAATGACCTATGATCTCTCTCGGGAGGAGATTTTCTCTCAAGAAGAAAATTAATTCTTGAACTATTTGCCTACACAATCATTTAAAGAGTGGTGAACTGGTCAAACAGTCAGCTTCTTTAGGATCCCAGCCTCTCTCTCAGTCTTTGAGAAATACCACATACTGTAAGCGATGAAAGCCCAAAATAAATGCTAAGAAAAGGTTTTCGCCCACACATTCTTACAGAGCAGCTCCGATCTTCTGAAAAACTTAGCTTCTCCAGGATGCTCTTTTTATTACCAATGACATTAGGAATTCACCTAACCAGCTCTGAGATATTTCATTTAAAAAAAATTGTATTTCCTTTTTTAGCATAACACAAATCATTGTAATCCGCTTTTCTTTACAATGTACACAGCATCTCAAGGATTTTTTTTAATGGGGTTATAAATTACATCATGAGTACCACTTTGTTCCCAAAGATCATGTTGAGAAGTTGACACCAGGGTACATTGGGTGCTTTCCTTAACAAAATAGTAATTTTATCAACTCCTGTTTCCATATACTGCATCTGAGCATTTGGTCTGATGCTTTACCGCCTCATTATTTAAATAGCATGTTTCACAAATTCATGTTAGCGTGCCACTTAAGTGAAAGGTGCAGAGTTATCTTATTTCACGGTTAAGACAGCAGTACAGTGAAACACAAGTCTGAACAGATGTCATTTTCCATATGCTCTTCCATACCTTATTAAAAGATCCTATAATCTGCTGATGCACACTTTCCAACCTTGCAATTACTTTAAATTGGTATGCAGCAATCTTACATAATTGGGTTCAAATGTTTGCAACACAGTGTAATGTAGTAGCTCAGCAGTTAGAAATCAAATTCTGACATGTACGAGTGCATCTGGGACAGTTTCTAAGTCACTAATGACAAATTGACAAATGACTGAAAAGTACTGCACACGTTTAATGCAAACCTTGAGCCAGGAGGATGACAAACTATTCTACCAATATTACCGTCACTGGAACAATAGGTCAATAATAGCTTATGGGTTTAAATCCCGGCCAGGGAATGCATCCAGTAAGGGTTCCCCAGGCTAGGACCTGCCATGCTACTCAAGGTTACTTTGGAACATGATAAGAGACTTGTAACTGAAGCCACGCTAGCTCAGGCATCACCCGGATTAATAAGGTCTGGGTCAGGAACCAGGATATACTGATGAAAAGTGTGCTTTTGGAACAAGGCTATGGCATAAGCTGGCATGGGATGACAATAGGGAACTGTTGGAAAGATACTTTGAATGCAACTCCAGTTAAGGAGGAAAATGAATGGGAGAGTGACCCCCAAACTGGGAGAGTGGCTCCAACAGATTCCAGGAATGAGATGTCCAAAAAAAGCATAGTCCCAGGAACAGTAAAGATACTGCCCTCAAGTCTCCAAGCCCCTGGTAGAGGAACTGAGATTGAAGGACAAACAAAGAGCACCCGGAGGGCAAGTGGGGAATTTTTTTAAATGTATATACACATTTTATTTCCAAAAGTATTTGCTTGTGTACCTTCACACGCATATACACCTGAATGGCATCTCATTCTTAATCCACAAAGTTTATAATAATGTGGGCCTTTCATTGCTAAGATAACAACTTCAACCCTTCGGGGAAGGTTTTTCATAAGGTTTAGGAGTGTTTACTGGAATTTTTGGAAATTCTTCCAGAAACACATTTGTGTGGTAAGACACTGATGTTGGTTGAGAAGGCCTGGCTCAGTCTCCGCTCTTATTCACCCCAAAGGTGTTCTATTGGGTTGAAGTCAAGACTCTGTGCAGGCCAGTCAAGTTCTTCCTCACCAAAGTCAGTCACCCATGTCTTTATGGACCTTGCTTTGTGCACTGGTGTGCAGTCATGTTGGAGCAGGAAGGGACCATCTCCAAACTATTCCCACAAAGTTGGGAGCACGAAATCGTCCAAAATGTCTTGGTATTATGAAGCATTAAGAGTTCTTTTCACTGGAACTATGGGGCTGAGCCCAACTCCTGAAAAACAACCTCACACCATAATCACCCCCTCTACCAAACTTTACACTTGACACAATGCCAGTCAGACAAGTACCGTCTCCTGGCAACCAGCAAACCAAGACTCATCCATCAGACTGCCAGACAGAGAAGCGTTCATCACTACAGAGAATGTGTCTCCAATGCTTTAGAGTCCAGTGGTACCGTGCTTTACAGCATTGCATCTGACACTTGTGTTTGGTGATGTAAGGCTTGGCTGCAGCTCCTTAGCCATGAAAACCTTTTCCATAAAGCCCTCTATGCACATGTCAAGGCAGACGAGCTAATCTGAAGGCCATATGAAGTTTGGAGGTCTGTAGCGTTTGACTTGGTAGAAAGTTGGTAACCTCAGTGCTTTATGCCCCTCAGCATCTGCTCTATGGTTTTATGTTTTCTACCACTTTGTGGCTGAGTTGCTGCTGTTCCCAATCACTTCCACTTTCTTATAATACCACTAACAGATTACTGTGTATTATTTAGTAGCGAGGCAATTTCACGACTGGACTTGTAGCACAGGTTACATCCTATCGTGGTACCAAGCTAAAATTCACTGAGCTCCTAAGAGCGACCCATTCTTTCACAAATGTTTTCAGAAGCAGTCTGCTTGATTTTATACACCTGTGGCCATGGAAGTGACTGGAACACATGAATTCAATGATTTGGATGAGTGAATACTTTTGGAAATGTAGTGTGCAAGTATTTTAACCCTTTTTGGATGAATATTTAATGAGACTATCTTCTTATATCTTGTATCTTGCTGACAGGTATTTATATTTTATAACTTATTAAATAATGCGCATAACTGGCCAAGGACTGCAAAGAGAGGTAAGAGCTAAGGCAATTTTTTCATCTTTTTGTGCATTATCCTTTCAAATTCAAGAATAAAACTAAACATTTGCTTTTTTTTCTGTTTATTTATTTTAACATATCCGTCCTCATCTAACCTTCATTAATGCCAATCCTTTGACTCTGAGGGGAGCCGGGGTCAAACACAAATGCTCATTACCTCCATGTGTGCTGCGCCAAGTCTGCCCTTGACTAGCCAACTATGTGTCAGTCCTCATGCCACTTATGCGGTGTAAGTGTAGGTGAGATTTTTAAGTGGACAAAGGGACATGTGCGAGTCTAGAAATGGTCTCTAATTAAAATTGAGTGAATAGGAGTTTATATCAGTGAGTATAAATTAAATCAGTAGTTAATGCCTGTGTTTAGTCGATATGCATGGAAAGAGAAAACAAACTTGAAGCTTTAATTTGCCAAATTTAAATAGAAATGAGATGTGACCCTCTGGACAGACCAAGAGGGGACATATCATCATTAGGAATACCTGTTGCACTACGGAAATCTATGTTACCTCACCCACTATTAGGCAAAGTTGTGTGGAAATTAGAAATACAGCTCGTATCAATAAAATTTCCACAGCAGGCCTCTCACATGCAAATGGCAGGTCAGACTTTCCTCTCTTCCATCTCTGCCTTGCAAATAACAAGAGATGGAAACTCAGAAAGGTGAAGGTCTGGAAACTCACTTCTTACGGTCTTCCTCCCTCAGATTTTTCCACCTCTCATGGATAGCGACGCTGATGTCCTGCAGGCTGGCTGTGGGTTTCTCTCTCAGGACCTCAGCTCTGGCTTCCTTCTCAAAAATAGTGACAGGAGACAGCGGTGCCCTCATGGTGCGGTTGCTGATCATGTCATAGGCTGTCAGGGCAGCTCGCTTCTCCGTGATGGCATTTAATGTCTTTTTGCTTGAGCTGCTCTCACTCATGGCCTCATCTGGGACAGAGTGATTCTGCTTTGTAGGTCGATGAATTATGACAGGCTGCAGGGGTTCTCCTGATACCGGGTCAGTAAGAGCGGTCCCCCGGCTCCAGTCCTCAGCTGAAATTTGGACTTTGCTTATAGTTGCAGCTGTCATTTTATTGTCCACAAGTCTCTCCGGGGATTTGCTTGCTGGCTTTGTCACCGTCTGAGACATTTCATCATCATAAAGAGAAAAGTTAGACTCAAGATCAGCTGGAATCTGGTTTACAATCCAGTCATCTGCTATAGAAGAAGAGGAGCTGCAGTTTGAGGCCTGGCGGTCCAGCGAGGTGTCAGCACTCGATTGTTTGGGTCCATCTCTGGGGACGCTATCATTGCTGTGACTATTCTCTGCATTTCGTTCACTGTCAGCCTGCAAAGGACTAGATGGCGAAGGAAATGGCTCAGAGCTGAGGTGTTTGTCAGCTGGGAGATCAGCGTTAGGCCGAAATCCATAGAGAGAAACCAGCAATGCCTCTATTGCAGTCAATACAGTCTCCTAAAAAAAAGATGACAAAAGGTCAATTTCCTTTCTCAGGAATCTCTACAGCCAAACAAATAAACTACAACTCACTTTGATTAAGTTTGAGCTTTGTGGTTACCTTGTTATGAAGAAGAACCTGAGTCTTGTCTGGTGTCAGATTAACGTCCACCGATGAAGGTGGAACAGAAATTTTAAGCATAAGGGTGGGATATCGATTTCTGGCTTGGTCGTCTGCATACTGAGCAGTATAGTGCTGACGCAACAGCTGATGGCCAATCACAAAAAAATAAAATTTGCAGAGAAACAAATAAACAAAAAGTTTTTAATCCATAAAAATGTATTTATTGATTGTTTTATTCAAAATGAGTTTACCTTCATTATTTCTTTGTGCTGGACTGGCCGGTTGTTGACAAATATAAATGTTTTGTCAGGGTTAGATGTGCTCGTAGAGGAGTAATCAGCTCCAGGCTTTGGGAAAAAGCCCTCCAAAAGAATCTGAGAAAAAGAAAAATTAGTTATCCAACACAAAGAAGGCTAATAAGAAAAGGCATGCCATGCATTAAAAACTAGAAATAAGTCAAACAGGAATAAAAATCCAAAAAGAAACAAAAGCACTATAACATCATTCATCTATTTTCCATCGCTTGTATAGGATGTACAGCAGTCTAAATAAAGAGCTTGCTCTTCCCATTACCTCCCCAAGCTCTTTCAAGGTGATATGGAGATGTTCCCATGCCAGATGAGGGCGATCGTGGCTCAAGAGTTGGGTGTTCGTCTTGTAATCGGAAGGTTGCCAGTTCAAGCCCCGGCTCAGACAGTCTCGGTCGTTGTGTCCTTGGGCAAGACACTTCACCTACTGCCTACTGGTGATGGCCAGAGGGGCCGATGGCGCGATATGGCAGCCTCGCCTCTGTCAGTCTGCCCCCAGGCTACAACTGTAGCTGCCTTCACCAGTGAATGAATAGTGGTATTGAAGGGTCCCAAAAAGCGCTAAATAAATGCAATCCATTAATATTATTATTAGATGAGATACATAATCTCTCCAGTGTATCACTGGTCTGCCCCAAGATCTTATACCAGTTTGGACATGTTACAAAACACCTCACTTAAAGGGGGTTTACAATGCTAACTGGTCAGATGCCATCTGGCTCTTTTCAGTGCGGAGGAGCAGTGACTCTACTCTGAGTTCCCTTCAGAAGAAGCTCACTTTTGCCATCTTATTCTTTCAGCCTTGCTTGTGGCCAGGTGAAGGTAAGACCAACCAGGTTTAAGACATTGGCTTCACTTTTCATAAAGTCTCTCCTCACACTGTGGCAGAGGAGCACTAAAGCCACATTTCCATTTCGTCTCTCTCTAATTCTGCACAATTCTGTTGTCCATATATTAAGGTTATGATATTTTACGGGTTAAAATGATCAGACTCATAAAAGAGGACCAAAGTTCCCTCTTCTACATGCAGGCCTGTTTTTGGTGTTCAGCATTTTCCCATTAAAACTCAGCATCATACATGATGACCTTTCACCCAAAATCATGCCAGAGGAGGTCCTAATGAGCTAAAATCGACGACTCAGCATAAACCTCAACAACTGTACTTAAAACTCCATTATGAATGCAAGCTAGTAAGAAATTATGGAAAACTATTAATGTTCAGCAGATCGCGAGGAGTCAACAGCTATGCTTGTTTCCACATGGTCTCAGGCTCATTATTAGCAGCAGCGCACGCCAATGAAGTTAATAAATGAACTGCTGTTTCAGGTCAGGGCACACATGCGTTTCTCCATTTCTGCTCATTAGGGTCACTTTATGAGTGTACGAATGGCACCTCTGGCCCTAAAGGGCCTCGGCTATGTGTAGTCAAGCTGGCAAAAAGCGAGTGTCACATTTTGTTCTGCAGAGGAACAGCTCTTACAGCTCTCCCCTAGCGAGGCTGGAGAAATTGTCAACCCGGTCCCCTTGATCACTGAAGCTTTGTTCTTAGGGACAAGGTGGAGAAAAGTTCCCTTTCATTGCTACGGGGAGTAAGAGGAAAAGGTGAAAGGTTGTTCTCATAACCGGGCACCAAGCAGGAAAATAACAACAACAAAGGGGAAAATGAGAGAGAAACAGGGTGAAAAGGGCTGCTCCATATCTGTCAGAATAGATTAGTTTGGAGCCTGACAGCAGGTAGGAGCCACATGACACCTACCGTGACCAAGCAGAAAGTTACAGCTCGACGGTAATTCAATTACAATCTGCAGAGCAAAGCTTAGCTAACAAAAATCACTCAGCCCTCATCAGGAAAGAACTCAAGAGAAAAGGGCAAAGAAATTGTTGGCCAGCCACCAACTGACCACATTTGCTGGCTTGAGCCCAGGCGTTCATGATGAGGTTATTAGCTCACAATCGAGTATAACGTGCATGCTCCCATTTGCTCTGCAGAAATTATCCATCATATCCAGGCATTAAATGTAGTATTGGCAGCTAAGCCTAAGGTCCTAAGGTCGTAATCATTAATCATCACCAGTGCAGATCTGGTTATTTTTAACTTGTTTTCAAATATTTTCTTAGGTTTTTGAGCGCTAGTGTTGCATAACATTAGCAACACTGACTCTAAGAAGTCCTGTTATGCATGCTGCAATGTTACACAATATTTTAACTGATCTGGATCTCAGGATGTGTTTGTTGACATCAAGCTTTCAAGGTGAGCGAGGGGAAATTGTGCTTTTCGAACACAAACGTCTGCGTAATGAAGGGCAACGGGGCCACAGGAGAAACAGCATGAGGTTCTAGCAATGAGTAGATGTGTGCGCTTGAGGCGGGACAGGGGCAGTGTGCAGATCTGAACTCATGACAATCGTCCGTCAGGGTTCTGTGCACTTCATGCCGTCTCTTTTGTTGCAATATTAAAATGTGAATTTGGGACACAAAAGGGTTAACAACCGTTTGTGTTCATCTTGCAGAATCGCTCAGCTTTTCTCCAGTTTCTACAGCTTCCCCTTAACTAACCTCCGGTTGCTCCTGGTGATGGTGGCAAGGGATCAAGTTGGCAATAGCACCGGGCCCCAGCGTGGCGAGGAGGGCGCTTCTGTTATCGGCCACTTTGGCCTTCTGCCAAAGGACCACCTGGAACGAAATGACACCCGTCCACCTCAATGAGTCCTCGTCAAGGTTATTACAGTTTTTATTTATTAGCTTTGACAATTTAATTTTCGATGTGACACATTTTTAAAGTGTTTTGATATTTTTTAAGTGCTATAGTCTGTGTTTTGGTCTTTCCTATAAAACTGAATTTTTGTCAGGGCTGAGGCTCAAAAAGGTCAGAAAAAACGTAGGAAAATAAGAAACAAAGGAACCTTTGGTAAAATACACATATATGCACATAACAATATAGCCAAACAATAAAGAGTAATGAAACAGGAATTCGTAGTTAATTTAGTCTTGCAGGGCCAAGTTGCAGGTTGTCCAATGGTAGTTGGAAAAGACAGAAAAAGAAGGAAAAGCAAAATAGGTCCACTGTACCAAAAAGCAAGTTTCATCGACAATCACACTGTATAAACCCCCTAATGCTGTGAAAACGTTTAACATAATGTAGTAATTAAAGCTTGGACAAAAATTAAAATAAATAAATACATTTAAAAAGATTTCCCCACATAAATTTCTAAATGTGTAAATTTTTCAAATAAGTAATCAAGAAAAAAAACTCAATGCTGTATTTTTAGCAGCACCACAGTTCAGAAAATATTTTAGGTGCAAAATATGTTAACATCAGTATGTGTCTACCAGTGAATTTATCTCCTGGGTGTTGATTTCTAAAAGCACACACTGTGTTGCAGGACGTGTCTCAGATATTAAATTAAAGTTGGCACCTATAAACGGATAACTCCTGTAAACAGTTCCTGAAGAAACTATGAAACATGACACAAGCCAAATGGCAGAGCTGGAGATAAAGGATAGGGGGCAACTAAGTGCTGATTGCACAAAATGGGTTCAGTACCCTCCCCTGACGAACTCCAAATTGATTTCTATGAAAGCTATATGGTGGTCGTGTGCTCCCTTCCCTGACCTGCACCGCCTACACACTTCTGTGTACAAACTGGCTGCAGCCTGAAACTGAAGCAGAGGTCAAGTCCGCAGCTGCGATCAGCAACTTAACTCAGGCATTATAATCACCCAAATCGCAGCCACAGTCAGCTGTATTTGTGTTGGGGTGCCTGATGGGTAAGAGACGAAAATGTCTATGTAATGAAACAAGTAAAAATAGCTTAAATTTGGAGTTGTGGTGAACAGGAGATCACACAACAAACTCTTCTGCATTGCGGATACTCCTGATCACTCTATTCACAGAAAGCAGCACTTTCTCCAGGACTCTGCTCCACTACTACAGGAACATGCAATATTTCTTTTTAATTTACTTTTTATTTATTTCCTTGTCTTGAGTGTAACCACTGGTTTGCACTTTATTGTGAACCCTCTGTATTTCCATCCATGAAAACATCTCTTGATTGTAGACTTTGACTTTGTGTCAAATGATACATCCACCTCCTCATCTAACCTTCTTGACTTCGTACGATGTTATGAAATTGTATTTCTTAACCATAGAAATTATTCTGTGCTCAACCACACTTGTCTTCTGTAATCTTTCAGCCTTTTCGGTGTTGCTGGGCTGGCTGGTGTATTAGTTCTTTTTAAGCCACTTCTATAGCTTTTGTTCTCTCTAATAGATGGATTTTGGTTTTTCAGCCTATCGATGACTTCATTCACTAGCATCTCATTGGATCTCATATTGGCAGTTTCAGTAAAAAGCTACCAAATGCAAGCACTTAGAATACTTTCAGATATTTGGTCTTTTTGGACTGTCATGAAATAATGAGGGAATAGGCCTCACCTGTTCCAATACTTTTCTTAAATCCCCATTTTCCCTTCATACAATGTAATGTGTACAGAGGCAAAGCTCCAAAAAAGAAAAACATCCTGGTCCAAAAACTGCATATAGTGCTTTTTGGATCATATTTTTCCGACATATTGTCATCATACATTAAAAATACTAACTCTTACATGATTCTACATATGAGAACCAAGAGTTTTGTTCCATGTTGTCATACTTTTACCTATTTAAGCCATCCATCCATCCATTCGCTTCCGCTTATCCTTTTTCAGGGTTGCGGGGGGCGCTGGAGCCTATCCCAGCTGTCATAGGGCGAGAGGCAGGGTACACCCTGGACAGGTCGCCAGTCCGTCGCAGGGCCAACACACAGGGACAGACAACCATTTGCACTCACATTCATTCGCACATTCACACCTAGTGGCAATTTGGATTATCCAATTAACCTATCCGCACAAGCTGCATGTCTTTGGACGGTGGGAGGAAGCCGGAGTACCCGGAGAGAACCCACGCAAACACGGGGAGAACATGCAAACTCCACACAGAAAGACCCCGCCTGATGTTGGAATTGAACTCAGGACCTTCTTGCTGTGCGGCAACAGTGCTAACCACCATGCCACCGTGCTGCCTATTTAAGCCATTTTTAAATATTTTTTAAATCATATTTTATTGTCCCCTTTAGTTCTCAATTAAGATGTTTTATTTTGCTAGACTTACTAAACTATGTATTCTGATTTTTTTTCTTGTGTTTTTATTTCTTTTTTGATGTTTTATTTACATTTTTACTTAAAAAAAATCTTCTTGTCTTTTGGGACATTTTATGTTTTGAAATAGTTGAAATAGTATTTTACTCTATTTCTCCATGTTATCTTACTTTATTTAAAAATGGTCACCTTTTTTTTTTTTTTACTGCAACACAGGCCTTTCCAAATTTGGGGAATAAATTACTAAATATCTAAAATGGTACACTTCTAAATTATATAAAAAAAAGACCAAACACGTCTCTGGTCTAAAACCAAATATCCCACAAAATGACTTCTTTTTACTTTTCAGTTTTTCACGCTGGAAAACATGCAAGCTGAATATAACTAATGAGAATTAATAACTGTTGTTAGGTCAGTGTTTATTTATGATCCATCTCTTCACAGTTAATTAAATGACATTAGACATTGTGAAAGATGATATATTACTTAAGTACACATGTTATTTATGTTCAGTTAAGCTTGTGTTAGTCAAACTCATCCAACAATCAAATTGCTACCATTTGCTAAAAGAGCCAAACAAACGGCAACACATGTTAGGGATTCACGCCTCTCAGAGCATCGATGTTTGCTCTTAAAGTAATTTGAACTATAGCATTCCCTGCAAGCCCAAACAATGATGTCTGCTACATCATGCTCTAATGTTCATGGATGCACTTGGTAACATTTTTCTTGCAGCAGCATCCAGAGGCACTGTGGCTTCAAGGCTGTAAATTGCCCCCAGACCAGGCATGAATTCAGTCCCTGGGTCTGGATTAATTTGTGAGTTTTCTTGAGAAAATCAAGATGACATTTCACATGTTTTTTTAAAATTAAATGTTATATGCATTTGTGAAGTGATGACGCAAAGTATTTTGCAATCAGGGCTGCTGCCTGATTAAAGTAAATATCAATCACAATTATTTTGGTAACTCTGGCAATTACAGTAATTTTTCTTAATGCAAAAAAACCCAAAAACAAAACAGCCGTAGATAAGAGTGAGACAATAACCCTGATAAGACACAGACAGTGCAGGGAAAGGCATACAAAAACGTCAGAGCCTTTGTACTAGGAATGAAATGAGAATCGATATTATGATTATTTAACACAATCATTCTCAGAAAACAACAGTGGATTTATTAAACTTTGAAAAATAAATAAAAGCATTAATATATTATTATTAGACTTCCATGAGCTTTAATTGTAATTCAACTAAATAAACTCAACACTACATGAATGCAGTAAATCTGCTGCAGGCTAGTGGGAATATGGCAGGGAGTGAATCTGGAATTTTGTGATCAGGGGAAAAGTAAAGGAAACGGATGTGCTAAAAGCTAAAGCGAGAAAATGATTGGAAAACTGAATGTAGCACAATAATGTTTTGATCTATATTACCTTCTTTCAGTAAAAGGTGGAGGGTAAAAATATAGCTGAAATTAAAATTCAATTAACTGCACAGGTAAAACAGACCTTCCAAAAAATCCCTGAACTCAGATCCAGATTGACTCCAAAAGCCCCACTTCTGGTCGAAATTTTAAGCAAATTTCTTCATAAATGTTTAAGTAATCTTGCTACCAAACAAATCAATCAATCAAACAAATATTAGAGCTCTCTCACTTAATGACATTTACCACTAAAAGGGATCCTCAAATATGCAGATCATGCTCCCCTTAAATTGTTAGACATGTTGTCTAACAATTTAAGGGTTGTGTGTTTGTCATTCACAGAGGTTTTGTTTCAGCAATTAGTTGCATTAATTATACTATTTTGATCACCATCTGACAGACTGTTGCATCACAAGTATTTGTAAAATGTCTGCAGGTTTTATTGTACATCATCTAATCCTGTTTAAAGATTCTCAATCAAACATTTCAGAACAAAAGATTGAGTTCGAGTTTCTCAGATGTGACGTTTTTATTAGTTTCATTTATTCTATGTCACCATTTCTTTTGTATCTTTTGGTTTTGGACTATTTTACTTATTTATGTACCTTGAAGCCAACACGGATCAAAATCTCTTTTCTTTCTCTTTAAGAAAAAGTACAATAAATCGTACAAAATAAGTCATTCAAAAGAGATACGTTAAGATTTTCTGACATTACTAGAACCAAAAAGGATGAACATAAAAAATAATAAGGCAATTAATCAAAGCTTGAGCTGTTTCTGTTTAAACTCGGCTGTTTGAACCTTACTGGAAACAAATATATTCTTTTGCATGTTTTTATTTTAAGTTTATTTATTAATGAGTGAAATTTTTATCAACCTAAATGTAGAAAATGTTCACTAGTCTTGCAGTGTTTCGGTTCGTCTTTCTCGCCTTGATAAAATCTTTAGTGTTTCTGGAGCGCCTGTAGAAGCTAAATGAAGATTTTCCATCACACGTTAACAATTTCACAGCTCACCGACTCGCATTAGCACTGACAAGAAACCAGCAGGAGGCCAGAGACAATTTCTGTCTTCAAACAGGTCGGCCAAGCTCCTCGATATTTTCCTGTAATTGTCCGTTTACACATCTGAGGACACAACCACAAGGACAAAGGGCAAAAGATGCCCAAACATCTTACAGCTGTAAGGAAATCTGGATGGAAAAAAGAGTTTAATGGCTTTATTACTTGGCTCTCTCTTCCAGTATTTAATAAATTTTTTGTTTGATTTTTGTTAATCCCCCAAAATGGACCAATATACTACTCAATAAAAAAATACACTTGTGCATTAAAACTAAAACACATTACTTAATGCATTGCATTGTCTTTGCACCCCCCAGATACAGTAGGAGGAGTGATAGTAATGGCATTAATCAAAATAGTGAAGACAACTTAACTAACTGACAATCTAACAGTATCTAACAGTAATCCTAAAGAGGTTTTCAGAGTCTTGATACATGTCAGTGTTATCAAGATGGCTACAAAACAGTACATTTATTTTCAAATCCTTAATTTAATCAGTCTGTCTTACTGAGAAAGAGAACTCTTTATCAATAGAGACCTGTGTATAAAAAAGGTAAACAACAACACAGAGAACACACACATGCTGTGTTTTCATATCTTTGTGGGGACATCTAATTGACATAATGCTTTCCCTAGCCACTTACCCTAACCATCAAAAAATGAATGCCTAATCCTAACACTTAGCCTACACCTAACCGTAACCTAATTCTAACCCTGACACTAAAACCACATTTTGAGTCTCAAAAATGCCTTCAAACTTATGGGGACTTATGGGGATTTTGTCCCCATAAGGGCTGTTGGTCCCCACAAGCATAGTAGACTTCCAATTTTTGGTCACCACTAAGATATGTAAACATGGTCTCTCTGACACACACAACCACTCTCACACTCTATACATGGTCACAAATAAAGTGAAAGAGCTGCAGATACAGCAGCTAGTTGCATCTATAGTCCCATCACACATACATGCCATATTAATATATAAAAAACTGAAGGGGATTTTCAGCTAAAGGGAATGTCATCTGAAGGCTAAGGCGGACACCTAGTGGTTGCATCAAGCTAAAGCTTTAAATCAGGGTGTTTGTATACAAAGGTGTTGTGTTTTTTTTGTAACCACAGTGGAATATGACTGATACTCATCTCTATCTTTACTTGTATAAGCATCTTAATCACTTCCTGGCCAAACTTGCGTGTGACATTAATCTCCAGTAAAGCAGTAAAGAGTAATATGGTGTGACTATTAGGGAAAAGTGCAATGTTACTATTTCTGTGGTCTTAGTTTTGAACTGCCTGCTATGGGAATGGATCCATGTTACTTCAGAATTCATAAGTTTGCTGTTTGAATCAAGCTTCAAATTGGATTCCTCCATCAGCAGATGGAGGAGTCAAATACCACCCTCTACCACCATCTGCACCACTTATTGGACAAGCTTACTACAATACAATACCTTAAGTTCTTTATTGCATTATATTTTGATTTTTATTCATTAAATACATCTTTCTTTTTTCTATTTAATTGTAATAATAATAAGGTGCAATAATAACAATGTGCAATAAGCATACACTTATTCTTCTATTTGTGTTGTGTTGTGTTTTCAATTTCATTGTACTATTGTATTATGTATGACTGTGAAATGACAATAAAGAGTTATCCTATCTTATCTTATCTTATTTAGACCTATTTTATTCTGTTATTTTTTATTTATTTTATTAAGCTTCTTTACTTAACAGTTTTAATTTGTCTTGGTATATAAATCTATGTTGCTGTTTTTCTTCTTTCATCAATCTTTCTTTTTCGTTGTATTTTTATTTGCATTTTTTGTGGCTTTTTTTTAAATTACTTTAATATCTGGTGTGTGCTCTGCCTTGCCTGTATGTACTAGCACTTTGTTTTTAAAGGTTGTATATAAGTAATGTTTATTTCTCTTCTTAAGTTGTGTGGACGAGTTACTGACCTTATTGTGAACGAGCATGAGTCTCAGCTCCGGTTTGATAATGGCGTAGGCCATCAGCAGATCCTGCACCTTCTTCAGCTCCTCTTTGCACTTCTTGTTAGAAGAGAAACACTGACGTCTCACTGGAAGGTTCTTAAAAAGTTTCATTACACTCACTGTCGTCCCTGCAAAAGAAACAGAACAGAGTAGGTGACCTAAAATTATATTTTCATGCAACAATTAGAGTATATGGCAGACAAAAAAATCGCAAAAATTAAAAGTATGTACATAAATAAAATACTAAATGTATTAACACACCAAAAATAGCCTAAAAATTATATCTAAAGTAAGCTTAAAAAC
Source organism: Astatotilapia calliptera (assembly GCF_964374335.1). Taxonomy (NCBI): domain Eukaryota; kingdom Metazoa; phylum Chordata; class Actinopteri; order Cichliformes; family Cichlidae; genus Astatotilapia; species Astatotilapia calliptera. The sequence continues at coordinate 31,357,297 of NC_137437.1, forward strand.
TGATGTAAACTGACATTTGTTTTCACTTGTTCTTGTATTTTTTTTACCTTTATTAAACTCGTCCATTGATTTATATTCCTGTTTTATTATTCCATCATTAAAGGACACTTTATACAATTAAACAATAAATAGAGTAACTAAACAGAGTATTTGTGTAATAGTAAATCTACTATGTTTTGCACAGTTATGGATGCAGACTTGCATTTTCCAATTTAACACACAATAAACAAGTGTACTTGTGTGATAGCATCACTGATTTATTATTTCCTATTTTTATAGATTTCCCTATTTATTTTTCTTTTTGTTACACATAACGAAGAAGAAATCCTTAAAAGAAGATTAAAAAGAAAATAGAGAAATAAATACACTTTAATTACTTCTATTTTATTTTTCTAAAGCAAATATAATCAAGTTAATCAATAAATGCACTAATCAATTAATTTCAAAATAAACTGGAAGTTAAACAGAGAGGAGAATAAGGAGAAAGTTTTTTTTTTTTTTTTTAAATTTTGGTCCTCCATACAATCAATGTATTATTATTATTTATTTTTATCTTTCTTTATTATACTCCAATTTTTCCTGACCTTTGCTCTTCTCTATAGCGTTTACCTTACTGAACTATTTTTGGTTTGTCATATTTCATTTTAATTTTTCTTATTGAGCTAACCTATTTAAGAACTTTTGTGATGGGTGGTGTTTGATGTTTTTAAATTTTTATATTCATATTTCCATAAAAGTAAAACACTTCTATTTTTCCAATAATAATTCACGAACAGCACTGTTTATAATGTGTCTGCTGGCTGATTTTGTAAACATCAATATTAAGTTTCCTGCTCACCGGGATTAAAATAAATTCTGCCCTCATATCTGAAGCAACTTAATTTTTGTTTTTTAGATATTTTTTAAAAAGGAAGTTTTCCTTGTTGCTCTGCTGTCTGTGCCGTACCTTGACCTAAATGAGACGGCTTCTGGGAAACAATTTTCCCTGTCAAGTCCATTGTGTACTGGGTGCTGATTTCATCCTCCTCTGTCTTTGTGGTAACAGCCACCTGAAGGGAAATGACACAAAACTTCAGTTTAGCCACATTGAGGTGTCAGCGGCTGTAATTTACACAGCACGAGTGTTTGAGTTTTAATAGAACACCTCAGCCACGGCGCAAATGGAACCCAGCGCCTCCCCTCTGAAGCCGTACGTTTCCAGATGCTCCAGGTCTTCATGTCTGCAGATCTTTGAGGTGAAATGTCTCACAGCCATCACAGGAGTATCTACAGTTTTGATTCCTTGCCCATTATCACGAACCTCTACGCGGTCCAGGCCAAAATTTTCCTAAAATGTCAATAAAAGTAGTGCAACATGAAGGGAAATCAAACTCAAAGCTGTTACGATCTGAAGAGTGACTGCAGCAGCAGTCAAAATGCTCTAATATTAATGATTTATTTTCACTCACATCATTATTCATAATCATTGCATCATTAATGTTAAATAAATATGATAATAAATTCAAGTAAAATACACTAACAGGGGTAATTAACTGGAGGAAATCAGACTGGTTACTGCATTTGCTTCTGCATGAATCAAGGTTTTTAAATAAATTAATTTTTTTCCCCTGTAACATTAGCTGTAATTAAGTACTTTACCAGTTTAACATCAATGCTTGAAGCTCCAGCATCCAGGGAATTCTCGATCAGCTCTTTGACAACATTCACCACAGACGTAATGACCTGGGAGCTGGACAGCAGACGCACAGTGTCCGGGGGCAGCTGCTTCATGACTACAGTTATCTGCTAAGGTGAAACATCTGGATTTAGTGGCACATCTAGTCACAAGAATAATAGGAGAATAGCTGGCCAAGGGATAGCCCTTATAAACATGCTCCTGATCTTTCTTTTGATCCCTTGCAATAGTGGGTGACACCACATATTTGATTCGGCAGAGTATTATCCTGGATGTCCCCAAAAAGAGGATTTGTGTCTTCTGACCAATTTTATTGAATGTAATATTTATATGATCTTGGTTATCCACATTTTCAGTGGTGTCAGACTGCTTTAAGCTCATCAGATACATGCAATCTGCGCTGAAGTGGGGTGGACAAGTTCATAAAATTGTACACAAACATATAAAGAAAAACGTGTCCAAGTATTTCCCTTTCTTTCAGTGTACAGTACAAGAATATTCTTCAGTTTGTCGACACTCACTGTGTATTAGGGGCATGCATGATTCAAACTTTTTTAGTTTATTGAAGTCACTAATTAGATTTATTGTATTTATGTGATTTTTAAAAATCAGGAATCCTGTACAAAAATCTCAACCCAGAAACCTGCAGGTTACTCCCTAACTTCTTACACCTCCAGTCTTTATTTTAGCTGCCTGCTCAAACACAGCGGGCCATCCCATGTAAGTGTTTATGAGTTCAGTCTCTTAACTTCTCTACATGAAACCCAAAGAAACGCTGAACCAGCTTCAGTGGACCCTCCTGCAGTTAAAATCTATACATGGAAATAAGAGCAGATATTTCAAGGGGACATTTTATCTACATTAATTAACAACTCTGCCTTGATGACTGTAGACGGAATCCTTAACTTTTCAGGCGCTTCTGCCAGAAATACTCGTTTACTGCTGCTGATTAAAGAAATAGTATTTACGGTTTGTAAAATTGGCTGCTCCTTGATACATGAAAACGTCCTTTTATATCGATGAATTAGTGATCACAGCTAACAGTAATTTACCAGTAAAGGCAGTCAAAAAAGCAACGGCACTAAGATATATTCACTTCATTTAAGGCACAATTTATCCACATTTCTTTAAACACAAAATGAAACTGTACTTTAAGACTAGCTAACTGCTCTCCACACCTCCTTTAAGCTGCTCAGACTTGCTAGCTCAGATTTAAATTTCAATTTTAGTTCAAACTTACGTACAGATGTTACAAAGCCATAATTAGCTCAATAAAGCGGCTAAATAATACTAACATAAAACTGCTTCTCTGCTTCAATCGTTCATAACAACAGACACGGAGAACCACAGGCGGAAGTTACTGTTTTCCCGCCCTCCCCCCTTCGCTGCATATTGATTGGCTATAAGTCAGGCGTAGGCGGAGTCTAAAGAGCAGTCTGCCCGGAGTTAGAGCTGGCAGTTTTGGGCATTGTTTTTCTTATTTCTCATTTTATTTACAAGAAATCTAAAAATCAGTCAATTTGTCTGTCGCACCATCTGCAAAACACAATTCATAGCAGGTCTCACTACCATCTTCTAAACGTTCCGTTTCAATCTTGATGTTATTCTCTGCACCTCTGCACCTGTGGCAGCTAACACAGAGAGACAGACAACCATTTGCACTCATACTTATGGGCAACTTATAATCACTTGTTAACCTTACCCCACTAAGTGGTTGTCTTTGGACTATGTGAGGAAGTTGAGGTACCTATTTAGACATGGGGTTAACATACAAACTCCACAGAAAGACCTTCTTGGTGTTAGGCAACAGTGTTAACCATCATGCCACCCCATATTAAGTTAAATTAAATTAAATTAAATTAAATTAAATTAAATTAAATTAAATTAAATTAAATTAAATTAAATTAAATTAAATTAATGTTACCTGCTTGATGTGATGTGACATCCTGTGTGCAGGGATAAGAACAGGCATGCCATTTGGACATTTCTTTATTTTTCATTTTTTATGTATTTTTGATTGATTGATTGATTGAATCTTTATTTTGAACATGTTGAAAAAGTACAACAAAATAGAATTAAAAGAGACAAATGAACAAAGCAAAACAAAAGGAAAACGAGCAACCACAACTCCAAATAACGTTCATGTTCAAAAAGGAGCAGGAAGAAGCATAAGCTTATTTAATCCCACCCCTTTTCCACTATCTAGTATCAATAGACTACAGAAATACCTCCTTGCAATTACATTATATGTTATGTGTAATTTTTTTAATATATATATATACATATATGTTTCTATCTATCCATACATACATACGCACATATACACATTTTCAATAACCCCATTAACACCTCAAGGATACACAACCTACAAATATATATATTTATATACCCATACCAACATACCCGTGCACCCGCATACACATGAAAATATTAGACAAGAACACCCTATCAAATCTCTACCTTTTCCCTGTACCCTGTAAAAACCATATCCTTAAACCGCTTTTTAAACTTTTCATATTAAATTAACATTTAAATATTAAAAATAATTAAATTTTGTGTAACAGCACGCCACACTAGCCTTAAAATCACCCAGGAAGCACCAAGTTAACTTATGTTCACTGCACTTGTTATGAAAAATAAAAATAAAAAATAAAAATTAATATTTAAATATTAAATTAATATTTAAATAATTTATGAATTTAAATACATTTAAATAAATGTATTTAAACATTAAATAAATAACATGTATTCCCATAGTATTTATTCATTGGCGTATTGATTGGTGTGAGCCGTTAGGGGGCGGGGAAACGGCCTTACAAGTCAAACCGTGGAGTTAAAAATACTCCGGGTAAAAACTCCCTAAATCCGCGTCTACTTCCGGTGGTGTCCGTCTACGTCGTGCCGTCTGCACTGTCTGGGAGCTGAGCACAACAGGAGGAAAAAGCGTTTCTCTTGCAGCAGTTTGTTCGTGCAAATACCTTCACTGCTTGCTACTAGCTGTAAGTCTCGCACTCTGGGATTGTCGGAGGTTTCTTTTCCTTTTTGTATTTAATTGAATTCAACTTGGTTTAGGAAGAGTGGTTGTTCGGGGGTCCGGCTATATCCTGGGAAAAAACAATCAAGGGAGGCGTTCCTTGTTTATACAACTATTTGTGAGGGTTGGGTTGCTGCTAAATACCAGGTTTACACCAGTTTCATAACAAGTGCAGTGAACATAAGTTGACTTGGTGCCTCCTGGGTGATTTTAAGGCTAGTGTGGTGTGCTGTTACACAAAAGTTAAGCAGATAGTGACTTTTTTTTTCCTGGGTCTTTCTGTAATATCATTTGCATGTCTGCTGACAAGAGCAGCAGTTAATGACCACAGTGAACACTATTTGAGACTAATATTAAAATTTGAGTCATTAACCGCCGCACTCAGTGCTGTATATATGTCATTTGTCCGTTAAAATAACGATGCACTTACTGGACTCTGCTAGCTGTTTAATAACAACTTGAGCTCTGATCTGTCCTTTATCTATTTAGAAAGTGTGTCAGAGGCCAAAGTTTAACCAGTTACATAAGGCCCTCCACCCCCGTTATTGTTATACCAAGTACTACAGACATACTTTGATAGTGTAATTTGATTTTCAAAATAACAGCTGCACCATATAGAGATAAAATTCATACAGTTACAGTCAGCTTGTTTTTTCAGAGCTAAACCCGGTACATGCTGTTACTGTGATTTATCTAATTATCAGCCACTTTATTAGATACATTCGGTATTACCTTTTTAAAGATTGGACATTTTTTGTAATCAGAGATGCTCTTGTGGATAACTGTGATAATTATTTGAGTTAGTGTTGTTTTTAAGTTGCTGTTGTCAGCTCGAAGCAGATATTTCAACCATATCAACCAGATATTTTCTCTGGAGTCTTTTTTTTTTTTTCATTTTTGGAACGTCTTCTGTAAACACTAGAAATGGTTTTGTGGACATTTTTTAAATATGTCTAAATGCATTTCTGGCTAATTTACCGATATTCGTCTTAATGAGTGTTTTGACTGGTGTATCTATTAAAGGGGCTGAGTGTTGATCATAGTTGACCATCCTATTGAATTTGATTGTTTTTGTGGAGTTTTTGTTTTTTCTTTTTGTCCATGTTAAAATGCAGTCAGATTAAAAGTTTCTGCCACTGAACTGCAACAAACCTTCACTGTTGTCTAAGAACTTAAAATTAGTAAATGTAAATGAGACTAAACACAATAGATTACAGTGAGTTTCACGGAGGAGTTAAGTGTGAGGAAACTCTCATTTTAAAAAGTTGGATTTATTCATTTATTTATTTATTTATTTATTTTTTAGCAAAACGCATCAGAGGTACCCATTTAGACATGGGGTGAACATACTCAATAAGAGGTGGATTAGTGATGCTGGATTATGGTGGTGTTATCTATAAATACAACTCCACCCCTAAATCCCTGCAATCAGTTTCTCTCCACCTCGATGCTCAGCTCTTTGAATTCAGTTTAAACATTCAACCTCCAGGTTTTTTAACACAAAACAGGTGGAATAGCTTTTTTTTATAATGTGTATAACAGAAGTGATTTTGTGAATTTCTTTCTGTCCACAGACCAGGATGAATGTGGGTGTGGCTCACAGCGAGGTGAACCCAAACACCCGAGTGATGAACAGTCGAGGGATTTGGCTGACCTACGCACTTGGTGTTGGTGTGCTTCACATCGTGCTCCTGAGCATACCCTTCTTCAGCGTGCCCGTGGTGTGGACTCTAACAAATGTCATTCACAACTTAGTAAGTTCAGTTTTCTCTCATGCTGTGTCAGTGCTGCTATCTGAGCTTCAGAAACAAACCAGGCTGTTCAGGGGTTTTTCTACATAGAGAAAGGCTGTTTAGATGGTGCCAAAAGGAGCAACAAAAAATATGATTGAGGGGGGGGGAAAGAATGCAATTCAATGCTTTGAATTGCATTGCATAAACTCCTTTTTCAGGCAAGTTTTGTTTTTTGTTTTGTGTATTTTATGTTCAATATAGGTATTTGTTGTGCCTGAAAATGAATGAATAAATGAATGAATGAATGAAATATGACATCTCTGACTTCCAGCTGCTGTATTTCACACAGGCGCTGGACAAGCCAGCTAAACTGCAGTGGTTTGGTCATGATTTTCAGTCTGTTCACGCTCCAAATGTCTTGCAGGAAATGCTCTGAGTTACAGCCCAGACTGACCTGGTGGGTTGAGCAGTAGTTTATTTCAGGTTTGCCAACACTCACTCACATGTGACACGCTTTCGTTAACCTGTTTCAGCAGCAGCTCTGATTCCAAATCTTGCACTTGCTGTGTCCAAAGACATGAGGATCTCGTGGATTAACTTTTATTTCCATTAGCAACGTCCCCAAAGCAACAGGAAAATCAGCATGTGCTCAAAGTAGAATTCATCCACTGCTAAAGTTTCTCTTATATCTTATAAATATTAATGAAAACCATCTCTCGCAGTTTCCCTGAAAAGTCCACTTCACTGGATATTAAAGTCTCTAAAATTTATTTGCATTTGTTTATTTTTAACAAGTACTCAGGAAAAATACTGACAGTGATGCGTTTTCTTTGTTTTGTTTTTTTTCTTTTAAGATGGAACAGAGCCCTACATCTTTGATAATATCAGATTTCTATAATCTGGTTAGTAATGGCCACATGTCACAGAAAAATGGTCAAATAATGCAGCTGTGGTCATCTACTGAAGGCCTTCTCTGAGCAGGACGATGTACTGATATTTTACTATACAGTATGTCTATTTATCTTGCTATGTTTTTTAAGATTCTAGTGGTGTCAAAATATATCACGTTGTCTTTTTGATTATTTTTACATAAGTGGGATGGTGAGGTCAGATGCTGATTTTGTTTATTTGTCTCCAAGTTTACTAAGGATCTGTATTGGTCCTGAAAAAGCCACATTGGTCAAAAGACTGAAAAAGTATTCGCCTCCAAAATTTAATTTGAATACATTTTCTTTTATTAGAGGGTTAATAAACAACAAAGTTAACATTTTTAAATTTAACAGATCAAAGTGAGGTCTTCAAAATCCTTGTTTTGTTCTAACCAACAGTCTATAGTTAAAATAAATAAATAATTAAAAAATAATTTTCTTTGTTTGGCAAGAAAAGCATTAAATTCTATGTAATAGTGTAAAGTGTGCGTGTTAGTCCCCATAGGGAAATAGTTCCTCTGCATTTAACCCATTCACCCAGTGAAGCAGTGGGCAGCCACCAGTGCAGCGCCCGGGGAGCAGTGTGTAGGGACGGTACCTTGCTCAGGGGTACCTCAGGGTAGCCGTTCAGTGGAGTCGAACCCCCGACCTTCCGATCATGGGCCACCACTCTACCTACTGAGCTATCCTCTATATTATTTCAAGAAAGTTTTGTGTTAATTCTGATTTCTAACGCTTATCAGTTTGATTCAGGAACCCTGTTTTGTCTTAAGGCGGTTTTCCTTCTGACAGCCTGATGACTGACCTATTATGATAATTTCCCCATGCCTCAAAGTCTGACAAGAGTGACCTTTCATTGCTGCATGGCTGGCCTCAAATGAAGAGAGTTGATGTGGGTGACGTCATTGAACAGTTTGAGCTCAAGGATTGTGTATCACAGCCAATAAGGAAGGCTATTAACAGTAGCGGCTGAGGTCAACTATAGCCTATTGTTTTCCACCACAATACACCATCAGTGTGGTGATTATTTCTTGGCCGTATGTCAGCGCTTCAGTTTCATTACATTTCCCTCTGTATTGCAGCTTTTTCCATCTAAAGCTCCAGTGTTTTGGACACAGACATGTAATTAGAACCTCCCAAGATGGCTAACTTACGAGGGGAATCCCAAAAGTAAGGTATTTATTTTTTGGGAAATACAAACAACCATTTATTTTCCATAATATTCGCATCATTTTAAAGCTTGAAGACTTATTTTTCTACATAATCACCATTTTGGTCGATGCATTGTTGTAGACGCTGTGGCAGTTTTACAATGCCCATGTCATTACCTGCTCACGGCCGCTGCAGAATTGCCTACTGGACAAATGTTCTTTCAACTTTGGGAACAGGTGGTAGTCACTGGGTCTGAAGTCCAGACTGTAGGGTGGGTGGGTGATGAAGTTCCAACAAAAGTTTGCCAGGAGATCGACATGGGCATTGTAAAACTGCATCGACCGAAATGGTGATTATGTAGGAAAAATAAATAAGTCTTCAAGCTTTAAAATGATGTAAATATTATGGAAAATAAATGGGTTGTATTTCTAAAACAATAGGAGACCTACTTTTGAGATTGCCCTCATAGTTGACAATAAGAGGACATCACATTTCTTTTTGGCCAGTCTGTCAGTACACTATTGACCGCAGTTTCCACTCCACAGGGAATGTATGTCTTCATGCATGCAGTCAAAGGCACCCCTTTTGAGACCCCTGACCAAGGAAAAGCCAGACTTCTTACTCACTGGGAGCAGCTCGACTATGGCGTTCAGTTCACCTCATCTAGAAAGTTCTTCACCATCTCCCCAATTATTCTGTACGTATTATATACCAATGATTCTTTCTGAACCTGTTGTCTTTAGACATGTACCTCCAACCCTGATAGTTCTGTGGACATTACCATGTGTGAGAGAATGCCAAGTGGAAACTTCTAGGAAAATGATACTAGTGACATGGAACTACCAAAGATTTTGAATCCATGAATGCCCGTTTGAGCCTGGCTCCAACAGTGACACAGACTCCCATGTTAAAATGCTCTACAGCAGAAATAAGATGTTTACAGCGTGCCACAAAAAACCTCTTAGTTTCTATGGTTGTACAATAGTAAACCATTAGCCATTGGTGGTAGACTCCACATCCTAGTAACTCCACAGAAAACGGTATTAATTAACAGATAATTAACACACAATTCTCTGGAAGGCACAAACTCTGTGGAGAGGTACAGCTCAGTGACTTCAGTTGGCTGAGGTGAAGCCTGGCTGCACATCTCAGCTTCCACATGTGAGTCAAAGAGACTGTCCCTGAAAATAAAAACATCTAAGCATTTCTGGGCCTGAGCAGAGGATATGTGTGTCTTTTATTTTTATCCTATAAATGGTTTCAGGACTTTATTACCTGAACCATTTTACGTGATTAGGGGAGTTCCACAGGGTTCAGTATTGGGTCCAGTCTCATTCACATTGACCAACTATGATGTCCGTTTTTATGCTGGTGACATAGTTCTGTACTGTATAGTTGTTATGATAGTGTGAAAGACGGGAAACTATTCATAGAGCCCAGTGGCAGACTGGAAAAAATGTTTTACTTTTTGTGTCTGTGGAAAGTGACTTACTTTAGGAGGCGTTGTATTTATTTATCTATTTTTATTTGATTGAAACCAAAATGCTGCAATGTATTTCTAACACACTGTCTTTTTTTTCCCACCTTTACAGATACTTCCTGGCAAGTTTCTATACAAAATACAACACAACACACTTTGTCATCAACACTGCCTCGCTTCTGAGTGTCCTGATCCCCAAACTGCCACAGCTGCATGGAGTCAGAATTCTTGGCATCAACAAGTATTAATAATTGTAAATGCTGCGCCTCTCAGCAACTGAAGCTAATTCCTGTGTAGTCTGTACCGCCGATGTGTGTACCAAGTCATACAGTTTGTGTAACGGCCGCTGTTGTCGTATAGTAACACCAGAGGGGTGCACTACGAAACGAGGTACGTTGAGCCTAAAGAGTTTTCAGCGTCATGAAGGTAGCTCTGTTTTTTGTTTTGTTTTTTGTTGTTTTTTTTTAAACCAGATGACTCAGCTCTGGGCGGAGGCTACATTCAAAGTTTTTGTGTAACATTATCTGTTAATGAGCAGTACAGATTTTCAGCTGAGGTTATATATGCAAAACCTGTTGAGCCGTGTGTTTGTAATGCCCCCAAAGAAGCTGTGCAGTTTTAGTTGAACAAACTGTTACAGCAACAGGGATTTAAATGCATTAGGCTGGCAATGCAGAAAACGTGCTTTTATGTTTGTTCATAATTTCCTGCTGATGTAAAGCAGAGTAGAACACTGATTTGTCTAATATTCAGTCAGTAAACTTACTTCCACTTTGAAATGGCCAAAAACTCAAGTGATTTTCATCCTTTGTTATGGGACAGGGTCAGGCCTGAATGCACTTCCTGAGTTGTGTTAGGAATAAACTGCAGCAAAGAGAAAACACTGAGCAGTGTGTGATCGCAAAGCTCCACAGCTCTGCCCATGTTAATCAAAATTCTTAATATCTTTAATGTTTGCTGATCTCTCCTTCAAAATTGTTTCCTTGGACACCACTATGGCTAGTTTTAGATCGCGAAATCCTAGAACTTGTTCCATGCATTTCCACCCCATAAATAAATCCTACTGGCACAAACTTAGAAACAACGACGTAACCCGAATTGGAAGGCAGTACCTGCAGTTGACCAGTGGTTCACCAATGATTCAGAGATTCTGCCCATCGTTATTTTTATTCCCATATAAAATATCCAATCCACTGCAAGAAATACTGTGGAATAATGACTTCACAAACCTGCTGAAATGAAAGACGGGTTTTAAGGTAGAACTCTCATGGCGGTGGTAGAAAGGAAGGAAAAGATCACGCAAAGTTGTTTGGAAAAGTTGACAATGAGTGAAGGGGGCAACTAGAACAGGGTTCCTGCAGACTGATTTTGAAGGTTGTCTGAATCTGAAAAGGCATCCCTAGTTTTTATTAGTCTCAAATTTCCTCAGATTTAGAGAGGTAATTTAACGTCTTGAAATGTGGTTGGTCAGAGCAGTTGCATTGCTCGCTTTACTCAGAAATGAAGAAATGTAAATTCGCTGAATATTTGCTCTTCATCCAAGCATTTGTGAGTCACAATATGTTTTGTTCAGGAAGTGCCACAATGGGAATGAAGGTGCGGGGGAAAACCCCTACAAGTTTTGGTTCAGTTGCAAGCAGTTCTGACTAGTTGCCTTACATTGTTTACCTGCATAGTCTAGCTTTTTGCTCAACTACAACTACACAAGACAAACAACATGCAGCTAGAGCAGTGAAATCTATATGTAACATTTCTTACCCTGTGGAGGCTTCATCTTTTTTGCACATGCATTGGGTTTTGTATAGCACTTTTTACCTCCTGAAGTCAGACATCCTAAAGCGTGTGTGGCAGAAAGCAAATTAGCCGAAGCTGTACAGAAGAGATGACCATTGCTTCCATGTCTGAAACATGAAGCCAGTGCATTAGTGCCTTATATCTGCAGTCTTTTAATGGTCGAGTAATCTGGCTGCATAAAGAAGCCAGATTTTGTGGAAATATTTGGAATAATTACCCTCCCCTCCCCCTAATTCATCCACTTACTACACTTTCTACTTTTAAATATTTAAAACATGCAGTTTTGGGTTTTTTTTTTTTTTAATTAAGCTCCCCATCAGGGTCAGAGGCTATAGTTATGTGAATGACAAGCCAGTGCTACAGGAGTTGGTCAGATCCAGCCCATCCTCGTGGTGTCATAAAGCTAAGATGGCAACAGCACATACTTGCACAGACGCAAACTGAAATGAAAGTGGAAAAAGCTGCGATTCAGGCGAACTGGGAGTGATTCAGGACATGATACAGAAACGGTGTGAGGAGTCGAGACTTCCATGGAGCGATCAAAAATCAGCGTGCATGAGGAGGCAATGTCAAAGGGAATGGTTTCATTTTTTTTTTTCATGGGCAGAGATTCAGAACTTTTGTATTGAGTCCCATCTTTGTAAGAAACTTTCTTTCTGGCCTGATGTTTGGCTGTAGTAATTATCGTAAAGTCTTCACTGCTCAGTGTGATCTGCTCCTTTTTTCTTCAACACAGAGTCGGGATAAACACATCTCACCTTCATGACACCTGTTATCTCTGAAAGGAGGCCTGGCTGTGTTCAGTTTGCTTTGTGGTGCATCCCTCTGGTTTAAAGATGATATGTCTGTACATGACAGGATGCCATACGCATTACTAACTTATGTGAATATTTAATGATGTATTTTCGGCCTGCGTCGACCTGGGCGGGCCCAGGCATCAGTGAGGCTTTAGGCTGAGTTTACTTTTCTTCCTTTCTTTGCTCTCATCTCACACACAGTGATGCAAATTGTGTTTCTAGTCACAAAGATGTTGCAAATGTATTTTTCAAATATGTCTTACTTCGTGAGGGTAGGAGCCCATGGCTCGCTGTTTACCGGTACAGTCTGGTTTTGTAACGGGTGTCAGACATTTTCGTGCTGAGGAAGAACAGAATCAAGCTCTTCAGGTGCATGATTTCCTTTGTGAATCATTTGTAACCAATCAGAACAGCAGGCGTTTCTCATTGTACTCTTTGTGAGTGCGTGTGAGTGAATGTGTGAGTGAATATTATGTCCTTTATGTAGAAATGAGACAGATTATTGTTGTCAGATTAAGTGTTTACTGAGGGAGCTCCAGTGTCTTTGTGATGAACTTACACTCATGTAGCCACTCTCTTCATACTTTGAGGGATTATTTGATTTGTTTTTGTTGTTTTTTTTGGCTATAATTGAGGCAGCGAGTCCTACTTTGTTTGGCCATAGCTTGTAGTACTTGATATTTCTGGTTCTTAATCTTATTAAAATGTTTGCCCTCCGTCTACTCCGTCTCACGTCTTAATTGCTTCGTCGAGTTTCTGAAGTTGACGACTACAATGAGGCTCTCAGGTACTTTGCCACAAAAGTATAAGCTGAGAAATGAGGAATTCTTTCAGGACTTATCAGAATTTCACAGATGTTACTCTTCAGTGCCTGAAGAGTAATAATCAGCTGTATTGGATACCTTTGTTTAGGAGTGCTATCGTCACAGAGCTATCAGGTTTCATCTACATAAAGGCATATTAAATAGGAGCTATTCTGTTTACTTCTACCTGCATGTCTTCATCCGTAGATTTTATTATTCAGTTCAAAATAATCCATATTTATCTCATCCTGGGTTTATCCCCTGTCCGAAGCAAGAAATTTTAGCCCCTTCTTTTTTAGGTCAACTTTTCCCTCACAACCAGAAGATTTCAACAGCCTGAGATGACCTATATTAGTGATACACCCTCTCTATAACTTCACATGAGTTCATGAGATCTTCATAATCTCTTACATAAATAAAGCAGCTCTACTAACTGGAAGGTCACTGGTTTGATACCCAGCTACTCCAGAGTATCCTTGGGCAAGACACCGGAGTTGCTCCATCCTTGTGTGAATGTTGGGTTAAAAACACTTGTAGGACTGAGTGAACAAAATTGGTAGTAAGAAAGTGCTCAGAGTAGAAAAGCAATAGAAGTACCTGTCTATTTCAGCTACAGTGAAGGTGTCAGGGTTATTCTGCAGCCACCATGTCTTTTTCTGAATCTAAATCATCGGTGTAATTTGAGTCTAAATTCTAAATTAAAACTAATCAAATAAATATCAAAGAAATACTGCTTGTGATTTTCTCCAGAACTTTCCTCTAACTGAAGTTGGAATGAATGAATGTATTTGCAGTAAATAAAATTGACCACTAGATGGAGACGAGCACATCTGAGCACTCACTGGTTTTGCAACTTTAGATTAAATGTAATAATAGCAGTAACAGCAGTTCAGTGTTTTAACCCGGAGCTGGTTTATGGGTGACGATGTATAAATATGTTACATAACACATGAGGATTGTTTCTAGCATAGTAGAGAAACCGGTTCTGCAATCAGATAAGACCAAAGCAGAAAACGCCGAATCATCCTTTTCACTAATGTATACTTCAGTCCCCTACTGAAGTATTTTTTACTATTCTGAGCTAATGGGTAAAAAAAACAAAACAAAACTAACGGTAGTGCTGTGCAATACTTCGAATTTTTGTATCAATGCAATATGAAAAAAAGAAATTACAGGACGAGTATTGCCAATACCAATACTGATAATTTCCTCTTATAAAGGCAGTTTATGGAGGTAAAAGCAGTGTCGTGACTTATGAGACGAATCATCAATAATTTACAATTCACTGATTTTTACTTTACCCAACAATCCGTTAATATAGCAAAACGCACCTTTCAGCTTTTCGTGTATATTGAAACTGGCTTTTTTTGGAGATAAGGAATGAAATGCGCCTGACTGAAAAGCACTTTTTGCTATAAAACTGACATGATGATCAACACAAAGATTCAGACATCTTTCATAGCACATGATTGAGGTATATTTCTTTTAAAATAAATTTACAAGTAACGCAACAGAGTGGACTGCATACTGAACTTGACTAAAATATACATAAACTGCTATCAGCCCTATGAATGAATATCATGGCAGAACACTATTGAGATCTCTTTTATTTCCTTCTGTGATGTTTTGCATGCAGCATAGGTCTTCCCACTATGGCGAGTGAAATAAGTGCAGGAATAACATATCTTTTGTCCAGTGTGTTCACCTCGTTCCCGAAGCCTTCCTTAGTCACCGCATTTACATTGGTGATTTCAGTGTGTCATTGTGCACTGGATGGATGCGCCGACTCACCGGACCGGCTCGCTTTCAGTTGTTTCAAATGAGAAGCTCCTCACCTTCTGTGTGTCAAATTTAATGTTTTTGTATTTTTTTTTTAAGTCATCCAGACTCTACCTCCAGGAAACTTAAGGTGTGCGTGGGGCACCTGTGACTTTTTCCACGCAGACACATCATCAGGTAGTGATTCAAGGAGTTTGCTTGGTTTGCTTTTGCTTTGTGTTCTATTGTAGAAGCACACATTTTCTGTTTCAGCCAATCATGTACATTTACCTTTGAGAATCCAAATTTGAAATTGAGATTCAAATTCAATTATTTTTGCAGTTAACATCAAACTCTGCAGAGTTATTGTAGATGTATTAAATTACTGGGTAGGAGATCACGAAAAGAAGGGATCTCCACTGAGGCTGTTTATGTTAAAGAGCCAGAGTTCTGTGCTAAACCCCTGTCTCTGATGCTGAAATAAAATAATTCTTTATTATTTATTTGATTTGTACGGTCAGCAAAGAGGAGTGACCATCAGCTGAGAAAGCACTAAAGCTGTGATGTTTGCTTTGACAGTGTTGATGGAGAAGTACCAGGAGAGGAACTGATGTACTGCATGAGGAAGTGGCAGAGAAGTATGAGGAGTGTGAGGTGTGCAGCACAAGTGACTTAGTTTCAAGGGATTATATCAGTGATCTGTTCTGAGCCTTTTCTTGTTTACAGTGGTGATGGGCAGTCTGACAGGTGAGTTCAGCCAGGAGCCTCCGTGGACTGTTAGGTTTGCAGAAACCACTGTGATCTGCACTAAGAATGGAAAGCAATTTGAAGAGAGCCTGGAAAGGTGGAGGTGTGGAGAGAAGAGGAATGAAAGTCTAATAGAAGCTAGACAGAATACATGTGTGAACGACAGGGAGACCAATGGAAATGTGATGGTGCAAGGAGCAGAGGTAGTAAATATAGTCTGAGATGGTTTGGACGTGTGCGTGGGAGGTTTAAATCCATTAAACCTTTCAGTAAACTGCACCAGTTTAATATGCATGAAGTAAAAGAGCAGAAACTAGCATTGCTACCCTGGATGTCTGACCCGGTTTCTGATAATTCACTGGAGAAAACTTCAAAAAGTGTATGCAGGGTAAACATTCGAGGGTAATAGCACCATGTGGCATGGGCAGCTGTGATAGATCTCCTTCGATGAATTTGCATGCAAGGCTCATCTTCTAGCTTGATTCGTCCTGTGTCCTCCTGTCATCTGGACATCTCCTATAAGTAAGAATAAGGTTGCAAATTGCTGGAAAACTGAGGAGAATTAAAAAGAGCCAACTCCCACATACTTTGAGGGCCTGTAACTTGATAAATATTCATAAAAAGATGGTAAAGATTTGCATGGCTTTATTAAATATACTAAAGTTATCTTGCAAATAAATGTTAATAAATGATCAGTTTGAGTATCAGCGTCAAAATGTGTAGCTTAGATGACCAGAAGTTTGGTTGTTGCCGTTGTTTCCACATTTGACTGGAGTCAAAGTTTTGAAGTTTGTTTCTTTTTCTGTCCCTTTATGACTCACCTGAATTCCCTTGAGTGATGAGCTCCATCCAACAGCCCTGCATACTTCACTAATGAGCTTTCATTTCCTTTTACCGGTACATTATCAGATCGTTGCCCCCACAGGTTCCATTAACCTCGACGACTGAGATGGACAGCCTGCATCACCTGGTCTCCATTTCAGAGCATATCCGGTCCCGCGGGGAGATGTTCCTAAGTATGCACTCTGTGATTTTCTCTGTTTACTGTTCATGAGGTAAAGTAGCTGCAGTCATTATAAGTGTGCAGCAGGGTGCAACGGGTACATCAGCTGGACTGCGTCAGGAACAGAGATAAGAAGTAGCACGTTAAGCATTACTGTAATCTGATTACTTTTTCAAGTAACGAGTAACGTAAGGTATTACTGTTGCAAAAAAGTAATTAGATTACTGTTACTTTCTCATAAGCATGCTGCGCTACTGCGTTACTAAACCATGATTTTGTTTGTGAGAGTGTCTCATGACGATGACGTACATGTGTGAGATATCTGTGGTAGCAACAGGCGTGTGTAGATCAACAATGGATTGATCTACACACTCTACAAACTCGACCATGCAGAGTTTAAGGCTTGGACGTACTGACATTACTTTGAGTTTGATTCCATAAAAAGTGACAAAAATCTTAGCGTTCACTGTAAAGTCTGCGTGAAAAGAAAACTTCTCACTACAGCAAAAAAATTAAACTTCAAATCTGAGCAAGCCCCAAGCACTCTGCCATGGAAACGTGAAATTCACAGAGAAACCCCCGGATCCCCCCCACTGACATGACCGCTGCGGCACCGGGCAAACCTCCACCAGCCCCTCTCCTGCTAAACAGGTGAAAATAGATTTAAGAGCAACAGGACTTAGTGCTGTTAAATCTTTGGTTTTATTTATTTTTTTTGCTGTGTTTTACTTGCACACAAAAAATATTTAATTTTATATGCTGGAATTGAATTGAATCGATATACCTTTATTAGTCCCACAAGGGGAAATTTCATGCAGAAAATAGGTTTAAATGTTAAACAAATTTCTTCCGATCAGAGGATGTTGCATAGAATTTAATTTTTGCTTGTTGCAATGTGCCTAAAGTTAAAAGATTAAAACTAATATAACAAGTTTTAAAAATAGACTTTTTCATTTGATTCAATTTTATATGTTGGATTATGCAGAAAAAATAGAACTGGGCTGAAAGTTCTATGGCTTTATAATGTATTCAGGTTGTGCATCATGTTTTTAAAAAGCAACTAAATAATAAGTAACTAATTACTTTTGAAAATAAGTAATCAGTAAAGTAATGGGATTACTTTCTTGGAGAAGTAATCAGTAATTAGTAACTGATTGCTATTTCCAAGTAACTTGACCAACACTGGTCAGGAACTGGGAAAGTGGTGTTTTCTATTTATGTGTTGCCGTTTGGGTCCAGTGGAGGGTTATACTCTGTATTATAGCGGGAAATCAAGCCTCTGCATTGTGGCATACTGCCAACATATATGGCATTGGACTTTATCAGTCTTTGCTCAGTCTCTTGTAATTGTAATTATCACCAGACTTAGCCAGAGTCATTGTTTTATCAGGAAAAGAGATCCACATTCTGCGATTATATCTACAGAGAACACACGGCATGTTTTTCTCATTGTTTTACGATTTGGCGTCTTTCCACGTGTGACCTTGTTCCCACTATTGTGTTGCCAGTTATCAGTGCTGATACAGAGACCTGTTAGGCTATCCGAGCATCCACAGTGCGAGAGAAGGACAGAGGGACTGAGGAGAGTGACTCTGAGAAGAGAGATCTGTGGACGGCAGCGTGAGGGAGTGGCAGGAAAGGAAGGAAGACTGGTCAGGAGGGGCAGGGCGGTGGAGAGGACGGGGAGGGTAAGGAGTGGAGGTGGGAGTGAAGCAGAGCAGTGACGAGGGAATCAGATTTCCTAGCGTTAAGGCTGCAGAAAGGGGAGGGGAGAGGCTGGGCCAGTTTTCCCTTCAGACCCTCTCAGACTTTAAAGGAGTTGAGAGCTGAGCTCAGCTGGACTCTGAAAGTCTGACTTCACAACCCTACTGAGGTTTCTTCTTTAGGTAAGTCTCACTCAGATACTAAATCACTTAAATCCGTTTTTGGATGAGTCATGCTTGTTTTCTTTAGCTCAGCTGGCTGCATGACTTTGCCAAAGTGATGCTTCGTAATGTTTCCTATTTCTGCGTCTGCTTCTAATTTACTGTACACGATCCTCCCTCCCCCAGCTACACTTTAGATTTAGATATAGTTTTACTGGACTGGAAAGAGCACTGGCAGTGCTTGTTCACTTAAATCTGTTACAGGGTTGTGTGCAGATGTGTGCAGAGTCCTGGGTAAATATCCCCAAAGCTTCTGGGAACATCCAGCATTATGCATTAAATACTTTTAAATTAAAACTACAAATTAGAGGCATTCACAGAGAATAAAGACCGAAGCGGCTGGCTGTCATGATTGGCCTGTTTGTTCTCAACATATCCCCCTGAGTCATGTCCTTGTGTGCTTGTGTGTCTGCATGTGGTCAGTATACTCCCTGATGAAGTGACTGTGTGTGACTCACAGCCCTCAAAATAAAACATAACGTGAGCTAAGCGCAGGTTAAAAGTTTGGATTTTGAAAAAGGGTGTGTTAACCTTTCCACAGAGGAGGTGGAAGGACTCGGATGGAGCATGAAAATGTCTGCAGTGAAAGCACGAAACATACATTAGTTAATTGAGCCAATAGCTTTCGAAAATAAGCTTTGCTTTAATGCTCTTGGATTGAGAAGCAACTGCAAATACATTCCTCGCATCACTTCAAGCATACTGTGGTGAGAGCTTAGATAAACTTGCCCCGAGTGGAGGGGAGGTTTGGGAGAGAGCAGCTATAGCAACTTTGAGATGGTTTGTTTTGATGCACATTTATCAGTGAACAGCAGAGATAGAAGGAGAATGTCAGCTTTCATTGACACGCAGCATCCAGTCTGCATTGCACATCAATAAACTGACACACTGTGTCAGTTTATCTGCTCAGAATGAGACGCTGAAAGCAGCAGATCATTGCTAAAGGTCAAAGTCCCCCGCTAAAATCAAATGTACATGTTTTTCCTGTACTGTGTAGTGCTTTCTCTCCACTTACATGTTTATTTGGTGTGAGTTTCACAGCTTTATATCTATTAGCTGCAAAAATGTCTGCTAAATGTTTCTCACCTCAGTGCGCTCAAAGCATCAAATAAAAAAATACATTCAAAAATTCCTTGTTGTGAATAGTTTCACTGGGGAACTATTTTCTTTCTTCTGTCCTGTCCTGTCACTGTATAACAAGCAAGAGCCTCTCCTCTCATCATCAATGGACAGGATCTCCCTCCTGGACAGTGATACCTCTCGTGACTGTGGTTTAGTGGAAAGAAAATACTTCCTCAGTGAAACTTCACACAAGATTTGCATTTTGTTTGTTGGACTAACTGATTCCTAGAAAGAGTAATTGCACTTTTTAAACACCACACGCACACACACACACACACACACACTCTCCTACACCCACAAGATGGACAAACAGCACTATAAGCCAGAGGAACAACCTGTACATTTGATTTTACTATATATTATATTATTGTAAAAACTATGATTACATTATAGTTTTTATTATGTAATTTAAATATTAGCAGACATATAGGCACCTATGTTTGCAAAATAGAGATTAATTTAATTCCAAGAAACTGTTGAAATTGCAGTTCTCTTTCCTATACATCAATTATCTTATTATCTGGTGTGTTTAAACCTCTTTAGACCATCAGATAGGGAAGTTTCAAAACTGCCATCTCCTGTATCGTTACACATTGTTTTTGCTGGAGATAGAGTTGCAGAGAGTCAGTGGAGACCTCCCAGAACAAACTCTTCAGTTTAAAGTAACAGTAAAGATTTTTCCTACCATCAGTGGCTCTGAAGATTCATTGTTTATACATTCACCTAACAGGCAAAAGATTTATGGTTTGATCTTGGGAGGAGAAATAAATCCCTTTGGGGTTAAATCAGGAAGGGCATAAAAATCAGCCAAATCAAACACGCAGAGTTGCTCACTGCGGTGATCCTGCGTGAAAAAGAGACCAGCCAAGAGAAGCCCGGTTCTTCTCACCATCCAACGCACATCACTGCGTCTGGTTGTCTCAATGCCTGGTCATTATCCAGCACTGCAGCAGGGAAGTGCTGAGTAAGCTAAAGGAAAGAAGCAAAGTGAGTTTGCGTAATGATAAAAATCAGACCCAGAGAACACCTTCTGAACAAACAAAGATGGATATTATACTGTGATTATTTGCTGATTGAACTTTTGCAAAATCGGTTTAGTTTGGATTCAGGGGGAAATATTTGGAAGCGCTCACTGACATCTGGTTCTTTTTAGAAACACATTTCCACTGGCATGTGTCAAGCGTAGAGATGGATCCTGAAGGTTCACGTGAGTAAAATTCTATTCGCTCACTCTGCAACGCAGAAGCTCTGACCTTTAAGCTGACTGCTAAATTCACCCCGGCTCTGATAGTGCAGTGTGTGAGAGGTTTGTGATCTTTGTGCAGGTATCCAAGATGATCCATACATTCAGGTGATGATGGCCGGGTCGACTCTGAGGAAAGTCAAGTCCCGCTCCTGGAAGAAGAATCGTTATTTTCGCCTTTTGGAGGACGGCTTGACGATCTGGTACAAGTCCAGATGGGCGGGGAGAGGCCACTCCACCTGTAAGTGCAGAAGCACACCTGTGTGTAATAACAAGTTAGCTCCTTATTCATTTATTATTCATTTGGTAAATATATCATCAGACAAGCCGCTTTCTGTATTTTATGTTGTGGGGTTAATGAACCAAAAAGAAAAACAAACAAACAAATAAAAAACTCATAAGAGGCTTTAAAGCATATATAATTTATTGCACATAAAGCTTATGCTCATGACCGTGCTCATCTGATGGGAGAAGCTTTGTACTGAGAGGGAGACGGTACTGGAGAGGGCTGTCAAGATTATATCTTCTGCAGCATTATGACACAAACCATATCTACCCCACTGGCCCTTTCAGGGTCACATAACCCCCCTTTTTTTCTTTGCATGCTCCTTCACTGCAATTTAATTTATTTCATCATTTCGTCTCGAGAAGAAAAGTTGTTGTTAGGATGGATGTTTTTAGGCTGTTTCTTGCGGACAGATCCAGGATAGCTGTTGCCCCTGTTGCTAGTCTTTATGCTAAGCTAAGCTAACCACATTTAGATTTTTATGTACACATTCAGGCCTATTCTCATTCCACACCCTGAGGCCTAGTCACTTAAACTAATGTCACCTGGTAAGTAGGGGTTTTTCTGGATAGAGGAAGTTTTTTTTAATGCTAATCATGCCAGTATGCAAAGTCCCAACACAAAGACTCATTCTGAGTTAGAAAGAGCTGCTAGAGCTTCTGTTTTTAAGCTTTTGGGTTCACCTGACAACTCTGTGGTTAACAACACAAGGGTGTAAATTATGTAACTCCCCAGGCAAAACCACAGACCCACGGCAATGCAAATGAAAGTTTGTGAGGAGGTAGAGCAGGTCCATCTACTAATCGAAGCTTGTGCAAATGGGTGAATGAGGTATATTATATATATTGTATAGCTTTGAGTGCCATATAAGAATCAGTCTGTTTGCCATTTAAAGCAGTCCTAATCTTCACAGACTTAGCAGGTTGAGTCTGAGTCTGGAAATATGGACATTGCATACATGAGCATGGTGTTACTGTTCTCATCTAACTGTCAGCAACAAAGCAAATAGGCACATTTCCCAAAGAGACGTGGAGTCCTTTATAAACTGATTACCGACAGAGCCAAGCAGGCTCTAAGCAGGCCTGAGTTTTACTACATAAGAATTGATTAACAGCCATGGTGGTATTTCTTATGGTTTCGTTTGGCCTATAGTGACAATGCTGTCTGGCCAGCACAATTCAGCCACCGGCCCATCGCATATTGAATCAGAATCAGAATCAGAATGGGTTTATTGCCAGATGTTGAGGTTTACAACATTAGGAAATTGCTGCGGCCAAATGACGGGTGCGCAGTGGTACTAAGGGCCACATCTGCCCTACAGAAGCTTGCTATAATCTATATCAAGCCCACCTCATGACATTTGGACCACATCTGGGCCAAAACTCATAAGAATACAACTGTGCTCAAAACCTTTTTTGCATGTCCCAATTTTGCAATTAGAAAAAGAAAACTTCATAACTTATTCGTTCAGATTATTCTTGCTAAACTCAGCATTTCCTGAGTGGTCATCCACACCCCACAGTCTGACTGCTGTAAACTATGTCAAACCACCTGATGACCTTTAGGCTGCATTTTGTCCACATGACATTTTGCAGCATCATATCTAAACCAGGTTGGGTAATTACTTATAAAAAACAAACTAAGAATAAGCCCCACATCTAAATTAAAGAGCTGTTTCCCCCTGATGGATGATACAGTAGATACACCATCTGACCTCCCCAATCCAAGTTTAACCATTCCAGCATTCTTTTGTTTTAAGAAGTATATTTGACAACATATAAACATTAGTTTGTAGGTTTTCTTGCTATAGTGTTCTTGCTAAAACATGAGGGGTTTCCAGCAATGTTTCACAAGCTGGGTCGAAGTGCTTGGGCTCAACTAAAAGTGAGAATATTTGTTATAAAAAAAAAAAAAGAAGCAAAGTCCCAAGAATTGTCAGTGTGGTGAACATCCGTCTGCTTTAGAAACGAGTTATTGTTTGAAACAGAATGACAGGAACTCAGCTCATCGTAGCTCAAGATCCCAAAACACACCTCAAACATATGAAATGCATCAGTGTAAACCTCAAAACACTGAGCTTCCTCCATGTGATGATCATGTTACAGTTTCGGTGACTGACTTGGAAGCGGTGCGTGAAGGACATCAGTCTGAGGTCCTGCTAAGCATTGCAGAGGAGTTCCCTGCTGAACTCTGCTTCACCTTGGTGTTTCACGGCCGCCAGGGAAATCTGGACCTCGTGGCCGAGTCCCCAGATGAGGCCCAGGCCTGGATCCAGGGTGTGCGCATGCTGATTCACAAAGCTCAAACAATGGACGAGAAGGAGAGGCTGGACCAGTATCCTTTAACTGTGGTGTTTATTCTGGTGTTGGCTGATATCAGACACACTAGCAGGCGTCTAAACAAAGCTCCAAGTAGTCTGCTTTTAACCTTTTTTTCTTTCCCTCTGCAGTTAGCAGGACATTTTTGAAGTTTAAAAACATTTACTCAGCTATATGTTAGATCTGGGTTTTCCTCAGCATGTCCTCAGGTGGGTCTGGGACTGGTTTCATAAAGCTGACAAAAACAAAGACGGGAAGATGAACTTCAAAGAAGTGAAGAAGCTGCTGAAGATGATGAATGTAGAGATGAATGAGGACCATGCTCTTCATCTCTTCACGGTAAGAGAAAGGAATCAGCGATTAGCCCCGAGCTCTGACTTCAGCTCCCTTAAAAGTCTCGTGAAGGACTCAGAGCTTTTCAAATTCAAATTCAAATTTTATTTGTCACGTACACAGTCATACACAGTACGATATGTAGTGAAATGCTTGGACAACTGCTCGTGACCCAAAGAAAACAAAAAAGGAAAAGGCTATGAATAAGGCTATGAATAAGATAGGAAATAAATATGAAAAATTAAAAAGGGTAAATTTAACTAGGAAGGAATAAAATATAAATTAAGGTTAAAAATGAAATAACTGTACAACACAAATTAGAATGAAGGGTAAATTTAACTGGGAAAGAATAAGATAAAATATATAAATTGAAGTTGAAAATAAAATAACTGTACAACAAAATACACAATACACAATATAGAACTATATAAGAATGTATGAAGAAATCTAAATATAAATAAATATATACACAATAACAGCAGCATTCTCCAGCATTTTTAGACCTGAGATGTTGATGGTGAATTTATTATTAGCTGCTGCAGTGTTTGGGTCAAGGAAGGGATTAGAAATTAATATATCATAGGTAGGGGTGCAACGATACTCGTATCGATATTGAACCGTTCGATACAGTGCTTTCGGTTCGGTACGCATATGTATCGAACAATACAAAATCTGTAATTTATTTTATCAACTTTCCTTCTGACGATGATGTCTGCGTTGAGCGCTCAGTGAATCTGCGTTCGACTACTCCGCCTAGGCTGCACTGTCGAGCGCAGATCCACTGAGCGTTCAACACAGACAGCATCGTCAGAAGGAAGAGCGCAGGGCAAGCTAGCGAGACAGAAGTTAAGCTCTCCTTGCAACATGGCAAATTGAACCTCCCCCACCCTCATTCAGATCTGGCGTTTGGAATTATTTTGGTTTTCATGTGAGGTATGACCCTGAAGGTAAGCGTCATGGACTAAAGTAAAACAGTATGTTGGATGTGCCACGCAATGCTCAATTACATGGGTGGGAACTAGTGTGTTAGCGCAGTTAGCTCGTTAACGTGTTGGCTGTCTAGCCCCATGCAGGGGTAGCTCGTTAACGGAGATTTGCCTTGTTGTGGCGTTAACGTCATTTCAACGAGATTAACGCTGACAGCACTAGTGGGAACACAACGAATATGACTGCACATTTACGCCGACATCATCCTAGTGCAAAGACAAGTGGAAGCAGACAAAAACAACAAGCATGCATGCTACAAACTTTACCCGAGTCATTTAGATAGCCGTTAGCACATGATTCTCCTTATGGGGACCTGATATGTTTAATATTGTGGCTAGCTCAGACAAGGAGGAGACGGAGGTATCGTTTGGTCTTGCTTCCCGTGAGCTAGCCAGGGAGCACAGCCGTTTATTGACATCTGCAGAAGAACACTGCCGCTAGCTAACTGCTCAGCGCAGCAACCGCACAGCAACAACACACAGGGCGCCCTCTGACCCCGGAAGGACACACCGTCGCAGCGAGAGGGCGTCACCCGTCACTATGGCAACATAAACAAAACATAACTGTACAAACAGAACCCCGAACAGCCCTGACCCGCTACATAGCCCCCCACCTGAGGGGTCAGTCGTCCCCGACGACCCCATTGCCCCACACAAAGTCCTGCAAATGTCCAGGTGCATTCTTTTGGCGCACCGGCCGGTCACGACCGGCGGGGGAAAAGTCACTCGGGTCAGAACATGGGGTGCCACCATCATCCCACTTCTGACACCAATGTGGCGAGCTCAGACAACGAGAAGACGGAGGTGTCGTTTGGTCTTGCTTCCCGTGAGCTAGCCAGGGAGCACAGCCGTTTATTGACATCTGCAGAAGAACACTGCCGCTAGCTAAGTGCTCAGCGCGGCAACCGCACAGCAACAACAACAACACACAGGGCGCCCTCTGACCCCGGAAGGACACACCGTCGCAGCGAGAGGGCGTCACCCGTCACTATGGCAACATAAACAAAACATAACTGTACAAACAGAACCCCGAACAGCCCTGACCCGCTACAATATGCTGCTGAGAATATAGCCCAGAAGAAGCGTATAGTATAGCTTTTATTTTGGAAAGAGCCATTTCTCTGTAATAAACTCTCTTTTCCAAAGATGAGTGATTCCTCAATCAGATAGAGGTGTTACCGCGCCAGATCCGCGGCCCCGAACCGTAGTAAGGAAACCTCTGGCAGTTACTTGAAGGTTCCGTAACTGACTCGTAGCCGGCAACAGCTTACTATACAGGTCAACTTCGCTAGCAAAAAGATCGAAGGAGGCGTAGGAAACTGCTTCACCGAACTTTATTTCTTCTCTGAGGCACGAACACCGCGTACAGTGGGCTGAAACAGTTTACTCACAGCGAGCATCGCCGACACAACTCTGGCTGTCGAGGGAGTTATTATATTCCTTTTATTTATTTTCTTTTTGTCTCTTCTGTAGCTAACCGTTACTTTTTCCCCTTCTCCGCTCTCTCTCTTCACACACACACACACACACACACACACACACCAGGCAGTCCCGCTACACACATCCCGAATACATTTCCCATCAGGCTTCATCCTTTGGGGCTCGCAAAATCGCTAGCCCGACGTCCCGGGGCTAGCGATTTTTCCAGTCGGGCTACCAAAATCTATCTCTGCCCTGCCCGTCGGACAATCATAGGAAGGAAAAATATATGTCAATGCTTTTGCATTCTTTCGGAAATGTAGCTGGGTAATTATGTCATTGGCATCGGTGAGCCACTGTCAATATGTGACATATTGAAATCGCGTTTGAATTTGCGCTTGTTTTTTGCTTTCACTTTGCAAATGTCCAGGTGCCTTCTTTTGGCGCACCAGCCGGTCACGACCGGCGGGGGAAAAGTCACTCGGGTCAGAACATGGGGTGCCACCATCATCCCACTTCTGACACCAATGTGGTGAGCTCAGACAACGAGAAGACGGAGGTGTCGTTTGGTCTTGCTTCCCGTGAGCTAGCCAGGGAGCACAGCCGTTT
This sequence comes from Astatotilapia calliptera, assembly GCF_964374335.1. Lineage (NCBI taxonomy): Eukaryota > Metazoa > Chordata > Actinopteri > Cichliformes > Cichlidae > Astatotilapia > Astatotilapia calliptera. The sequence goes on from NC_137437.1 coordinate 31,384,443, forward strand.
ATTGACATCTGCAGAAGAACACTGCCGCTAGCTAAGTGCTCAGCGCGGCAACCCCACAGCAACAACAACAACAACACACAGGGTGCCCTCTGACCCCGGAAGGACACACCGTCGCAGCGAGAGGGCGTCACCCGTCACTATGGCAACATAAACAAAACATAACTGTACAAACAGAACCCCGAACAGCCCTGACCCGCTACAATATGCTGCTGAGAATATAGCCCAGAAGAAGCGTATAGTATAGCTTTTATTTTGGAAAGAGCCATTTCTCTGTAATAAACTCTCTTTTCCAAAGATGAGTGATTCCTCAATCAGATAGAGGTGTTACCGCGCCAGATCCGCGGCCCCGAACCGTAGTAAGGAAACCTCTGGCAGTTACTTGAAGGTTCCGTAACTGACTCGTAGCCGGCAACAGCTTACTATACAGGTCAACTTCGCTAGCAAAAAGATCGAAGGAGGCGTAGGAAACTGCTTCACCGAACTTTATTTCTTCTCTGAGGCACGAACACCGCGTACAGTGGGCTGAAACAGTTTACTCACAGCGAGCATCGCCGACACAACTCTGGCTGTCGAGGGAGTTATTATATTCCTTTTATTTATTTTCTTTTTGTCTCTTCTGTAGCTAACCGTTACTTTTTCCCCTTCTCCGCTCTCTCTCTTCACACACACACACACACACACACACACACACCAGGCAGTCCCGCTACACACATCCCGAATACATTTCCCATCAGGCTTCATCCTTTGGGGCTCGCAAAATCGCTAGCCCGACGTCCCGGGGCTAGCGATTTTTCCAGTCGGGCTACCAAAACCTATCTCTGCCCTGCCCGTCGGACAATCATAGGAAGGAAAAATATATGTCAATGCTTTTGCATTCTTTCGGAAATGTAGCTGGGTAATTATGTCATTGGCATCGGTGAGCCACTGTCAATATGTGACATATTGAAATCGCGTTTGAATTTGCGCTTGTTTTTTGCTTTCACTTTGCAAATGTCCAGGTGCCTTCTTTTGGCGCACCAGCCGGTCACGACCGGCGGGGGAAAAGTCACTCGGGTCAGAACATGGGGTGCCACCATCATCCCACTTCTGACACCAATGTGGTGAGCTCAGACAACGAGAAGACGGAGGTGTCGTTTGGTCTTGCTTCCCGTGAGCTAGCCAGGGAGCACAGCCGTTTATTGACATCTGCAGAAGAACACTGTCGCTAGCTAAGTGCTCAGCGCGGCAACCCCACAGCAACAACAACAACAACAACACACAGGGCGCCCTCTGACCCCGGAAGGACACACCGTCGCAGCGAGAGGGCGTCACCCGTCACTATGGCAACATAAACAAAACATAACTGTACAAACAGAACCCCGAACAGCCCTGACCCGCTACATAGCCCCCCACCTAAGGGGTCAGTCGTCCCCGACGACCCCATTGCCCCACACAAAGTCCTGCAAATGTCCAGGTGCATTCTTTTGGCGCACCGGCCGGTCACGACCGGCGGGGGAAAAGTCACTCGGGTCAGAACATGGGGTGCCACCATCATCCCACTTCTGACACCAGTGTGGCGAGCTCAGACAACGAGAAGACGGAGGTGTCGTTTGGTCTTGCTTCCCGTGAGCTAGCCAGGGAGCACAGCCGTTTATTGACATCTGCAGAAGAACACTGCCGCTAGCTAACTGCTCAGCGCAGCAACCGCACAGCAACAACAACACACAGGGCGCCCTCTGACCCCGGAAGGACACACCGTCGCAGCGAGAGGGCGTCAACCGTCACTATGGCAACATAAACAAAACATAACTGTACAAACAGAACCCCGAACAGCCCTGACCCGCTACAATATGCTGCTGAGAATATAGCCCAGAAGAAGCGTATAGTATAGCTTTTATTTTGGAAAGAGCCATTTCTCTGTAATAAACTCTCTTTTCCAAAGATGAGTGATTCCTCAATCAGATAGAGGTGTTACCGCGCCAGATCCGCGGCCCCGAACCGTAGTAAGGAAACCTGGCAGTTACTTGAAGGTTCCGTAACTGACTCGTAGCCGGCAACAGCTTACTATACAGGTCAACTTCGCTAGCAAAAAGATCGAAGGAGGCGTAGGAAACTGCTTCACCGAACTTTATTTCTTCTCTAAGGCACGAACACCGCGTACAGTGGGCTGAAACAGTTTACTCACAGCGAGCATCGCCGACACAACTCTGGCTGTCGAGGGAGTTATTATATTCCTTTTATTTATTTTCTTTTTGTCTCTTCTGTAGCTAACCGTTACTTTTTCCCCTTCTCCGCTCTCTCTCTTCACACACACACACACCAGGCAGTCCCGCTACACACATCCCGAATACATTTCCCATCAGGCTTCATCCTTATGAAGCCTGATGGGGCTCGCAAAATCGCTAGCCCGACGTCCCGGGGCTAGCGATTTTTCCAGTCGGGCTACCAAAATCTATCTCTGCCCTGCCCGTCGGACAATCATAGGAAGGAAAAATATATGTCAATGCTTTTGCATTCTTTCGGAAATGTAGCTGGGTAATTATGTCATTGGCATCGGTGAGCCACTGTCAATATGTGACATATTGAAATCGCGTTTGAATTTGCGCTTGTTTTTTGCTTTCACTTTGCAAATGTCCAGGTGCCTTCTTTTGGCGCACCAGCCGGTCACGACCGGCGGGGGAAAAGTCACTCGGGTCAGAACATGGGGTGCCACCATCATCCCACTTCTGACACCAGTGTGGCGAGCTCAGACAACGAGAAGACGGAGGTGTCGTTTGGTCTTGCTTCCCGTGAGCTAGCCAGGGAGCACAGCCGTTTATTGACATCTGCAGAAGAATACTGCCGCTAGCTAAGTGCTCAGCGCGGCAACCCCACAGCAACAACAACAACAACACACAGGGTGCCCTCTGACCCCGGAAGGACACACCGTCGCAGCGAGAGGGCGTCACCCGTCACTATGGCAACATAAACAAAACATAACTGTACAAACAGAACCCCGAACAGCCCTGACCCGCTACAATATGCTGCTGAGAATATAGTCCAGAAGAAGCGTATAGTATAGCTTTTATTTTGGAAAGAGCCATTTCTCTGTAATAAACTCTCTTTTCCAAAGATGAGTGATTCCTCAATCAGATACAGGGCTTGCAAAATCGCTAGCCCTAGCGATTTTTCCAGTCGGGCTACCAAAATCTATCATAGGAAGGAAAAATATATGTCAATGCTTTTGCATTCTTTCGGAAATGTAGCTGGGTAATTATGTCATTGGCATCGGTGAGCCACTGTCAATATGTGACATATTGAAATCGCGTTTGAATTTGCGCTTGTTTTTTGCTTTCACTTTGCAATCAAGCGAACTGTGTATAGAGAGCGACAGCACTGATTGGTGAGTGATGATAATTTGCGCACCAATTCCTCTGACATCGTCTTATCAATCGTTAGCTTACTATGCAAACATGACAAGTGAAATCTCCCGCAGCAAGCTTAAACATGTGAGAGGTTGATCGCGCAGAGAATCGCTGACCGTTATATGTGTGTGTGTGTGTGTGTGTGTGTGTGTGTGTGTGTGTGTGTGTGTGTGTGTGTGTGTGTGTGTGTGTGTGTGTGTGTGTAAAAAAGCAGCAGGATATATATTTTTAGCTCTGCTGAGCCAAATAAGGGTGAAGAAGTGACAGCCAAAGAAAAGCTTACCACAAAACGGAAAAGTTATGACAAATCAGACTATAAGGCAAAAAGAAAGTGCAGCTTTATGGTTTCATGGACAAAAGAATTTCTGTGGCTGCAATATGACGAGCTATGTAACCGGGGCTGCACATAAGTGGTCCGCAGGTGCGCATTCGCTGTCAAAAAAAAAAACACGCACAAGATATGAAGTTGCAACGCGTGTTTGCGTACATAAGATTTTCTGGAGGAGGACAGACATTTGTTTAAAACTCTTAAAGATGTCGAAGAAGCTCCTTTAAGCAATTACTTTGGTGTTCCTCCACCTCCAAACAAATGTCAGAAGGAATCCGAACCACAAAAGAAGCGCGTATTCTCGGAAAAGTGGTTGCAGGAGGTGAGCTGGCTTCAAACAAATGATGAACGCACAGAGATGTGGTGCGGAATGTGCCGTGAAAATCCCACGCTAGCGGACAAAAACAGTGCTTTTGGACGCAAACGCGCGTTGCAACTTCTTATCTAGTGCGCGTCTTTTATGTTGACAGCGAATGCGCACATGCGGACCACTTATGTGCACCCGTGTAAATAACATAATGTTCCACCGGGTGTGTTGTTGGTTTTCTCTCGATTTCTGAGTCGACAAGCGCCTTTGTTACTGGGACCAGTCATTTTAAGAAAGGCCCCCATTAGAACCCATGAGAAATGCAAGAAACGCATTATTGCTCAGTCTGCAATATCTTTCCCGGAACAAACACCAATTGCAAATAACATACTAAAAATAAACCTGAAAAATCTGTTTAGAACAGCTACTATGTTGCAAAGAGTGAACTACCACTGGCACAATTTAGCAGTCTTTGCAAACTTCAAAAAGCAAATGCCCTCGATCTTGGTTCCACTTGTCTCTTACCTGTGACTTCAGTGGAAATTTCAAAGTCAGGATCTGACACAGACTGATTCATGTCCTACACAGTTCTTACAGAAATCTCTGTTCAATTAGAACCAAGTATTTGAGTTGATGATTGTAATTTTTATACAATGTTGTAATTTGTTTTTCAACAATTTTTTTGATTAATGTTTTGTTTCCTTTACAATTTTATACTTTAATGTATAATATTGTAAAGGAAACAAAACAGGAAACAAAACATCAATCAAAAAATTGCTCTCTTTTTTATTCGGGCTACTTACATTTATTTTGGGCGACCAAAAACTGAAGAGTCCCTGCCTGAAGGGCTACCAGGGATTTTGAAATTTTGAGAGCCCTGAGATATATTTATGTTTTTAATTACTTTTGTTTCAGCAACATTAAATTTAAAAACTGTACTTTTGAGTTAAAATATATATTTATAATTTTAATAAATGACAAATTAAAAAGGCATGAACATTTTTTTTGTATCGAAAAAATATCGAATCGTGACACCAAAGTATCGAACCGAACCGTGAATTTTGTGTATCGTTGCACCCCTAATCATAGGTACAGCTCAGCTCAGTTTGCTAAACTTACAAAATTACAAAACATTATACAAAAAATATGACTATTAGAAGAAAATAAACTCTAAATATACAACAAGTAAGAGACTTTTTCTTTTTTCTCCTCAGATGGCTGATAAGTCAGAGAGCGGCTCTTTGGAAATCGAGCAGTTTGTCTTTTTCTATAAGATGCTGACGCAGAGGGATGAAGTGTGGAAGGTGTTCCAGGACTACTCTGAAGATGGAGAGAAGCTGATGTTGGAGGAGCTGCAGAGCTTCCTGAGTGTGGAGCAGCACGAGGGAGAGCAGAGCGCTCAGCACGCCCAGGAGCTCATCGAACGCTACGAGCCGTCTGAGACAGGTAACAAGGTAACACACTGCACCCTCATCTAGAGACCTGCACCCGAGGAAGCGCAGGACTGTTGCACAAATGCTATGAAATACAGCCACACCTGTTTTCTATAGTAACAGGAACACACACAAGCTGTTTTAGTGTATTTATTGTAAATAAAACCAGAGAAAGCTAATGTGGTATTGACCCAGTTCAAGGAGATATAGGTTACTGCATTATTATTATTATTATTATTATTAAGGTGCTTTATATTGTAAGATAAAGACTCACAGTAATACAGAGAAAACTCCAACAATCAAACAACCTCCCATGAGCAAGCACTTGGTGACAGTGGGAAGGAAAAACTCCCATTTAACTCGAAGAAACCTCCAGCAGAACCAGGCTTGGGAAGGGGTGGCAGTCGGGGTCGATGGGATACTAAGATAAGAAAATCATTTTTAAAAAGAAGAAAATAATATGAAATCATAAGAAAATTGATATAAAAAGGAAGCTAATGTCGACACTCTGCTGTTTGCAGATGGGTTTAACGTCACGCTGAGTGCAAACCACAAAGATGCTTCAAACAAGATTTATTCTTGCTTGATTCTGAAGAAAAGTTTCCCTGTCTTTATCTCTGTGCAGCCAAGAAGCAAGGCGCCATGTCCTTAGATGGCTTCCAGATGTACCTGTGCTCCCAGGAGGGCTCCATATTCAAACCCGAGCATCAGGACCTTTACCAGGACATGAGTCAGCCGCTCAGCCACTACTTCATCTCCTCTTCACACAACACCTACTTACTGGAGGACCAGCTACGGGGACAGAGCAGTTTGGAGGCCTACATTCAGTGAGGGCAACCCAGACACACACAACTTCATACACTTGTCACAAAGTGGTAAATTAGCTAAATAGACTAAAACAGTTTTTCTGTATTAGGCTGTGAACCTTTTTTATTTTTGTTTATTGTAACCTTTTAATGTGGGAACGTGTTGAACCTGACTCATTGCAGCCCTGTTGGCTGTGTGGTGATGACAGGTTAAGAGTTAAAAGAACTGTGTGTGTGTGCAGGGCTCTGAAGAGAGGCTGTCGTTGTGTAGAAGTGGACTGCTGGGACGGCTATGATGGGGATCCTGTTGTGTATCATGGTCACACTTTGACTTCAAAAATCCTCTTTAAGGACGTCATTTCAACGCTTAAAGAATACGCATTCAGGGTGAGCAGCTTATGAAGCACTGCTTCACCTAACTGTACCTGTTTTTTGTTTTGTTTTTTATCTCTACTGTTTTTTTTTAGCTTTGCAGCCCACTGATCAATAAGCAATTTCCCACTTACTGTTACTATGCTGTACACAAGCCCCTCTTTGCACAATTTCCAGTGAAACTAAGAGATCAGGTTACTGTGCTTTTCTTATTGTCCAGCACATTTGGGAGTCTTTCCTTCTAATGAAGCCATTAATGAACACTAATTAAATTCCACTAACCCCTAATGTATTTGACTGGGCTGTGCGAACCTCAGTCCAACACAAAAACAATTAGATAAATTCAAAACAGTCTCTGCTGGCAGTAATAGAACCAATGTGTTTATTTCTGCAGATATAATTTACAGGACTGTGTTTGTGTGCCCAGAAAAGTGTAAAGCTCACATTCAGTTAGTAACTTTCCCTGCCGCTGGAATCCAATGTTCTCCTACTGAGTGACCCACATGGAAAACAACCAGGAATTTCTAATGTGTCTCTGCTTGATCCTGCTCAAACTTTCCTACAGAGCTTCATAGGAAGATGTGATGAGGAATCTGTTTTGGAGGAATGTGGAAACTTATGCTCAACAGTGCAAAGACATTTGCCACTTGGCAAAACAGTCTCTTGTTCGTTGTAACTATATTGCATCTTATATGTTTGGTAGGCGTCCGAGTTCCCTGTCATCCTGTCGATTGAGAATCACTGCAGTGTGGAACAGCAGACGGTCATGGCCCAGTACCTGAGACAGATCCTGGGGGACATGCTGCAGACCACCCTGCTGGATGGACAGGTCCCTCAGCAGCTCCCATCTCCACAGGTCAGAATCTGTCAGTTAAACCATGAGAATGTTTATCATTTAATAGTCATATTAAACTCAAGGGTTCAGTCATTTACCAGACACGTAAGAGGATAGTTAAACTCTAACATAGTGACCTCTGAGAAAGGAAAGATAAAGATTTGAGGCCAGATTGACAGAATGAACAAGTCCAGGAATGCAGGATTTGTTTCAGAAGCAATAGATATCGAATTCAAAGCTCGAGGCTCCAAAATCCTGGACCTAGAACTGAACTGGTAATCTTGCATTTATAAAATGTCAAATACTTCTCTGCTTCCTAGATCACATGGTCACAAGTATTTACAATAATTCTGTTCCTGCTTCATGTTTTTATCTTTGCAGTCTATCAGAATAGTTTTGCATGATTCACAGTTAAAAAAATAATGCATATGTGTCTTACACTGGGCCTCAGTGCCCTCAGCTCTCAGTTCTTCTGTCTGAAAAAAGGTGGATCAACCCCCCCCATAAACCTCTAAAAAAAACCCATAAATTTCCATCCTGGAAATTACTCAGAAATCGTACTCAGTATAAAGAACTCAAACATTTTAAGGATCCTGTCATGGTCGTTGTAATATTTGTTTCTTTTGTTATGCTCATTTTGCTGTTTCCCTTCACCATCTACATTCCCTGATCTATGTCTTTTAGTTACTTCTTGTTCCATGTTGAAAGATACTTCTGTCTTGTTCTTGCCTTTGTCATTTCCGCTCCTTTCTCGATTGTCTGTTCTGCTATCATCATTTCCACCTCCCAGCCAGTGCTCTTTTAACATTCAGGCTGTGGTTGAATAATCTGTTTTTCTGAGGAGAGTAGGCTGTGAAGTAATGTGGAAAGTACTGGCATGGCAGCCTTTATAAAAGCTGTCAATAGTCCAAATACTCTCGGAGCAGCAGTGCTACTAGGGATGGAAATTCATAAGAATTTAGTGATTCCAATTCCATTATCATTACATTATATCGAAATCACTTTTTGATTCTCATTGGCTCTTCTTTGAGAGTCATCATCGCTATTCACTAAGCAGCATATTAAAGAGATTGTGATCATTTTGTGGAACAAAAATAAATGTCCATGTCTATGCTGCGGACTGCTCTAGCATTTTCCTCCTCTGGCACATGAACTAAAATCAGCTGATTGTAGTACAAGTACCCACATAGCAAAATTGGTATGGCCTGGATCTGCCCACACAATGTGCTTACATATGGCCCGCATACCGCAAAGAATTGCCAGAGGTGGCCCACACACGGACCAGCACAAGGCCAGTTGCAGACACACTGGTGTGCTGGCCCAGAACAGTTTCACCTCTGGCCCCAGATATCAGCCTAATGTGTACCTTAATCAAGCCACGTAATAACAACATGTGCCAGAACATAATAGTGCAAAAGTAACATGATGAAACTCTGTTCAGACAGTGAATGGACTGACTCTTTTATAGCACTTTTCTTCTCTCCCGGGTCACTCAAAGTGCTCTATACAACATGCCACATTCACCCAATCACACACTTTCTCTAAACTGAGTGCTTCCTAACTACATTCATACACAGACATGCAGACTGGAGGAGCCAGAGATCGAACAACCAAACTTCCAATCAGTAGGTGACCTGCTCTACCTCCTGAGCTTCAGCCACCCAGTGGTAAACATGAGTAAACTCTCACTAGGTTTTGGATAAAGTGTACACTCACAAACCTGTCAAATCTGCATTTGAAACGTTGGCTACCATAACAGTATAGTATTGCAACATGGCATTTGGATCTTCTAACTAAAATAGGAAAATAGGAACATAAATATTGCCATCATTTCAGATTGCACTTGAATTTTGAAGGGATTGGGTGAATGAGGCATGTTGTATACAGTGCTTTGAGTACTCCGGGAGAGTAGAAAAGTGCTATATGAGAATCACTCCATAGCTGAAATCACAGGTTTAAAACCACAAGCATTGCTTCTTTTCTTTCAGCGGTGACTTTTATATTAAGCTAGCATTTTGCATTTTTTAAAGGAAATTTTTCAGTTTTGGTGATTTTTTTTTTTTAAATTTTTATTTTTTTATATAAACCTTAACTCGTTTAGCAGTTATGCTACACTTAGCCAAGAGGTATGAAATGTTTTTGGACAACGCCCTGATGATTTAACCGGAGGAAAAACCTGATGACTATTAAAAATTCAGTAACTTTTTAAAGATTAATGGTCAGCCTGTGTCTTATTATCCATCTCACACACAGACTGAAAGTACTTGTATAACTCTTCTCCATTAAAGCACTCAGGACAATCAATGCTAACTTAAAGTAATGGCTGTGAAAAATCCCACTGAGGTTTTAGCCACTTAAAAGGGGGCACATTGATGCATTTACAATAAAGTACAAGAATATGGAACACCTTTATTAGAAGTGTGTGTATGAAAAAAACTGAAATTTAGTCTTCAGTCACTTTGTCCTTTTTATTGTACCCACATTCTAACGGCAGATCCAAGTGGCATCTATGGATATGGCTGTGTAACTATGTTAAAATAAGATAATCATTTAAACACTTAAATTTAAAGAAAAAGACAGTGGATAAGTGGACATGCTCCCATATGTCTTCATTACAGGAACTGAAGGGCAAGATTTTGCTAAAAGCCAAGAAGATTGGTGGCCTAGAAGAATATGTCGATGAAACCTGTACAGATGAAGTGAGTGATGAGGAAGAGATGGCCAACTGTGATGCTGAGATGGCTTCGACAGAAGATTCACCTGAAAAGGTAGATGGATGCAGTAACTACTTTCTCTCTCTGTTTCCATAGTTCATATCAAAGTGGGAATTAAAACAGATAGAGAGCAGAAAAAGGGAACCATATAGATAGTAAGACGAGGCAGGATTGGATGGTGCTTGATAGTAAAGGAAGGCAGGAAACTTGGCTGGGATTCAAGAGACACCGAGGCGAGACAAGAGTTGATGGGAGATAGTGTAAGAGAAACAGGAAACAGATATTTCAGGCCAATACAAGATGCACTTAAGTGAGACACAATTTCCAGGCTTCTCAGCCTGCACTTTGAAGTGAAGGAACTATATTATCTTCAAAGTAGTGCTTAAGATGTGCTAATTTTTACACTTAAAGTTTACTAATGGGTCAACCATGGTGGCAGTGAGAGAATAACTGGAATTGTTTGTGGCTTAAATAAATCCATTAATCCATAAGAGTCAATGAGAAAGAGACCAAAATGTAAGAAATCCTAATCATGTTATTCACATTTTTCAAAGCTGATATATTCTGCTCATAGTTTTAAGAGGGAGTTTTTCTTTCTGACTGTAACCAAGTGCTTGCTCATAGGGAATCGCCTGATTGTTGAGGTTTTCTCTCTGTTATTGTAGGGTCTTTACAACATAAAGCATCTTGAGGCAACTGTTGTTCTGATGTGGTGCTATATAAATCGAATAAAACTTCTAGCTCTTTGTTCCTATTTTAGACTCTACAGTCCATCAACTGTCACAAACATATTGTTTTTGTTCCTTTCCCTTGAAGCCACAAGGAGGTTAGAGCCTTTATTCTGATTGGCTGCCCCTCCTGAGATGATCATTTTAGAAATATCTTGCCTCTCTCTCTGACATCACAAAGGCCAAGAATAGAAAAACTATGTGAAACCAAGTCACAGAGTTTACTTACACACACTGAAACAGTGTCCATGTTTAACACGAGCATCCACATACACATGTTAGATAATAAGAAAAAGCAGTTTATTATTCTGTATCCTCCTGGTCATATAGATGAAAAGCTGGTAAAGAAACGAAACGTAGCTAAACCTATACTCTACATATACTACATATACAACTAAAATAATGTCAAAATAGGGCTGTAAATAAATAGTAGTTAGCCAGTAATTTGTCCAGTACCCTCGTGAAATTGAAAAGACTTTATGAAAAGTCTGGGTGTAAATGCAATAAACACTGGACCTACCACATAGAGTCACAAATGCCATGTCTTAAATAAAAATGTATATTTATTTTAAATAAAATTGAAAATTCTTCAGTTTTTAGGCGACCACTTTTTTCTGGCAAACACAAATGGATATTAAATAAATAATTTATATACTTACTGTACTGATTCAAATGCACTAGACTGACTGATAAGGGCGGTTAGGGCGTCACCTTTAATTACCTGGCATGTTTGAATGTTTAAAGTGATGTTTTGAGCTTTGTTGACTGATTATATATTTTTATGCTGCAGAAGTCTAAAGCAAAATCCAAAATGTCCAGGGAGCTGTCAGACCTGGTGGTTTACTGCAAGAGCGTGCACTTCGACGGCTTTGAGCACGCCCATTCACACGCCAAATGCTACGAGATCTCCTCATTCTCTGAATCCAAGGCCAAGAAGCTCGCTAAGGAAGCAGGTAGACGAAGGAGTAGTATATTCCTCAGATAATAAATGAGCTGTTAAACGATTGTGACGTGTCATACAAGTGTATTACAATATTTGAAACTGTATCTGACTTAAAGGTGGAGAAGTAGGTAGAGTTATCTATGCTGTAGAAATCTATTGCATTTGTTCTCTTCAAACATTTTCTCAGGGACGGACTTTGTGCAGTACAACACACGGCAGCTGAGCAGGACTTACCCCAGCGGCCTCAGGACAGACTCATCCAATTACAACCCCCAGGACATGTGGAGCGTGGGCTGTCAGATAGGTGAGGACAAGCTCGCCCTCTGCTGGTGTAAAATCTGAACTCACCGCCAGTGCAAAACCGGTGTATCCATTAGGGTTAAGTACGACCTCCTTATTTTACACAGTGTAAGAACGCCTGAATGATATTGATCAGAAATGCTGTTACAAAAAAGCAGCAGCATTATCTGGGCTTTTCTTCCTGTAGGCGAGTATAATATTTGCTAGTCACCATATGTGTGATGTTTTTTGGTTTAGTGCATCCAGAAAATTGCATTACTGATAGTTTAGAAGTCCAAACAAGAGGAAGGTTTTTGCACTGGTGTCAGCACACGTACTAAAAGTAATTGGTAGGAAGTCATTTCTGTAATGCTTGACCATTCTGTCAAATATTCAGGTTATGTTATTTGTATCTGCAGGTGGATTTGGTAAATGAGTACTAGTTATATATATTTCAAATTTCTGCCAGATGAAAAACTTTGGCTTCCTCGTCACAGTTTCAGGGTTTTCTTTTATCATGCTGGAAATAATGTGTTTAAGGTCTTGATGTATTGTTGAGTTTGAGGCGAGGCGTCTGTCATGCATCCGTCCTATAGTACTGGTCAGAATTTAATCAAACTTGGATACACACTCTGATCACTAATGGGTCTTCAACTAAACTATACTCAAGGTCAGCATCACATTTGTCGTTCTACCGGCAGTAATGTGTGAATTGTGATGAATGGTGAATCGGATGAGCTCGCACATTACCGATGTTCTGGTATTTAAGTTGTTGAGAACCGAAGAGAGAGTACCTTTCAGTTTAACTTTTTTGCGATTTCCTGCCTCTTTGGAGCTAAAGGAAGCCACCCAATCACATGACACATCATTGGAAAGGTCATCCTCTATTGAGCACATCAGGATTGAGTAGGCTAGCTCAAATAAGTCCAACGATATAGACCAAAAACAAATGTAAATTACATAGGACATAAATGAATAGGCTGGTTCTCAGGAGGATATACAGCATGAGTTGTTCTTGTGAATTTGTTCACAAATTCCACTGTATCTTCTGCTAAAGGAAGTAACAAAGGGAAGGACTGGAGTATCTTGCAGCATGTGACACTCGAGGCTATGGAGAGGCCCAACACACAGAGACCGACACGCTTTTATGGCAGTTCAATTAGACTCTTTTCTTTCCACTTCATTGTTTGCACACACACTGCTTTTACAGCTCATGCATTTATTATTGTGTAATATTATATTAGGAAGTAATTATCCTTGTGGACATCCTCAGTGCCACACCATGTTTATTTTTAGATGGGTTAGAGCTAAGAGCTGGGTATCTAACATCATCAAGGTTGCTAAAGAGGCTTGACAGGACAGATGGTTCCTGTCACAAGTGCTCACACTGATGGTATCTGCTTAGGATGAAAGCTCATCTCCTGCAGCCCTTTTCACATTAACTCTGACAGCTCTACAGACTCTGGGAAATTATCCTAGATTGCCATTCAGTAAAAAAAAAAAAAGTTAATCAAATTATTGTCTGCCTCTTTCCCAAAGTGGCTTTGAATTTCCAGACAGCCGGTCTGGAAATGGATCTAAATGATGGGTTGTTCAGGCAGAATGGCTGCTGTGGCTACGTCATAAAGCCCAATTTCATGAGAGATGGGAACACTCAGTTCAGTCCAGATAAACCTGAGGAGCGGGAAGGGTACAAACCACTCCGCCTATCCATACAGGTACAGAGCTCTATGAAAATCTGTTTATTTTACCTCCAGTGTGGAAATCTGAGATGTGGTGTGAGAGGTAAAGTACGCTAAAATGGTTTGCATCTTTATCAGGTGATCAGCGGGCAACAACTGCCAAAGGTGAACCAGAAAGAAGGCTCTATTGTTGACCCGCTGGTGCGAGTGGAGATCTACGGAGTACCACAGGACCAGGCAAAGGATGAGACCAGCCACATTAACAACAATGGTGACTGAGTATTCAACACTTAGACCACTCAGTGGACAAATTTTGGGTATAAAGTCGATCCCAGTTGGTTATATTCACTCCTCTGCTGCCCTCCTCCTGCAGGGTTTAACCCCGTGTGGAATGAAACTCTAGATTTCACCATCCACACCCCTGAGCTGGCGCTGGTTTGCTTTGTGGTGGAAGACCATGACAAAGCATCAAGGAACGACTTCATTGGACAGTACACTCTGCCCTTCATGTGCATCCAACCAGGTGAGCAGAGCATGGAGAGCTCCAGTGTTACCTCTTAGTACAAGAAGACTGCATCACACAAACTAACTAGCCTTGCTCTCCTCATGATATTTCAAACCTTTTGGGGTGTCCCAGGCCATGGGTGATGTCATCATCAACAATAAGCCTGTAAAACTGTAAAAAATAGTCCAAAGTTTAAGCCCTCCTTCTTTGCATTTCATATTTTCCGAAACCACTCAATGCACTGGATTCTTGGTAAGCAGATTCTGGCCCCCACGCCGTGTAATGGACACTGTTGGGCTTTTTGTCTCCAATATTCAGAAGCTCTTTTTCTAGCATTAAAAAGTGCCTTCAGACTTGTTTTGAAATTCTTCTTTTTTCCAGGATATCGTCACATACATCTGCTGTCTAAGGATGGAACAGCTATCCTGCCCTCATCGCTCTTTGTTAACATCAGCATTTCTGAGCTAACATGAAGAACAACGAGAAACCAGATGTGGTCACAAGGACGACATGGAGCAGTACTTCGATCTGCCAACGCTACATAAGACTGTCAAAATGAACCACAGGGAACAGATCATCTCAGAAATCAGCATTATTGAATTTGAGTTTTCAACAGTGACAAAGTGGAGTGCATCTCTTTTAAACCAATCTATAATTTTTAACCACAGAATAAGATAAACTAGGCCATGCAGTACTATTTATTTAGGTTTTTAAGTCCAATATATGCAACTTTACATTCCAGAAATTGTAAAAAATATTTTAAATGATGGATGTGAAAGTAAGACAAAAGACTGCAGCATGTAGAGAATGTCAAAATATCTGTAACAGTACTGAAAGGTTAGATGTGGGGAAAAAAGACAAATCTCAGTATTAAAAATCCAGAAATATACTCACAACTTTGCATGAATGACTTATTTCTAATGAATGAATGAATGTTCTACAAGGCCATGTTGTGTATAATGTAAATATGTCTTTGTATGTGATTTTCTGAGTGGTTAAAAACCTGTGTGTGAAATTCAGTTGTTCAGAAACATTTGTGGCTTGTTAATTTTTTTCCCCAACCTTGTTTCTAGAAATTTGGGGAATGTCTTAAAATGTAAATTAAACAGAACACAAACACTTGCAAACAGTTGTTTATCCATCCCAGCTGGGACAGGGCGAGAGGTGGGGAACACCCCGGACAGGTTGGCAGTCTGTCACATGGAGACAGACAACCATTCACACATATGACCTATTCAGAGTCAGCTGTTATCCCAACATACATGTCCTTCGACTCCAGAGTACCCGGAAAGAACTGACATAGGAACCTGAAGTGGATTCAAATTCAGGAGCTAAGTATAAGAAACCCAGCATTTAACAGAAAATTGTAATAAGTCAACATGTCGAAACAGAATTTAAAAAAAATTATCTATGCATGCAAAATATTTCAGAGCTAATGGTACAAATGAAAAACGTGTTTAAAAACCCCCAAAAAGAGCTGTTAGAAAAAGAAAAAAGGCCAACATCAGCCTGTCCCGTTTAAGAGAAATGCATTTATTGCATTTTTTTTTTTTTGCAATCACCCTGTACGTCTGTGCCAGCACATTTTTCATATTTTTCTATCATTTTCATTAAGCTGCTCTATGCTCTCTCATCCATCCTTATCTCATCCAAAGCAAACTGCAAAAAGCACTCTCTCTCCTTCATCAGCAGCAGCTTTATTCCTCAGTTGCTTTTGGCTTATTAAGCCAAGAGTTCCTAGCAGTCCTGTTTTCAGCCTTGGCTTCATGAATTTGTTTTTAAGGAATCTTTGTTTTCTTCTTCTTTTGTTTATTTTTTCCAGGACTTCCATTTCTCTTAGTGTTGAATTTTTGTAAACAATGTATTTTGCATTATTAAGAGTTTCTGGACTGGCAGCACAGTTGTGGCATCTCATATGGTGATTTTCTCATTAATACAATTATATTCTGATTATAGGAAATTATCACAAGATAGGATATAAAAAAAACTGTTTATTGTTCAAATAAATGACCCGTCTTTACATTCTCTCTTAATATGTGTACTAAGTGTCTTATTAGGCTTGGCTAATCAAACATCAGTATTTACCAGCTATGTCACCAGTTACTCTCTCTCTTCAGGGTTTAATCCTAGCTCGACCTCTTCAGCAACCTCCTGTACCTCACTGGCTGGTGGAAGCAGCTCATTGGCTGCTTCTTCTGCTCTTTTATCCAGAGTCCCCTCGAGAGCCTCCTTCAGGGTGAGGCCTCCAGCTTCTGAGTCTCTTACCACACCTTCCTCTGCTGGCATGTTTGGATGATGCCTTTGCAGATGCTTGACCACCTGGAACTTCTGCTTGGCTCTGTAGGAGCAGTGGCGACAGCTGAAAGGTTGCTGCTTGGTGTGAGACAGGTAGTGATGTCTGAGACCCGCAGGCCACCTGAAAGCCTTTTGGCACAAACCGCACGTGTATGGCCTGTCGTCGCTGTGCTGGCGCTGGTGGGTCTTCAGTATGAAGCTAGTCTTGAAGGCTTTGCCGCACTTCTCGCAAACATAAGGGCGCACATCACAGTGCTGTGTGTCGCAGTGTGCGCGGAGGGCGTCTGCTCTGTTGGTGCGGTAGTCGCACTCATCACAGGCGTACGGCTTCTCTCCTGCAGATGACAAACATTATTTAAAAATGTAACCAAATCACTTTATAACTTAGACATATTGCAAGATTAAATTAGAAACTTTCACTTTATGCCTTTCTGCAGGAGACATTTGGTTTGTTTTCACCCCTGACCACTAGAAGGAGCTATTTAACTGATTGTGTGTATATGGGAATTTCTAAAGCTTTCCAGTGGGCTGGACTGATTTTGGCACCCGGGCCTTATGATTGACACTCCTAAATTAGACTGTCCAGTATGCAGTTTGGATACATCAGATAAGCATGTGGATTGTCAGTTTGTGTTTTGTGTTCAGTTTATAACCATCATATCTGCCTGAGCTGTATGGTAAATAAATGTAACGTCTCATTTTCCAACAGCAGCTCTTCAGCTGCATTTTTAGGGGTGAAAACAGCCACCTCTGATACCTGTGTGCTTGGTCATGTGGTATTTCAGCTGAGTCGCCCATTTGCACTTGTAGCCACACTCTGGACAAAGGTACTTCTTCTCTTCTTGGTGAACTCTCATGTGAAGCTATAAAAACATTAAAAATAAAATAAAAGGGACCTGTTATTGCTTTCATTGTGCTCCATTTCATGGAAAGACTCAAAATGAGCCTCAATAAGTAACTACACAACCAGAGACACTGTAAACGCTTCTGCCATCGTTCTTTGTTTTTAACTTTTAACATGTTGGTCTCAGCGGTTTTGTTGTCGTCTTACAGATACCCGTTTAGTTTTTACTGCATTTTGTTCCCATTTACTGCTCTTGGTCCTGTTCTGTACTATAAAGCAAATTTAACTCATCTGGCTTCTGTGAGCCTAAGATCAGAAATCAGGCTCAATAGTTACATGAAATGTTTATCATTTCACTAACTCAAACTATACTAACCCGGATTTATAATTCTAGCTACAAATGATGCCATCTTCCAGGGAACTGACTAGTCAGTAAACCTGCTGATTTCCAATCTCAAACATAACCAGCTCCAGATCACATTATTTCTGCAGCATAAGATGCCAAGTTGATGCACGCTGGCATGAAATGAACATCTTCATAATACGGAAAAGCCAAGTTTAACTGTGAAGACACCTGGAGCCTAAATCCTGCTTGAAAGTACACACCACTATTTATAAATTACATTTTTAATTCTTTTGTTTTTATTGAGCTTCAAAACCTGTTTTTTTTATTCCTTCTTGTGTTTTTAGTTTCCTCGCCATTTCTCTGTCTCAACTTTAAGCTACTTTTGTGCTCCACTGCCTCTGTTTAACGTGCCGTGTAATGTCTCTGTATTTGATATTTTAGTTAGTCCTGTTTTGTTTTTCTCTGATGTCTTACTGTGGTTTCTGTCCTCACCTAGCCTATCATTACTGGCTATTACTTCAATCCAATCCATCCCCAGCCTACATTCAGCTCCTTCCTCCCCTCAGTTTTTGCCCACTTGTGGGTTTGTTCACCCTCCTGTTTTCCAAGCTTGTGTATTAGTCCAAGTTAACCCTTTAAGTTGTATTAACAAACTCTCCAGCCAGCTTTGCTTGTTTGACTTGTTTTTTTAGTAATAAAGTTGCTTTGAATATTTAGCATCCTGCATTATCTAAAAGCAACGTGTCGATAGAAGTTTTTTCAGTGGACGTGGATACAGATGAACAGAACCAACTGTCTGGGATCTATGGAAGCTTGTTTGGTACCTTCAGCCTCGATGGATCGGTGCAAGTGTAGCTGCACTCCTCACAGCTGTAAGGCTTCTCCCCAGTGTGGATGCGAATGTGCCACGTGATCTTCTGCTTGTTCCGGGTCGAGTACTGGCAGTCGGTGCATTTGTACAAGCGCTTGGTTCCGTGCGAGCGGAGGTGCTGCTCCAGGACCAGCTGATGGTGACAAGCAAACTGGCAGGTGCTGCACCTCAGTGCCTTGTCCTCCGCAGGTCCCTCCTCATGTTCGCTCAAGAGGTGCTGAGCCAGCAGCTGCCTCGTTTTGGTAGCAAAGGGACACACGTGACACTGATGCGCCAGGTGAGCTCTCTGATGAAGCTCGAGGCTTTCCTTAGTTTCAAATGACTCCTGGCAGGTGTTGCATTTCACCTGGGGGTGCTTGCTCTGCTGGTGGGCCCTTAGTGTGATGTCGCTGCTGCAGGTGTAGTCACACTGCTTGCATGAGAAACGCACCTGGAGCTGGTGCACACGCTTGCAGTGGTTTCTCAAAGCGACCTCTGAGCTAAACTGAGCGTCACAGTGGGTGCAAACGTGCTGCAGCTCCCCCGTGTGGCATCTGCGGTTGTGGCGTCTCACGTCGTCGAGCGTGTAGCTGCTGAAGTCGCACAACGAGCAGAAGTGCGTGGGCAGTTTGTCGTGAATGCGTCTCTTGTGTTGGCGCAATTTGGTCACCGCCCCAAAGGTTTTGTCACACACGTCACAGCGGTGACGGCCGACACCTGTGTGGAGAGACTCGTGCTCTTCCAAGCGGTAGCGCCGCGTGGTGCTGAAGGGGCAGAAGCGGCAGCGGTGAGGTCGTGCACCTTTGTGTTTGAGTGCAATGTGCTGCGTCATGCAGCGCTGCTGTTTGCAGCTGAAAGTGCAGTGCTGGCAGTGCAAACGTTTGGGTTTGGCAGCACCGAACTTTTCCTTGCCATGACTACATAAACTGTGTCGGGTCAAAGAAACTTTAGATTTGGCTACAAATGAACAGAGAGCGCACTGTACTTCACCAGGCCTCATGCAGCCTTTTCTTTCATGGCTGTCTAAAGCTCTCTTCTGACTGCACTTAAATGCACAGCTTGGACAGCCAAAAATTTGACGTTTCTTAGAAACTTTTACAAGATCTTCGTCGAGTTTCTCCACCAGCTCTTCTCTTTCTTTGATTGAGTCATTCCCACCTTCATCACCTGTTTCAGAATTGGTCTCATTCTCCCTTTTCCTGAATCTTCTTCTGCAGGTCGAGAGGTGCCGTTTAATTGTTATGAGCCTGACGGATGAGAAGCTGCACAGCTTGCATCTGAATTTCCCACCCTTTTTACTATAAAGGGACTTTTGCTGTTTGTTACTGGAGATCAGTTTCTTCTGACTTTCGGTTTGCTGGTTTTCAGATGCACTGGATGTAGCAGCATCATCATTAACAAAGGTCTTAGAATGAGATGAACACTCAGGATCAGTGGAAATTTTATTTTGCTCTGTCTGATCTGAATTGGATCCCTCCTGATCTACAGTACAGCTCTCCTTTGGAGCAACACTTGTTTCTGAAATGCCTACAAATGTCCTCGTTTTCCGTGGCATGGCTGGGCACTTCTTTTTAAGGTGGCCATCGAGGCCCCGCCTCTGCTTGAACTGCGCACCGCAGGCCTGACACTTGTGGCCCTTCATCCTGCCCTGGCACAGAGCTTGGCAGTGGTGCTTCAAAGCACTCTCTCTGCAGGTGACATAAGAGCATTTCTCACAGCGGTAAACACCTTCAGCTGGCACCACGAGCATCTGCACCCGTCCCTCTAACACCATGGCTTCTGCTTGGTCCTTGTCATACTTTTTCATAGCATTCAGACGCACCTCAGATTGTAATGGCTGACTGTGCTCAGGTGGAAAAGTAGGACTGATTGTTTCACAGTTTCTGTCAGGTGTCTGACAATCTCCGGGCTCAACCAGTTCAGCTGTGTTATTTAGAGGCTCGTAGCTATCATGTATATCTTCATCATGTTCCTCTGATGAGAGGTCTGCTTTTACTTGTGACGCCTCGGGCCTGTTAGATTCTAAAGTAGGAACCCTTTCAGAGTTTTCAGAGGGGGTTTGAAAGTCAGAGGTGGAGAGTGCAGTTAGAACGAGGGTACAGTATTCCTCAGGACTGCCGATGGGCGAAGGACTTTCTGTAATGGTCTCCTGAGAAACAACGTCAAAAACTTCCTCAGGTTGTGAAGCAGGAGACGTTTCTCTGCTGCCATCGTGGTAAGGCAGGACTTGGTCTCTTTGACCTTCAGGAGTACCAGAAGGTGGAGGTCCTTCAGGCAGCTTGTGAGTAACTGAAGGCTTGTTGTAAAAATCCTGCATGAATTCAGCCGAGCTCCTCTCCTTCTCCTTTGCAGCGTAGTTGTCCAGCCACGCTTTGTCCCCGGGCACGTACCCATGTGTTTTCCTCTTGTGAAGGAAAAGGCTGATGCTGCTAAAGGAGGAGTAGAAGCAAAGGGCGCAACGAAACTCTTTCAGCTTGGTGTGTTTGCAGTTCTCGTGATTCTGAAGCGCCTGACGGTAGCAGGTGGTGTACATACAGTATTTGCACTTGAACACGGCGGACTGTCTGTCCTTTCCGGAGTGTTTGGCCAACATATGGTTTCGAAGCTCATATTTGCGCTTGCAGGCGTAAGCGCAGATCTCACACATGAGTGATTTGGCTTGGTGCCGTAATTTGTGGCTGTTTAGCTGGTCCATGCGGTGACAGCGATATGGACACTGATCACAGGGATACCTAGGAGAGGAAACAGGAAGTATTGAATCTAGAACCAACAATGCTTCTTCCACCTCCACTGTTCCCCACCTTAAAGACCCACAGCTGTGCATTCTGGTGTTGCGCTCTTAAGAAACTCAGCTTACACAACAGATCCAAAATTAAAATATAACAAAGATGTGTAAGAAACCTCTTGAGTGCGTACCTAAGGTCCCCTGCATGTTTCCTCATGTGGACGTTAAGGTAGTGTTTCCATTTGGTGACGTATCCACATTCGGCACACATGAAGTTCTTATCATCTGAGTGAGTGAGCATGTGTTTGGACAGGTAGGACTCATCTCGGCACTTGAACTCACACAGGCTGCACTTGTGGGGCCTCTCACCTTAAAGAGGAAAAACAAGTTTAAGAGTTATTGTGTCACAAGGGAGAAATGCCCAGACTTTAAGGCAGGATTCATGTGACCAAACCCATCCTCACCACTGTGCATGAGCATGTGCCGCTTCAAACCCCGTTTGTGCGAGGTCACGTAGCTGCACTGAGAGCAGCGGTGGATCTTCTCGTTGGCGTGCAGATGCCCGAGGTGCTGCTCAAACTCCACGGGGTTGAACGTGACAAAGGAGCAGAAGTCGCAGCTGAGCTTTTCAGGCCCTGCATGACCGAGCCGCTGGTGCTGGAGGAAGACTGTTTTATTGGAGCAAGAAAAATCGCACTCTGAGCAGTGATAGGCGAGGTGCGTCCGATAATGATCATCCATGTCTGTCTCGCTTTTAAAGAGGGCGCCGCAGGCGTGATGACGGCATTCCACTGCTTTGACTCCGTGAGCCTCGGCAGAGTGTCTAATGAGGTCTTTGTGATGAGAACTCTGGAAAGAACAACCCTCCTGAAAGCAGGCCAAGGGTTGGCTGTCAGACGGGATGTTATGTGACTTCATGTGAGCCTTCAATGCGCTGCTCAGGCGAAAGCTTCCCCCACAGGTCGGACAAATGTAGCTGTAACCGTTTTCGCCATCTCCGGCGTGCACGCTGATTAGATGGCGCCGGATTGAGCTCCTCTCCACGGCGGAATACTCGCACAAGTGGCACCGGTGGATCTTTTCGCCGGCCTCTCTGAGCCTGTGAACACGCAGCTTGCTCTTGCTGGTGAAGTAACGCTTGCAG
Source organism: Astatotilapia calliptera (assembly GCF_964374335.1). Classification (NCBI taxonomy): domain Eukaryota; kingdom Metazoa; phylum Chordata; class Actinopteri; order Cichliformes; family Cichlidae; genus Astatotilapia; species Astatotilapia calliptera. The sequence continues at coordinate 31,406,962 of NC_137437.1, forward strand.
GTGGGACACTGGAGGCTTGGGTCGGGGAAATGCAAACGAAGGTGCTCCTGGAGGTGAGAGCGCATCTTGAAGCAGCGACGACACTTGGGGCAGGTGTGGGTGCGATAGATGTGCTCTGATCCCTCTGCAAGGTACTCTGTTAAATAGAAACAAATTGAAAATGTTAGTTTAAATATACGTTTACAAGAATAATGGGTTGTCTTTGTTACAGTTTATATTTTGCATTGTTTACTGTTTTTTCCTTCTCTGTCATTTTGATTAAAGAACAGATCTTTTATGTCATGTTAAACAGTAATGAGAGATGGGTTTTTTGTAATAAACCACTTGTGATGGGCACCAATCACTCACAACATCTGTCTAATAATGTGTAGGTCTCTTTTGTGGCATCAAAAGAGCTCCTAGCTTTCAGGGCATTGATGTGGGACTCCAACGGGTGTCTGTACTGCGACTTTGGCAACAACTTTGAGATTATAAAATAAGGCCTCTCTGGATCCGAATTGTTCCAGCACATATCAGTAGGATCATTGAGAACAGGATTTAGGACTCTGGAGTTCAGGAAAGCCATGAGCTCTGCAGTTTTTTGTGGTAAGACAAGGGTCACTGTCCTGCTTGGGGGGTTGCCACCAACAAGATTTTGTCTACTATGAAACTAACTTCTGGTTTGCATTGAGGAGACCACGTCTACTTTTAATAGCAGGCTTTGGACATTCCTTTCTGATTAACCTTTAAATTAAGGCCATACAGGGTGGACCTGAACCTTTCCTCAACTTTGCAACTAAATGTTTCAATCACATCTTCACTCCTGTGTTTGTGTACTACTATTGCATGTCATTAATGTTTGCCTACTCTACCATAGTTTCGTTTGTTGTCCATCTACTGTACTGTTTCTTCTCATTCTCCTCTTTCCCTTTGCAGTCTGCTGGAGGACTTTTCCTGTTACAGATTTTTTTTCCCCCACTTTTGCCAAATATTGTCTCGTGAGGCATCATTGGCTTTGTCTAGGAAGAATTACAAATCTTTGAGGAAGTGCCATCACGTGACTTGGACTGTGGAGGGTGGAGCATTTCCTTCCTACTTGAATAAGCTTATAACGTCCTAGCTTGACCAGTCAACCAGTTATGTGGAGAGAGAGGAACATTAGCACAATTAGGGTATAAACAGTGGTAACAGCACTTTAGGAGGTCCTAGAGCAGGAAAGGATATTGAGTCAAATGAAAACTGCAACTGAACAGCATCATTTTTATTATAGAGGCACAGGCCAGTATCAGGCAGAACCTGTCGTACAAGGACAGCAGGATGAAGGTCAACCTGGGTATACACTAATCTCAGAATAGATGATGATGTGGTTTCCTGGAGGGAAGAAATTCATAATGGTGGAACCAACAGTGTCAGGGGAGGGGTGTGAAGAAGCAGGCGAGATAACAAAGAACCAGCGACTTGATCTTAGAGACTCAGAGCTTTTGATTGTCATTTTGCAGTTTCTTGCACTGCGAAATTGGGTAGCTGGACCACAAAGGTGCAAAAGTAAAGAAGAGAAAACAATATACAACCCCAAAAAAGGTGTTACTTGATGACTTCTACATCTGGCTAAAGCTCCATCTAGTGAAAATGTCTGCAAAGTGTAGGATCATTGACACGTGTATAAAGTGCCAATTGGTACTATACAAATCAAATGTATCAGAATTAGGAGAATCATGTCAAAGTGACTTCCATGTGAGTGCCCAGGAGCCACTGTGTTCAAGCAGACTGTCAGATTTAATGTTGTAGCTGATTACAGTGGTCACCATAATAATCCACTAAGCAGATAATAGGTGTTCTTACCTTTGGATGGCACTGATGTAGCATCTCCTGCTAAAGTCGTGTCTTTCATGCCACCTGGCCTCTCAGGTTGTTCCTCTGGCCCACAAGCTCGATTTTTTCTTTGTGACACGCTGACCTCAGACAAGCAGCTTTCCTTATAGCCCATCGGTGTTGGCTCCTGCTCATTCCCTAAGAGAAAATAATCATAATTTCCATCTTACAGCTAAGGTTTGAAGGTATGAGAGTTCCACCTCCCCGCAGGGCCCACTTACCTTGAGCATTATTTGGTAGATATTTGTGTTCCAAGAGGTGGCCATTCAGGGTTTTAGCATTTTGAGAGACAAACTGGCAGTGAAAGCAGCCAAAGGGCATGTGTCCTTTCCGATGGCTTTCCATCTCAGCTTGTGTAAGGAATGACTTTTTACAAGCCCGGTAGGTGCAGGGCACAAGAGTGAGGCCATGTGTAGACATTATGTGGGCTTGATACTCGTCACGGTCCGAGACACTGAAGTAGCAGCCTTTCTCAGAGCAGGAGAACGGGCCTGTCAGGTCTGGGTCACTGTGGCTGGTTTTAAAGTGATGTTTAAGAGCAGCTGGTTTGGAAAAGACCTCAGCACACCGAGAACACTTGAATCTGTCCAGCTGCACTTTACTGGATGAAGCGATTTGTCTTTGTGAACAGGGGTGAGAGGCAAACATGCCGCTGTCTGAAAAGCTCTGTCCACATTTTTCACAATGAAAATCCATCGTCTCCATTGTGTCTAAAAAAAATAAAGAGTAAAGCCTTAAAATTTCACAACAATTTTAATATCATGTTAGGGTACACATGCACAAGTTAAACATCAGACTCTATAACATTCCTGTCCTTTTCAGTCCTTTCTGACTGTATGCATCAGCTCATTGAGTGACTTATGTATGTATGCGTATATATGTATATATTGTACTATTCTTAGTTAGTGTATTGTCTGTCTTGTCTTAATGTTGGTTTATAATGGAGCACTGTAACAAAAAATAATTTCCCCCAGGGATCAATAAAGTATTCTGATTCTGATTCTGATTAGTTTCACATCTGTGTTTAACGACCAATCACTCCATGTGTGTATAAATAACCCTGTTCGTTCTTGGTGTTGGGCTGTCTGTTCCTTGTCCTTCTCGCACTCTTGTGAATTCCTGTTTTGCTTTTAGTTTTGATATTATTCAGAACTTCTTTTTTTTTGTTTAAATCAAACATTATTAAGGGTTTGCTTTTTCTTTTGTTCCATTTGTCATCTCACTCCTGAACTATGATATGGGATATTAATTCCCAGCATGTGAAAACACAGTAGAACCTGCATCCTCCTCTGTCACACCAACCCTCTGCATGTCCTCCTTCACTACATCCATGAGTCTTGTCGGTGGTCTTCCTCTTTTCCTCCCGCCCAACAGCTCAGTATTAGACTTTGATATATATTTTGTGCATGTAGATAAAAAAAAAAAAGTCTGGAATAAAGTGGTATCTTAATGGTGCTGATATGATCATAGTTGCTGGAAATGCACTGATAACACCCGAACTTTTCAAGCTGAAAACCCACAGACTTCCAAATGTCCCCACTGTAGCATACAGTGGGGCAAAAAAGTATTTAGTCAGTTACCGATTGTGCAAGTTCCCCCACTTAAAATGATGACAGAGGTCAGTAATTTGCACCAGAGGTACACTTCAACTGTGAGAGACAGAATGTGAAAAAAAAAATCCATGAATCCACATGGTAGGATTTGTAAAGAATTTATTCGTAAATTAGGGTGGAAAATAAGTATTTGGTCAATAACAAAAATACAACTCAATACTTTGTAACATAACCTTTGTTGGCAATAACAGAGGTCAAACGTTTACTATAGGTCTTTACCAGGTTTGCACACACAGTAGCTGGTATTTTGGCCCATTCCTCCATGCAGATCTTCTCGAGAGCAGTGATGTTTTGGGCTGTCGCCGAGCAACACGGACTTTCAACTCCCGCCACAGATTTTCTATGGGGTTGAGGTCTGGAGACTGGCTAGGCCACTCCAGGACTTTCAAATGCTTCTTACGGAGCCACTCCTTTGTTGCCCGGGCGGTGTGTTTTGGATCATTGTCATGTTGGAAGACCCAGCCTCGTTTCATCTCCAAAGTTCTCACTGATGGAAGGAGGTTTTGGCTCAAAATCTCACGATACATGGCCCCATTCATTCTGTCCTTAACACGGATCAGTCGTCCTGTCCCCTTGGCAGAAAAACAGCCCCATAGCATGATGTTTCCACCCCCATGCTTCACAGTAGGTATGGTGTTCTTGGGATGCAACTCAGTATTCTTCTTCCTCCAAACACGACGAGTTGAGTTTATACCAAAAAGTTCTACTTTGGTTTCATCTGACCACATGACATTCTCCCAATCCTCTGCTGTATCATCCATGTGCTCTCTGGCAAACTTCAGACGGGCCTGGACATGCACTGGCTTCAGCAGCGGAACACGTCTGGCACTGCGGGATTTGATTCCCTGCCGTTGTAGTGTGTTACTGATGGTGACCTTTGTTACTTTGGTCCCAGCTCTCTGCAGGTCATTCACCAGGTCCCCCCGTGTGGTTCTGGGATCTTTGCTCACCGTTCTCATGATCATTTTGACCCCACGGGATGAGATCTTGCGTGGAGCCCCAGATCGAGGGAGATTATCAGTGGTCTTGTATGTCTTCCATTTTCTGATGATTGCTCCCACAGTTGATTTTTTCACACCAAGCTGCTTGCCTATTGTAGATTCACTCTTCCCAGTCTGGTGCAGGTCTACAATACTTTTCCTGGTGTCCTTCGAAAGCTCTTTGGTCTTGGCCATGGCGGAGTTTGGAGTCTGACTGTTTGAGGCTGTGGACAGGTGTCTTTTATACAGATGAGTTCAAACAGGTGCCATTCATACAGGTAACGAGTGGGGGACAGAAAAGCTTCTTACAGAAGATGTTACAGGTCTGTGAGAGCCAGAGATTTTCCTTGTTTGAGGTGACCAAATACTTATTTTCCACCCTGATTTACGAATAAATTCTTTACAAATCCTACCATGTGAATTCATGGATTTTTTTTTCACATTCTGTCTCTCACAGTTGAAGTGTACCTCTGGTGCAAATTACTGACCTCTGTCATCATTTTAAGTGGGGGAACTTGCACAATCGGTGGCTGACTAAATACTTTTTTGCCCCACTGTATAACTTACCCTTTAATCAGGGATAATATATAGAAAAAATTAATGACATACAGATATTGATATTAATATAACTTTGATAGTACATAGTGGTCTTTCATACTGATGAAGTTACTGCACTAGTGCTAACTGTAATAAGACACATCACAGGTACACGGTTACATGCACAAAATTGCAGGTGCTTACAGTAGAAAATGAACTTCAGAGTCAGACCTACTGCCCGGGTTTCCACGGTCCTTTGGATCCAAAAAACAAAACATCAACAGCTGTGTTTAACCGCAAGGCTGCACCGTCTGCCTCATTGAATCCACTTTTACTGACTGCCTGTTATAGAAATCCTTAGCTGTCAGTGAGTTACAGCAGCTGAAGTTTTTCTCGCTCTGATTAATAATATAAAGTGATTGAAACACGCCAATAATAACATCGCGTTTAATGCTAGCTGAGCTAACCCTCATTAGCTTCTTGAGACGCTCATCGCAAAGTCTTTGCGTCCCTGTTAGCTTTTCATCGCTGTTGCGGTTCAAGCCGTTTAAACTAAAATTCACAGAGTGCATTAACCACCGTTGCGTAGTTATTCTCTTAACAGGTTAGCAAAATTAGGTGAGCATAAAAATAGATTACTAAGGAGGGGGGACCATTATTTGTGAGCGCCAGTGGAAAGTCGGAACGGTATCCATCAAACACAGGAAGTGTAGTAAAGGTCGCCGTGCAGAAGCATCGTTGCACGCTTGGGGATTTTATGTGGCTGAATGAAGGTTTAAACACGAGAATGAATGAAGTCACCAGTGGCAGCTGTGAGAGATTAAGTCAGAGGGAAAAAAACAACGCAACTGTCGTAATTTAGCCAGTCGGGTAGCCTTAACTGTCGCTAAATGTATTTCCAGCCTACAAGCAGCTGTCAGGATACGAAGAAAGACCGATAACCTTTATTTACTGCACTACGCAGGTCTTCAGATGAGCTCCTTTTGCGGGGGTATCTAGAGTCTCACTGCAGCCGTCACCATGCCCCTGACGGATTTTCTGGACGGCTTGAAGGACAACCCGTACTTCGGAGCCGGCTTCGGACTGGTCGGGGTCGGGACAGCTCTGGCGCTTGCCAGGAAAGGGGCTCAGGTGGGGATGATCTTCTTCCGCAGGCACTACATGATCACTCTGGAGGTGCCCAGCAGGGACAAGAGCTACAACTGGCTGCTGAGCTGGATCACCAAGCACGCCAAACACACGCAGCACCTGAGCGTGGAGACCTCCTACCTGGCGCACGAGAGCGGACGGGTTCACACGCAGTTTGACTTTCACCCGAGCCCTGGCAACCACATCATCTGGTATAGCACATACCACTACACCTATAAGACCTGTATTCTAAACTGATTGGCCACTTTCTCTGTGACACTGACTTCCGTTGTGGTCTGCAGGTATGGGAGGAAGTGGATCAGGGTGGAGAGAACCAGGGAGAAGCAGATGGTGGATCTGCACACCGGAACCCCCTGGGAGTCTGTCACTTTCACAGCTTTAGGCAGAGACAGACAGATCTTCTTTAATATCTTACAAGAAGGTAAGTTTAACAACACATGAAGTCAGGTGTGCACATAGTTAGATTTTCACCTGTATTGCAGATGTATTTTCAGAATTATCACATTGAATTTTGAGGCTCATCTACATCCAGATGAACAGTATCAACATTTTGGGATTTGAGGCTCATCCCTCCAAATGTTTGCACCGAGTAGCTTCTCGAAGTCTGGATGTTTCCTCCCTTAATTGCTTAATTTCAGTGCAGTGTGTGGTGTACATGGGCTAAGTTGTGAAGTTTTGTCTAAAATACTTACAGACTTAACTGTACTTGACAAAATACTTGAGTGGGCTTTTAGTTGAGCTTTCATTCCTGTTTTGCAGCAAGAGAACTGGCGCTGAAGCAGGAGGAAGGCAGGACAGTGATGTACACGGCCATGGGTGCAGAGTGGCGGCCCTTCGGCTTTCCTCGGCGGCGCAGACCCCTCAGCTCTGTGGTGCTGGACGTGGGTGTTGCAGAAAGGATTGTAGATGACGTGAAGGACTTCATTGGAAATCCCAAATGGTACACAGATAGAGGTAAAATGTTACATGACATGAATTTTAATCATGATTATAATGTCTTGATCACCACAATTAAAGGAACACAACTGAGTTATCATGAAACTGTTACTCACAGGGTACTTTGCCCATTCTTGGTGGAAGTTGCTGATTTTCTGATCGCTTTATTGATGAACATCACTTCTGTTAAAAGCCCCTTGGATTTTTGCTGAAGGTCTGGTCCGACTCCTTACCAGAGTCTGTTCGAGAGTAGGGAAGGTCTCTAGAAAAACCTGATAAGAAAAATGTTACCGAACGTTTTAATTTGTCTACTTTGTAGAAGAATTTCTAGGGTTTTTTGTGATTAATCCTCTACTGATGGTGGTTGTTCACCTGTGCAGGTATTCCCTACAGAAGAGGCTACCTGCTGTACGGCCCCCCCGGATGTGGAAAGAGCAGTTTTATGTGAGTATATGCTTTATTTGGGTTTATTCTTCTTGCTGCGTACTCGTCGTGTAACCTCACCAATGCCTGTGTAACTTGCTGTTTTTTCAGCACGGCGCTGGCTGGTGAGCTGGGCTACAGCATCTGTCTGATGAGTCTGAGTGACCGAACACTTTCAGACGACCGCCTGAATCACCTCCTGAGTGTGGCTCCGCAGCAGAGCATCATTCTCCTGGAGGATGTCGATGCAGCCTTTGTCAGCAGAGACCTGCTTCCCACTGAGAGTGAGCAGCAGAACCGATCAAACATATTTCTTTTTACATGTTTAAAACATCACAGATGTTCATCAGCTCCACTCTGTGGTTTTAAAACAGGCTGATATTCAGTACTGAAGCAACCTGTAAAGCTGTATTTGACCAGATTTGTTACATTCTGGTTTGAAGGTGAATTTTGAAGTCACTGAGCTGTGTTTTCTTCTGTTGCCTCTCAGACCCTCTGGCCTATCAGGGAATGGGACGACTGACCTTCAGCGGACTGCTGAACTCTCTTGACGGAGTGGCTTCATCGGAGGCCCGAATAGTTTTTATGACTACCAACTTCATAGACAGGTACTGTTCGAAGCCAAGAGTGTTTAGTGACATTGTACCAACATGTAAACTGATATAGCTGCTTCTAATGTAAATGTAAAAAATGTAATGTAAAAAAAACAATTGAAGCAGTGAAGAGACTGAAACAGAATTAGAAGAAAATAAAAGACCCCAACAGCAGGTGGCGCTGCATACCAAGTGCTGGTGAAGTTGAGATATTGCTGTGATACAGCAGCCTACCTCAATAAAATAAGTGCAGTACAGGGATTGACATAACCAGTGTCCTGGGAAAAAAGGAGTAGTGCAGTGTGACACAGTATCAGAGTACATAGGTCTGATATGCATGTGCACAGTAGACCGTGTATCCATAGTGACAATTTACATACATTAATAAACTATAACTGATCACATGATCAAATGTTAGATTGACTTTATCTTCAGATCTTAAATTAATCCGTGCACGCCTACCTGTTCATCCCTGCCTGTATGATCAGCTTCATCACCTCATCTTCCTCACGTCTCTCTGCTTCCTTAATGAACATTACAATCTTTTTGTCATGGCTACAAAAACTTGTTCTTTCACTTGTGAAACATAAGAAGTGTTTTCAGTGCCATTAACTGCCAGCGTTGTGTATGATATCTGCACACAGGTTAGACGCAGCGCTCATCCGACCTGGCCGTGTTGATCTGAAGCAGTACATCGGGCATTGCACCCACTGGCAGCTCACCCAGATGTTCCGACGATTTTATCCCGACGAACCGGCCTCTGAGGCAGAACACTTTGCCAAGCACGCTTTAGCCACACACTCTGAAATCAGTGCTGCTCAGGTGCAAGGACACTTTCTGCTGCACAAAATGGACCCTGCAGGATCGATAGACAATGTTGCTCAAATAAAAGGATGACAGGATTGGAAGGGATTTGGATGCTGAAGCCCAAATAAAGAGAAATGGAAAAATATTTTCAGTTTAAGTTTATTAATGAGACAGACGCATAAGAGAGTTGATTTTTGTGATTTATGCGACTGCTTAGATGTTGGAAATACAAACACACAAACCTCACCTACATTTACTCCAAGCTCTGTCTTATTGGAAAGATTCATTCTCAAAAATTTGCAAAAAACTTTGCTCTGACCTTGAAAGGTTGTCTTCCAAATGTAGTTATAGTCATAGCTGCACTGGCCATTGGCCCACCGGACATTTGCACCAGTGGGCCGATGGTGATTTTTTGTTTTTATGGGCTGATGATTTATTTTTTTTCAGTAACGGTATAAACAATGAAAGGTGGTGGATTGGCCAGATGCTGGCAGATGTGTAAAAATAACTCAGTTGTTTGGTGGTGGTGTTCTGGGAATCCATCCTACCTGGAAAAACACCACATAGGCCAACAGATGGATGAGGGAAAGGAGAGGCAGGAGGAGGAGAGGTGAACTGAACTTCAGGTAAGAAGTTATGACCTGCAGTCTATCTGGGTCAGATATAAACCAAGTTTAGGTGGAGTTTATTTTCGTTGTGTTGACTTTTTACAGTCAGTTACAATAACTCGTACTGCGTGCTAGGTAGCATGACGAAGTGTCTATACAGCTGGGTGGGTGCTTTGATGTTACTGATAGTGAACTTTATTTTATTCATAAGGTTAATTAGTAAAAAACGGAATCCTCCTGTATTCAGAGAAAATATTACGCGTTTTGTAATTAGCTGAGAAGGAACACAGTTTGTCCCGTACTTCAGCTACAATGGGAAAAGACACAAAGCTGGAGTTATTCTGCGTCTTTACGCTGTCAGCTGCCTCTTCTCTCATTCTCACCTCTCCCTTTCCTGTTGCTACTTCAATCATGAAACTGATCAGTGATCAGCTGATCGGCTTTTCTGGTGCAAGTCCGGTCTCTCTTGTTTATCGCCCACTTTGCGCCAGAACGGGAAACCAGCGGATGTCGCGCTAAACAACAGCAGCACGTTTAAGCTTGATCAGCTGTTGTTAGAATTTATTTAATATTACTTTCTAGTATCAGCTGATGTTTGCTGGAGCCACAGCTGTAAAAGCTGCTGGTCATGATGTTGGTTTGGTTATCTGGTGAGAGGGAAACATGAAGATGAAACCAGGAGATGTCCTTACTGAATCATCAGAGCTGAACAGGTGATGGAGAAACAGGTTTACCTTTAAGGTGACACGAATGAGTTGAAGGGAAGTTATAAACTGTTTCTGAGAGACAAATAACATCAGGAGCCTTTTCTACATAGCTGACAGCTGGTAACTGTGCAGGGGCGGGTCTAGCAAAGTGTTGCCAGGGGGCCATGTAGGGCATTAACAGGGAAAGGGGGGCACAAGGAAATACTTTTCTTTCTTTTTCTCATTTAAAATGTCTCGCTTTTAACAAATAATTATTTGAATCTTACAACCAAAGTTTTTATCTGATGTAAAATGTATAGAAATCATACATATACCAACAAGACTGTACGTCACTGTGACAACAGCGTTTGTTTTCGTTCAAAGGCTTTATGGCTTTTCCTATAATACCTGGTGGGCCGGTCTCTAGTCAAAATGCCCGGGCCGATTCTTTTGTTCCAGTCCAGCTCTGGTTATAGTTGTAGTTAAAATTATAGTTTTCACATATAAATCAGCAGCAAGCCTTAAAATGAGGTGGAAAAATAAGACACTGCCTATTTACACAATGTGATTTATTTGACAAAAACTGAACTAAAATGCAGAAGAAGCTTCTGAACACCTAAGTGCACCCCATGATAGAACCACATTTAGCAGTGATAACATAATTGTTTTCTATTTATCAGTCTAGCATCCACTTTGTTTTACATTGTTGTTTTAGGCCATTGAGCATTCATTCATTCACAGCTCTTTTGAGGTCACACCACCACATGTCCATCACCACATGTGACAGAATGCTTTGGTACAATGAGGACCTTATGGTTGACTTGAAGACTGCAAGCTGCCCAAATCATCACCCCTTCACTACCTTGCTTCACTGTTGCTATAATGTGTTTAGTTATCTCCAAACATACTTCTATGCATGCTGATCAAACATCTGGTCGTATGGTCTCATCGGTCCGCAAGTTTTGCGGTTTGTTCAGATGCAGCTTTTTGAACATAACCTGTGCTGCCCTGCTCTTTTTAGAGTAGAGGATTTCTCCTGGCAACTCTTCCAAACTTGCTCAGTCTTTTTTTAATTGTGCTATCATGAACTATCATGCTGACTGAGGCCTTCAGAGTTTGAGATGGAGCTCAGGGTTTGTTTTTTTTACAGTTTCTCTGAGGGCTGCACGATGCGATCTTGGGTGAATTAATTGGGATGCCCACTTCTGGGAAGATTGTGGCATTATGGTAACATGCACCTGAATGCTTCAGACCAGAAAACTGCCAAAACGTCTGCTTTTACACAGGCGATTACTCTTACTAATGATCAGTTAATAAAGTGTATTTCATAAGAAGCACCTGGTTGCTACTTGTCCTCTGAAGTCCTTTTGAAGCAACTTTAGAAAAGGAAGCATATACTTTCTGTTTCACATGACTGACTGTACTAGACTGGTCTTTTTTTGTTGTGTATGATTAAAGGGTGTGGAAGTGGATCTCTATCACCTCTGCTTGCCTTTCTGTATTCACTGTACAGCACAGTAGGAGGGTACTGAGATGAGACACACACAAAAATATAACTCTTGCAGTATCCAAAGCATGTTTGCTGGAGACTGAAAGTCGTGTTGATCAGATCTCACATCTGTTTCGCTCATCACACAAATGTGTTTTAAATTAAAAGCATTCTTTTGATTCAGTAACTAGAAACAGTCATTGATTTACTTTGACACTATAGTCAGGCTTGCTTAAAAGCAGCCATCTCACTGTTACTGAGCAGAAAAATGTGAGTTTAGGTATTTTTCCATTTGTGGTCCTTTGTGGCTTCTTGTCTTTGTTGATCCTTAAGAGCTGGGCTGGAAGGGTTAAACATTTAGCAAGATGTGGCGCCTCCCTTTATGGCTAGTCTTCTGCATGCAATAGGAGCTCTCTGTATTTTCTATTCTCCCCTCATAATGGCTGCATGGCTGTCCAGTAGACTGGTGAAGAGAAAATGCAGCTCACTGCTGCCGTGCCCTATCTCCCTGGCCCCAGTCTGCTCCAGAGGGGTTGCAAGGGTCTCCCCTGCCTCAGGGGCCCTCTCCACCATCCAGAAAAAGCCTCGGACAGTGGAAGATCTCCCACATGTCAGCTTCTTGGAGTTTCTTTGCAGAGTGGTGTTTCAGGGTTTCTACAAACGTATGCATGAGCTTCAGGTAGGCTGCAGTGCATGATCTTTATTATGTTCACTCACAGTGATATGTGCTTGTTTCAGTTCGATGTCAAAGATGTTTTGTGTTTTCCACCTGATGCATTTCAGAAACCCTGGTGACAAATTTGATAATCTGAGAGGTCATGGGTTTACAAGTGACTGCATTTTCCTCCAGTGACAATAAATAATAGAAAATGTTGGGCTGGTTGTATGACTTTTTTGTCCATAGTTACCTTCAGACAGTATCAGCTTGTCTCACAGCTAACTGACACAGAGTCTTGGGCTGCTTTCTTTCTCTGATGAATCACATGCAGCCACTCCAGCACACACTGACCTCTGGCATCTGATTACTGACTGATTAAATATAATGTCTGCTTTTTAAATTACACATTGCAAAAATCCCCAAATGTCTTCATCTTTATTCTATAAGAATGCAGCTCTACCTTTATCACTTTTCCACCGTCAGATCTATGAGAAGCAGCTGTATGGGCCCATTTACAGAGACGGACTCAGATCAATATCCTTGAGCACCCCAGAGCTTTTGGCCGAGCTGCTGAGGAAGGATGAGAAGTTCCCTTGTAGAGGAGACATGAGTGTGTGGAGGGAATATCGTGACATGAGAGGATTCGGCTATGGACCTTTTACAGAGTAAGACTACCAAACAGTGTAGTAATGCTGCCCCACCTAAAAAATAATCTCATTGTGATTGCTTAGATTCTAATACGTAACAGATTTCCAGGGAAAGAGTTTTATTATGAGTGGAAGGGATTGTTTTTGACCTATTTGGGTTAAATAGATTCCTCTCAGGCTGGTATATTCCATAAAGATAAGAAATCAGAAAAATGTTAATGCTCCACAAGTTTTATGAACCGGTGACAATATAAGGGGATCAATGTTTAATTTTAGCTCTGTCAAGCTCAGTGCAGTAGCAGCAGTAAACCTATTTATGTTGCTAAAATAAAATTTATATTGCAGATGGTGGTCATTCCTTCACCATCTGCAAAGGCTCAGTTTGAGAACCACCATATTAGGCAATCAAATGAAACTAAAAGGCTGAGCAGATTTTAAACTGTGTTGTTTATCTGAAGACAGTGGGCTCCACACCCAATATCTGTCATATTATTATGAAAAGCTGGAAATTACAAGAAAGTTTGAGGATTTTGAGGAAAACACCAGTAATACTCTGGTGTTTTTCTAGGTCAACAGTCAGAGCCACAGTTTAATAAACTCATCACAGGCTTGTTGAAGAAATCTGATGCAGGGAACACTAATAGCAATGTGATATCAGTAAATACTGCATCAGAACGATGCACCAATGGCAAAAAATGTTAAATGATTAAATTTGGCATCAGTGATACTGTCACGGTTCTGGGTCGTTTCGACCCAGCATTTTGAGTTTCTTATATTTTATAAACTAAAACTAACTTATTTAAGTTTTAGTTTATTTTTGCATTTTGGATTGTTTTCTGAGACTCGTGTGCTTTGCTGATTATTATTAGAATTCTATGTTTCTGTTTATTCGTGTTTAAGGATTTGTTCTTCGGTTGTGTCTCATGTTTAGCATAGTTTGAGTTCCATGTGTTATATTCTGTCTGCCTCTGTGTCGAGTCTGCGTTTCTTGTTTCCTGTTTTGTTGTGAAAGTCTGTGTCTTATGTGAGTGTATTCAGTTTGCCTTCCTTGTCTCCTCTTGTCAATTACTTCCAGCTGTGTTCCCCACCTGTGTGTAATCTCCCTGTATTCCCTGAGTGTATTTAAGTCGTGTCTTCTGTTGTTGTAGTCGCTGGTCTGTCTGCGTATCTACTGTGTGGTTTCCCTGCTGTCGCCATCATGTACCTTTTGTTTACATTCCTTTGTGTTCATGTTTGCTGTTCAATAGTTTAGTTTGTCTCAGTATAGATTATTTTTGTTCCGTTTTGCCATTTCCATATTTGTTCTACAATAAACCACATTCGCATCTCAGCAAGTGCCTGTAATTGGATCCTCTTTCATTTCCTCTACACGGCTCACTCCACTCGCCGTGACAGATACCAGTCAGTAAATATCAGTAAATAATCAAAGTAGTCAATGAAGGTCAGGTCTGTCTGTTGTGCTGCACTTTAAACACAAAAGGTTACTTTGTTCACAAGACAAACTGGTTTAAAATAGTGCTCAAAATGAAGGATGCACTCTCTCAATGTTTCTATGCATTTTATATACATATATGTGTGTGTGTGTGTGTGTGTGTGTGTGTGTGTGTGTGCGTGTGTGCGTGCGCATGTAAGCATAGTAGCAAACAAACTGCAGACCACAGCCAGCTTAGATATTTGTGTGAGCTCTTTAGTTTTCTGGCTACAAACTGGTTGAATGGAAAAATGTAGCAGAAAATCAGCCATAATGGATGCACAAGTGTATCATAGTTCAGACTCTTTGTTGTGTTTGCGTTTGGATTTATTTATTTCAGTGCAAACATGTTTCTGTTCCAACAGGGATGGAGAGAGGTGGTACAAGCTGAGGGTGGTGCTTAACAAGCGGATGCTGAATCCGAAGGACTCGGCCCAGTATTCTGGGATTATCAATGATGTGGTTAAAGACTTCACCAAGAAGATGCGCAGTCTGTGCCAGTGCAGCCCAACAGGAGACTTTGTGACCAACATTGCCAATGAGCTTTATCTGTTTTCACTAGAAGGTAGTCTGATGGTTAAAACTGCAAATGCTGAATGCTAAATAACATATTTGTTTAATTAACTAAATGAAAAAAATATTATTTTCAAACTAAAGTTTAAAGGAAGCTAAAAGTTAAGAAAAAAATTTGTTGCTAGATTCAGTGCCTTTTCTTTTTCTTATCCATTCAGGAATTGCCTCCATATTGTTTGAGACAAGGCTTGGTTGTCTGGAAGAGGAAATTCCTGGTGGTACACAAGATTTCATCAATTCCATAGCCCAGATGTTCTCCTACAACATGATAGTGTTTATTCTTCCCAAGTGGAGCCGGAATCTGCTGCCCTACTGGGGACGTTACATTGCTGGCTGGGAGGGCATCTTCAGCTTTGGTGAGCAGTTTGAACCTCACAGTCCTGATGTTTTAGTTAAGTTTTAGAGTGTTAGGAAACAATAAACATTATTATAAAAAGAAAAAAATAAATCTGTGGGGGGTTTTTGCACCAACTTCCCGTAAGGAGCCACGGCCTTATTCTCTATCAGCTGGTATTTATACAGTGCTTTTCTTATCTTATTGAGGATTCAGAATCCTTTTACAGTTACTTTACTACATGTGCATCATTCAGCATCTTTTATCTTTTATCCAGAGATGTAGTGCTATGTAGTGTAATATGGTGAAGTAGCAGAGTGAACCATTTTGTGTTATAAACCCCTATTTAGTATTTGGCATCAAATTTGCTCCTCCCAGTTTTTAGTAACAGGTTATGTATGTTCAGTTTATGCTTTGGGTGCCCTTTTATTTTTGCCTTCGTCTGTTCCTGTGTCTTCCCTTGTCTTATCTGTGCTTAGTCCTCAGTGTCATGTGTCAAAAAGACATGTGTGTAGTAAGTTTAGTCCCAGTATTTGTTTTTTGTTTCTGTGTAAAGTCCACGTATCCGGATCTGTCAACTGTTCATTTCCTGTTTTATTTTGATAGTTTCTTGTCTCATGTGCATTATGTTCAATTCAGCTCGGATTCAGTTCAGCTTTTCTCACCAGGTGTCTCCACTTTGCCCCCTTCCCTCTTGTTTGTCTATATTCCTTGTCATGTTCTCCCTTATACACGTGCTGTGTAACCCTCTGCTTTAATTTTCTTGGTTTAGTTAAAGTTAAATTGATTTCATGTCCTGTCCTCTGCATCCTGCACTTTGGGTCCAAAACTGGGCTTCAGTACAGAGACACATGGCAATTGGCAGCAACAAAACGGGCCATGTTTTCTACTGTGCAGCATGTCCTCTTCTTTTAGCAACAGTCAACAACAACAGGAGACCAGCTGCTGGACTTTTGCCAGAGGAACTTTTCGTGATGGTCTGAAAGTTTTCAGTTGGTGAAAGGTCTAAACCACAGGCAGACCGGTTCAGCATTTGGACTCATCTAGTAAAAAGCCATGCTGTTGGAATAGATGCAGTATGCAGTTTAACATTATCCTGATGAAATATGCAATGCGATACCTTTCAGCATTTATGGAGCATTTCCAGACTTTCACAGGTACTGATGCACCATATACCATCTGAGATACAGACTTTTGAACTGAGTGCTGATAACAAGCCGAATGGTTCATTTCCTCGGTCTGCAGAATAAAAAGGAGGGAGCTGTTAGGTGTGTGGAACAGCAGTTATCCACAGGGGGCTTTTTTCACCCGCACAAGCGCTGCCTGGCACTGCTCCGTCCGCCGGACCAGATTCCAGATTTCCTGATATCTAATTTCTATTTGCACTGAGGGATATTTATGAATGTCCCCGTGCACACACTTCACCTCCACCCACTCAGCCTCCAGCAGGGTTTGGTGGACCAGGGTCTGCGTACAGCCCGAGTTCACTAAAGCCTGGCATATACCCCCTGGGCACCTTACCGGTAAACGGTATGTCTCTCCTGAATCAGGGTAGGGCATCGGAGGGCTGGCAATACGTAGCACCTGTCCCACCTCCATTAACGGGCAGTCCCAACGGAGATACCCCGGTTGCCCACATCTCCAGCATTCCTGCCCCAATGCCTATGCAGCCCTAGGTGAGCTGGGCATGGTGTCCGTAACGGCCGGGACCTGTGGAGAAAACCCAGATGAAAAAGGGTTAGTCGGTGGCCTTCGTGGGGCCAGGACCAGTCGGTCCGTTATTACCAGCCATGGCTGTCCTCGTGGGTGTTCCCATCATGCCACCAGGTGGTCCTAGGCCAGCATTTGTAGCTTCAAGGCTCGCTGGCCAGTGGCAGCGGACCCATATAACTGTATCTCTGACTGACCCTGCACTAAGTTCAGTTAGGTTTTATTCAAAATTATGGAACCATTGACATTTTAGCCTTTATATAACTGTGTAACGCTATGGAATTAATTTTTTTATGGGCCCATGTGTGTCTTTAATAAAGTGAAACAAACAAACAGATCGGTTTTCCACTTTGCCTCTATTTTAAATGAGCTTTGTCCCAGAGTAGATGGCAGCATTTCTAGATTATGGTCTTTTGTTGCAGATTGGTGAATAATCTATCTTTACCTCTGAGAAACACTGCCTCTATAAGATGCTCTTTTTTTATAGCCAGTTATGGATATAAAAGATATAAAAGTACCAGTTATGGTACTGATGGTACTGAACTGTTGCCAGTTTGGTGCAACTGTCCCTACGTTTTAAAGATATGTTGTTTCCATCAAATTGAACCCAAGCTAATATGTTTCATGAAATAATAAATTGTCTCAGTTGATACAGTATATTTCATCCTATGTCCTGTTGCTAGTAAAATATGGGTTTATGAGTAAATGACTGCATTCTGTTTTGACTGATATTATACAGTGTTCCAACTTTTTTTTTTTTTTTTGCACCATTTTTATGCACCTGTTCTAGCCAAAAAATTGATTGACAAGAAGTTGGAGATGATTCAGCAGCAGGTTGACAACAAGCAGGATGTGGAGGGTGAATACCTGACATACCTACTCTCAAACACGCAGATGAGCACTAAAGATGTGTATGGCAGCGTCACTGAGCTCCTCTTAGCTGGAGTGGACACGGTAAATGGAATACCAATACTAGTAATAAAAAATCACATGTAAAAAGGCACTCTGCACGGCTCTAATCATCAAAGCTCACCACTCAGTGTATTCACTTTTCTTTTGCATGTACATGTATGCAAGGCTCAGCATATATGTCTTCAAAAGTTTACTTTCACATTTTTTAAACTCCCAAGACCTCCAACACTCTCACGTGGGCTTTGCACGAGCTTTCCAAGAACCCTGATATCCAGGAAAGACTCTATAAAGAAGTGTCCACTGTGGTACCATTAGACCGGATCCCCACCGCTGCTGACATCACTGGCATGCCATATTTAAAGGCAGTTATCAAAGAGACGCTGAGGTGAGACTGCTGCAATTTAGCTTTAACTGAAGTGATTAATGCAGGAAACAAACATGTTTTTAGTAGATAGTTTTCACATATTTGTAACAGCCAAACTGAAAATCTTTGAAAGTGAAAATAAGCTTCAAGTTTCCTGAAGTTTGTCTATTTAGCAGCCAAAATGGGTTTTATTTGAACTCATGGCTCTTAACAGGTTAAATGTAGACTAATTCATCAGTCAACATTCTTATTCACCTGCTTAAGAAGAAGCCAGACTATGAACCAGCCTAAAGTAACATGCAAACAAAAAATAACTTGTCTTGCAGGATGTATCCTGTTGTTTCTATGAATGCGAGGATCATTGCAGAAAAGAATGTTTCTGTTGGTGGATATGAGTTCCCAAAAAAAGTAGGTCTGCTTTTAACCATTGTTAGATTGTTTGTGAGTGCTTTTTGTATTAACTTAATAAGACATATTTATGATGCCTGGATATAAAAAGGCTATTGTGTTATAAGGGAGGATCAGTATTCCATATTGTGTTGACTTCCAGTTGTTGATTGCTTTACAGACGCCGTTCACCTTTTGTCACTATGCCATCAGCCATGATGAGGACACATTCCCCGACTCGTTCACATTTAAGCCAGAGCGATGGCTCCGAGACGGCCGTGAGAGGCCAAACCCCTTCGGCTCCATCCCGTTTGGCTTTGGAGTAAGAGGCTGTGTCGGTCGCAGGATTGCTGAGCTCGAGATGTATCTGCTCCTGTTTCAAGTAAGTGACAAGAAGGAGAAAAAACTGCTGAACATCCCAGGGAAACTCCTGGATTTTTTAAAATGTGACCCAGGTGTGTCCAACAATAAGTGCGGGGGTTTGGGGGGGGAGGGGTCTCATGGAAAGTGGGAAAAAATCTGACGGAAATCTGGAACGGCTTCATTAATGCTGAAGGGTATATACGTGTCTTATGCATCTCTGTTGTTTGTGATTGTGTGGGATAATACATTTGTCCATATTCAAATCAATTGTCATCCACGTTTCAGACAACTCACTAACTCTATTTTTTTTTCACAGCTTATCAGGCAGTTTGAAATCAAACCCGACCCCACACTGGGAGAGCTGAAATCCATCAGCCGCACAGTTCTGATACCAGACAAACAACTAAATTTGCACTTTGTGGACAGAAGATAAGAAAAGACAGCAGACTGAGTGATGGTGGTTTGTATTAAGTCAGTGAGACGGGAGCAGAGGATTTTAAACCTTTGTAATCACAAATTGAAATGCCTAAACTCATCCAATTTTAAATGTTGTATCATCAAAGTAATGCTATAAGAGTTCAACTTAACACTGTTCCTCTATGTATGTACTGCAGCAGTCAGCTTATAGTTCTGTATATCCATCCTCTCATAATCTCTTAGTGTACTTAGTGATATAATAATAATTCTTTATTTAAAACAGACAGTGCAGTTTAACATAGTCCAAGTGTAAAACATAAAACTGATGTGCTGCACATAACATTACAGCTATGGCTAATTTTCAACAATTGTCCCTTGTTGGGCTTACATTCACAATACACAGAGTTAAAACATACATTTTCATGAAACCAAAATACACCATGAATACAGCTACAATTAACAGACAATGTAAAAACAAACAAACAAACCCCACAAAAAAAGATGAATTGAAATCACTACAGCTCTGATTTCCCTTTAACTAACTTTTAACCTTCAATGTAAAGGAACTAACATCTGTAATCAATTTGATATCAGATGGAAGTGTGTTCCACAGATGGCAAGCCTTTATGGAAAACGCTGATTGTCCAAATTTAGATCTGCGATATGATATTTTGCGGTTGCCATTCACTATACTCCTAGTAATGCGATTACTATTGTTAGGTATTTTAGTACCATGGGAGCATTTACTGGATATTGTTTTATAGTGACATTATACAGGAAAACTCTGTCATTCAACAAGGTTGAAATACCACAGAGATCACTCCCTCAGCTACATTAGTTTCTTAATCTTTTAGACGCCTGTTGAAGGCCAAATGGTTTGTTTCAGATTTCACTAATGAAAGAACTCTTCGTTTTGTGCCTTGAAAATATGTCGCTGAGATAATCACAATTGTAGCTGAACTGATACACTACACAAAGGATGCTTCTTCACCCAAGGGCAGGAAGACGCTGCCTTATCTTGGTCTGTACTGGTTTAAACTGATAAATCTGCTGTCTCATGAATTTTACCCTCTATATAAACTGTTATACTTGTGAATAAAGTTGAGTCACTTTGGGAAGACAATCTAAAGCAGTCTCTGTTTTCTTGTTCTCCCAAGCTGCTCCCGAGCTGCTCGTACTAACACGCTGAATGGCATGCTTGAATATTACTTGAGAATATATTTGACTGTGTTACAGACTAAGGGACATTCTCTGCTGATAGGTGAAGGTACATTCTCTGCTGATAGACGTCCACGCCTCGGAGGAAGCCGATCCACGGAGTAGGCCCTGGAAACAGTTTCCTTCAACTATCTTGTCTTTGGATGTATCTATTAGACACTCTGGGACCAGCCTATTTATACACTTGAAGGGTAATTTAAGACAACACAAGTGATTGAAGCTCCTAAACTAAGTCAATTATATTTCTTTAAAATGTGACAATGATTCCACCAAACAGATTTTTTATCCATTATTTTCAAAGATTGATTATATAAGGATGCTGAACTGTAGATGGTGCTGCTTGAGTCCAAACTGTCATAAAATATGAAAAATGAGAGAATATCATGGAATGTGTGGAGATCAGAGAAATACTTTTGGACAACACTGCTTCTATTTTTCTCATTTTTAACATTTATATTTTTAATTTTATTCAACTTTTTTCAACAAAAATTTCCCATGTATTTCAATGGAGAGACCCTTCAAATTCTCATTCAACTTCCTCCTCTTTAAACTGTATCTACTTCCACATACATTGACATAGAGCCACCATTCAAACTTTAAAATGAAGACAAGACATTCAACTATTCAACTTGTATTTATCTTTTCAATATCTATTATACTTTTTCTTCAGTTCCAGTTTAAGTTTCATGATGTTTTTTCACCCGTTTCAGAGTTTATAATGGGTGTGTATGGGACGGAATGTTGCCGCTAGAGTGAGACAGCTCAACTGCTAGAGTGAGAGGAGCAAAAAAATTAATCTTAAAATCTTTTTTAAAACTGCTGCTGTGTCTGCAGCGTTTGCTCTACAGGTATGATTTTACCCTCAAAATGTAGCCATCGCTGTCCTCTTTCATCCAATGTGTTTACTATTGTACTAGGTGTTATGGTTCTTTCGTAAATGTCACCAATGCACAGCCTCCTCCCTCCAACTCTTCCATAGACTCTAATGTTAAAACGGCTCAGAAGGTTCGTTTGAAAATCAGAAGAGCATGGTGTTTTTACACTGTCACCACGTCCATATAATAAACTCCACAGGCATGAAAACTGAGAATTAGGTAGACTGGACATTGCTGCCACTCACGGTGAAAGAATTTCGTCAATACGACCTATACTTTTCATTTGGGAGCGATTTGTTTCGGCCTGACTTTTCTGTTCATTTTAAGCAGCAAAAGTGAGGCGCATGTCTGTGTACGTGTGTATGGAGCCATTGGGTGCAGTCACTATAGCAACCAGGCTCACACCTGCCTGCTTAACGAGCTCTCTCTGCCACTCTGCCAAGATTCATCTTAAACACTTCTCTTTCAACTGCTGCTGTGTCCACAGTGTTACAGCCATCATTTTACCCTCAAAACGTCGCCATCGTTCTTCTCTTTCTAACACTGTGTCTTTAAAAGCTCAGACATTTAAAATTTTTAAATGGTGTGGATCCAAGCGGAGGGATCACATTTTAGTCATTCAGTGATTCAAAGAATATGAACTTTTAAT
The DNA here is from genome assembly GCF_964374335.1 of Astatotilapia calliptera. Classification (NCBI taxonomy): domain Eukaryota; kingdom Metazoa; phylum Chordata; class Actinopteri; order Cichliformes; family Cichlidae; genus Astatotilapia; species Astatotilapia calliptera. The sequence goes on from NC_137437.1 coordinate 31,429,212, forward strand.
ATTCATTCAGATGTTTTCTGACTCTAAATGTTCTTTTCTCATTTCTTAGGGTTTTCTAATTTACATTTAAAACATTTTCAGTTTTTTTCCAACTTCTTCTTCTGTGTAACGTTCAGCTTTTAGCAGTTCAGCACCTTTGTTTTCAGGTTAAATTCGTTTTTTTTTGTTTGTTTTTTTTATCTCATTCAATATTTTTAACTCAAAATTCAGCAATTAATTCATTTCAGTGCATACATTCAGATTCAAGCATTCACACTGCAGTTTCTTCAGAAAATGCACTTTCTAGTTATCATTGCATTAATAACATAATCTACAGCATTGATATTGTATTCAGATGTTTAAACATATTGGCACCCAATTAGCCTTTATTACAGGTGCAGTTATAACCACTTTAAACTGTTGAGTTAAATCGATAATCTTAAATGCTTTGGAATGCTTTTCATAATCTTAAATGTTTATATGTAGATTACATTGCATTATAAAAGAAAGGCCTAACTCTGAGTACACTCTGTGCCAAAGTAGACAGGAAGCGCAGGCTTTTGCAGAGCGTGCTTGTGAAAGTGAAACTAAAGCAGAGTCTAAGTGTAAGTTACTTTGAGGAGCTGTTGGGAGGATGCTATTTGACTAACCAGGTTATTCATTGTTGTCTTTTATTCATTTATATCTTTTGATTAAGCTTTTAGTAGAGGTTCTTGATTAAAAAATTTATTCAACATGTTACAGATATAGTTTCAGTTAGGTTATTACACATAAGGATGAGCCTCTGGTCTGGTGGAAAGGTTACAAGGTTTAGCTGGTGAGGTGAGAGGTGAAACTGAGTGCATTTCAGGTTGACACATACACACCCACACACACACACAGTAGATAGACTCATTTTTAGGTGAGAGGTTAATCATATTTTGCTTGTGACTGCAAAATTGTGCCTACAAAAGAACAGTTTGTTGCAGAACTGCTGCTGATGTTCCAGACGATAAGCGAGCGTCCGGCAGCGACAGGAAGACACCTGGCATGGAGACGAGGCGATGTTGCTTTTTCAAACTGTGTTAAAAGTCATTGTGGTTTTGAAACTTATGCATGTGATGACGCATGAGGGGGCGTCATAAATTTCCCTGAAGGTATAAAAACAACTGATTGTGTATTGTTCGAGTGAGATCGATGCTGTCTGCGTACAGTGTTCATCTCCCACACGTGTGTTCATTAAACTCATCGTTTGACTCCACCCGGCCGGATCAGTGTTGTTATTTGGATTTCCTCCTGTATCCCTCCTCAATATTTGAACCCTTAACAAATGCATAAATAACTGAGGTGCTGAAGTGGGTATGTAATGCCGAGTTAACTTAAGACAAGTCAGATTAACCTTAACCATCTTTGAAATCTTCTTTACATGCTTATCAAATTTGAGATGTAAATCTAAAATTATTCCTAAAAACTTAAAATCTTTAACCTCCTTTATTTTTTCATTCCTTTACGTGATTTGAAAATCATCAGATGAGCTTTTTCTAATAGAAAAACACATCTAAACTGTTTTTTTTAAATCAATTCAATAAAAGATGATTATTGTATATACATATAATGCAATGTATGACAGGTTTTATCCATCTGTGCAGTTTATTTAGTTTATTCAGTTATTGTCCTTGTCAGAGTTGAGCTGGGGAATGGGGGACAGGAGGCTATCCCAGCTACCACAGGGTGAGAGGCAGGGTACATCTTGGAGACATCGCCAGTCTGTTGCAGGGCTAACACAGAGAATCCAACAACCATTCATGCTCACATTCACACCTATGAGCAATTTAGAATCACCAGTCAACTTAACCCCACCAACTGAATGCCATTGGACTGTTGAAGGAAGCTGGAGTACCCAGAGAGAACCCACGCAAACACAGAGAGAACCCACGCAAACACAGGGAGAACATGCAACTCCACACAGAAAGGACTCCAGCCTGATGGTAGAGTCGAACTCAGGACCTTTTTTTGCTGTGAGGCAACAGTGCTAAATTCATGAAAACCTTTAACTGAGTTAACACTTTTTGAAGGAAACTAAAATGGCTACAACATTTTCTTTGTTAGAAGTTTGGAGAAAAAGGAGCAGCATGTGCTGGAAAGTGGGACAAGACAAAAAGAAAGTGAGCATGAGAGAGAGACAGAGAAAGAAAAAACGCTTTTTAATCTCTATATCACCTTGTACCTAAGCCACATGTCTGAAAGTACTCTGAAAGTATGTTATGAAACCCATGGTACACTCAAAAGACTGAATGAGGTGAATTGTTCAGTTTCTGTTAATTGTTTATCTTCATTTTACTCAAATTATATATCTTTGTTAAGGTAAAATGTTTTTCTGATAAAGTCTATGTAATTGTGTCTGTTATTATCTGCACAGTGTACTAATGTGTTAATTTATATGTTACGTGATCAAGCAAGTGAATTAGGATTGCTATATAAGGAAAGTGTTAAGCCTGATCTTAAAAGTAGAGATAGTGTCTGTCTTCTGAATCCAAACTGGAAGCTGGTTCTATAGAAGAGGGGCCTGAAAACTGAAGGCTCTGCCTCCCATTCTACTTTCAAATACTCTAGGAACAACAAGTAAGCCTGCAATGCAAGAGTGAAGTGCTCTAATGGGGTGATATGGTACTATAAGGTAATTAAGATAAGATGGGGACTGATTGTTCAAGAACTTGTGTGTGAGAAGCAGGATTTTAGATTGGATTCTGAATTTAACAGGGAACCAGTGAAGAGAAGCCGGTATGGGAGAAATATGTTCTCTCTTCCTAATCCCTGTCAGGACTCTAGCTGCAGCATGTTGGATCAGCTGAAGGCTTTTCATAGATAGGCTTTATTATTGAGTCAAAAAATACTGGTTGAGTTGTAGTGTTAAATGGAAGCAATTAATTGGCTTTTTCTAACGGGGAAATCTGAAGGTATAACATTTTCGGCATTGTTACTGAAGATACAAGAGAAGGTAGGTACAGATTATAAAAAGAAAAAAAGTGTGCTTCTTCTTCTCGTGCATCGATCGGAGTCTCGGTTTTTATTGAAGTGTTGTCAGCTTTGGCTTTATCTGCCACCCTGTCCATAGCATTCGCCTCTGTCATACCAATCGTCTGCATGTTCTCCATATCTACGCCTCCTGCCACTGACTCCAAACCATACGTTGTGGCAGGTCTCCCTACCATGTTGCAAACTTTCCCTTTCACTCCTTTCCACCCACTCCACCCTGCCTGCACTCTCTTCTTCACCTCTCCTGTGCATCGCCCGTTGCTTTGGATGGTTGACCCCAGGTACTTAAACTTGTTCACCTTCAGTATTTCTGCTCCTTGCATCCTCACGGTTACATCTTGGGGGTAATCCAGCTCATTTACGTTCAGCGTGGATGCTGTCAAGGTCCTGGACCTCTTATATTTCTGTATGTCCGTCCTCTCATAGTCTATTAGTGTCCTCAGTAATATGTTTTAGTACTTCTGGTAATCTGGTTTTCATGTTGTTGCTTCCTTAGTTTCAGGGTCTAAAACCGCTGTCGGTTCTTATCGAAGTTCACCGAGATTCACCATCTTTCCTGAACATAAATCGATTTCTGTGGCAGGTAAAAGATTCAGGAAAGAGACTGGGTGCAGGAAATAACTGCTTGAAGTTTGTGCGGCTTTCCCATCGTTATTTTCAAGTACATTACGTGACATATACACTTACAAGACAATAAACCGACTTTGAAATGATGTAACAGTCTCACACAGCGTTACACAGGATAGTGTCCAGGAATAGAAGAAAGTTATGGAGGATAGCTGTGCAGCTTTGTAAGTATTTTTGTATCCAATAGAAAGACAGGTTAAAGAAAGGTTAAAAGCGGGCAGCTCTGTTGACTCTGGTCACTACTTTACAAATGATCCAGCAGGGGGAAGCATCATTGCATGAAAAGCCCTTTAACCTCACTTGACTACATACCCCAGAGATTCATTCACTCTGCAAACTCCTCACACCAGGGTTGAAGAACTAAAACTGAAGCGCTTGAAGGATTTTATGGATTTGAGAAATGCAAATCTTTTGTCTCAGTTACAAAGTTACAAATTAAAATACAGCACACTGGAAGATTGTATTGCTTGTTTTGCACTTAGTGTTCAACCAGCAATCAAAAAATCCATGTAATGAGCTAAAAAACTAAAACTTAAATTCTAATAGTAAAATTAATATTTCACAGGATTTCTTTTTAACTTTCATTGACTGTCTCCTGATATTTTTTACTCTATTGTGCTACTTAATAGCAGGATAGTATACTCAAAGCAACTAATTTTATACTTAAAGTACATATTGTGCAGAATCATCTACATTTCATAACTGAATGCACAGAGTATCAATTTAATGTTGCAACAGGACATGACTTTGATTACTTCTTTACTGCCAGGTAATTTTAAATAATGCAATTAAATTAAAGCTATAAAGTAAATGGTATGAAGTACAATATCTAATCAGCTACACTACATAATATTTTTAACATAACCTGGAGAAATCTGTGCATAAGGAGGGCTGAAAATCACTATTGGATGCCTCATGGAGCACTGCACTGCATCAAAACAGCCATAAACACTTGCACAAACCACTGTCCGTGAAAACAGTTCACTACGCTGTTCACAAATGCAGGTTAAAGCTCTATCATTCAAAGATGATAGAAAGGTACCACCAATGCTAAAAGGTATGCAGAGCTTTTAGAGGAACATACATTTGGATCCAGACGCATATTTCAATAAGACAATGCTTAATCAAATACTGCAGCTCTTCTAGCAGCATGGCTTCATAGTAGAAGAGTCTGGGTGCTGAACTGACCTGTCTGCAGTTCAGAGCTTTGAACAGCTGTGAACATTTGAAGGATCATGACATGAAACATGCGACAAAGCTGAACCAGGACTGTTGAGCAGCTATGGTCCTCTACCTGACAAGAATGAGACAACATTCATCTCCCAAAAAGTCCTTCAGCTGCTCTCCTCAGTTCCCATATTTATGCAGACTGTAGTTCAAAAAAGAGGGGATGCTACACGATGGGAAACATGGCGCTGTCCCAACTTTTATGAGATGTGCTGCTTTCTCGGTTTCAACATTTAGTATGTTCTATTGTCAATAAAATATGGGTTTAAGAGATTTATAGAACATTACATTCTGTTTTTAATGTACATTTTACACAGTGACTCACAACGTTTTTCAGGAACTGGGGTTGTACTAAATAAAGCACATGTACATTAAAACCAGGTAATTATATTTCAGGGGGTGTGGTACTATCTTATTACAGTGAACTAAAACAGAACTTAAAAGTATGTGTGAAACTTTTCTTTAAATTTAAACTTCCTTAAAAGTACAAATGAAAATAAACAGGAAACATCCTTAGTTTTTGTCAGTCTGGTCAAATTTTCCAACATAACCAGCCTCAGGAGGCGTTACTGAGACTTTATAACAGCTGACACACTGTCTTATCAATATTGTTATTCTGCAGTTGTAGTATAATAGATAGTAAGTTAGATACTTTGATCCCACAGGGGAAAGTTTTGTGTTACAGTAGCATGATAAAGAGTAAAAATAGAACAGTCTACAATACACAACAATAAACAACAAGGTTAAAATAAAAGTGCCACACACAGGACCTCATACTATGAGATAGTGCAGGAATTTATGTATTTACAACAGTGATAAAAAAAAAACAAGGAAAGTAAAATTCAAGTTAAGTGAAACAGTTAAAGTAAGACTGACATTGTGTAAGAAGGACGTGCAACTTGTATTATTAAATAATATGCATGCTTTAAATCTATAGTGTAAAACAAGCTGCATGCCAGTATAATACTAAAACATGTCCTGGCAGGTGTGTTCACCTGTCACAGGATGCAGCGTCATCCCTTTTTAAATACACATTAAAGAATATGTCAAACACTGGAACTCATTAAAAGAAACAAAAAAAAAGCAGTGGAATAAGTTTGGGCCTGTACCACCTGATGCCGCCAATCTCTGGACACACCCCTGCACATGTTTACCTGGAGGTCAGATAATTACCCCGGGGAAGGCGGAGGGAGAGCATTTGTGTGGATTGTACCTGTTAGGACAGAAATGGACGTGTTTCAGTCTTTACAGTAATGTAACACAGCTAGTGTGTACTGTCCGAATAAATGAAGTGAAGAGAGAGAGCGAGAGAGGGAGGGAGGAACACCTTCAGTGTTTAAGGCTGCAGGCTACCTGTTCGTCCTCCACAGTCTGCAGTGGGAAGCGCTCAGTCTGCGCGTGCGGGCGAAAACAAGTGCGACAAACTCCTGGAAACTTCTCCGCGCCCCAAACAGCGCACAGTGATGCCGCACAGACTGCGCCGATTCACGATGCGTTTAAGCGGAATGAAGCAGTAATTAGTGCGCCTACAGCTGCAGCAGTGGCGTGAGAGAACAAGGGCACCGAGTGCTGGGAGTCTTTGAATGGGTTTGGACGTGTGCGCTCTGGCTTTGCTCGGATGGGATGCTCGGTGAGCTTCATCTGCTGTGAAGAGGACTTTCTGCAAATGCCTGTTTACCACCATGGGGAGGAGAAGAAGAAAGGAAGCCCGAAGAAGGTAAGGAGAAGTTGCCAGAAGGGGGGAAACGCGCGGGTGGCCAATGTGCGCAGACACGAGTGGGCGTCCAATTTTAGCAAAAGAACAGACAGGGCTTGCCTGCGTGTTTGTTCAGGTTGTTTTCGCTGCAGGCTCGGTTTGTTTATTTGCTTACGCGTGTGTGTATGTGTGTGTAGTACATAAGCCAGATGACTTTCTTTATGTAGGACATCAGATAAGACTTATCGACCTTTGGTTCCGCTTGCTAAAGTCGATTGCAGGCAACATCAGATTCTCTCCAGCAATAAGTCACCCAGTGAGAGCAGGATATATCCAGTGCTCCTTAAATGAACAAGAAACAGCCTGTTCACGAGCATCAATCCAGGTTTAGTGTGCGTCTAATTCCTGCGTTGACATTAGGCATTCAAACACTGCTCCTGGGAGGAAATGAGGTAAACCATTCACTACAATGGATGCCAAGGGCAACTCTGAAAAGTCCAAGTTCAGTCATGCTTTTAGTCCATGACAAAAACACGCATCAAAGGAGCTACCTGTGGTGATGTCATGGAAATAATTTACATTTTCTTTCTCTTACCCTCCGCTGCTGTGTCTGCGGTGGTGGAGCCTTCAGAGTAGCTCAGTAAAGGGTCAAGTTTAAATCACAAGTTAGCGTGGCTGTGACCTGTGCCACATCAACACTTTTAGATATGTTTGAGCCAGTCTTTCAGCCGCTCTGAGAAGATAAACTACCCACCTCTCAGCACGTCCCTGACAGGAAAATCAACTTTGAGCTGTAGGCTCTCTTTGAAGATCAGTCCCGATGCCAAACTGCAGCTGCGAACAGCCTCCGGTTGGTTTGGTGTAATTTAGAGGTAATCAGGAAGTTTTCCAAAGTCTGACCCCCCAAAAGTTAATATGGTTTTAGGCTCTCTGCTTAGAATGAGCTATAGTGCTGTGCAAAAGTCATAAGCCACCCATCATTTCTTCTAGGCTTTCTGAAGGGTTTTCAAAGTTTTTCTTTGGACACTGGCTGTGACTCTTTTTTCAGTCCAGTCTTTGTACCTGATCATTCTCAGAGGAATTTTTTAAGGTCATTCATAAACTACTGTATGTGTGAAGTTAATCTTGAGTCTAACTTATCATACTTTTAGCGTGATGAAAATAATCTGATACAGCTTTTGCACTTATGATACATTTTAGTTACTTTCAAGATCACATGCCCGTGTCAGCCTCTTTATTTGCATTTTCTTCCCTTTTCTAATCTTTTTCTGCTGTGATCAGATATTTCTAACCTGTAGCCCTACAGATAAGCTCAAAAGGTGCTTCTTGCTCCAAGGGTGGGAGTTATTTAACAGTCTTTTCCCTCTTTCTTTGTATTTGTTCATAAATTTTGCGTTTCTGCAATCAGAATCTGGCAAATCAAGACCTCTGTGCTCTCTTGTGATCACATTGTGATGCACATTCTTATACCCCTGTGCAGCCTGCAGATGTGTGGATAAATGCATGCTTGTGCCGGTATGATACACACTGCTTCTTTCTCGACCTCCCGAAGCGCTGCTGGCAACTGTTTACATCAGCCTGTGTTTCTAAAACCTTTGTTGTGGCTCATGTGTCGGGTCTCAACATGAATTGTATGATGTCCTGGATCCATAGAGTGGAGACAAAATTTTAAGTTTATTGAGAAAATCAATTAAAAGGAACAAATAACGTTGCGTGGAGGTATTCTGCTTCTGCAGGGCCTGCTGGCTGAGTGAGATGTTCAAAGGGTCATTTAAGGCTTTGCTAGGTGCCATTGATGGTAAGAAGCAGTTCCAGTTTCGCTGGAAAAACAACCAACTTAGATTTCTTTCCACTCTGGTCCTTAGAGCCTCCCACTGTCTGAGAAGCCTCTGTTTAAATGATGGTGCGAGTTTTTCTACTTTAAATGTATATATTTTGATTATGTCCAGTGCACCAGCTTTGGCCCAGTTCCGTTTCGGCTTTTACAATATGTCTAATATGTTCGCAGTCGTTATCATTACTTTCTTTCTTCTTGGTTTTTATTGCTAAGGTATCTTATGTGCTTTTCTAAAATGTCATGAAAGTTTACAAACCTGAACTTAATTTCCATGAATGCTGTTTCATTTTGTTTTGGCTTCTAACAAAGTGAATAATTCCGCTCATCTCATACTTGCTGTTGTGTGGCGTTTCCTGAGTATCTGAGAGGGTTTTGGGGCCAGACTGGATTTGACGTGTGTATTTCTACACACTTTTGCTCAAATTAAGCATTTAGATGTAGGTTCCCCAACATTGAGTGCTGTTTAAAGCCAACTAGCTTTAAGTAGAAGTGGCTGATTAGGTCCTCCAGCACCATGTTTGCTCTGCTGCGTGTTTACTAACCACACTTCGAAGTGAAAGCAGATGTTTCGTGTGCAGGTGCAAATATCTGTGTGACTTTTTCAGGACTCTCTCAGTAACGGACAATGAAATGTTCTTTGTCGTAATTTTTACTTTTTTTTCTTTTTTAACAGTGCTTCATCAAGTCTGTTATTTCCATTTATTTTCATTCTTTCAAAACAAGGAAGAAGAGAGAAGTGGGATCACAAATTTCCCCACGTGTGGGACTAATAAAGGTTATCTTATCTTATCTTATTTTGGAAATCTTGGAAAAACACCTGAATTAAACTGAAAAGAAAGAGGCACAGGCTAACTGCAAATTCCTGCGAGGGTGTCCCAAAGTTGCCACTGTGTTGTAACCTATGCCTTGTAGTTAAGTGCATGTGGCATTCTTCTGTCAAACACTTATTTGTGCTTTTTGATTTCTTTTTTAAATTCAGACTATTCAACAATCTTTCCATCTGACATGCTGCAACTGCCGCCCTGGTGGGGAATCACCAGATGACACCATGTGCATCAGTACTGTGGAAGGAAAATCCTTTAATCTCTTAAATAATAGGCATCTATTGCCCACCATAGCACAGACACATACTTTATATTAACCAGTGTAATCCTGTGCTGCTTGGAGGTAACACTACAGACACATTTTTAGAGCATCTCGGGTGACTTTTCCTGGATGTGCTGAGCTGCCAGTGGTGCACACAAGCAGCTGGCACTGAGGCGTTTAGGGCTGTGGGCGCACTAAGAGCTGTGGGAAATGAATGCCCTGACTCTGCCAGCAGAGCTGTGGCTCCAGTAATGAAGTAGTGCCAAAGCGTTTAAAATAGTCACTCAAATGAGGTAGCCAAGTGTCAATCATGCTGAGTGTAAACAATCAGCAGTCGCTTGAAGGAGCGGTGAAGAAGAAGCTCTAAAAGGGTCCATGTGTGAAATCCTGCTGTTCCCTAGTTAGTATAGCTTGAGTGTTAAAGAGAAACTTGGTTAACAAGCATTTTAAGCTGTAAACTGGACTAAAAGTTGTCGACCTTTGTGTTGAAAACCTTTGCTTCCCAGAGGGTTTTTTGCATACCATTTGTTTTCCTTTTCATGTCTATGTGTGCGTTGGTGGTGTACTCAGGTGCACACAGATTACTTTACGTGTGATGCTTGTGGTTTGTTTTCCTTATGAAGAAGATAGTTTTGGCTACACCTGTCAGCAGTGCTCAGGGAAGCTCAAGGCACCGAACTTTGAAGAGCGATAACGATCGAACAAAATATAAAATCAAGACTTTGATCTAGATGAGGGGGACCTGAGATTGTTTTGCTGTGAGGTGCTGTGATACAGTGGGAACACATGCACCGACAGATGATTGGCAGAGGGATCCATCAAAAACAACATAAACTGTGATTTCTTTAGCTCATTCAATCAAAGGACCGATGAGCTTATTCAGTGGAAGTCTAAGATCTGCAAGAATTGCTACTCCTTCTAGACTATTGGTGAGATTTGACTGAAAGGGAGTAGTCATGGTAGGTATTCAACTTATTGGGAAAAAAGCTCTACTTTTAACCCCAGAACAACATCCAAATAACTGCAGCCCTCACTTGCCTCGGTTAAGGTCATTGTTCATGACTCCAACATAAGAAGGAGACTGGGCAAAAATGGCCTGCATGGCAAAGTTCCAAGACGAAAACCACTGCTGAGCTGAAGCAACATAAACATTTTGCTTTGCTAGAAAACATCTTGATGGTCCACAAGAGTTTTGGGAAACTGACGAGACAAAAGTTGAACTTTTTGGAAAGCGTGTGTCCAATTATATCTGGTGTAAAGGTAACACAGCATTTCAGAAAAGGAACGTCAAACCAACAGTAAAACATGGTGGTGGTAGTGTGATGGTCTGTTTTGCTGCCTCAGGAAGTGGAAGACTTGCTGTGGTAAATAGACCATGAATTCTGTTCTCTACCAAAAACATCCTGAAGGACAATGTCCGGCCATCTGTTTGTGACCTCAAACGTGCACCTGGGTTCTGCAAAAGGGCAATGATCCAAAACACACCAGCAAGTCCACTTCTGAATGGCTTAAGAAAAACAAAATGAAGACTCTGGAGTGGCCTACACCTTCATTTATAAATTGTATTTTGTGTTTATTCGTGTTATTTTTGTCTAATATTTAAATTTCTTTGATGATCTCAAACATTTAAGTGTGATAAACATACAAAAAATAGGAACTCAGAAAGGGGGGCAAACACTTTTTCACACAACTGTAAATCCAGCATGATAGCTAAGCTTTTGTCTCCAAAAGATACAACATGTTGGTGGTCAAAATACTATAGGCAAAGCGAAAAACATGGTGTTCAGAAACCAAAGGGTGCCTGCATATAGTCTATGGAGCAAACTGTAAAAAGTTATTGTCCGGTAAGGCTAGATATCAAGAGCTGTCTAACAGCTGAATGACCAATCATGGCAGAGCTTTCCTCCTGCTGATCCAAGCTAGCACCAACCCTTTCAGTTTGACTGACTCCCAGAAGCAAGTGCTAAAGTAACCGCATCATATAAAACTTTGGCAAGCTGCCTCCAGCTCAGAATAGCCAATTGAATTCCTGGTGACAAGTGGTGAGCAGCTGATGTGTTTAAAAAAAAAAAAAAAAAAAGTAGCTCTACAGCAAAACATTATCTTGCTTTATTTGTTTTTTTAACTCTTGAAGAGCTTCTGATATTGAGAAAAGCTGAGAGAACTGAACATATATTACTGTAGTTGAGTGTCCTAAATGTCTTTCTCTTATTTCCTTTCTTTAGTTTCTTCCTCTCCTTTGGCTCCATGTGTTCATAAAACAGACTGCACAATGGTCAGTTAACTTGCACAAGTGTCTACACCTCAGCTTAAACTGGAGGAAATCCACATCTATTTGTAGGCTATTTTGTCCTTGTAATTACCCTGCCTTTTAAAATATGCTTTTTGTGAAGCCAGCCAGGGCACACCCTAAGAGATACTTAGCAGACCAAGCCATGTGGGTATATTAAGAGTGGATTCATCACGTGGAGAGAAACATGACTCCATTGCAAGGTCTATTGCTATGTATGCTGCTTTGTCAAGTGGGTTATTGTTTGGTGGCACGTGCCATGCACACCAGATAAGCTGGCAGTAAATTGAGCATTGCAGTGGTAGATGGCCAAAGAGGCAATTTAAATACTTTGCACTGGAATCAAAATAAAGTTGCTCTGTAAATGAATTCCATGCACAATTGGTGTTTAAAAAAACAACAACAACATACATTGGGTACATACAGCCTGCACATTTGCATGTAAACAAAGTATGCTTTGTTAGCATGAAAGTTGATACATGTTGCCAAAGGCTGAGCACTGCTAAGATTGGGGTGTTTAATATAAATTAATGTATTTCTGATGACTAGTGCTGAATGGGAACAGCTGGGTTCATGCTCTTTTCTTTTCTTTTCTTTTTGGCTTAGCGCTGCCTTTAGAGTCTGCTTACCTGTTTTATAAATGCCCAGAATCCACTGTCTGGCTTCTGTTAGGTCCACCAACATCCTGGAGAAATATCTTGCTGGTGCTGCTGTGTACTTTGGCTGCCCAGGCAGGCAGTGAACAGTTTGTTTTAGCTCCTGCCCTCAGAGCAGCTTTGCCTTGCAGTTCTATACAGAAAGGAACTCTGGTTTGGTTGTGTAGGCCCAGATAACCGGAACAGTTAGTTCAAAGCAGAATAAGAATTGATCTTGACCATTTCTTAAATTACTGATCAGTTCTGCATTCAGAAGGAAAACATATTGCTCATATAAATTAAACCTCGAGCTTTGTTTCTTTTAACTGGTTGTCCCAACGCTGGCAGAACTGTGACAGCTAGCAGTGAGTCTCTCTCATCTCTGTGATGGAAATTTGGCTCAGTGTTCTTTGCAGAATTGTTTTAATTCAGTCAATCGGGAGAGTTTTTGAACATGAACGGCTTGTTTAAGGTCATCCCACAGCATCTCGGTTGGATTGAGGCCACTCCAAAATCTTTTGAGCCATTCAGAGGTGGACTTGCTGGTGTGTTTGAGATCATTGTCCTGTGGCATAACCTCGGGGGGTGAGTAACTTTTTCAGACAGGATCCAAGTAGGTTTGGATATAATTTAGGATTGGCAAAGGTGTTTTCTTAAGCTCAGACCATTAGTACTCGTGAGGTTGGGGCATGAACCAATTTTTATTAGGTGGTCCCTATGTACAATGCTGCTGACTAAGAATTTAGTGGGTACTTTTGACCATAAAGCCCATCTCTGGCAAGTTCCTGCCAGTTCACAGCCTAAACTGTAGGATGTGGTAGGAGTTGAGGAGGCCAGCCGTGGAGTCGTGCACATCTGGAGATCTGCACAGTAGCCATGCAGGGCTGAAACCACCAATCTGTTGAATGACAGAGGAAAGTGGGAGGTCATTGGTGAAAGAAGGGAGGCAGCCACAAGAAACTGTTTCAGATTTTTACCTCACAGATGTATTTTACTTCTTCTAAACAGATCTTGTGGACAAAAGTCTCCCTCTGTGTTATGTTGACTAGCTAATAAATGATGAAGGGATGAAACCAGCGTTTTCTGAATAACCCAGCAGGCGGTCACTCACTGGCTGTAGTAAAAAGTGTAACGTATAAAACGTCTATTGAAAAAAACATCCTGCTTGTTAATTGATTTATGATCTCATTATCCCATTGCTAGAGAGTAATGGTCTTACTCTCTAGTTTAAAGTCTAATTTACAACAGCATGATTGTGAGCATGATGTTCATTTGTAAACTGCATGAAAAAGTGGGGTATTTTTTGGTGGCAGAGTTCTTACTGTGCTGACCTGCACAATGTCTCCAGTTTCTCAGTCAAAACAGGGAAAAAAATGAACAAGATTGATGGTTAAAATATACAACTTGATTTATTTTATTTTATTTTTTTGGAGAGTCCACAAACCAGTGGCTGACATAAGGAATGTGTAAGGAATATCACAAAGCCCACTTGCTACAGTAGTTATTGGGGGTTTTTTTCCCCTCTGGTTTGTATTTTTGTCTCATATTTTCCTTTAAAGTTTCCCATTATTTGGTTTGATCAGAGTTATGTTAACTTATGAATTAACTGCTGTTTTAAAGAAGGCTTTAACTGGATGTTGGTTGCTGATGCTGTGCCGATGCTCTTCACGGTCAGTGCTGCTGTTGTTTTCATGTTAACTGGTTAAGTCAAGGAAGGCTGAAAATCTCAGCCCTTTTCTGGCTTTTTTATTCCTCTTAGAGTTAGATTAAAGGTGTGACAATTAAACTGAATTAAAATGAAATTTCAGTGTTGGATTTGACATTTAGCACATTTTCATTCAGATTTTCCTTCTGCATTTAAATCAGTACATTTTTCTGTGAATCCAGACTTGTCTATAGGACTTTCATAAGTACTTTTTAAAATGCGAAACAAGGTTGTGTTAGTAGCCAGTCTGACACCAGTAATATGCTGGACTGCTCCTTCCTTAAGAAATGAATCCTCATTTCATTTTGATGCCTGTCAGGTGCTGCTCTCAAACTCCCCTATTTCTGAATTCCCACCAAAGTGTCAGATGGCAGGCGGGGGCTTTCCTGGCATTTGAAGGTTTTCGATAAAGGTATGCGGTGAACTGAGAGTTACCTGCTGCCCCATATTGCATTCCAGTGAATGCATTCGCTTTGGGAAACAGTGTGTCCTCTGTGCCGTGTCTCTGGGGAGGCCTATCATTTCACTCCTACCTGCCGGCACTGACCTGCACATGGGCTACAGAACAAGACCCTCTCTGTGTGTTCCTGTGTGGAGAGGTGCCCACTGAGGACTTGACCGGGAAAAGGGCGTGATGCCTCAGCAAAAGTTAACCCCCATCATTTTCCCTTTTTAATGCCTGCACACACAGGAATTTAACCTCTTGCAGACATTTTATTCTGATGCTGCAAGCTTTCAATGGAGCATGTGACAATCTGGACTGAATGATTTATTGTCTTCGACTTCAAGTTGTTATGCAAAGGATTTAGATCAGAAGATGACAAAGGCAGTAAGTTTATCCTGATATGTGAAATTCCCGTCTCTGGGACTAAATAAGGCTATCTCATCTCATATTGCGAATCTTGATATAGTGAATCTGTTCCCCTCAAATGAGGCACTTTTAATGACTCTCTGTCTCTTTGCATCTTTATCAACAACCCAGTAAACTTTGCAACGAATACCAAGAGTCAGGAGTTCTTCGAGTTGATGATCTGTCCCTGGCAACAAATTCATAATGCAAAACTGTCAATGTCAGGAAAGAGTGAGCATGCTACTGGCCGGACTCCTAACCTGATGTGTCACCCAGTTATGTTAATAACTGGTAACAAATTCATAAATTTATATTCTATCAGTGTTTTGTGTTACAGTAGATCCTCCATCAGTATGTTAATCTGTCAAAGTGGCGGACAGCCTTGAGTTTTTTTTATTGACAGCAGAAAACATTTGGCTAATGCAATCTCTAACATCATTTTCAGGCCTGGATTTGTGAACTCTTCCAATGAAAACTGGTGTTTGTTCGTTTGGTTGTATCGGGACACCTGGTTTTTATCGTTATGATGCTCAGCAGGAAGGACAAATTTAAGGTAGTTGGAGATATGGAAGGAATTTTTTAAGAACTATAACTGACAGTATAAACATTAAAGAAAATTTATTCAAAATGCAAAATGCCAATAATATTTTGAATAACGTAATAAAATAAATGAACTTTTTAGCTTGCAGGATCTTCTAAAGTGCTCTGCTTCTTTAAATTAGTACAGTTAATTCAATGAGAATGAGTTGCTGTACACCAAAACAAAACCAGGTGCAGTAGATTTATATAACAAAACAGGTTCGCTAGATGGGTATGTTCTCGTTACTACAATAACAAGATATCAGCCCTTCTCTCTTTTTCACTCATCTCTATGATTATTCTTATAACTGGCTGCTGATTTGTATCTGGCTCTGGTATGATAGCTGTAGCTTTAGCCATTTTGCCTTTGTTAGGTTCTTTAAGATAAACGTCTGATTAGGTCCGTTGTTATGAACGTTTAGAGTTGATGAATGTTAGGATGTGGCTGTGAGTGTGCACGTGACTATTTGCCTGTGTGCATGAATGAGACACACTGGCTTACAGTCAGACATACATGATGGTCATCCATCCCAAAAATTGATGCCCACCTTCATGTTTTCAAAGCTGTCCAGTGGGCCAGATTGGAGTCTTTTCTAGGCTGATTCTGGTCCCCGGGCCTTATGTTTGACACTCATAATTTACAAAATTGAGTTGTATATCCATCTTACATAAACTTTTTGTTCAGATATGAAGCAGAAGGAAAGATTTGCTTTAATAATAGCGAATCATAACTATTTGCCGTTAAATATCAAATGTAGTATTAATGCACGCACATCAAAAAGTTTTTATGTCAACAGCAGGCGTGTAATTATCCGACTTTTGGCCTTTTCTTTCTTTTGGGAGTCAAACAGCTTTCTACTTTCAAAGCCTTGCAGGCAGAGGATGTGTGAATCCGATGAGCGGATATTTCTTTTCCAAATAGCCTTTCAGGACATTACTGATGCAGCGATGCGTGACGTTTGCCACAAAGCCTCTGGAACGAGAAGATAAAGGGATACAAAATGAGCTTCTTAAAGTGTCTTTAATTCACTTGGCAAAGCACAGTGGATAGAATGACAGTCGAAATAATAGATTAAAGCAGAGAGCAGCTAAATTTTCCCTCCAGAGTCCCAGTTGTTTGCTTCTTTTCTTAGAACGTAAAGCTGAGATCTTACTTGCACCTCGGCCTCGGACCTTGTTGCAGCAGTGCTACATAATACACACTGTTTGGTCTTATACCATCCAGCTTCGATGGCTTTGTGTAGCTGTGAATGTGGCCTTTTTATGCTCCAGTTTTGTTGATATTTTTTTATGTGTGTGTGTGTGTTTGAGGGGGGTGAATTTTCTTGTCTTCGCTCCTAAAACTTGGCAAGGCGATGTGGCATTCGCTCTTGGCAACGTCGAAATCCCACAAAGTGTCGCTCTGGGGGCTTTTGTAGCCATTCACAACGCTTCCGAGTGATGGACAGGCAGCTCGGCTCTCCCAGGTCGCATCCTTTTTGCCTCAAAATGTGTCTTTTGTTGATATTTGTGCCTCCTCTCTTTTCCCGGGGTCTTTTCGCCAAGGTCTGATGCCACAGGGCTCCAAGGGTAATTACTGTGACAGTGGAGCAAAAGTTAGGCTGGGCTGCCCAGGTCGCCCAATCATGTTTTCATCATCAGGAGAATGTTTTTCTTTGGGGGCGTAATAACCCCCCCCTTGACATGCTGCATTTACTCTGAATACACACAGGAAGAAAGACCCCAGATTTTTTTCATCTCTCCATTTTGCACTAATGTTTGTAACAAGCTGAGGCAGATCTTTGTTGCCAGTTTGCCTTTACTGTTTTCATTTCTCTTTCCCCCCCCCCCTTTTTTTTTTAAGGGATAGATTTCCTCACTTACACATCCCTCTTAGGAGGAATATCATAGGTATTTGCTCTGGAATGTGGTTTCTAGACTGTAAAAAAACAAAACAAATAAGAAGGCACAATTGGTATGATGAAACGTCACCATAAAGTGTCCAATAAATATAAAAAGTGTTTGTATAGAAAGTATGTAACTCTGTAATTGGACACCAGTCCTGTAACTTCCTCACACTGACGCATCAAGCTGTGTCTTTATCCATATTCCTGTAACTAAAAAAGCGTTGTTTTTTTGTTTTGTTTGTTTGTTTTTGTCTGTTTTTTTTACATGTATGGTGGCTTTCAGGGCCCTTAATGTAACAACAGGGGACAACGGTAGTTTGTTCTGTCGTGAAAGCTTGTGCAGTTATTATTAGTAAAATGCGAGCAGAAACTCAGAGGCCCGCCATTTAAAAGGAGAGGAAAAAAAAAAAAAAAAACAAGAGAAAAAAGTTGCATGTTTCACGTTCCTGTCCTGATCCCTGTTAATGAGAGCAGGCGTGTCCCACCCCGTGCACAGGGCATAGGAATCTTTAATTAAATCACACTCTTGGACGCGATGCTGCACATTTGTTACACGCGCCTGAAACCCTACACGACCACGACGACATGCCGCGCATTTATGTCACATGGGCCGGCCGGGAGTTTATTTAGGGTGGCTCCAAGGCCCGTGTTCACACTAAAGCTGAAAATATAGTGATTCTATTTAGATTCACACGTGTGGGATGATTAAAATGATATCTAGATGATTGGAATGTGTCTGCAGACTTTTTTTATGCTTTTAGTTCGCTATCCTTGTCATGATTCCAGCTGCATTTGTCTACTGCAGGCAGGGCTGTAAATGGCACTGGGACTAGAGATTTTGGGCATTGGTGTCTTATAAGGCTGCTCGATTATGCAAAAAAACATAATCAAAGTTATTCTGATCAATAGCTGATTATTTGACATGATGATAAACCAGCCTGTTTGCATTTGCAGGTGGTTGGATACGGCAGTTTTGTTTCCAGCCATTAAGCACAACTTGTCTGTGCCATGTTGTAGCGGTAACACAGATTGCTCGCTTCCCAGTCTTCACATGTGGCTGCAGAAGATCCCCTGTCACAAGTCAGAATATTTTATTTCCAAAAGAGCTGTTTTTAGTGCCTAACCTAACCAACAAGTAAAAGCTAAAGTACGAAATAATTGGTAATTAAACATGCACTGTAAAGACAAAAGTACTGGGCACCTACAGATTACACCTACAGGAGCTGCTTGGCCATGGAAACCCATGCCATGAAGCTCCCGGCACACAGTTTCTGTGCTGATGTTAATGCCAGATGAGGTCTGCAGTTACTGAGTCAGCAGAGCATTGGCGACTTTTATGCTCTATGCACCGCAGGACTTGAACACGCTCTGTAACTTATACATGGGTGAGTTCCTCTGATTCCCAAACAACTCAAAGATTAAGTGACTGTGCATCCCGATACTTTTGTCCGTAAACTTACTCCGTGTATGAAAGTCAAGCGATGCAACTGCAGAGTATATAACCTTTAACTGTAACATCTTATGCTTACCCCTGTGATGCTGGCGATATCTGACAGCATGTTGAATAACCCCGTCATATCATCCTAAACAGCGCTGTTGTAAAACTTGCTACTCTTGCTAACCTTTAAAAACATATGAAAGAAAACGTTTATCTAAGAAGAAAACTTACATTTCAAAAAGGAAAGCGATGAGATAATGGACAAATCTCAGAATCCTTGGTCTGTTTGACTGAGCCCAGACTGCTGAAGCCTCATTTATGCACTGGATGAAGTTTCTAATGCATTTAGGACATAGCATAGAAGAAGGACACTCTTTTATCCTCCATCTCTCACTCTGAAACTCTTTAGAACTGTTCAGTGCCACTCAAGCAACACCCTTGAAAGGCATTATGGATATTAGACTCAGATTTCCTTTATTTTTAATTAAGTATGAAAACAGTATGTATTTAATTGGACGTTTTAGTAACTGAAATATTTATTATTATTATTATTGGCTAAGTTTCGTTTCTTTGTGCATTGCCTCCTGATTCATCTTGTTTTTATTTGTATGGGACAAAGACAACTGTGCTTCATCCCACGCATCAAAGCAAAGGAGGAAAAGAATACATATGGCAGTAAATGGCTGTAAAAGCCTAAAAGCATTTGGCTTTAATGCAGGTCTGGTTTCGTTGATTCTTCATGGACTTTCCCAGACTGAAAGAATGACATATTGGATTACCTAAATTGAGGGGTTTTACCCTTTAATCCCACTTCATTTTACATCACGATAGTCACAGGAGTTCTCAGAACATAATCTGCTGCTTGTTTGCCTCCTGCGTGCCTATCTGCCTTGGCAGCTTTGTGGCATGACTCTGAAAATAGCCTGAATACCTCCACCTTATTGTGTTGTAGTGTTAGGTCTGTGTATCAACTCTGACTGGAGGCTAATATTACTCTGGGTATGCAAGTAATATCGTACTTGTTGACATGGGATAATGAGAATGACTCATAGTTACATAAGAACAGAGTTGTACTAATCTTATACTCGCACTATACTGCCCTGAACTGTTATTCTGCCATTAAATGTGCTTTATTTTGACTGATGTATGTCTGCAGTTGCAGTTGTACCGTAAATGCTAATTAATTGTTGCAGCAAAGTGACATTGCATCACATTTTTTGGGTTCAAAAGACAAACTAAATCTGTTAACTTTCTGCACGCCATCTTTCAGGGAAATCTTTGCCTCCTCTTTTCTCAGATAACAATAATGAATTTAACAGTCTAATGTTAGATAAAGTGCCTTTAATGGTTTTAGATGAAGCTGAACAAGTTGCCTTAATGGCTGCATTATCAGCAAGCAGCTCCCTCCACCGCGACACTGTTACTTATCGCCTCACTGCATAGCATTCCTCTCTCTGCACTTTCACTTTTGTGGCACATTCCTGAGATCCCTTTTGTGCTATTGTCTTATATTACTGCTAAGCTCCACCGTAGCCAAGCCTTTAACACATGTGCATTCTTAAATTTAGACTCTGGGATTAGCTCTCAGCATGTCAGGGTCTTTTATGGAGTAAAAGAGGTGAGCTGCCAAAACTGAGGCCCAGGGTACGCAGTCACACCTTTGAAAAAGAAAAGAAAAGACAGTTGAAAATTGATTTCTAAATCAGGTAATTGTGTTTAATTCTTAAAGGCAGTTTCCTGTGACACATGCTTAAACTTTCTACTATTCATTCATCCATGAAATAATACAACAGAGTGCAATAAGTCAAGATCAGGCATTTCAGAGAAAGCCTACATTAGTTGATGGTTCACATGATGTCTTCCTCTGCAAGCTGCTTTGGAACCCAAACTCCCCTGAAACCTGCATTCTTTCTACAAAACAAACACAAAAATGCAAACTTGATGTTCAGCTTGTAAATTATAGTAAAAGGATTAAGCAAGCATATTTTTTATCCACCTCTCGTTTGTCATGTGTGGTTTTAAAACATCAAGGTGGCCAAACGGCCCAAGCTTCACAGTAGGACTTAATCAGTGTTTGATATCTCAATGGCTGTGTCCAACATTTATGCACATTCATTGCTTCACTGTAGAGTCTGTTGTCACTGAATCCTGCTCTGTTCAGTGAGACTGTTTGAGACGCACAACAGAGCCATACCACTAAAATTAAACCATCAAGTACTGGAAATTGAGTACTAATCATTGAGGTGATGTGCCGGCGTTACTGCTCCATCACAGCAAAGACGTCTGGGTTTGAGGGTTTGAATCTGATCATCAGCTGAAGCCTTTGTGTGTAGTTTGCATGCTCTCCTCGGGTACTGTGGTGTTCTTCCACAGTCCATGGATGTGCATGTTTGGTTAACTGGTGATTTTAAATGAGATGTAGGTGTAAATATGAGTGTGTGTTGTAATCTGTGGCAGCGACCTGTCAATCACAGGGAGAGACCCCGCCTCTCTCCATATGAAAGCTGGGATAGGCTCCAGAAAACAGATGGATGATCCTGACTGAAGTCAGTAGTTCCTTTGACAAGAAGTGAAATTTCTGCAGAAACAGAGATGCCATTTTTATTTCTTAACTGTGAATTTTAATTTTTGGAAAAGCAGGTTCTAGCAGGTTTTTTTTTTTTTTTTTTTTAAAGTAGATTTTCTAGCTTATTAAATCACTGTTGCATGCCAGGCTACATTAACATGAAAATGTACGTTCTGTGAGTTATAAAGAAACATTTTTGGCTATTCCTGCCTCCCAGGAGTGATGAAATTAATGTGAAGATGAATAACAAGAGTGACCCGAGGGCTGTGAGCCTAAATCTCAACAGTCCCTGGTGTTGTTTGGCTGAATTCACAATGTGTTTGACCTGAACAGATCTGGATAAAGAAACTCCCGACAGCAGCAGCATGCTCTGCCAGTTAATGAGCAGCCTGAAAAGCAGAACAGGCCTTTCTTCCTGAACTTCCCTGTTGACTCTTTGAATAAATGCGTTTCTTTTGACACAAAATGACTTTTCTGTGCAGTGGGGAAACTTTTGGGCTCTTTATATCCATTTGAGTCAGAGCCAGCATTATATGCTGTCTGATGCACATCTAACTGAAATGCCACCGTAGATCACCCTGCAGAATTCAAGTCCATTCACGCCTGCGAGTCTGCATAAATCAAACACATAGAGATGGCAGAAACCTGTTTGCGCTACATTATCTTAGACACTGGCCAAACATTTGGACTTCCACAACCCTTTTATCTGCCAGAGGAAACCATGTGACGCTGTTTGCTTGGCATCTGGGTGGGACACCACGACACTTTGTCCGCAGTCGAAGTGAAAGAAGAAAGGATGAACGCATTCCTTCTTTCAGACAGCACCTTGTAGTCAAAACAACAGCAGAGTGATGCATTTTATCTGAAGATTTTCAGACCCTTCAAAGTGGAGCTCAGGTCTCCTCGATGTGGGTTTAATGATGCTGTGCTTTTTAACCAGCAGATGGGGACATTACCATTGACTGTTTTTGTACCTTAAACTGAGACTTACTCACGTAATTACACAAAAATGCCCATAGCTTCAAATTGAGGAATAATTACCATAAATTAAAGTGTTACTTATGGTGTGTTGATTGTATTTTATTTTATTTTTTTTTGGCATTCAATTTGTGACATTCCTCTACGTCTATTAACCTAAAAACAAGGCTAATTTATGTGGCTGTGGTTTAGTCAGATTTGATTTATTTTATGTTGCTAAATGTTGATTGATGCGCAGGAACATGTGACGACAGTTAGGCTAAGCGAGCCCCACCCACTGTAAACCAGTGAGAGGAGCAGAGACAAAAATGTCCTGTGAAACAACAATAAATTCTTCTGACTTTGGCAGAAAATAGTTTGTTCATGCAGGAATGCATTTCTAAAGCCAGCACGCTGATTGAGGAAAAATTTTTTTCAGGAGCTTAAATTACTTTTTTTTTTTTTCTTTTTTTCTTTCCAAGCAAAGGGAGTGAGTCTGATGGTGCTGACGATGCATTTGCTTTGTGACTGTGACAAATGTGTCATGTAGCTCTTAAAAATAAGAATTATCAAGTTATAAAATGAAGTAAATGAGACACCCCCCCCCCCCTCCTTTCCTTCAAAAGAATTAAATGATTCCAGTATAAACACAGTTAAAAGCTCCCGTGCCGGGTTGATGGCTATGCTACGTCCCATCGCTCTCCTGCAAAGGTCTGTTTCTGAGAAGTTAATTCAATTAAAGCAGACAAAAAGACCACTGGCACCAATAAAGTTTGGGTGAAATGTGAAGCCATGCGATGGACACACACACAGTCTTGTGGCCAGTCAAGCGTGATTTACATTTGCATAATGCCTGGCTGCTGGGCAGGCTCGCCATCGCCATGGGTTACAGTGGGTGCTGCGAAGAAATGCAGCTCCATGTTCAGAGGGTGTATCACATCTAAGGCTGACAGGCAGGGTGTCCTTGCCACAACCACCACACACAGACAAATACACACAAACTTTTTTTTTACTTCTATAAGGTCTGCTGGTAATCTTAGCCTCATTTTTATACAGTGCAGTAACTGAAATCTATTTTTCAGTGTCATCAGTGTATAAATCTTAAGGCTAAAGGGTGGAGGCTGCAAACACTCTTGCATTTATGACTTTCTGGAAGTGTGACAGCACGTGCAAGGGAAACAAATGGCGTCAATGAAAATAAGATCTGAATTTAAACTGGAACTCTAAGGAATAATATATTGTTATTATAGTGTCATTTCTTTATAGATGGAGTATAAAATTGCAGTGTGTAAAATTTCACCGCTAGCTGTCAGTCAACAGTTCTGTTTTCTTAAGTCCCCAGTATACCTGCTGCGTTTGGTGTCTTCGCGTACCTGGTAACATCTTTGACATCCACTTCTGTGAAGGCAGAGGTAGTTGCTGTAGTATTACTGTGACCGATTGCAGAGTAATCTATTTTTCTATTAAATAAAGTAAAAAAAAAAAAAAAATGACTGCACGTTTGAGAGAATTTGTTTTTAAATGTTTGTCTATTTTGACTGAAAAACTGGTGATGGTGTAAATGGTGTCCAGAAGTGGAGTCACACAGGACTAGAAACGAGTCAGTGACCACCTGACCTCTCACTAGGGAAAAGTGTGTAATCCATGACTGGCTGGTGAATGGATGTTGGCTGTCGGTAGGAGAAGTTGGTTGCATACAGGTGTATATCGTGCTGCATTGAGAACGTCTATGTGAATGCTTTCCTTGCTAGAAGGTTGTTGTGATTATCAACCTTCGAAGATGTCAGGATCTCTGCAATCGCTTGCAAGCTGCTTGAGCAGCGTAATTAAAGCTGTGAAACGCAAACCCAAAACAAAGTTGCCCATTTTGAAATGTTTTGGTAGAAATGGTAAGACAGCGCTTTTACTTTGAAGCTGAACGTTATCTGTTTTTGGTTGGTGCTGCACTTTCTCCAGATTCCCCACAGCTCGGAGTATAAGTGGTGAGTGTTTGCAGAAAACGCACCATCTTTCATGCCCTTTATGTTGAACTATGGCAGCCTAATAGCAATTAAAGCAATTACAAAAAGGTTTTTAGTTCAGCACCCTCTTTGACAGATTTCCTTCAGCAACAACTAGCCAACCAGTCGGGGAATACACATTGTCCCCTAGTGACCGGTGGTTACTGTGTTCTGTTTAACACACTTTTAGTTTTGATTGTGTAGAATAATTTAAGCACTCACAGTGAAGGTTAACATCTTATTGGTTGAAAATGTTGAAAAATGCAGAAACAGAAACTTTACAAAGGTTTGGAATTTGACCCAAAAGTCTCAGGTTGGTGCCTGGTGTCATTTCTTTTTTTTGTTTTATTTTTGTTTTGTTTTATCATCTTCATATTTTGTTGTTCTGCGGTCATATTTGGAAGTGAAATAGGGCACAGTAATAGAAATGGTCTTCTAGTGTTTATTTGAAGCAGCATTGCTATGTTTACAGTCTGAGCCTCTAACCATGTGGCTTCCTAACATTTGCATAGAGAGCAACATGTTCATGATTTCCGCCACTAAGTCAGAAACTTCTGTCTTTCCTTAAACAATTAATCCATTTGGTGACTGTGGAGAAAAGAGGCCAGCAGGGGGCAGTCAGTGTTGTATTTTGTTATCTATATTAAAGCAAGAGCTGGCTTTTATGTGGGGTTCGTGTGGTTTAATCAGACATGACAAATGTGAGGTCATGCAACATGCACGTCCAATTTAAAGCCAGGCCTTCTGCCTTATCCGCAGCACACATGGCAGGGAGGACTACAAACATTTCAGACACTCCTCTTGGCAGCAGCATTCACCACACAGGCCTCACTCATGGCTTAGCACTTTCAGGGACAATAACAGCCGGCCAGAAAAGTAACCCCCCTGCGTCACAAACCAAGCCCACAACACAGGCTTTGATCCAGCGGTGGGGGGGTTTAGAAAGGCTTTAGGAAGAATGAATCCTATATGGTTTAAGCTCAGAGCTTCACTGTGTTTACAACACACACAGGATCCCTCCATCTACTACAACATGCACAGACAGAAACACATTCTCATGCTTTAAGCTGTCAGTCATTGTGTTTATAGTTGTTTACTGCCGCTACACTGTTATGAAAATTGTGTTTAAGCTAGATGTGTGGGTATATAGATGTGGGAAGTTGATGGTCTACGAAAACAAAGTGCAACTTTGTTTTTTCTTTCAATACCATCACAAAAACGGACTTTGAGACTTTTCGGAAATGTTTTTCAAACACATTCATTTTTACTTTGTTCTGTTTATAGGAAAAACCTTTTGAATGTGAAGGATGGACCATGAAATCACTCACTGGTATTTGTTTGGAGGAGGGGGTGAAGTGTAATGGTTATAAATGAATGCTAGCCTTTTGATTATCAAGCATGCATAGTTCCTCAAACTATATGGATGCAAGGCCAAGCCCAGCCTAGCCAGCTTAATTTATAAAACACTTCAAACCCAGCAACCACTGACCAAAGTGCTGAAAGCAATCCACACAAACAGTCAAGAAGTCCAGCTCAGTGTCTTGAATCAGTGGTGGTGACACCTGTCAGTCATACTGGCCATGCCTTTAACTCTGCTAACTCTGGTCTTCAGATGGATAAGTTAACAAGTACATAAATATATATATATATATATATATAAAATACAAATGAAGGGGGAAACCAGAAGACAGTATAATAATGGACGTAGCTTCTGGGTTGAAAAAAATAAACCCAATGCCGAAGTTCCTAAAAAGTTATGTTCTATCTGAAGGCCACCAGATGGTGATAGCTGTGTTTTGGGGGAAAACTGCTTTCTGACCTGTCCTATGTAAACACTCTCCTGCTGATTTCATGGGCTCAGTCGCTTGTTTTGGGTCATGTTGAATTTAATTTAAAAAAAAAAAAGTTTTAAAAAGGAGGACAATTGTTGTCAATCCCAAGTCTTTTGAGCATGCGATTTAACAGACCAACCCTTCCTCGGTAAGATGTACACCTCGTTAGCTTTTTTGCAACCAAGGTGGTGGAAACATTCTTGTTGAGGCTTAAGAATTGGATCTCAGAAATCAGTGGGCGACATCACCAGAGCTGGATCCATCCTTTATAGCAATGGTGTCCAAACCCAGGGCTCGAGGGCTGGTGTCCTGCAGGTTTTAGATGCGTCCTTCTTCTTCTTTCATGTTTAACGACAGCTTGCATCCAAAGACGTTGCACTACTACCATCTCCTGACTTTTCTTACTTCACTTCCTGTTCGTATACTTACAATAACCTCTTCCTTACTATTTAATCCACTACTCTTTTTAACTTCTATCGTGTTTTGTACACTATATAAATGTCTTCCTTTTGTTTCATTATCCCACGCCATTTGCCAGAAGTTCTTACTTTCTGTCCAAACTATACTTTTCCCTTCAGTTTTCAACAATGGTATCTGTACATCTATATCTACTTTTTTAACAGCTGCTTTAGCCAACCTATCTGCCCTTTCATTACCCACAATACCTACATGAGCCGGAGTCCACATTATTACTATATGTTTATTTTGTTCAGACAATCTATGATGAGCAAGAAGACCGTCATGCAAAATTTGCTGATGGGTACTCGTGTTTTAGATGTGTCTTTGATCAACCCTTGACGTTCCCACTTCCAAAACCATTTAAAAGCAATTAAAACATTGTTAAGTACCTTCCACTAAGTGTGGAAGGAATTTGCAGCAGACCCAGCAAGTTCTTTTTTCTTTTTGGCTGTCTACATCTTTAATGAATGAATCTGGCATTCTTTTTTTCTGGGTCCCCCAGCAAAGTAAATTTCCCTTCCTTCTTCAAAAGCTTGTAAAAGTCATGTGGAGAAGAGAAAAGGAAACTGGAGGGAGATGTTAATGTTCCATGCCACTCGGGCTGCTCACAGTCTGCATACTCTGCTTTCTAAGAGTCCCCTCCTAACTCACGGACAAGTAGCAATGAATCTGTCAGGCCTGAGGTGGTTTCCATTAAGGGTCTGTTTTAAAAAAACAAAAGAGAAGGCTGTTTAGTTTGGAGTTAGTTCTTTAAGAAAAGACTCTGTCGCAAAGGGCCGACCTCTTCACCTCGGCCAGCACATTAGTGCTTTAATTTATCTGTTTAGAAGAATTTCCTACCTCCTGTAACACGAAAAAAAGGAAAAAGGGCAGCATAATGTTATAGACAGTACCCACAGAGAATTGCACTTCTCAGCTTTGCACTTTCCTCTGTTAGCCCTTTTAAAAAATTCTTATATTCATCAAACTTGCCAGATTCACAAAAATCTCTCCATCTACAAGAAGAAGGAGATCTCAAAAAGATTTAGCCCCACAGAGCTCACCTCTGATTTTAAGCCCATTAAATCTAAATAAGAACTGTGTTCTCCAAACTCTGTTAGATGGCGGAGCAATGCTTACGCCTGTTATCGCTCCTTCTCTGTGGATTTTGCATGTTCTCAGAGAAAAGTATGTTAGGTTAATTGTTGATGTGTTTTAGAATTTGTGTGAAGGGGTGAAGCTGGCTTTTAGTTAAAAGCGAGAGTGCCGGACTTTGCACAAAAGTATCAAACAGTAGGAGAGCTGTTTCTAAGGTAAATGTATCACCGACGTCTTGAATGAGATTTTCTGTTTAGTGAAGTTTATTGATGTCTTAAATTTTCTGACCTACACGTTTTAAGCTTCATATAAAGTGCCTTAAATCTTCAGACTTTCTAATGCCAGCAGTGGGTGACAACTCTGGTTGAAAAATTAAGCCTTGTTGAGTTTAAGTCTTGATTTATGGTCTTAGTAGTTTAGTATACTGGTTTGAAGCCTCAGTAGAATGTTGTTAAAGTCAAAAACATGCCGTAAATTTGGATTTTTTTGAATGGGAGTATTACTGTTGAAGATAAGCATTGGATGACAAACAAAAAGTTAATTGCATTAAGTGCCTTGAACCTGCATGTTTTTTCTAATGGCCAACAGGGGACAACTGTTGGCTGCAAAAGAAGTCTGAACTGTATGAAAATATATGAGAAAATGACCCCACTGCTTTTTTAATTAATGAAATCAGTAATAGTTTTCCTGATTTGCTGATGCTATCTCTGATTTCAAGTTTTAGTTGCTACAGCTTGATGTTAATTTTGTAATTTATGGTCCCATTTTGAGTAAAATACAAGATAACTTCATGGTATACAGTAAGACTCAGAAATATTGTGGTTTATATCTCCACTGTCGAACCATAAGGTCCTTGGTTTCTCACTTTCTTGTGATGGTGACAAAAATGCTCATGTTTATAGTCAGTGAGGTCATAGTGACTACATATTTGACATACAGGTTTTTGTCTGTGGGAATGTAGAGATTCTTTGCTAGCTTGTCTTTAAGTTAGTTATACTTACTGCTCCCCCCCCCCCCCCCCCCCCAAAAAAAAAAATAATAATGATGAGTCTTAAGTAACAAATCAGAAATTGAACTTTTTATATGATTTTTAAGCTTTTTTTTTCTGAAGTAAAATTTTTAGTTTTTATAATTTGCTGGATTTGAAATGTGCTAGCATCTGTCAAAGTTGTAGATTCTAACAGATTATTAGAGAGCAACTCTGGCTGTTTTTATCTTAACCTCTGACCTTGGCAAAATTACAAGAAATGCAAAAAAATATCAGAACAAACAATAGCTCCTGGTATTCTCACTTTCCATGTTATGATCTCTTGACACTGGCTTTCCACGGTGCGTGTTTCCTCTCCCTGCACTAACAATACAGCTCAGGAAGTATGTCAGGATAAGGGCCAGACTGTCAGGCTCTTTTTTTTTTTTTTTTTGGTATGTGCATCCAACTTTGTGGGGGACTAACAGAGCTGTGTTAATCCCAGAAAAGCTAGCTCGGTGTTCAATAAGTTACGGATCTGTTAAAGGGAATTACTGCCCAGGTGTCTTCAAAGTGAACTGCGATGTCCCTCTGGCTGGTAAGTGCTGTTGCAACATGTCATTTTAAACTGTGGGTGATCAGGGTGTTGCTCCTGGTGTTGAGGTCAGCCCTAGCATGCACAGCATCAAAGCTGTTGTTTTTTTCAGGTTACTGTTTCAACCACTTTCCAATGTTCCAAACTCTGATTGTTGCGACATTTTTTGGCCTCTTTGATTTCTGTTGTCAGTTTTCCCCTTTGTGTAAGTGAGCTGACAAAAAACAATTTTCACATGTGGTATTACATCTTGTTTGTAAACATTTTTATTGAGTGAAAAAGTAGGATGACTCATGCTGATCCAAACTGTCCATGCAGGACTTTAAAACTGAAAGGTTTAATCATTATCCTGCTTTTGGCTGGAGTCGTGGCTTTTGTTTCTCATGGAATGTTAGAGGTTGTAAAATTGTTGTTAACAGGGTCCTTCGTTCCACTTGTAAAGCAGATAACTGTAAAAAGTTCAGTTTAGTCTGATTTGCTGTCAAGGTTAATTACATACAGCTGATTTCTGTGCTGTAGATGATGTCATTTTTACAGCGGAAAGTGACTGCTAGTGTTGTTTCAGCTGCTCTTCCTATTGTTTTATGCACTGCTTTCTGCTTTAGAAATAAAAAGAGACAGACAAGACACTGTCTGACTGTCACAGTGCTTATATTGTTTCCATTTGTCTCAGGCTCAGTATTGCTTGGACTTGTAAGAGGTGAAAAGTGTTGTATTTATGAGCTTTGTTTGAAACATAGTTCAGCTGTGTTAAAATATATAAAAGTCCCCTCGAAAATACCTCAATATTAAAATGTAAGAAGTAATAGACAAGGATCCAAGTATATTTTTGTTAAAATAAATGAATTGCATTGGATGGCAGACAACCTGGACTCTCATCGCTAATCTTTTGAACATGAAATAAATGGAAAAAAGAGAAAACAAAATGTCTATATTTAGAAGTTGGAGAGGTTGGGGCTGTAGCGATTCGTGTTACTGATCATGCTAGAGGCCAAAGTTTGAAGCCAAAGATTTTTACACATCATTTTAAAATATATTATTAGAAATATTATTACTGGTTAGGCATTAAAATTACTGGGTTAGGTTTGGAAAAAGATCATGACAAGATTTGCCACGCTTTTTAAAGCTTTTCTTTGTTTGTTGCCATGGTGAAGTCTCCCTGCTTTCACTATAGAAATATGTCCTTGTGACTCAAAATTCCTTTTGAAATACATTACTTCCACATTCGTGTTCACCGACTGGAAAATGTGATAATTTCTGCCGATGAACACAAAAAGTAGATACATTTTTCTGTTTCACGTTTAGTTGTGAGACTGGGCTGCAGTTGAAAGGTGGTTTCTGCCCTTTTGATTTGTGTCCACTTAAAAAAAGTCGACATTGTTATGAAGTACTTTGTTCCTGTACTTTAACCTGATAAAATGTTTTTTATGACAAACACTTTGCCTTGTGCCGTCTGTCTGTTTTTTGACCTCGCTCAGAGACGGTCTGTGCTTTATTATTATTTATTGTTTACTCTATTTAATTTGTAAAATATGTGTACACACACACACACACACACACACACACACACACACACACACACAGACACACACACACACGTAGAAAAATATTTAGTATACACATCCAGAAATGCATGTGATGTGACAATAAAAGTGATTTGATTTGATTTGCTTCGTCCATTTCTTTCGTCCTGTCCTCTGATGTGGAGGTGTCCGCAGAAGTAATTACTTTATGGCTTCACAGACCGTAATAACTTTCACACTGAGGACTGTTTTACATAGGGCTGTGAGGTGGACTAACATCTGTCGTGAACTGGTCAGCTGATTGGACAGAGTTCTTTAAATGACCATCGGTTAATCCATAATGGCTAAATGTAAATCCTAAAATATTGCATATGTAGTCAGGGTTGTGTATACTTAGAAGTACCTACAGTTTCAAAGTGAGGTATGACAGAGCTGTCTCTCTAAAAATGGATGTTCACCGCTTTCATCACCTTGGCCTACAGCTTGTCCATTTCAGCCACATCTGGGCTTTTATGAGACAGCTGATGATTGCTCAGTGGCAGACTGATAGTTCCTCCAAAGGTGAAGTGGTGACTTTGTGTACTTTATGTGTGGTGGCTGCTCGTGTAGATGATAAGTAAAGGTTAAATATCTCACCCTTTCCTTTTTGGAATTTGTAATTTACTCCCCTACAAAGGATTGAAGTTGCTAGAGAGGCCTTCCTGTACACTTATGATTTATTAGCTTCATAGTTGCCGTATGCATCTAAAATAATGTAGGAAAAATGGGATAAATTCTGATGAATTTCATTGTAAACCCTAAACCTACCAGTAAATTTGGACCTCCGTAAACCAAATCCCTAAAAAACAACCAAAAACAACCCATAACTGACATTTTTTTCCAAACAAATTACCTTTAAAGTGTTATGGAATAAAATATTCCATAAAACAATAACATTTTTCCAAATTTCACCTCGTACACAGATTCAGATTTGTAGTATCAGTTGCCTGCAGGTAAAAACTAAAATCTTTCTTCCACCTAAAGAAGCTTTGGGTTAGCAGCTGGGATTATAGCTTTTCTCAAACCAGCATCTTTCATGTGCTTTCCATTCTGTCACCAATCCACACATGAATTTTCCATGATTGCTAATTTGCCAAAACTGCTCCCATCTGCCGACTTAAGATAGAGGAGTGTTTCTGTGCTATGTCAAAAGATGAAATGAGCTTAGCTTTCACTTAATTCCCTCATGGCTTTCTGCCATGTGCTTAAAGCCGCCAAGCTCTCGATCCCAAAAACGCCTTAGATCAATAATGGGAGGGGCAGGAGGTAATTGCAGCATCAATCACAACCACTTTGTTGGGGGCAGAAATATGAAGTGGAATATTTAAACAAATGGGTCTCCAGTGCAAATGGTATTATTGGCTATTAGTTAACTTCATTGTAGATTTGTTCTGCCTTCTAGTGATGCAGTGATTGCTAACAAATCCTGGGCGTATTTACAGGAATAACGGTCTCTTACTGCAGTCATGTGCATACTGGATATAACCAGCAAGGCCTTCATGATTTAGTGAAGGCTTGGGCACAGACTGGCACTCACTACTGACAGCTGAAATGTATGTAAAATATTGAATAAAGATGAAAGAGTCTGCAGCGCAGCGTCTGCACTTAATAAGTCTCATGAGAAGGCTGCGACTAACTGGCGATGCCTATTGAATATAAAACGCTACATTTTCAATGTTGAGTTCATATGCTAGACGTTATTTTGTTGCCCCGCAGCATTGTTAGATGTGATGTTCTGGGAAAATGGGATGACGTAATTCCTGAGTGGTGGAAAAAAGTATAACCCAGATGGCATTAAAACAGTTTTTCTTTATCAGTGCTTTTAGAAATCCACTGCATTTTACTGATACACAATATCAAATTAAAGTGACAAATGGATGCCACCAGCTGTGAGTAAAACATCCCAGTGAACCCTCCCACATTAAGACCATGACCAGCCACTTCCCCTCTTATTCTCCCAGAAACAATGACCCTTCACTCCCTCACCTCTTGTCTGGTTTCCTAGAATGGACAACAGAGCTGACGTTGCCAGATTGAGACGTGAAACCAGCCCATTGTTTGTCCCGCAGAGAGGCAGGAAGTGTGCATAGTGTTGTCCCTGCGCCTTCTCTGGAACTTCTCTCCCTTTGCCAGTATTGTGTAAGCTTAAAGCTCTTGATAGGTTGGTGTAATGGTGAGACCTTTCCTTCACGTGAGAACTTACAGTAGCTTCACTCTCAAAGTGTCTGCAAGAATAACATATCTGCTAAATGCTCTGGAAAATGTGCAGTATTGCTCTTATTATGTTATTTTTCTTTGATACATAAATGGTCCCTTTTGTGTTTCAGTAACTGAAATGTTAAAATTTGTAGAAATCTGCAAGTGTCTTCAGAACAAGCACACTGCTTGTGCAGCAAAGTAAACTGGAATCTTATTTGTGCTTTGTTTGCATTTTTATTTATATGCTTAGAATTTGTATTCTCTCTTCTACACCCTGAGTCTTAGGCTGCATAAACATGAATGTAATTGCTCGTCACACATCATATCGACATTTTTGCAGTGAGGTCTTGTAGTTTCCCCAGGCAGTTTTGTTTTCTCTATAATGCACAAAGCATCTGTCCATATATCAGGACATTTATGTTTAAAATGAATGCTTGTCAGAAATGCTTAAGTAAGCTAAATGTGTCCAAGTCAGCTTTAGCTATGGGAAGTTGGGAAAGTGGAGATGGGTGAGTAAACTAGGGAAACAAATCATTAAATTTGATCTCCTGGAGCATAAAATCCTGAAAGTTTTAACTCTCGAGGTGTTAAAAATTTTTGCAGGGAGTTGTAGGGTTATATCACTCAAACCTTTAAACTCTTAATCTGTTGAAAAAAATAAATAAATGGGGGGGGGGGAAAAGGTAGCTAACTTGCTAATGGATAGTTGAGCTAGGATACTTATCACATAAGTCTTCAAGGGTCCGCGTGAGTCTGAGTGATATACATTTCATCATTAGGTGATGAATTCGAGGGTCCGTGCGGATGTCCACACGCCTGCTGCTCCTGCTAAGAACTTGCTTTAGACCAACAATGCATTCACCCCAGCCAATAGACTTTAAGCCAACTTAAATGGAGTGCATCTGGTACACCTACTGGGCCATCGGGTCAGCAGCAAAGCACAATCAAGGCTTGAACTGATTAGTTAGACTTGGTTAGGTTGGTATTGAACAGTTTCTTTTTTCAGCAGGTTTGATGGAAATCATTTATGTGGGTAAGCTAAATAATTACCTGCTATCAAACTGATAAGAGTCCAACTTAATTATTAAGCTTTACTTAAATACATCTGACAGCTTAACAACAACATTTACTGGTAATTTGCTAAATATTTGCCATGTTTCACTCTCGTTTTTTGCATTCATTTACATGTAAAGTTATCTTGATACAATGCGAAATTATTTTGATTGTAAGAAGTGACTCTTAATTTGTACATGTACAAATGTTTGCTTCCTGGGGTTGTTCATTGTAGTGTAAAAAGTTTGCTATTGTGTAAGTGTATTTTTTAGGATAAACTCCTTGAACACGTACAGCCTCATTTACTTAGGGTTATTTTTTGTTAACAATTGGGATTTCTGGACTAAAGTCATACCAGATGGGCACACCAGATATCAAAGTGTAACCATCTTCACATTTTCCAACATCTTTTTGACATTTAAAAAAAAATCTGTGGCAGGCTATGGAAAAGGCTGACTGTAAGAAACCACAGAGCGGGAACAAAAAGCTAAGAATATACCCAAATTGGCCTTAACGGCCTATCTTATGGCCTTTTCACCAAAGAGTCAGTCTTTCTTTTCTGAGTTCTCTGAGGGGAAGCAATGAAAGTGAGCTGCGGTTGGGAGGTTTTCCAAATAAAGAGCCAACTATTCCATTTTCTGAATTCTTTAAATGGTAAATTGTCTCATGATCAGTGATTAAATTGGGTGAAATTGCAAATTTAATGCAGAGAATTTGGATAATCACAAGCCTCCTTTTGTAATTGCACACACTTTCTTGCTCTTCCTCAAATGTAAAGCAAGTTAGGAGCCATTGATTTCAATTGCCTTCCACTTTATCCAATAAGGAAAGCTAGGCACCCAACTAATCACTCAAGATGCAAACTGGTTCAGAGGCTCCATGCACCATTTATGATTGGTCAGAATCTGCCAGTCTTCATTAAAAAAAAAAAAACCCTGAAAGCTCCAAATGCACCAGCATCCTCCGCTGAGTCCAAATACTGCATTCATTTTATTCTTTTTAGGTTCTTTCACTGCAAACCTCAAACATGAAGCGCTTGAATTATCAGCTGGAGCATACCAGCTTTGTAGTATACATCATTATTTAAACTGTGACGACGGACTGCTTGTCCACTCAACACATTTCTTATTTATTGTTCTTTCTCTCTTCAAGCCATCCCCCCACTGTTCTACATTAAATTTAAGACCCCCCCTCCTTTTTCCATCACTATAAGTGCCTCATTCTTAACCAGACTGCTCTGCCTGACCCATCCCACCACCGCCCACTTCTGAGTTCCCCTCTCCTAATCTTTTTCCTCCTCATGCTTTGAATGGCAGATCCTGCAGCATCCACAGAAAGATGGAGGGATGCTGTAGGGATGCTAGACAAGAGAGCGAAGAAGGCATTTACGAGTAATGTGCACTTTATGGGATCTCCAGTTTTTTAAAACACTAGAAAAAGGTACCTTTTCTTGGATTGGATGAAAAGCCATTCTGGGATTCTCTCCAGGTCACACTGCTAGTCTTTGCACCTCTGGACACGGCTCTTGAAGGGCAGGCTAGAGAGGGAGGGGAGACAAAGCAAGGAGATACAGGATACGGTAGAGGACGCGAGGAGGTTTTTGTTTTTTTTGTTTTTCCACGAGAGAATGGGCGGACTAGGCTGGTGTCTCGCCACCGTCTTCAGTTGGGCAAAATTTTTCTTCTATTGCATCTTTCCTTTCTGGAAGCCAGGGAAAAGCAAAAACAAGGTACAGCTGGTATTTTAGATGTATTTACCTTCAATAAAATATCATTTTGATGTCTTATTTTGTTAATTTAAGAGGCAGGAACCTTTATATTGAAGTTGACCTTTTTTTTGGTGTCTCTAGCTGCTGCTTATAGCTTAGTGCTGAGGTGGGCTGGGTTAAGACCACACTTTAGTGGTGTAGCAGTGTCACTTTGTCAGTCTGTCA
Source organism: Astatotilapia calliptera (assembly GCF_964374335.1). Classification (NCBI taxonomy): domain Eukaryota; kingdom Metazoa; phylum Chordata; class Actinopteri; order Cichliformes; family Cichlidae; genus Astatotilapia; species Astatotilapia calliptera. Next base: position 31,465,262 of record NC_137437.1, read on the forward strand.
GTTTGGTTCAAAATGAAATGTCTACCTGCTGAAATTCACCTCATGGTTTCAAGAAAGTGCAGGTTAATGATGCTGGTGCCCCTCTTGAATTTCCTCTTGCACCACAGCGAGGTTTACATTTGTGGTTTTGACTGAAATGCTTGGATAGTATTGGAAGGATTATAATATGAACTGAGACAGATATTCCAAAATATTCAAGTCAAGGTATACAGGCTTTAGAAAGCTGCCAGTTTGTCACCTTTACAGTATGTTCAAGGTGGCAGGTTGTGGACCAGGTCATTGCATTATAAAGACAGAGCTGGCATTTCCAACTTTTCAGTGTGCAAGGTCCAATGTAGGAGGGGGCATGTGTAACCCCAGCCACAATCTTTTCATAACCTACGGTAAGTAGTTTTTCTTATTCATTTATTTTATTTTTTATTTTTGTGCCAAACCAAGCAGTTTTTTTTTGCCTTAACTTCACCAGTTAGGGTTTTTTGTCTTTAACCTAATGTCTAAACATGGCCAGCAGATCAAAGCAAAAATAATATTAAAAAAGCAAACACACTGAAAACTAATGTGATGAACATGGCAAAAATCATGCATTCTAAACAATAGTGCATTGTCTTTGTTATTATTATGAGCATGCTTTGCAGGAAGGGAAACTTGCCACAGATTTAGATGCAGCTTTAGCTCATCTATAGAGAACACTGGGTGTGATCGCTGATGAAACTTAATGACTCACAGCCTTTGACCGAAGATGTATGAGAAGTTATTTATTATTCTCGTGATTAAGATCTGCAGTTGCCAAATGACAAAGGAAATTTAATATTTGTGTGATCCTCAGCAGCCTGGCATGGTATGATGAGCTGGAGAGATAAGCGCGTTGGCACAGACACGTCAAAACAGCAGGATATTAGCAGATTGACTTGACATGGCACTTTCTCTGATTGTAGGTCCTGTGTTGATGAATAGAACCATTAATCCTGTAAAAGCAGCCACTGCTTAGTGTGTTAGTTCACACATCCTCATATGAACACAGCCACTTGCTACACTCAGCCCTTTGTTGCATTTGAAACATTCATTTGAATATTGTACTGCTTATTTTATTAGTTTTTGATTTATGTGACTTTCTTATTTGACGTCAAAATTATCTGTCAGCCAGTATCTTTAAATTGCGGATGTGCTTATTGGACGATCTGATATCCTCGTGTTGGTGGTGTTCCCTCGTCATCATAAATAATGTTGTTCCAGGTTCAGCATTGCAAGTGACCAATCACCTTCTCCTGACGTCATCCGCGACCTCGAAAAAAAACAAACGCCTTCAAAAAATCTACTTCAATTGCGAGAAAAGAAACCGCCTCTGTAAGGACAATATGTATAATGCTTACCGTTTATTAAAGAAAAGTATCCTGAAATCCAAAGAATTCAAGTTCCTGGATCGGCGGACAGAAGCGGTTTCTCTTCTCGCAAGTGAAGTAGATTTTTTTTAAGGCGGTATTTTTCAAAGGCAGAAAAGGGGGACGTCACAACAATGTGATTGGTCACTTGCAATGTTGAACCTGGAACAACATTTATTATGATGATGTGGGAACAACACCGACACGAGGATATCAGATCATCCAACCTTATTACGAACAGAATAGATCCTGTAATATATCTTATGTCATTCTGGTCAGAAGTATAAAACGAATTTCTTATCATGACAAGATTTTTTTTGTGTGTGTGAATTTGAACAGTTTGTTTGCTGTGCTTGCTACTTATTTCCCCTGGAGGATATTAAAGGCTCTAATAGGAAGATCAGATCCTCATGGCTTTGCTTTGGTTGGTTTCTTTTCATTAATTTGTAATTGCTATTAAAAATCCAAGTCATATACTCTGAAGAGATTGCAAGTATTAGGAATGCAGAGAGAGAGTTGTAGAAATAAGTTTACTGTGCATTTGGGTGAATCTGTGTAGGTGGAGAGGATATTTGGATAACCAATGCTAATGCATTTTATTATTTATGTGATAACTGCTTAAAAAGAGCATTAAATCTGGCCTTAACATGCCCCGACCTCACCACTCACAGGTGAGGTGAATAACGCTGACACCTTTTAGTGGGTGGGACATGTCAGAAAGAAAGTGAACAATTGGTCCTCAAAGCTGATGTGTTAGAAAGTGGAAAAACGAGCAAGTGTTATTTGTTATTAGTATTGCTATGTAATAAGGGACATAACAGATGGAGTCACCTGGGTCATCTATGGCTTTAAAGGGCCTTTTCACTAATGAACCTTAGAGTTTTTTTAAAGAATAGGCCTGACCACCCTGAAATGCCTCACATCGTGTACTGCAGCCGTGTTATTGTTGCTTTCATGGGTCGGTGTGTTCTGGTGTTGGGCGGACGGTCCTTCCTCTCAGCAGAAAGAACAGAGGAAAAACGTGCACACACATGTGAGCGTTCTCAAAGGGAGGGCGGCAGGCCTGCATTGTTTGCAACAGATGGGAGTCACAGGGGTGTGTGTGTGTGTGTGTGTGTGTGTGTGTGCGTGTGCGTGTGCGTGTGTGTGTGTGTGTGTGTGTGTGTGTGTGTGTGCGCGTGCATGTGTGTGGCCTGCTGGAGTGTGTTCTTCCTCTGTCTGTCAACAAGTGAACTCCCCTTCATGTAGCACGTCAGGACATCGGCCAAGATCACAGAACACACCCCTCTGCTGTTTGCACATTCACTCTCCCTTTATCCGCCTGCTTATCTACTATCTTCATCTATGTGATCACTGACTACAGACCCCTGTTTTTTGTTTTTTTTTTTTTGTTTTTTTTCAGGGGTTTTTTGTTTCTCCCGCCCTCTTTTTCATCCATGTCTGATAGCCTTTGCTTATTTTTTCTTCTTTTATCAGTTCAGTCTTTTTTTCCTTCTGTCTCTTGTTTTGAGCCCGTTGTAACAGGCTGGGCAGCTTTGATCTCACTCAGCTGTTTATCCGTCTTTACGTGGTTCAAGGACAGTGATCCGACAGCAGTTAATCTTCTTAATTGTCTCGCTGTCCGCTCTTGGCTCTGGTTTTACAAAAGAAACCGAAATGGTCAAGGTTAAAGATGTACTAAAACAAATTGAGTGATCTGATTAGTCGTAGAAATTTGCCCTTCTTTCCTTTCCTGCATTACAATCCCTCAGTCTCTGTAGTCCCGCTTTATAATTTATCGCCGGGCTACACCAAACAGCCACAACATTAAAACCACTAACAGGTGAAATGAGTAATATAATTCATCCTGTTACAAAAAGCTGCCATTCTTCTGGATGTTACTTTGATATTCAATTCAATTCAATTTTATTTATATAGCGCCAAATCACAACAAAAGTCGCCTCAAGGCGCTTCATAGATACAGAGAAAAACCCAACAATCATATGACCCCCTATGAGCAAGCACTTTGGCGACAGTGGGAAAGAAAAACTCCCTTTTAACAGGAAGAAACCTCCGGCAGAACCAGGCTCAGGGAGGGGCCGGGCCATCTGCTGCGACCGGTTGGGGTGAGAGAAGGAAGACAGGATAAAAGACATGCTGTGGAAGAGAGACAGAGGTTAATAACAGGTATGATTCAATGCAGAGAGGTCTATCTAGGATATCTGTGCAGCACTTCCAGCAGGACAGGGCATCCAGCCACACCGCAAACCTGCTCGTGAACCCGAGCTGACCTGACTTCAAACTCCCCAGATCAAACTGAACATCTGTGGGCTGCACCACAACAAGCCCGATCCACGTAGGGTCCAACCACTGGAAACAAAGCAGTGTCAGATACCCCCAATGACGTCCACACCCCAACAGGTTAGAGCTGTTTTGGTGGCAAAAGGGGAACCTGGACAATAGTTGGGCGTTGGTTTTAATTGTTTTGGCCGATCGCCGTTTGAACAAATACTTGATAAGAAATCAGGGATGCAGTTTGTTCAAAAACCACCAGTGGGTGCTGCTGCTGCACTTAGTTTCTGTTTGATTTTTGGTGGCCTTATAGTGAAATAATGTGACTGGGGTAAAAAAGACTTTGAGTATCTTGTAGAAATTCATTAACTTGATACAGTTTCCTCTGTTACTGTATATAGAAGGCGTTATGACTATAAAAAAATAAATTATGCATCATGCACTGTTACATGAGAGTGTGTTGACAGATAATGTGGAGGATGACTTTATGCAAGAACATAGTGTGCAGTGCTGTGACTGCTTTTATTTCAGCACAGCTAAGCTCTGCTGGACAACTCTTCAGTGCTCTGTCATTCTCTGACAGTTATGATTGGGAAGGTCATTGGATTGATTTCACACATGGGGGGCAAGAAGAAAGAAGTAAACAAACAAAGCTTCCTGTCCTGTCATTTCTCAGATGGTAATCAAGCTGCTGACCATGTGGTCAAAAAGCCAATGTCTTGCCACCTACAGCTCTGCCACAGTATAATTTAAGAGGCTAAGGTAGTAATTTCTATATCTTTTTTTAGAATGTAGAAAAACAGTGGGGTGTTAAATGACGTCCAAAAACAAATTGATTTCCAGCAACATGTCAGCTGTGCTGTCCCATCAACATGTGTGCCAGACAGTGTAAAGTCTCACAGGACTGTTGATGTTCAAGTGCTGAATGTTAAGTTGCAGTTAGTTTGTGTTTGGTCCTTTTTTTTTTTTTTTGGTGCAAGTGTGACAGGATAAGCATTGCTGCTGGAGCTGCGTTTCATTAAAGCAAAGGCTTCTCAATGAGAGATTTGAGATGTCTACTTCTATTAGCTATGAAAAGATACTAAAATATTTTAAATAAATAAATAGAATAAAAAAGCAGGCAAAAACAAGGAGTCTTAATATTTAAATTCTCCACATTTGATGTTTCCCTGGCTTCTTTCTCGTTTTTGACTGGGACCAGCAGTGCAGGGGTTGGCACAATCTCCTTAGACCTAAGGTCCTGGGTTAGAATCTACTAGATGGCTGAAGTTTGTATCCCTGTAATCTGCACAGTCTGATTTACACCTACAGTCCAGAGACATGCATATTGGCTAAATTGATGTTTCTAAATTGGCCGTAGGTGTAAATGTGAGCATGAATAGTTATGTCTCTCTGTGTTAACCCTGTCCATGGTGTACACTGGTTCTTGCCCCCGTGACAGCTGGGATAAACTTCAGCCCCCCCACCCTGAACTGCAAAGGTGGAAGTAGATGTATGTACTGGATGGCAATGAGCGACGAGGGATTATCATAATCCGTGACTTCGCTGGACTGTGTGATGGGGCTTTAGCTGCCTCTAAGTGGCCAAAACTCAATAACACAAAATCTTAATTAAAATGTGTCTAAAACTTACAAACTTTTGAAAACTCTGTGTCATTGGTAATAATTCACTGACCACTAAACCATCCAACTCTAATTAAATGCTATCATTTAATGAATGAAAGCACCATTAACTGAAGCAATTATAAACTCAACTAGGACTCGTGCTGATGACAGGTGGTCCTCTTGAAGAGCAGTTTTTAATCTGAAAGTGTGAATTGAAGCCATGCGTACTATATAACTTCTTGTTGTGTCAGGCTTTGCATCCTTGTGTGTGTCCGTGTGTTTTTCGTTTCGTCTGTAACCTCGTATCCTTTAGCGAATGTCTGTGTAGGTGGTGGCCTGCAAGAAGTACTGGGCCACTAGTCCTCTGTGCCAAAGGGTGAGTATGCATGACTGTTTCTGTGTGTGGGTGGGTTTGTGTATTTACACACCATGTGAGAAAATTGTGAAGATGTGCGCGAGAGGGTGGAGAAGGAAAAGGTGGTTATTGGTGGATGTTTGTGTATATGAATGTGGTGAACTTGATAGTTTAAATGACATGTATTTATGTTTTGAGGAAATTGTGGGCTGGGATTTTTCTGAGTGTTTTTGTTTATCTCTGATGGGAAATGATGGGTTTGAGTGCACACGTGGGTAGGCTCAAGTAGTATGGAGGATTGTGTGTGCGTTTGTGTGTGCGCGCATGTGCATGAAAAACCTGCAGAAAGGGATAAAGAGTCATGGGGCTAACATGGTCATTGATGAGCAGTGAGAACTTAATGAGGCAGCTTTTACTTCCTGGCCCCTGTGTTCTTTCTCCCTTTTGTAAAGTGTGAAGAGGGAGTGGGGTCTGTTTAAAGCCACTTCCTGTCACTAACCAAGCATGTTGTTTTTGTTTTTGTATTTCTGCACACAAGAGATAAAATGTCAGTCAAATTCAATGTACTGATCGAGCACCAAAACTGCAGTTCCTGGAATGACCACCAGAGGCTGTCCCCATAGACTACCATGTTAAAATGACCAACTTTAAAGTAGAAACAAACATGACCCTGAGACTGGTTGGCGCCTCACTCGCAATCGCATATCACTATTTAATCATTTAATGAAATTGGTCATTCCTTCATTCATTATTGCAGTGATGTCTTGTGCCATTTCACACTCCTAGTGTTAGTCAGGTTGCAGCTGATGGTGCGTGGCATAACAAGCAGATACTGTTTTAGAGCAGCGTGATCATGGTTAGGATTGCAAAGAGGCATGTTGTGCTGCTCTGAAAACTTCTTTGCAATTGCTTTGGTTGTGAGCAGGTTGCCATGGGAGCTCTGTAGATTGCATGGAAGACACAGCTTGTCTGCAAGCACTTGCCAACTTGTCGCTGAGGGGTGGCAAAACTGAGAACTGCAATGCAAACTGGAAAGGCAGCCTGCTTGCCTTCAAAGTAAAAGTTTTGTGCCTTATGGCTACAACCAACGTATTTCAAAAGGAGCAACTTTTACTTTGAAGGCAAACTGTCTACCACTTGTAAGTAAGGTTTGCACTTGTTTAGACAAGATGGTATTTTCTATGCAAACCATGAAAGTGGCAACTCAACTTTTTTTTTTTCTTATTTACATTTTTAAATTTAAATATTTAGGAAAGCAGGTACCAAAGGAGTTGGTGCAAATTTCCCTTGAGAAAAGACTAGAAAAAATAAATTGCATGTGCCTATTTTTGATTTCCAGAGTGATTGAAAGTTGCATTTTTTGATGTCAGGAGAAATGTCAGTGAAGATTTACCTCAAAGGTAGGTAGGTAAAAGCAGGCGGCGTGGAGTTTATGAAATATTAAAATGGGCTTAATACAGAAATGCACAAGGAAAGCATGCAGGAGAGAGGCGTAGAAGGTGGGAGGGAGGTGAAGTGCCATGGATGCTGTGGGGGGACGAGCAGGGAGGGGTGGGATCAAGGGATGAATGAAATTAAAAGTGGTGAGGCTTAGAGGGCTAAGGAGGGAGGGAGACATGGGATGAGAGAGAGGGAGAGGAGGCGCAAAAGAGATGGATAATAAGTGGACTATACCCCCTCCCCCTTTGCTCCCGTGGAGAGGTAGGGGCAGCCTGACCCCCCTCAGTTAAAAAAACCAAAAAAAAAAAAAACCTTTGTGAACCTTTCCCCGGCAGAGAGAACGGGAGGCAGACCGAGCGCAGAGCAGAGGAGAGGCAGTAAGGATCCAATTTAGAGCAGACACATAGAGGGAAAACAGCAAGCCGGACACTGAGGAAGAGGCAGAAAGAAGAAGCTGTATTTATGTCCTGGATGGTCATGGCTTTGCAGTGCTGGGCTACTCTTCTTCTTCTTGGATTAAACTTAAGGAAGCCCACTGGTCTGTAGCAGCCCCAGCAGCAGCCCCAGCAGCAGCATCACTCCTGTCCGTCACCATGCCGTCTGTCTCTCTCAGCTTGCCCACAGCTCTGGCTGGACCTGCACGCACTTGGGTCTGCCTGTCTTGCATGTTCTGGGTGAGAAAAGTTTCCAGTCAGATATTTTTAGGAGTTCACAGGATGTCTGACAGCAGAAATTTTAGCACAATTTCTCTGCAGCTCTAATATGTCAGAGTGAAATCATGTGTATAAGTCAGTAGGGCTGACTCACGTGGGACATAGTGTGACGATGCAGTGGGCATGATATTTTCTGTAAAAAAAGGTTTATGCTTCAGATTATTTGGGAGCCCCGCTCAGGGGATCTATTGGGTGGTCTGCTTTCGGGGGTTGGGTGGAGGGTTGGGACCCCGGCTGTGGGGGGCCTTGGCACGGTGACACATTTGAATGTGGGAGATATTATGAAGGAGAACGGGAGGGCGTGCAAACGCGAGACAAACCTCTGCACTGTCTGTTTCGTTTCAGTAACATGTTCTTGTGTTTTCTTTGCTCCGTGTGCACGCTGAAAACTTTTCTGCTCCGACTTTGAGTTGAATTAAATGCTCTCCTTACTCACCCATTCCCACTCCCTCACTCCCCCTGTGTCCCGCTCTGTTTCGCACTAGGTGGTTGGGACACACAGCTATTTTTTGCTTTCTCTTGTATAATTCAATCTGCCGCGCATTCCCGCTCACAGTGAGGGGTTGTTTGTGCACTTGTGTGCCCTCTGGTCAGTGTTTGTGCGTGTGTGAGTGTCCATCCTAAATGTGCTGTGACTACGGTCTCGACATGTCTTAAAACACTGTGAGTGCTTCTCCTAATTTGTGCTGATATGAAAGAACATTCCTGTCTCAAATATACGACATTGCTTGCTGCTCTCCACGTTTTTTTTTTTCAGCTGAATAGAGGATGAAAGAGGAGACTGGTTTGAATAGACCATTGAGATCCATCCTTCCCCATTCTGCAGTGGTCCTTTGGGACATGACTGCACACCACTGGCAGAGCTGCAGCTCTTGGCGTGAGGACTGGATAATCTTACAGAGCTCTTCATCAGTTAATTACCATTCTTTCTTTTGAGGAGCGGGGGGCGAGGTGAAGGGGGGGGGGGGGGGGGTTGTAAAAGAATCTCAATGCCCCCCAGCTAAGCTCTGGGTCACTGATTGACTGCATCAGAGCGGTGTATGACAAAGCGAGCTCACTTAAGGGGGCGGGATTCAGTGTTAATAGCAGATCTTTGTTTGGTGCTAAAATGGCCCTAATTTGGGCACACCTTATTCCAGCAGCCTGGTGTTGTGGGTTATACGAGCTTTGCACCCTTCTGACCTGTTTGCTGGACAGACTAATCCTTTATCAAGTTTTTTTTTTTTTTTTTTTTATGCTGAAAGAGAAGGTGTCTGTGCATGATCATTTCTGAAATTTCCTAAAACGGACAGTGCCACTTTAAGGCCAGATCGATCTGAAGAAATGCTGAGGAGAGAAAAGAGCTGAATATTAAGCTCCAATCACTTTGCTCTTCCTGAAGTGACTGAAAATGTGTAGCTTTCGCCCCTTTCTGTGATGACTTCTGACCTTTTGAAGGATTTCTTAAAGCTATAAACATTTTCATTTAGAAACTTTGTTGAATGAGATATCTTAAAAATGTGTAGCTCTGGAAAACACCCAATGGCAACTTCCAGGGCTGAAATATAAACCCGTTATCCAGTCTGTGTAGCTTCCCAGTCATCTAGGTCATGGTCATTTTAAGCATTTGCAATGAAGGTAGCTGGACTTCTTTTTGGTTCATGAAGACCTGAAGAATTGTGAAGTTTCATCTCATTTAAGAAGCATCTTCAGTTCCAGCTACAGAGTTATTAAAACCCCTTGAAGGGTTAAATGCCTGGGACTCTCCATCAGTATTTAGAACTGAAGAAGCCTCTCAGATGACACGTGAAACGTCTTCCTGAAGTCGAGCTCCCTTCATTGCAAGTGCTTAATAATAAGCAGCAGTTCCTCTAGTGTCAACTTGATGTTCGCTTGAAAGAGCGAGTCAGCCCTGATATTAAAATTCCAAACTTTAAACCACAAAGAAATATGTTTAAAAGGCTGTTTTCATCTCTAAACCTAATTGTGGCTTTTATGGCAGCTGTAAAGGTTGTAAAGTTTTATATAATTGATCTATTTAAATTAAATTAAGGCTTAAATCTCATCATTTAGGGGCATTGGCACTTTAAGGGATTGTGGGTGCCAACAAAGCCACTATAGATGCTGTTTACTAATTTAAAGGGCTGGCATCTGTGCAGCACTATCAAAATACGCATAACAGCTGATCTCTGGGCTACTTTCGTATTTATGCTGTTGTTGGTTCTTTAGTTTTAACCCCTGTCACAGGGAACATAGAAGTCATCATAGATAAAGAACTTGATTATAGTGAGGGAAAGCGAGTGTTAAAAACAGTAAAATCTGTCCACTGCAACCATTTTCCCCACTGAGCTTATCTTCATGCTCCTATCTCTGCTTTTGCTGACTTTTCTGTTTAATTAACTCTTCAACAAATCAGCATTCTGCCAGTCAACGTTGGGCTTTGCACTAACTCTTGGTGAACCAAAAGCAAGCACGTCTGGACTGGGCTGGTTGCATACCCAAAATCTTTGACTCTGCCAAAGACGTGAGGAGACACAAATGTCTTAACATAAATTAGGCTTGAGTTCTAACAAAACAAAGATGGGGAGGGTGACAGTGCTAAACTTGAGTTGACAAACAGACAGGAGGCGTCATGGTGGCTTTTTTCAGCCTATGATTTACTCAAATTTGTCTTTAAGGAATGTGTTTTACATTGCAAAGACGAGGCGACCCATTGCCACAAATCTCTTTTCCAAGATTAAACATAAAAACAGAAAAGGGACTGTCCATTTGATGATGAAGTCTGCATACTGTAGACGTCCTCCTTGAACAGATGGGAAAGTGAGTACAGCTGCAAAAGCTGTTATGAAGAGACTGGTCTGTAGAATAGAATGATACAAAGTGGGAGACTGGGCACCTGACAGCGAGTAAGTTCAGCTTCAGGAAACAGACTGGCTTCTGGAACTAGACGAGATCTGTTCCTTAGCCTCCAATGGGGAGGGCTTCCTCTTGTCAGAGCAGGATAAAGGAAGATTTTTCCAGCATGGAAGCTGAAAGAAATGCTTAGAGAAATATAGGAAACGGCAGGAGCGACTTGAAGGACGCAGGAAATGAATAGAAGATGCTGCGGGCGAAACGGGAGGGCAAAGTATTTACGGATGATGAGAAAGGCCTTGAAAGAAGACCTTCAGTAGAGTGCTGACCCTCAACGCCAGACACTTTGAATAATTAATGAATGCCAAAAAGGGTTTTAGGGATTTTTTTCAATTTTTTTTTTTAATCAGGTTTCTCTGTAGGGGCCTGGAAAAGCAATGAAATGCCCTTTACCAGCCCACAGCCTATAAAGTTTAAAAGCCATGCAAATCCTGTTGACATTCAGGAGCAGTAGGTTATTAACACACCCACTTACTTTGGCCTTTAGACCAAACAGGCAAGTTGATAGGATATGTGCCGGATAGAGCAGGGCGATATGGCCAAAAATATTTATCACGATATATATTTGAAAATTTGCGATAACGATATAACCGACGATATAATTGATGCGAGACAAAATACAACTCCACAACATTACTAGCGCAAAAAGACAACCTTCCATTTATTTTCACTTAAACAAGAAGCTGGTTTTTATGTACATTAAAGCTTTATAAAAATGTAACAGTGCAAATGCAAATTCCTTGCTGAAAGTTTAACCAAAAGGCATTTCCAGTAGAAATGGGCTGACATATCCTGAGCATAACCATGTATAATATCCACTGAAGTTAAAAAGAGGTGCTTTGCAACATTAAACTGCAGTGTGCAGTACAGACTAACCTCGTATTGTGGATGGATTATCTCAGTTGTTCTCCTGACTGAAGTTTGGTCCGTTTACAGTATCCTACCATGCGATTGCATTTGTCTCTAACCATGAAGAACCTTCACGTTAACTTTTATAAGTGGAAAAGTGTTAGTGTTCGTCCTCCAGCTTCACTGTTTATGTTATGCTAACATAGCTGTGTCGCTAGCGATCACGTAGCACATCATTATATACCAGCTAGCCCAACTTCAGTAACCCTACAAACGTCACTGCTGTTTAGTTTCCTGTCTTCATTTATGTTGGAAGTGATAGCAGAGCTGTACGTTTGATTTTTTTCAGAAATCTCTCCGTCAGAACATGCTATATCATGCTTAGGTAACTAGCGAAACTAGCGAGCTAACTTCCGCTAGCTTCCTGCTAACTTCTAACTCCGTTAAATGTAATAACTTTTGTTTTCATGGATGCCTGGAAGTTAAACTTTATAGTTACACCTGGTAAAGCAGCAATGCTGATCGTTTTATTAAAGATGAAAGAATTTAGACAGTTTTTAACTCTAAGTGATGCTGCAGTGTTGTTTGACCTGAAGCATACGGAGTTTAGGACCCAGATTACTCCCAGACTTAAGAGCATCTTAGTCCGACAAATATGACAATAACAACGGCTGCTTGCATGTTCTGCAAAAAAATGTGCTTTGTTGTGTATCTGATGGACAAACACCAAACCAGTTCCACATCACTGAAGTTGCACCATTTTTACAAACCAATTCTGGTTCATCTGTTTCACTCAACAATCGGCCATGTGCGTATGAAAACAAAGGCACTGCGCATGCGCGTTTTACTCCCATTCTATCGCGATATTTCATTTTCCTATCGTTGCCTAACATTATACCGGTATTACCGTGAACGGTATAATATGGCCCAGCCCTAGTGCCGGAGTGACCAGGTGCCTCTGATCTAACTATAACCACAGTCTCACATATTGGCCTCACACTTCTGTCGGAGCAAATATTGACGTCGGCTGAACCTTCACAGTTTCGAGGGATCAAAGAACTCCTCCGGATGATTAATATCCATTAACGTACAGACGCTGTAGTGTCAGAGTTGGGTCTCAAAAGGATCGTTCTGGGAATTTGTGTCATCTGAAGAATGTTAGGTTGGTGGTCTTTAGTTGTCTTGACTTGAAAATCAAAACATGCTGCAAGCCTGTTGTTACTACTCCAGCCTCCATGCCTTTATGCAAGTTGCATGGTCTCATGGTAGTGCCCATTTGTGTAGTCCTTGACTATGCAGACAGAGGGATTTTGGGAGTTCTACAAATGCATGCAGTCTTCCAAAAAGCCATCACAATTATGTATTAATCGAAAGCTGAGTTGTTGAAAAGTTGGCTCTAACGGGAAAGGAAGCCACTTACCGAAAAAAAGATTAAATGGCAATAAAACATAGATAAGAAGCCCAAAAACTTCACAGCTGCAACACATAGAAGTGGGTTAGCATATCTCTGTGTAGTACCTACTGTCATCCTGGATGTTGTCTACTTTTGGCCGTTTTCCGACACGCTCTCTGAGCTCATCTCCTTTTCCACTCTCCCTTTTCTGTCTCTCTCTGTTCGTAGTTAGCTTCTGCCTCAATCCCATTGCCTAAGATTACCTCTGATTGGGGAAAAGTGCTCCGCATGTGTGGCCCCCTTTGAAATACATCACCACTCCTAACCGTAACATCTGCGTTTATGTTACCCCAAATATTTTTTCTCTCCCTTGAGTGAGTTTGCCTCACAGTTACATTCTGGGTTTGATGCTGACCCACTTGTTGACATGTTGGGGAGTTTTGTCATCTTTATCTTTGTGTGGCTTCTTCTCACGGTCGTGACTTAGATGAAAAATCATGAACAACAAAAAGGGACGTTTAACTCTTGCTCATTGATTTACAAGAGATGTTGAGCTTTGTGTAATACCCCCACCCGCCCCTTTTGGTCCTGAGGGACCCCCTCAGCTTTGTCTATGCTTCACTGGGCGCATTGGTCCTAAACCTCCCATGGTATTCTGGTTTTCTGTGACAGGAAGTTTGGAATTCAGAAACGTAATTAGATTGCCTCATTTTACTCTACCTAATCCAGGGATACTGGCTGCTAGACTGCTGTAAAGTTAGTTTATCTACATTTTCATTGGTGACATTAGACACCATGCTCATTAAACATTTGTGTCCACTTTAGTAGAAATATTACTTTCTCTGAAGAGCTTAACCCACCTGGCCTCTTAGAAAGTTTAATACTTGTCCTTTAAACCTCTGCTTATCCCAAAGTCATGTCTATCACATGGTTTGTTTGAGTCTGGCGAATCCATGACTTTTTGCTTTTGTTACTTTATGATTAAAATGACCTTTAACCAAATATACTGGAGTCTTTGGCTTGTTTCATGGATTTTATCTTAGTTTTTGACTGTTAAGAAACACTTTGTTATATTTTTTTAGGTACCATCTTGTTTAAATAAAGTATATTCTTCACTCTTCCTCAACAACAGCTTTCTACCTTTTGTCTCCCTCTCTGGATTCTGCTTTTGTGCTAGACAATAATTTAATACAGGTGACCTCACTCAAGGAAATGCCTTAGACTTTGAGAACAAGGAGGGTCAAAGGTGAACATTTGAGAAGTAGAACAACAATGTGGACTGGCTGTAGAGTATGCTCTTGAGTGTGTGTAGGTGTTTGAACCTGGTAATAATTAAGGCAGCTAACAGGAAGCGCACTGTGGTACCTGCGGCCACGTTTATTGCAAAACTAATCTGCAATTTTGTAATGCAGTCACCAGTGATGTACAGATTTTAACATATTAAAGCTGTATCTGCGCCAGAAAAGAAGTATAGAAACAAACATTTGTAGAGGTTTAAGCTAGAAATTTAGGTCAGTTGATCATCAGCAGTTCAGTGGATTCATGTAACGCTATTTTAGGTTTTTCTGTTTACATTAATCAGATTAAGGTACAACTATAGCCAAGTATTCCTTGTTGCTGCTGACTGGTAAATCTGTTGTGGATTTTCACCTCTGTTCTCTGATTATTAGAGGCTCATGCTTTCATTGTTGGGCTTTAGTTTGACTTCACAAACATTTTCTTTGGAGGAGATGAAAAAGAAGAAGCAGGGGAAAAAAGTGATCACTTGATTATGATTGGATTATGAAGAAAAAACAAACTCTGGTATTCTGATGTATTTCCATCTCACTACTTACCTGAACTTTAAACATTACAGTACATCTCATTTAAGAATTGTTACACCCTTGCTAATTAAAGAGACGTACATTCGAACCCTTTCTGCTCACAGTAGGAAGGTGATTGAGAGAAAAATGTCAAAGAAGATTCAAACGTTTACTGTGTTGTTTATCGACCCCGTGTTTAGTGCTGAAAGTCACCTTATATGGATATGCTTCATATCTCATGTGTGCAGTAGACTAATTGCAAGCCAAAACATTCCTTACATGTACACGTAGACTCGAATTTTCAAGCGTCTTCAGTGCCAGAGCACAACTTAGCAGCCAAGTTAAACTTCTGTAATTTTTTAAAAAATACAGCAACAAAGCACAAACACGGTTTAAAGCCAGGAAACATGTCACCTTTTTTAATCTGATTCCAGAAATCGAGCACATTTGTTTGAGAGCCTGATATCATGATAAAGCACTCTGTGGAGATTAAGAGAAAGGACGAGGAGCTTTCTCCTTAACGCTGGGCTTTACTTCTCCCGTTTACTAGCCGTCCACTTGCTTGATTTGTCCCAATGAGAGTCACAGAGCTTCTTAATGCCATGATAACCTACTACTTTGGACTTGATCTAAGACCTCCTGTGGTTACCTGTGCATTCAAGAGTGAGGCCAAACAACGCTCATTGGAAGCGGCGCTGACAGCATCATGCTGCGCTGCCCGTGCATTTATCCAAAAGGGATCGGGGGAGCTTCGAGATTCTTTAATTATTTGAATTCATGCTCAGGTGGTTGGCTTGGTTTAGTTTTGCTGGTGCCATGAATAATTTTCTGCACTTTTTAGATTTTCTTTATATTTTTTGTATTTTTAGATAAGATTTAGGTTGGGAAAAGCAGAAGAAGCTCTCATCAGGAAATAATAAGATCTAATCATAAGAACAAAGTCCCCCAAAACATGTCATCCCCATTCTTCCTTCATCTGGGGTTATGGTTTTAGTTTCACTCGTCCCATCCAAGAGCGTCTGCCTCTGCCAACCCAGCACGATATGGAGCTCATGCTGTTTCCCTCAGCAGTTTCCTCCTATGATGAACTTTGGCTGTCTTTGATTAAACCCATTTTTATCCTTCTGAATCTAAACCTTTGGCAGGCACTGTCTGCTTTTTTATTTGGAGCTTGTAGCTCTCTATGTTCCGCATGTATAATTTATTTTCATACGCTGCTATATGACAACGCTGCGAGGGAAAGTTCAGAAGGTTCAACTGTTTTCTTTAGACAAAGTTTATCTCAGGCGATTTTGAGATTTTCTGTAAAAACAAATGAAGCTGAAATCTTGTCAATTGCTTAATACGGATTTGCTGTAACATTTCGAAACAGATACCTGAGTCCAAGCCAGGAAACGATACTGTAATTGTGTTACAGCAGTAATAAAGAATTTCTTTTGAGGTTGCAGACAAAAGAAAAGAGCAGCTCTTTAAAGTTGAATAAGTAAAAACAAGAATAAGCAAAGTGGGATCAACAGATTGACAATTAATGCGTTTCCTGTTACATGATTAAATTGATGAGTATCCAACATTTTCTGTTTGATAAATAAAGTTTTTGTTTTTAAATTATCTCATTAGTATGAAAAAAGTATCACAGCCACCGATTATAGTTTGTTTTGCATCTATAATATCATTTTAGATGTCATCTGCAGCTCTTTCTAGGACCTAACTGATTTCAATGTAAAAATGCAAATGTGCAATGTGATTGGATTGAACCTGGTAAAGCCCTTGTGTGGTTTATAATGAACCTCATCAAGGTTGAAACATCACGGTTATAACATAAGAGAGCTGACAGACCTATTGTGTTGCCGATATGGGGTTAATCACACACACTAATGTTAATTTGATATGATGTTCCAAAACCATTTTAACATGCTAACATTTGCTAACTGGCAATAAACAAACTTATAGAACAGCTGTGATCTGAAATTAGACCTGACTGTAGCAGAGTGTCTAAGGGATCAGTGAAGATGGTTAAACTCCAGTGTGATGCCAATACTCTGGCCACTGTAGGAACTAGTGGGTTGTGTTATGGCGGTCTGCACCTGGTGCATGTGTTTTACCACACTATCTTGCCCTACAACACGTTTTTCTTTTCTTTTTTTTTAAGGTTGGAATAGGTGGAGAAAAAGTACCTAATCGAAGTTACGTACTCCTGAGTGACACTGAATAACTGCTAGGCTGGTTGCTGATTGGTCAAACTTGAATCAAATACCTTTACAAAAAAAATTATTATAATTTTTTTAAATTCAGCAACCTAGTGGAAGCAAGAGGAAGAATAGTACGCTGCTCCTCTTAAAGAAAGCTATCAGCAATGTAAAATTAGATATAAAAACTAAAAACAGATAACACGGCAGCACCTCCCTGCATACTTTCTGTCTACTTGCACCATCAGTACTGACGTCATGGTTGAAGCTGTTGCAGAAATATTTCATTACCGCGTGTGTCTATTTGTTTCTACATTGCAATAGAGACTAGAGATGGACCGATCCGATATTACGTATCGGTATCGGTCCGATACTGACCTAAATTACTGGATCGGATATCGGAGAAAAATAAAAAATGTAATCCGATCCATTAAATATCACGAAAGCACCTCACAAAACTTGCAACACGCCTAACTCGTAACACTTGGAGCAGTATGCATCACGTGATAGAGCGGCTGTGGCATGCGGGACCTGTCGGTGGTCTGGATAGCTAGCAACCTGGCATTTCATCTCCGACAAAGTTATCCCCGAGAGAAGTAAAGCAAGTGTGTAAGTCCATCTCTGAATGTAAAGCATTCCTGCGTTAAGCTTAACGAGCGACTGCCTCTGATCAGCTGATCGGCTTTTCTGTCGCGAGTCCGTCTGTCTTGTTTGTTTTTGGCCCACTTTGCACCAGAAAGAGCAAACCAGCGGCTGAACAACAGCAGCACATTTAAGCTTGATAAGCTGTTGTTAGAATTTATTTAATATTACTTTCTACTCGAGGATCTTTTTCTACGTAGCTGACGCTGGTAACTGTGCAGGGGCGGATCTAGCAAAGTTTAGCCAGGGGGGCCGTAGGGCATTAACAGGGAAAAGGGGGCACAAAGACATACTTTTCTTTCTTATTCTCATTTAAAATGTCGAGCTTTTAATAAATAATTATTTGACACCCAAAGTTTTAATTTGATGTAAAATGAATAAAGTCAATTACTGTATATAGTGACTATTAAGTCTAATATATACACCCTAGTAAGCTATAGTACTTTTTCCTTTGGGAAGGTACCATCTGTGCAGTCTGCAATTTTGTTGAAGAAAGATGTTGAATCTATTTAATATTTCTTGAAAAATAATTGATTTCTGTGCATTTTTTTCCACACTTCATCAAATTAAGGTTGATTACTTCGATTAAGCATCATGAGGTGGAGCGTGAGGGGTGGTTCCCTATTTTTTTTTTTTTTTTTTTTTGTTGTTGCTGGGAGTTGGAACCCTATTAGTTAGGTTTCTTAATATTTACGCTAAGTACTCTTTAAAATACCAGAATAGTGAGGATGGTGTAGGTTTAAGTTTATTAGATTGATCAGTATTGCTGAACTATGAAATATTTTTTTTGTATACAGGTATAACAGAATAGCTTTAGTGTAGTTGTTGTTTTAAACTTGAGTATGAACTTGCAGACTTGCAAAATGCAGCAAGATATTTTAAAAAACAGTTTTGTTGATTAAAAAACACTATATCGGATTCATATCGGTATCGGCAGATATCCAAATTTATGGTATCGGTATCGGACATAAAAAAGTGGTATCGTGCCATCTCTAATAGAGACAGATGCTAAAAGGGTTAGTTAGGGTGCATGCGTCCTAACTAGCTCCTAACCCCCCCCCCCAAAAAAAGAAAAAAGTTCATACAACCTTGCACTTGATATGGGTTGAATCTAATGAGCACGTAGACTATGTTTTTACCACATTTACACACACACGCTGGAAAAGTGTTGACCTAACTGCAGTTTAAAATCCAGGATCGTGCTTTGATCTCAAAGGATAAACTTGAAACTTTGGCAAACATTTGTCCACGGACTCACAGCTGTGACTTTCTTCACTAAAGTTGCCTTAGACTCATGTGGTAACTTCCAGCAACACTTTCACCTCATCTTCGGTCCAACCACAGAAATCTCTATCTACCTGTGCAGTGTTTTCCGAAAACAAACCAGCCTTCTCGATCCTGTTTGCATAAAGAACACACACATGCATGTTGTCTGTGAAAAGGGAGGTTAATATGTATTTAGTGGGTTGCAGATAGAGATTATTTCTGAAAATGGAGGTTAAATGGATGTAGACTAAGCCTCGAGGGCCGGTGTCCTGCAGGTTTTAGATGTATCCTTGATTCATCACAGCTGATTTAAATGGCTACATTGAACTAAAATGAACGACTCATTTGATCCAGGTGTTTAGACCCAGGGTGATATCTAAAACCTGCACGACACCGGCCCTCGAGGCCTGCCGTTGGCCGAGCCTGTCATAGGGGATTGTCAATGAAGAACCTTGAGATACTGGTTGGTGTGGTGTTCTGCGTTAAAATTCAGGACCTAACATAAAAAGTCACAGATTGTGTCTTTGTTGTGTTTCGGTAGGAGGGCTGACCACCTCTATTGTTCCCCTACCTTTCTCCATTGCTTCCTATGCTACTCACAAAGTTGAATGAGTACCAGATTGTGACAACTTAGAAAAGATGACTGCTGTGCGTTATTCTAATGCTCTGTGAAAAAGAAGGGATTTTTCCCCCCCCTCTCTTTACTTCTGGATGACTGAGTAATTTCCTCCTTGAGATCCACCTCACTGAAATGAAATGCCTGTAGAGTCAGAGGAAGTAAAGTGGAGGAAAGAGAGACTGGACTGGAATGCCTGGGGTGCATTTTTCCCCCCTAAATGAAAAGCAGGTGACTGTTCATTGTAAGACTATTTGGTTAGTGGGAACCAGAGAGCGGAAGGAAAGCTTTGGGGGAGCTCTCTTCTTTCTGGTATTTAGCTGTGAATTGTTGCTCACTGCACTTGTTCTGTAGTGGGCTGCTGACAATTAGGGGATTCAGAGAAACTCCCTTCTTCAACTGCTGAATGTATTGTAACATGCCAGTCAGAGCAAGGCAGTTAATTGGAGCCAGGCTTGTTTTATGTGCTCTCACTTTCTCCTCGAGAGTTGACCAAGAAGTCATTACAAAGCTATCTGGATGAGCTTTGTGGAAATATTTTGTAAAGTTACTGTTCTGTCATTTAGCCTATGAAAATATCAACAATGCGCTGGTGGTAACAGAAAATTAAGCCTCTGGTTGGCATGCAGCTTGAGGCTGGAAGTGTTTTTCTGTCTGACTGAAGCTGAATAATAGTCATAACAAATTAGTTTTGTTGAGGTTCAGTTAAAGACAGAATAACACTGCTACAAACAAGGCCCGTGCACATAATTGCTACCGGTAATTGGCATCGCATGTGAAAGGAGTCAAAGGCTAAACAGAAATGTGAGAATCAGCTGAAAATGGTGTTGTAGGAGTTTGTGAAAGGAAGAAGAACACTCACTGTTGTTGTGTAAGCTCATGTTTCTCATTCTCCTAACTTCATCCTTACTGTTTTGTGCATGCTAATAGGTTAGATGCATCTGCGTTAATTCAGTTGATTGCCTGTTTTTTTTGAAAATATCCCTTAAAAATTGCCCAGAAGTTAAAATGTTCTTTTTTTGTCTTTTTTTGTCTAAACAGCAGCCTAAAAGTATTCAGCTTTGTTTGCTAGATATAAACAATAATCAGCAAATTTTGACATTCATAAGACTAGAAATTGTGAACTTATTGCTGTTGTTATTTTTTATACAAAAACTTACAAGGCAAATCCGATAGACCTTTTGGTGGCAGTACCACAAAGAGTTGCAGGATGGGCGACGCAGTCGTAATACTTGATGCCTGACGTATTTTGTATGCAAAACAATATCTGGATAATCTAGAGCTGTTTTAGATACAAGTCATGCTGAAAGATGAGGTGTAAATTGAGCTGTTTTGACACCGTTGCCAAAGGCGTGTGTATGTTTGCACAGGGGTGGCCAAACTTTTGCATGCAACTGTCAACTCTGCCTTTAAGAATCAAAGTCTTCAGTGTTATATTGTGTTGGATCATTTAAAGACATGTTAAGCTCTTCTTTATTTTCTATCAAATCTACTGTTACCATGGAGAATGTTCATATTAGATAATAATGAGGTCAGAGTAGATGCAACTAATCCCTGGGAGACTAAGCACAGGCCTTGTTAGGCAAAATGCTCTGTTTCAGGCAATTTTTTTTTTCTACTTTTGCATCACAGCTTGAGTTGAGCCCCTCCCACCTACTCTTCAAGCTGTTTGCAAGTGGCAGCCAATCCAGAGAAAGTGGACTTAAAACTAGATAAACTAATATGGCTCGTTTCAAACTGAGGGCCTCCACCAAAGCCCGGTGTGGGATAAATGAGGATTATTTTCAACTGTGACTCTAGCAGAGCTACTCGAGTCCATGATTACATAAGTCCTGGAGATGTTAGAGCTGTAGCATTGACATATTTGAACAGGTTTATACAGGCCGTTAAGCATCAGATTACTGGTAACATTAGCAGTCTTGCCTCATTAGTTCAAAGACAGCAATTATCTGTATCTTTCATCACTGGTTAAGAGGGAGCATTACAAAGTTTAGCACCACTTTACAGGTAGCATTTGCATCTTTCAGTAACTTGTCCTTTGATTTCTCAACTGAAGTTTAAGTGCTGTTTAAATTATTCGGGGGGGTTTGGCAAAGCTGGAATTTTTTAATGACCCCCATTTTAAACCCACTGTTATAGTCATGCCTCATTCTGATAGGCTGTACAGTTTAGGTACCATTGAAAATGATCTAATATACTTTGTGAAGTTTGTAAAGTTTCCAAGGAGAGAGACTCTGTTTTTTTTTTATTATACCCCCCCCCCCCCCCCAACTATTTGAGTTGTTTATAGTCACATGATATCATGAGTTTAGATGGAAAGAGAATAGAGGTTACGATTGTTTTGGATTTTTAGCTGGTGATGGGGAAAGACTTGAATCGATGAAGGTAGTGCGTGGAGGAAAGAGGTCAGGTCGTGGGGAAGAGGAGATAGGTTAGAGGTCAGTTGTCCTTTGCCAGCTGAAATGAAGAATAGCAGCCTTTTGTGAAAGGGGACCGTCCTCTGGAGGATGGGAGGGGGGGTCGTCACAAAAGTAGAAAAAGCTTTTGAGAAATCTTTCAGAAATTCTGTTTGCAGTCATCTGAAATTAGTTTTGCTTGCACACTCATTGAGTCAGTGAGCGTTACATGTGTATACACAAAAACATAGATGGAGACATGCAGTGATCACTCCAATGCATCTTGTTAAAATGTCTATCCATGCATATGGTGTCCCATATGAGAGATTGTAGTGTGCTAGCTGGCTCATTAACCCAGCTGACTGCAGAGGTCTCGGTTAGTCTTCTGGCCTCAGCGGGAAGAACAATAGTGTTCGATTGGTGGGGGTCAATAATGAAGCACTATACTGTGTGTATATGCTATTCACTGCCTCCATTCACGCTGTAGGAAATCGACACAGAAGGGGAGGACGGACGGCTGGTGCTTGTCCGTCTCTTCTGTTGTGGCGGCTTCTTTCTCACCTCTTCTCACTACAGCTGAAAAATCACAAAACACTTACTTTTTTTTCTGCATGAAACCTGGTGAAAAGTTCTATTTTCTTATCAATATGAAGACAAAATGTCTTTGTTTTGGGTTTTTTTTTTTTTTTTGTTTGGTTGGTTGGGTTCTTTTTGGTCATGGGGAGTGGTGTCATTGTTAGTTTCTAGGACCAGTTTAAGTGGAGAATAAGCAATTACTGTGGACTGTTCCAGCAACACTTGTTAGGTCAGGAATTTCAGGGTAAGATAGTAGGGCAATAGTAGTAGCTACATCTTTTGTTTCTTGACATTTTAAATTCGGATGCTGTGCCAGCAAATGGTGGTTTTGGAGAAATGTTACACCCCAGCCGTCTAGCCAGCTGTAACTGATGTAACAGATGTAACTTTTTTCCTCTAACACACATAAATTGAATTGTGGTGCACCATATTAATTGCCAGTATCATCGTGTGAATGGGGTCATCTCAGATTCTCTAACTTTTAATTTTTTATCCTCATTTTTTAATGTAATTTTTGTCATGTGATGGCACTTTTCTCTGCTGATTGAGCATTAGCCTACTTATCTTTAGGTGACATCTAGCTAGTTTACTCCTATCTTCTTACTCTTAGCCTTGTTATTTTGTTTTCCATGGATGCCTGGATGCTACACTTGACTATGAGCACGTTATCAGGATTATAAAAATATTTTACTCTTTAACTGTCAGTGGTATGTCTGTTTCTTTGTCTTGTTTTTAGGGACAGTGAACATTTGACCCTGGAACTGACTGATATGAAATTAAACTTAAGAAATACATTTTGTTTTTAACTCCCATTGACTGTGATAATGCCTCGTGTGGCCTTCTAGTACAACACTAGCTAATTGTTTTCAGTAAAAGAAAACAATTAGCTAGTCCTGATGATTTTACTGGTGTGCTGAAATAACCATTTTAGCCATATCACATTGAAAGCAAAATTCATAATTACTAAAAAATGGGGCTTTTGTCAGAAAACTACTGTTAGATGCACATGGATTTGAAAAATTTGTATCAGATATTGTAAAGACAGTTTAAAAATAAACTTTAGTTTGCTCACACATTCCCACTTCATGTCTTTGATCCTTTAATATTTTGTGTTGTGTGTATGGTATACGGGTTTTTTTTTTTATTGTCTGTTTATTATTAAAAGGAACCAAATTTTGTTTGCAATTCTATTTTTATTTTATTTTTTTTTTATATTTTGTTTTTAAACTTACTTTACTCTTACAGCTTTTACAGCTGATGGCCGTACTGCTCAATTCAGTCTAAGTGTCAGAGGCGTTTGTACCCATACAAACATGGTTCTGTGTGTATATGAGGTAATGCATCAAGTGCCAGTGTAATCAGAGGGGAAATCAGTGTGTGTACATACGTAGGTCTCTGCATGAGTCACATGTGGGAAGCAGTCGAGGGAATAGTTTTGAATTCTAAACTTGAGGAGAAAAACAGCCTCTTGGTTACCTTATTCAGCTGGAATGTCTGTCGCCAAGCAGAGTCTGGAAGGGTTTATCTCCATACTATAACATTACCTAATACATGCTGAAGCTGTATGAACAGTATGATTCTAAAACTTTATATCCATTGCAAGAAAAACAGTGCTATCTGAAATCTAAAAC
This sequence comes from Astatotilapia calliptera, assembly GCF_964374335.1. Taxonomy (NCBI): domain Eukaryota; kingdom Metazoa; phylum Chordata; class Actinopteri; order Cichliformes; family Cichlidae; genus Astatotilapia; species Astatotilapia calliptera. Next base: position 31,489,273 of record NC_137437.1, read on the forward strand.
TCAGCCTTGGACAAATGTGTTTCAGATGTTTTTAAAAAAGAAAATCTCAAATTTGAGTTTAATTTTTCTGCCATTAATCAAATTATGGCGGTTTTTCGCTACGTGACGAGATCATGTTTCTGTAATTGTGCATTTTGAGTTCTTGGACAACACTGTTTCCCCTGCCATTGCCTTTGGGAGGTACCCCCATGCCCCCAGTTTGACCCATAATCCTCCCATGAGGAGAACAAAAAACAAAATGATGAATAAAATTGCCCATCATTTAATGTCTACTTGTAGTAGTCGATTAAATAAACACAGTTTTGTGTTTTAGATTGTAGTTACCAGTGTTCTAATATATGTATACACAAGACATTTGATATGAGGACACAATGCATGGAGGATCTGCTGTGGAGGAATGGCTGAGTGCAGCCTGCAGCTGTGCAGAGGTTTTTGGTTGTAGCTGCCTCTGATGGACACCTTGAGCCAGCGTAGCAGATATATTGTGACTAAATGCTGGCCAAACAAGTGGTGGCAATGATGATAATACTGTCCACACACTGGTTTTTGTGTTCTGAAGCCACTAGCTTGAAAATGTAATAATTCATTAGTGTTCATCACACAAATAACTAATCCTATCACTGGCAAAATATATCAACCAGAACTACAAACTAATCAGAAACCACTACGTCCACTACATGTAAACGTAAGCAAACAGTTGTTAAAATGCATCATTTGAAAATGATGAACTCGACCACAAGTGTGTTTTATCCCTCCAGCACAATGTTGTCAAGACTCTTTACAGGCAATGTGTCAGTTTAGCGATCAAGAAAATCCAAATCTGTAAAGTGAAAAAAAGAAAAAAGAATTTTTGTGAAGGAACAGAAAAAAGTAAAACTTAAAGATTTAATGTCATGACTTAACAAGAAATGCCTCTGGACTGATGTGGGTGTTACTGACAGTGCAATCAATGCCCCCCAAAACAAAGAGGAACGATGACAAAACCAAAGATTGTTTTTTAGACTGCAGATATTAAAGCCCAATGTGCATCAGGCTAGAATCTTGCAAAAGTGGTGGATGTAAAACTTCTGCTGCTGATGGCTGGACAGCTGGTACTGGTGAAAGCATGAGCAGCTCTCATGCTGAGCCCCGTCAACCACAACAGTCCAGGGAGCCCAATACAGATAAAAATAACAGATCTTTTAACCTTAAATTTTAACAACACAGTATTGATTAACATCTAAACCTATTGTTCCATTAAAGAGGAAAAAATCTGGTTTAAACTTCTTGATGTCAGCCCTTTTGTTACCGTTCCAGGCTGTGCCTAAAACTAAACTGGGAAAAGTGGAAAGGTAGCAGCTGCTAAGTGAAGACCTTCCTCTTCTTTTTACAACTTTTAGGAATGAAAAGTGTAAAATGAGGGTGGAATTTGTGAGTGATGGTCAGTTATTTCTGCACATATGTGTATGAATGTGTGATGTAGGAGGTCTGTTCATCTGTGTGTACGTATTTGCACATCTTTATGCACGAGAGCGCCTGTTTTGCCCATGCGTGCTAATGAGTGTTAGGCAGGAGATTATGTGTGCGTCTCTAAGGGAACGGGAGTCTGTTCCCAGGAGCTGCAGTGCCTGAGTTGACGAGGGGGGGGTATTTGTACACCCTGACCCCAGCTTTCGGGGGTCCCGGGTGGTTGTCTGAAACCATTTCCTTCCTTTGTGGTCCATTTGAGAGCCTGAAGTGTGACGCAAATGTGAGGGACAGAGTCCATTTGCATGGGCCGCTACAGGTTGAAACAAAAAATGATCAGCTTGGGCTTCATATCCCATGAACGCACTCAGAGGGACGTCTTTAATTCTGCAGATCTGTGCTCCCCACCCCCATAGGTCTCCTCATCATCCTCAGTCGAATCCCCCATATACTCCACCCCGAAACAATAAACAAAGTCTGAGAGCCCCGGGTGCATCGCTAATGATCGGAAACAATTAAGGGCTGACAAAAGGGAGCGTCCTGCTATATTGCTGCGCGCCGTATTTACATTTTGGGGTTAAACGACTGAAGCGCAGATTTCTGGTGAGGGCAAGCGGACTCAAACAGACGGACGTGTTGAGGAGTTCTTTCTTTTGTGTGGCTGTGTGAAGGAGGATGTCTTGAACTGCTTGGCACTCGAGTGATACTGCAAATTTAAACCTCTCAAAGTCAAAAGAATTTCAGCTCGAGTATCCTCTATGCACATTACACTCCTCCAGCCTCATTTTAACCGCTCTACCCACAGAAGTCAGAGAATAAAAATGTACAAACAAGACAAGTGGCATAACAGTGGACGACTGTACCGTCCAACCCCCACCACCACCCCCCACCCTGGCTGTCTGACTGGTTAAGTCCTGGTGTGTGAATGGATAGAGGGCTGGGAGAGTGTGAGAAGGCTCAGGAGTGGTCAAAGAGGCCGCTGAATAGACTCCTGGATTGAGACATCCTGCCTGTTTAACACAGTGCAGCATAGTGTAGAGGTGTGTGTGTGTGTGTGTGTGTGTGTGTCAGAGAGAGGGAGAGAGAGAGGAAGAGAGTGAGAGTTTGTTATAGACAAGGAATTACAAAACATTGTCTCATTACTAAAGAGAGAAGAAAAATACCTCTACTTATAAAATACCTCTACTTATGACAGGAAACAGATTTAGATTAGATTTGTTTTTATAGTTTAATGACTATTCGTAACCATCATGACCATCCCTAGTTCATGATTATAGCTCCACAGGAACTCCCAAATTTATTAAAATGAATTTCCTTGTGCATGGAGAAGGCATCTACTTTTAAAGGAGTCCAAACTTCTCTATTCCACTGCAGACGGTACTTGGGTCATCATAGCCAACGTGACAGAAAGGTAGTGTAAACAGAAATGATGGATGATAAAACAATGATGGCTTTTTTGGTGGGAGGCTGTATGCCACAGCAAAGATATGAACTCTGGTTTTAGAAAAGGAAGCCAGCGAGTTTGATGTTCTGTGTTTCACCCGTTAGTCGTGTTTCTCCCTGACTAGTCAGTGGTCTGCAGGATTTTCATGTCACCCTTTAGCTTTGGCTCCGCTGTAGAACTTTTGCTGATGAGAAAACCAACAAACAAAAATAAAAAAACTACTGAGTGATGTTCTTTTGTGTCATGTAATGTTGAAGCTGTGGAGATGTGCATCAAAATCTGAGTAAAAACAGGACACAAAGACCTGTAGCCCTGAGTGGAAATGATGGGCAACATTGAGGATAACCATGTGATGGGATTTCACTTGTGGGGAGAATTAGGATGATCACATCCCCCCAGCAACTGACACCTGGGTTTGTAGCATGTTACATTTAATTTTCCATTTATTTTTACGTTACCTGCTTTACTTTATGTTAACGTTTTGATATTCTGGCTTGTTTTAAAAACAGATTCCTGTCATTTTTTCACATTTTTTTTATTTCACTAGAGACATCTGAGAGCTTTCTTTTACTGTTAGCTTAATTTACTGTATTGTTATGCAATATATAATTTTTTTTTTTTAATGAAATTTAAAATGTACCAGTGGAAGCAGAGTACATGAGAGTTCACTAAAGAGCGCACTACTGCCTCACATCCTTTCCCAAGTATCGTTGTGGTAATTGCATCCAAAACAGGTGATGTCATTGTAGCCCCCACAGGACTTAATGACTGTTTTTGATTGTGTGGTTTGAGAATAGACATTTGACAAAAAGCAATTTAAAGGCAGGTGTTCCTCCAGCCACCTGCCTGCTGATAGTATAGACTCTTTATGTTGACAGTTGATTCCCCAACAGCCTGGAAGTAAAAACAGTGTTTCTGTATAAACGTAATCTGCGCCCTGCCTCATTCCAGCAGTATCAGTGTCCATTAAATTTGGTGTAATTTGGCAAAGCTTAGACATGCTTGAATTACTGTGACCGAGCATACGATTAAACCCACATATCACGCTTTTCCAGCCTCTCAAAGTCTAAATCCATATCCAAAGTCTTAAACCAGCAGGTGGCAGCCAGGGCCTTGGCAAGATACATACGAGTGCCAACCAGGGACCTTCACTCCTCCTCAGAAAAGCCCCCTTGCCAACATGGTGCATCCTGCACAGCCATGGTCATTATTTCAGTCTAACTAGATTAAGCTAATCACATTATGTTGTGGCAAGGCGTAGTCGGGAGATGGAATGAAGGGTCTGCTGTCCTGCTGTTGCCATCCGGCTCTGAAAAACAAACAGTGAAGTTCTGCATAGAGCTGTTGGAGTATGTTTAAGTTGCTAAACCTCTGGATAAGCTCGTGAATCAGAGAAACTATCAATTCTGAGAAAGTGTAATGCATCATAAAGCTGTAAAGCCTTATTCACAGTGCCAGCCTTTTGAATGTTATTTTTTAAGACCTCTGGAGAGAGATGTCTGCTACCAGAACATACTGACACTACGATCTTGCTAAAACTTCTTTTAATATGGTGGATCTTTGGTTCAACACTATGTGGAAGTTGACAGGATTGATAATCATGTATTTCTGTAGAGTTCCCAAGACTTGAGATGAGTGTTTTCATCACTGACATCTTGGCGTTTTGAACCCAGATGTGCGTGCAAGTGTGGATGTTTCTGTGAAGCTGTTTGATTTGTAAATCCCAAATTCTTGAGCATATCCTGGATGATGTTCTTGTCTGATGCCTAGAATGACCAATATTTGCAAAAAGGACTCTATTAATATGACAAGAAGTTATTGATTGGTGTCATAAACTCTTCAGGAAAGTGTTTAAGGGTCAAGGCTGAAGGCTGTTTTCTGACTTCTGTCGGACAATAGATGTTTCTGCCACCCCTGATGCCTGTTATAAATGCAGGCTTCATGCAGTTCTGCACTGGCTTCAGGTTTCACACCCAAAAAATTGCATCTGTCTTTGTGCCAGTCAGCCATATTTAATGGATGATACTATTGAGCCTGTATGACAGGAAATGCTGATAAATCGTAAAAAACCTACATCAACAAGTTTCGACATTTCCCCCGAGTCCATGGAAGTGCAAGAATAACAGCTTTTGCCCTTTAAAGGAAATGTTGTAGACCTGTCATACCTAAACACTGACCCCGGTTTTAAATCTTTGTCAAGTCTTGTTGAGTCATTTTAGCGTTTGCAGTGTTGAACTCAATGTTATATTAGAGAGTAACCTGAAATATTACCTGCTTGTGTTTTAACTGCTTCCCAGATGACAGGAAATCCAGGCTCAGACAGTGCAAATCACTAATATAAATCAAGTTCCAAGAAAGCTTAATCATACAATTCCGATGATGCCTTTGATGTTGCCTATTAGTTGTACAAAACAGACCAGAACAAATCTAGAAAAGACTGTTAAAAACCAAACCATGTAAATCCAAACCTCTCTGGAATTACATATCTAACAGTGCAAAGAAATTACAGCTATTGTTGTTACAGGGAGTGTAGCACTTTGATGACCAGTTAGCTTTACTGTAGAGCAGTTAAATGGGAACAGACTACACACTTAGTCCAACAGATACTTAGTTTGATTTATAATTGAAGCGTTATTCCTGTGCTGTCATTTCTCACTCCGCTGCCTTCCAACAAGATTTCTGTTTGGACTGAGAAGAATAAAAACGGAGGGGGGCATTAGTGGTTTTAAGGTTGTGATGGTTGGTGGTCTGGCAGCTCTTTCAGAGAGGGAACTACTTGAGTTTCCTTCTAACATGCTCAATATGTCTCTGTGGTCTTCTAGTTTGAGAATTCCTGTACAAGAAGTCCCCCAATATGCCAACCACATGGTCACTTAGTCCTGTCCGGCATGTGCACGCACACACACACACAGACACACACTCTTAATGGAAGCCTCATGGCTGAACGCCATGCTAACGGGCACTTCCTGTGTTGAAAACACATCCATTTTCTCTTTCATCCCAGTACTGAAGGTATGTAGAGTTGAGGCACTTAGATGCATGAAAAAATCCTACACGTGCATGGAGACGTTTACAGAGAAAAATTCAGTAGGATTGCAGAGGTATTACATGGTGCTATACTGTCAGTGTTGTGTAAGTTTGTTTTGCAGTTCTTGCCCAATGCATTTCAGCCTTTTCTAATTAAATATAAAAGTGTCTTTAACAGTATAATCTGTTAAGCTGTTGTTCCCTTAAGACACAAACTGAGACCAGCTGAGCAAATAAACAACAAAAATTATGTCACGTTTCCCATGATTGAACATTTTGGGAGAGGGGGGGGGCTTATGGAAATATGACGCACGTTTCTCACAAAGACCCTGCAGGAGTCGGTCTCACTTTTGTGTTTGGTGTGTGTCACGACCTTAAATTGCGTTTACAAAGCCGGCAGGAAAAGGGCTGGACGCTGGATGGTACATGGTGAAGGAAAAACAGCAGGCTGCAGACAGACACTCGGGGATGTTTAACAGGCCTGGGAGATAAAGTTTCTCCAGAGTTGTGTAACACACCTGCAAAGGAGGGCAAAGAGATGACAGGTCAAATGTGGGGAGGAGAAAGGAGTAGGAGGTGGTTGAAAGAAAGAAAAACAGGAGATAAGACAGTGTTTTCGTTTTTTGTTTGCTTCTGACAGCTTAAACCCCCACAGCTTTACTTCCTGGGAGGACTTTAGAGGACTTTGAAGCAAAGTTTTTAAGCACAAATAACTTAGTTGTAATGATTTGCCTCTGGAGGAGGGGTTGCTCCTGAGATGAATGTAAGGGTTGATATATGATTTACAGTTTGACTTTATAGATTCAGTATTGTCTAGCTTATAAAATGATTTCATTTGTGTTTTGAATGATCTTCTGGCCATAAAAATACCGCTCAATGACTCACGCCACCTGGACTCAGTGAAGCTTGCAACATTTTTTTTAAACTAACATTCCTCCTCTTTTGTCTTTTGTTGTTGTTTTCCTGACTGCAGCCAGAGGAGTTGGAGGCTCTTCATTCCCACACGTTCCGGGTGAAGACTTTCAAGAAGGCAAAGCACTGCAGCGTCTGCAAACAAACCATCATCCAAGACGGATTCATCTGCCGAGGTCAGTCACCTGTCCTGAAGCACCCACATCAGGACTCACCCCAGCAGCTCTCCTCGTGATGATGACAGAATTCAAGCAGAGTTATGCTCTGTTAACGTTTTTTGTTGATGAGCCTACCTTTAGTATCTTTCTTTTTTTTAATTTAACCTTTATTTATACAGGTAATCCCATTGAGACTCAGTCTCATTTAAAAGAGACCTATTTTAGACACAATAATAATGTTAAAGCAATAAAAACAAAACAATAAAATTGTAAAAATTGTCTAATATTTGCACTCATTACCACTTAGCTAGAAAGCATTTCAAAGAGTTTCAGTTTGTTGCCTATGTGAGCCGAGCCAAGCATTGTTTTGTAGTTAAAAGGATCTTATCTTAATCCTCCTTTTTTGTGGTTAAGATAATATTTTCAGGGTCCAAGGTTCATATACAGTCTGACCTACCATTTCTGGGAGAGTTGACGAACAAAAATATGTTCAGCTCACTTTGATTGGTCAGACTTACATACTTCGATTTTCAGACAAGAAAGCAGATCTTGTTATCTATACTAGTGTGCATTTTGTCCAGAAGTCCTCATACTAAACAGTTGAGTTGATTCCCTGCTTCTACAGTCTGAACCATGTTACCATTTCTGAAACTACATATACGACGAACACCTGAAGAAGCATTTCCACTTTTAGGTCCCAAGAAGTGTCATATTCGGAGCAGGCAGGCACGACTACAGAGGCATAAACACACCTGACTTTGGGGGGAAACTCCTTGGAAAGTTTTTGCTTTCACTTGTTTGTTACGGTTTTGAGCAAAAGCTACTGAGTTGTGGTTAAAATACACCCATTTACAATGTGTAATACACACCTTACAAAGCCCCCACCAGCACATGTTATACATGTACTTCTTCACAACAGTTGGAATAGGTCACTTAGCTTCAGGCACTAATAAGAATTTGCGCAAATTATCAATCCAGACAGTTTTAATTAGAATTCAGCAGCAAACTGTGTTCACTGATGATGGGTTCCAGAGGTGTTGCTGAGTCCTTGTGGTGATTTCCACTTTAGAAATACGTCTGTTTTTAATAAAATACCACCTGAGTCCACTCAGCGCTGGCTTTCAGACTCGTCCCTAAATTCTTTACCGTTTCAGGTTTTTAATTTTCAAATAGAAAATGAGCATACATTTTTGCTACTTGCATGCATTTTTTCATTAAACTATAGCATTAAAATGATTTACAAATGATTGCATTATGTTTTTTGGAAACAGGCTGCAAAACACTTTCGTTAGACTCCTAATCTAAACTCTGTTTGATCACTTAAATCTCCCCGAGCTAGAGTTAACAGGCACACAGGGATGGTAATATTAACTGCTGCAGTCAGGAAAACATTGAAGGCAATATCTGTTACACATCCATCAGTGGTCTAAATGAGAGGTCATCCAAGGTTACTTGGGGTCGCCTTTGTGTCGGGATTTAGTCAGTTAAGTGACAGAGGACGGCAGAAGAAGCTCCAGGAGGGTTAAAGGTTAACAGCTTCTCAATTTCCTTAATGGTGTTTACTGAAGAGACAATGTGGTTGACTGACGGCTGATTGATTCGCATCGTTCCATTGGTGCAGTCATTATTAATAGAATAAAGATGGAGGCATGTTTTCTCATTTAAAAATATACACTGCAGGGTGTCTCTGTGTTAAATGGATATACTAACATAGCCAGGACCCTTCTGAGGTTATTTTTATGTTTTTACAGTTTTTTTTAAACCTGAAACTACTGCGATAGGCTTATAACATAAAACGTCAAACAATCGCAGGAAAGAAGCTGAGACGGAGTAACCGACGTTAATGTGGTCACTGTTTTCTGACCATTTCGACGCAGTAAATCTTTTCGGTCCAGTGTGCAGAGCAGGACAAAAACAAAAACGGAAGCATGTATGACCTCGGCCTGCTTGGCACATCGTGCTGTTGTGGAAATGCCTGTTTTCACTCCGATAACGTCAAATGAATCCATGTGGAAAAGGCTGGATGTGTGGGTTGGCACACAGTGGGGGGGATATTTAGTTTGCATCTTCCCAAAACTGACACAGGATTGGTTGATGTAGCTTAGAAAAACATGAACATTACTTGTTTTTTGGTATCTTATCAGCTCCTCAAAGGCAGTCTGACATATTATTGTGCAATGCTCATGTTAAAAAAGTGCCAAAAGCTCAGGAGGTGCGGTTATATAAGGTGTGGTTATATCTCCTATTACATAACAAATAGAGCAGAAGAAGAGCACAATCTTTTCCTCAGTTGCGATACTAGAGCAGGTCTTTAGGTGACTGTGTCTACTGCAAGTATAAAGCAAAATGATGCAGGAGCAGATTATGCTGGCACAGTAAAGTCTTCTCCTCCGGGATCATAAAAGGCTTAGAAAATAATTGAACTTCAACACCTGCTTTATCCTCTGATCTAACTTGTGCTTCCAGGTGTTCTGAATGTGTTTGGTGGGATAATTTATGTAATTAAATCTTCACATTAGCCTTCATGTTCTGCATAGGATGCTGTATTTCACAGGAGCAAACTTGCATCTGCTGCTTACGCAACAATAACAACACGTACTGTTCAAAAAAATGTTTCTGGGCTACATTTACAAGCCTGAACACTGCTGTTGGATGAGAGGGTGGAAGGCTAAGTTAGCTAATTCTACAAATCTTAGTAGGCAAACTACATGTGTATGGGCAATATACATAGATTATTGCTAATAAGTGCTAATTGACAGACAAGTAAAATACTCAAAAAAAAAAAAACCTGATGTAGAAGCCTTCTTGAATGAACCGTCTCCTGTAGCAAACCTTGTTATTAGCCAAATAATTCCATTAAAATGCCACAAAGATCTCCATTGGTGCACTTTGCAGTGATCAGAAAATGATAAATCATTCCCCAAAAAGATGTATTTCTATGTGACGCACACTCACTGCTGCTGTCAGTCTGTTTTGGTTAAACAGCATACACTTGTGTGTGGAGACAGCCCTTAAGTGTTCTCATAAACTGACACAGGACAGCACCTGGGACCACCGCCTGTAAGATATGATTTATTAGAGGACTAAACCATCATGGCAAGGCTTCACTGGACTCTATTTTGATTTAATTTACCTCAGCATAATTCTCTTCCCCTACTTGTATCTGGCTTTGGTCGTGTGTGTGTGTGTGTGTGTGTGTGTGTGTGTGTGTGTGTGTGTGTGAGACAGATTTACGATGACAACACAAAGTGAACAGGAGACAGCTGTCTGCTCAGACAGCAGACGTCTAGCAGTCTCTGTTTTTCTCTTCCTTCGTTTGTCTCCATGTCATATGATTCATTAAATTCCCATTTTGCCAAAACTAGAAGCAACGAGACAAGGATGCAGAATATGGTACCCAGATACATTTAAAGTATTTAGACTTAAAGAAGCACTCAGCTGATTTTAAGAGAGCTAAGAGCTCGGGCTTTGGAAACACTTGAAAAGTGTATTCTCATTGTGTAAAATCTAAATACATAATCTGTTGATTTCATTAGGGTAAGCTTAGTTTCAAGGTATGCATTTGCTGTAGGGCTTAAATCTGCGATTCCCTACATTTGACCTTAGAATTGAAGGCTTTCTTTCTTTCTTTCTTTCTTTCTTTCTTTCTTTCTTTCTTTCTTTCTTTCTTTCTTTCATTCATTCATTCATTCATTCATTCATTCATTCATTCATTCATTCATTCATTCATTCTTTCTTTCTTTCTTTCTTTCTTTCTTTCTTTCTTTCTTTCTTTCTTTCTTTCTTTCTTTCTTTCTTTCTTTCTTTCTTTCTTTCTTTCTTTCTTTCTTTCTTTCTTTCTTTCTTTCTTTCTTTCTTTCTTTCTTTCTTTCTTTCTTTCTTTCTTTCTTTCTTTCTTTCTTTCTTTCTTTCTTTCTTTCTTTCTTTCTTTCTTTCTTTCTTTCTTTCTTTCTTTCTTTCTTTCTTTCTTTCTTTCTTTCTTTCTTTCTTTCTTTCTTTCTTTCTTTCTTTCTTTCTTTCTTTCTTTCTTTCTTTCTTTCTTTCTTTCTTTCTTTCTTTCTTTCTTTCTTTCTTTCTTTCTTTCTTTCTTTCTTTCTTTCTTTCTTTCTTTCTTTCTTTCTTTCTTTCTTTCTTTCTTTCTTTCTTTCTTTCTTTCTTTCTTTCTTTCTTTCTTTCTTTCTTTCTTTCTTTCTTTCTTTCTTTCTTTCTTTCTTTCTTTCTTTCTTTCTTTCTTTCTTTCTTTCTTTCTTTCTTTCTTTCTTTCTTTCTTTCTTTCTTTCTTTCTTTCTTTCTTTCTTTCTTTCTTTCTTTCTTTCTTTCTTTCTTTCTTTCTTTCTTTCTTTCTTTCTTTCTTTCTTTCTTTCTTTCTTTCTTTCTTTCTTTCTTTCTTTCTTTCTTTCTTTCTTTCTTTCTTTCTTTCTTTCTTTCTTTCTTTCTTTCTTTCTTTCTTTCTTTCTTTCTTTCTTTCTTTCTTTCTTTCTTTCTTTCTTTCTTTCTTTCTTTCTTTCTTTCTTTCTTTCTTTCTTTCTTTCTTTCTTTCTTTCTTTCTTTCTTTCTTTCTTTCTTTCTTTCTTTCTTTCTTTCTTTCTTTCTTTCTTTCTTTCTTTCTTTCTTTCTTTCTTTCTTTCTTTCTTTCTTTCTTTCTTTCTTTCTTTCTTTCTTTCTTTCTTTCTTTCTTTCTTTCTTTCTTTCTTTCTTTCTTTCTTTCTTTCTTTCTTTCTTTCTTTCTTTCTTTCTTTCTTTCTTTCTTTCTTTCTTTCTTTCTTTCTTTCTTTCTTTCTTTCTTTCTTTCTTTCTTTCTTTCTTTCTTTCTTTCTTTCATTCATTCATTCATTCATTCATTCATTCATTCATTCATTCATTCATTCATTCATTCATTCATTCATTCATTCATTCATTCATTCATTCATTCATTCATTCATTCATCCATCCATCCATCCATCCATATTGACCTGGATGACTGAGAACCTTCATAGACATAATACGGTGGGACAGTATCAGGTTTAAAGATGATAAAAAGTGAGACTGAGCTGCTACAGAAAACAAAGCTGCTGTTATAACCTATGGTTTCTTTTTAAAATGACCTTTATTGGAAGCATGATTGTCTCGTTCAGAAAACGTACAGCACATAAAATTTCCATCTATCCATTGGAAGTGTCAGGTGTTGCTTTTGAGGAGTCTGATAGCTTGACAATAAAAGCTGTCCTTTAATCTGGTAGTCCACGCACCCTCTATGTCGTCTGCCCAACAGCAATAAAGAGAATACCTAGCTATGATTCTCCTGAACACAGACACTGTTTGGAGGAAGCTCATTTCTGCCACTTGTATCTGTGATCTCATTCCTTTTTGTGCAAAAACAGAGCACACCATTCTGTAAATCGTTCTCACGTAGTTTTAAAATGCGTCTTGTGGCAGTAAAAGTCTAAACAACCACCATATCTAATGAAACTGTTTAATTTTGTCCTTATGCAGCACTGACGAGCACCTAACAGGAAAAGCATGTTGCTAATGCAGGACGTGGCGGTCCAGCAGTCTTATTGTGCTGCACCCAAACCACAAATGTCCTTCTAATGTCAGCAGCTTAAAAACCTGCACATGTGTTTTTAGTTCTAAAAACATCTCGTGCGCTTTGCTAAACAAATCTGAAGGTCAAAGGATCAAAAGACAATCAGAATTGATGAGCATACTGCTGAAATCTGAACAAAGGTAGTCAGCTGGAGACCTTGTGGACACAAAATAGACAAATGTAAGTGTCAGTGTGTCTCATAACACCGCTTCAGTGTAAAGAGGTTTTTGGGCAAACGGTAATGAGCTTTAGGTGCTGATTGTGCACATTTTGCTGCATTTCGATGGAGGCGGGCCACCTGCTTCCTCCCTGCTTCCCGTGTTTCTGCACATGTAACCAAACAGACATGAGGATTGTTTTCGGTGTTCTCATCGGACTCTCTTCCAGATCGTGAATAAGCCGATTACCCAACATGTGTTAAATGGTTGTTCAGAACAAAACCTCCACTCCCATCGCCCTGCAGTACCTCCCTCCCTGTTTCTGCTCTTGTTTACCAACACTCTCCAGTCACATGGTCGCGTAATGGCAGGAGCACCTCCACTTCCTCTCTCTTCAGCAGTTGCTAAGATACAAGGTGTTAGTTACTTCGACAATAGCATGTTGACGCAGGTCAGGGCCGAAATTTTCCAGTTAAAAAAACAAAACAAAAGAAAAAAAAAAGGCCGTCTGTTTTGGTGGGCCTGCAGGCAGGAACTGGCTTTTATATTCTTTCACAGAGATGTTCGTGTGTAGTACATTAGAGCTGCTATTGTGCCCTTAAAAGGTAAAATCCAACTGAGAATTTGGCAGAAGAGTCATAGGCAGTTAATAAAACTTCTGCAGCTCCAAAATATTTTTTAGAAAATGGTGGAGGTTTGATAAGAAGCACTTTTCTGCAAAGAGTCTAGCTCTGCGACTCCTTTGTGACCGCACACGGGTCCTCTCCACAGACCAGAGAAAATCTACTATAGCAGGTGCGTGTGTGTGTTTGTTACCAAGAGTGAAGGTTATCGTTGCTCTGTTCTTGACCGCTTAGCTCACACAGCTGGTATGTAGCAAACCCCAGTGAAGGTAAACACATGCACACACGTCTCACACATCAAGTATGCACACTTATCACACATCAAGCAAACATGCGCACATGCACGCACAACTAGAACTGCCTGCACGTGGAGCTGTACACTGATGCTAAGAAATTCTTAGGCTGTGAAAACATGTGTTACAGCATCGTGTCAAAATGGGCTCATTACTCGCCAGCAGAGTAAGATCTTACTTCAATTTGTGCAGCAAGTGCCCAAGTTCACATCAAATGTACGCACGCATACAAACCGTACGAAGCTGTGATGCCGTGCTTTGACAGAAGTCATTGGCTTAACGAGGAGAGCAGATTGATGAAGATGATGGAAAGTAACCGTCTCCCTGTCAGATGTCGTTATACTAATCTGCTAAACTGATGGGACAATGATTTTCAGTGAGCAGTGATCAGGCACATGGGCTCTCTGCGCTGTCAGAAACAACGGGGTTGATTTTGTACAGATTTAGTTTCTTCTTCTGAAACCTTCACACTCTGTAACACTCACACCTGCTCTCTGATTAGCTTCTTGTCAGTTCTAAGAAATCTGCGCACATTGCTTGTTGTTCAAATAGACGAGGAAACAAACCAGTCCCCGGTGAACTCTACAAATCAGTTCATGCAGTCAGGGAGCCACCAGCTGGATTGATGGAAACATTACAACCGTATCTGATGCTGTTCAGTTGAATGTAATCTGTCCCTGACATACTGACATTCTTTATGTTAGCCAGCAGGGGGCAAGCCTGGCTGTAAAAAGAGGTAAAAGAATCCCTGATGAGTTTATGCTGTTTTAAATTTAACTGAATAGAACGTGATACGTGATACACTTTTCATTATTTACACTACTGCTCTAAAGTCTTCAGATGCCCGTTATTTCCTTATATTACGTGTTAAGGCAAAAACAGGGTTTAGACAATTCTAACAAGCTTGAAAGTCAATATTTAGTATGAGGACCTTGATTTTTCAGCACAGCCTGAACCCTTTGAGGCATCTTATTGTAATTTCAAATAGTCTTCAGGAATAGTTCTTCAGACTTCTTGAAAGACATTCAAAGCTCTTCTTTGGATGTTTCTGCGTTTTTGTTCTGTTCTCTGTCAAGATGATCTCAAGCTGCTTCAATAATGTTGACTGATAGTGTTCCAGTGTGTGTGTTTTTTTTTTTCTATCCAGGTGTGCTTTTACTGCACTGGCAGCGTGTTTGGGGTCATTGCTGTGCTGAAAAATGAAGCTGTTGCCAATCAGATGCTTTCCAGATGGTATTGCATGGTGGATCAAAATCTGATGGTGTGATGTTCACAATTTTATCAGTGTTGACGAATGATGATTCCACAATTTTAACCGCAAATTTCAAATTTGGACACATCACTCCGACAGACCAGACCTGTTGCCACTAATGCGTAATTTGGCATACCCCACCCTTTTCTCCCCGTTTCTTTTAGCTTAATGAAGTGAACTTAGCTTAACAGTGGCTTCTTCACAGCCGTCCTTTCACTGAGACACTTCTGATGAAGCTTCAGTGAACATCAAATGGATCAACTGAAGATCCAGAAGACTCTTTCAGGTCCTGTGTCGTGTCTTTCCTGGATTTTTTTCCTCTTCTTTATACTCTTTCTTAAGAACATGACTTTCAGATACTGTTCATTTGCTGTAGATAGTTTTTTTAATTTTTTTTATTTTTATTTTTTTTATTTTAGGTCTCCCACACTCCACACCATACTGAGATATGAGAGTTTTCAGCTTTGTAGAAAGAAATGTGAACATGTCATGTGTTTTGTGACAGGCTGCTATTAACAGAGCCATCCATCCATCCATCTTCATCCGCTTTATCCGAGGCCGGGTCGCGGGGGCAGCAGCCTAAGCAAAGAGGCCCAGACCTCCCTCTCCCCAGCCACCTCCTCTAGCTTATCCGGAGGAATACCAAGGCGTTCCCAGGCCAGCCAAGAGATATAATCTCTCCAGCGTGTCCTGGGTCTGCCCCGGGGCCTCCTCCCGGTGGGACATGCCTGGAATACATCACCCAGGAGGCGCCCAGGGGGCATCCTTGTCAGATGCCCGAACCACCTCAGCTGGCTCCTTTCGATGTGGAGCAGCAGCTGCTCTACTTTGAGCCCCTCCGGGATAGCCGAACTTCTCACCCTATCTCTAAGGGAGAGGCCAGCCACCCTTCGGAGGAAGCTCATTTCTGCCGCTTGTCTCCGTGATCTCGTTCTTTCGGTCACTACCCACAGCTCGTGGCCATAGGTGAGGGTAGGGACGTAGATCGACCGGTAAATTGAGAGCTTCGCTTTTACACTCAGCTCCCTCTTCACCACGACGGACCGGTGCAGCGTCTGCATTACTGCAGCTGCAGCCCCAATCCATCTGTCGATCTCCGGCTCCCTTCTCCTATCACTCGCGAACAAGACCCCGAGATACTTGAACTCCTCCACTTGGGGCAGGAACTCATCCCCGACTCGGAGTGGGCACTCCACCCTTTTCCAGCTGAGAACCATGGCCTCAGATTTGGAGGTGCTGATCCTAATTCCTGCTGCTTCACACTCGGCTGCGAACCGTTCCAGTGCGAGCTGGAGGCCCTCACCCGATGAAGCCAACAGAACCACATCATCCGCAAAAATCAGAGATGAGATTCTGAGGCCACCAAAGCGAAAGCCCTCCGCCGCTTGGCTGCGCCTAGAAATCCTGTCCATAAAAATTATGAACAGAACCGGAGACAAAGGGCAGCCCTGGCGGAGCCCATCACCCACCGGGAACGAGTCCGACTTATTGCTGGCAATGCGAACCAAGCTCTTGCAACGGTTGTATAGGGATCGAATGGCCCGTAGCAATGGGCCAGACACCCCATACTCCCGCAAGACCTCCCACAGGACACCCCGAGGACACGGTCGAATGCCTTCTCCAAGTCCACAAAACACATGTAGACTGGTTGAGCAAACTCCCATGCACCCTCAAGTATCCTGGAGAGGATAAAGAGCTGGTCCAGTGTTCCGCGACCAGGACTACTAACAAAGCCTTAAGATGCAATTTAAAATTGATTCATTGCTAACTTGTCTGTTATGTGTAACCATAACAGTGGTTCATCCCTCGACTTAGGAATCAGTCAGGCATAAATTTGGCACCTAAGTCTTAACCAACAAAGGATCATTCCTCTGAAAATAATCAGGTGCAAAAATGGACTGAAAATTGGAGAAAAAGCTGCCATTGTCCAAGAAAACCTTTGAAAGTGCTTCAGAAAGCCTGGAGCACTGCTGCTCAGGACCACTTTAGAAAATTCCAACAAACTGTGGCTCTTTGGGTCATGATTAGGGTAACCAGCTCCCAACAAACTGAAGAGCAAAGAGTTTGTGTTCATCTGTGGGGTTTCAGAAGGGATGCACAGATCAGCACGTCACTTTTTGAGGCACACATTTCTTACCAGATGTTCACTTTTGTAAACCAGAGGCAATCAAAATGTGAGACAATTGATAAAAGTGCCGTGCAGTCCGACAAAAAGTTGGACGCCTCCCTTATCATGAGCCCCCATTAAAAAAACAAAAAAACAAAAAACAAAACCTCAACGTTTTGAAAAACATGGCAGATTCAGGGACTTCAGCAACCACCAGGTGGCAGCAGAGGTCTTTGTTTCACACTACATCTGCTGCAGACTGTAAAATTCCAGAATTCTTCTACAGAAACTTAAATCCTGAGTGTTTTCCTGTGTTTTTTCTCCATAGCTGCACATTGTTTTAGGGAAACAGCTGTTTCAACAAAACAAAGTCAGACTAATACTCACAGTGAAACACACACAACCAGACACAAGAGTAAACAAACAGAAGTCCTGTTTTGTCAGGAAGAAGCAAACTCATGACACAGATCTGAGTCCATGGGAACTCTTGCTCAGGATTTATCCAACTCCCCTGCAATGTTTGTGGGGATCTCCCAAGTTAAGAAACGCTGAGCAGCTGAATGAAGGTGGGGCTTTACCCGCAGAAACCCAGCACAGGCAGGGATTTTAGCTCGGGAAAACATGTGGGCTAAATGATGACACCCTGTGTGAGTCAAAAGATGGATCGAGGTGGCTGGGTGCCGATAATTACTGACATTAATGCTACAGTACACAGAAAATGCAGCAAGTGCACTGCAGGTTGGTGCAAGCAGAGTGCATGTGTAGACACATTCATAGCATTCTTTGCACCACGCAACAGGGATCAGGTGATGAAATTAAGAAATTTACTGCAGGTTTTCAAGCGTTTGGAACAATAGAAGATTTAATGCTGTCGTCTGTGGAGTCACTTGTGTGACAAGATAATTGTTTTGTCTACAATATTCAGTTTTTAAGACAAACTCCAAAATGAGTGGTTGGCTTATGGATGATTCTGTTTATTTAATGCAGTTAATTATGCAACACAGCATGTATTATTACTTTTGCTATTTTATTGCTATTTGGATGACATTGCTTGGAAAAAATAATTCAAACTAACAGCGAGATTCGGCAGTTTTTCTCCACATATTGCACATAATTACATGGAAAATATATATTTTTAAGCAGGTTAAATGTTATATATCCCACCTGCATTTGCTAGACATCTTCATCATAAACACTGAAAGTCCCGTCTCTTCAGTGTTTACAGGGAAAAAAAACATTACCGCATGTGTGGGTTTCTAACCACTGAGTAGACATTCTTTCAAGTAAAAACACCCAGAGATGCCAATTCAAACACACTTGGTGTTTACAACCTATAAATGGAGTTGAAGCTGGGGCAGAAAACATGTTTGGTTTTTTTTTGTTTTGGTTTTTGAGTGGTGGGGGGAGTGTATTTAAATGTCTTTGGCCAAAGAAATAAACAATTAAAAAATCCATAATTATGTTTGAGCGGTCTGAGGGGGAACCCGATCTCCTGAGCCTACTTTGGGCTCTCTTTTCAAGCTTCAGAATTTATGTCTCTGTGATACTCTCCTCTCATGAAGTAAGGGAGTATAAAGAGTGACAAACCCCACAGAAGATGCAGTGGTGCAATTTAAATTTTACCTGATATAAAAAAGTAAAAGGTGTAATGTTGTGGGAGACCTTTCTTTTTAAACACTGCAGCTTTAAAAGTGTGTTTGTTCATGAATATTTTATGTAAATACAAAACACCTAATTGAGATTCCAAGATTCTTTTTTTTCATGAAGCTTTCAAAATGATTATTTTGTCCCCAAAAGTTTCTTGTCACTGTGAGACTTTCCTGCACACAGTGCTGCTATTTTTGTCCCCCTGACACGTTGGGATCAGGCCGTGTGTTAAGGCCGTGTTAATGCATCACAAGGCTGTTTACTGACCTCCAAGCAGTGAGATTCACGATGAATGGCTCGTGACTCATGTTTGGTTAAAATAGGACCTGGAAATGCCTACCAGTCCACAATGTTTCAAACTTGGGCAAGTGGCGTGTCATTTAGCATGACAAAGACATTCTTGTTTTTACTTTAATAAACCCACCCATCCATCCACCTTCACGTTTTATCTTGTAGCTTCGCTTACAGTGTAAAAAGAGGTGTAAAACTGATGAAAAAAAACATTTAAGGAATCGTGATTTCAGGGATTTGGTGTGCGTACACACACGAGTGATGTAGAGTGTATGTTAGCGCATCATATGTACACGTGTTGGTGCTCACGTGTTTGTGCATGGGAAGCAAATGAAAAAAGGAAGGATGGAGAGAGTGAGAGTGAGGAGGGTGGAGGAAGAGGAAATTCTCCAACCCCTGCCCCTCTGATTGTGTTGTAAAGGGGTCCAGCCCAGCCCTGTGGGACTGTACGCTCATTCCAAGGGACCAGGGGAAGGAAATCACCCGCCTCTTTAT
Organism: Astatotilapia calliptera; assembly: GCF_964374335.1. Classification (NCBI taxonomy): domain Eukaryota; kingdom Metazoa; phylum Chordata; class Actinopteri; order Cichliformes; family Cichlidae; genus Astatotilapia; species Astatotilapia calliptera. Next base: position 31,508,692 of record NC_137437.1, read on the forward strand.
AACCCTTCTCTCCCCCTCCCTCCGATGTCGTAAAGCATACCACAGACCCAGACTCAGATAGCAGCCGGCGTTCCACACTCGTCATCATCTCCTCATTTTGATCGACTTCCATCCCTGCTGTCCTCTCATCTTCTCAATGATTGATGTGAGCAGTTGTTGCACCCCCTCGCTCTATTACTCATCCTCTGCACAGATGTCTTTTTTCTCCAGTATCTTCTCTCTCCTCATCTTCCATCCCTCCTCATCACTGTGCTGCTTTCCTCCTCTCCCTCCTCCCTCCAGCAGGAACATTTCTGCTCTGTTTATTCTCCAAAGCACCGACTTCCTAACAAGGTAAAGCCCAGCCTGAGCGCTCCGGGCTCCACGCTTTCACACCCAATATGGAAGTCTTACTTCTTCCCACGTGGCCCAGGAGAGTTGTTTACGGGGGACGGTGCTGGACATCGTCCTGATGGACAAGCACATGGCTTTTATGCTTATCGAGCAAAGTGTGTTTGGTTTCCACACATATGAGAACATTCCACGCGACTTGTGTCACAGCTCATCACATGTGTAGCGCTGAAACACAAGTCTACAGAGCGTTAAAGGGATCCTGCTGTGCTTTTCTTATTTTCTGTCACATATATGCTCTTACAGTGCGGGATGCAAGTATTAAACATGGTTAAAATTTTAAATGATGCCACCTGTGACCTAACGCTCAAGCTTCGCACTGCTCTAAAGACTTTGATTCTGACAGCTTTTTCTAATCCTGGCTCTTTATGTGGTCATTGTGATTGGATATCCCTGTTATGAGCGTGTCAGGCACACAGCCTCTGCTATAGGCACAGAACTCGCACCTGTTGTTCAAACCTTCTGCTCTAATCAGGAGAACGCTGGTTTAAATGGAGGTGTTCAGGGGACTAAAACATCTGCACCACGGTCCAATATAATGAAAAGGATTATTTTGAACTGCAAATACTGCAAAACTGCTCAAAAACAAAATGTGTAGTTTTAGATGATAATAAATCAGTTTTAAATGATGAAGGTGAGTTATGACTAGCAACTTCCTTCCCAGCTTATCTAGAAGGGACTCCAGTTAGCTCCAAACTTTGTCAGACCAGTAGTATAGGACTCAACATTGACCATATAAGGGCAGATCCCAACAGCACCACATTTGCTAGTCATACTAATGAGTGAAGCTTGGCCTTAAAGGGAGTAGAGCTTGTTTGAGTCAGTGTAAGGACCAGGAGAAGGTTAAATCAAGATTACTTTGACTGTTAATCATGGAGAGCTACTTTAGTGGAGTCTAAGAGTTAAAAAAACAAAAAACACAATAGGTCCACTCTGAATTGTTTTTCCACCAATAATTAGCTAAATCATTGTTTAAGCTATTTATCAAATATTTACTGGTTAAACTTTTCTTCTTACTTTCTTACTGTGGCTTTGGGAAGAGCGCCCGATCCATTTAGAAGCCATCATGGATCTCTCCAGTTGTATATGGACATGAGCTTTCTTATCCTATGAGCATTCCCGTTTGTCATGAGATTACACAGATGCACGTTTCCGAACATCGAGGATTCTCATCTGCTATACGTCACCATAAAAGGCTGATGCTGAAAAACACTTAAGCTGATGAAGAAGCTTACGTGATTGGACAGAAAGCTCCGACCCAGCTGCCGGGCCTCACTGTGATGACGTTTCTGTTATTTCCAAAGTCAAAAATCGATTGTCAGTCTGCACTTTTAAGCCAGTGTAGCCTGCTCAGAGAACAAGAACATCTAAGAGTCCATGACAAATCGGTGAGATTATACAGCATGATTTAAAACTGCAGAGCCTCTGTTAAATGGGCTTTGTGGGCAAATTGTGTCAGCAATTGAGATTTTAGTACTTTGCTCTGTTTTACATCATTGTACGGGCAGTTATGGCGGATTTAGCTGTGGTTTAGATGGAAAAAACAATAAATTATAAGAAAATAATGATTCATAGCAATTTTGATCATGAAAGTAAACATGACAAAAGCCAAGCAGAAGGTTTACAAGCTCCCACGTGAGTTAAGAAAACAGTCTTTGCGGGAATCGACAGTCATCTAAATGAACGTGTTTCATTATTTTTGTCTGGAGTCGATCTCGGTGCTCCCTGACAGATTATGTGAGTCATGCTGTAGAAACAAACCCTTCTAGTTTCACTCTGGGAACTTTCTGGGATGCGCTGTGCATCCCGGTAGGATTTCATGGTGCCTCCCAGATTTGAAGGCCTCTAATTAAGAAGTCAAAAAAGCCCCCCACGTGTGCAAATATAGTCCAGCGAGCGCTTAAATAGAAACTAAATGCCTCTGCATGATGTAAGTACACTTTTTGGATCTAAAAAGGAAGCTTCTCACTTTCTCAGGTTTCAGTTTGTAGACATACTCTTGTTGCACACTGAAATACCAGTGAACACATATTTTATCTTACATTTATCATCTTGCAGCTCACATTGAACTGTGTTGTGCACCTGATGTAAATAATGTTAATAAAGTTCTCGTATGTTAATTTAACCCTAGATAGATTTTAAAACTGATAAGTACCCACTCCTAAACCCCTAACTTTTCTCTCATTCCAAAGAATATAGGGTTAGATGTGAAAGAAAAACTAAAGTCTCCTGAAAAGCCTTGTAGGTTGTACCTTAATCCTTACAGTTGCTGCTCAGAGAACATGACCTCTGACCTTGAGCAAAATTAAGGACTTCAAAGTGCATCAAAGTAAAAGTAAAGAGTTTTGCGTAGCTTCTCCTCATCCAGGCCATTTTTCATTGCTAAAGGCAATAGGACTTCTTTTTGATTCATGAAGACATTTCAGCTCTCATCCACGAGGATTCTTCAGTTCCAAAACTGATGGAGAGTCTCAGGTTTTGGCCTGTTTTTAGGTGGTCCTGAGAGTTGTTCAGTCACTTTGGTCTGCCACGACCACAACAACCAGTCGCAGTAGATGGCCGCCCCTCCCTGAGCCTCGTTTTGCCAGAGGTTTCTTCCTGTTAAAAGGGAGTTTTGTCTTCTCACTGTCACCCAAGTGCTTGTATATGATTTTTGGGGTTTTCTCCGTTTCCTCTCTATTATTGTAGGGTCTTTACCTTACAATGTAAAGCACCTTGAGGCAACTCTTGTCGTGATTTGGCACTATATAAATTGAATTGTGTTTGGGAGTTTGTCCCCTGGATGTGTGGCCTTTAATGACTCACATAATTACAGGGTGGTTCATCATCTTTCAGGACCATATCCAGGGTGACACCTCCACTAAACTGTGACTCTCCATCAGGTTTTAGAACTGAAGAAGCCTGCACCAACGGCAGCTGTCATCTTTTAAAGCATTTAAGACTAAAGGTAAAACATCAGGTGTTCTTGGCCTTGATAACTTGAGCCTCTCAGCAAATAACCATTGGCTTTACTGTCAGTGTCTGATGTTTAACTGTAGTGTCACATCATGTCTTAAAAATAAGATTCTTGAAAACAGCTGTGCGGGCGGCCATGACGATGTTCCTCAGTATCCTTCTTGAACTTCTCATATTCTTTTTCATTGATCATTTTTGAGAACAAAATAAAACGAACAAAAAACAAATGTCATTTTTGGGTGTATAAAACATCAAAATGTAATTCACCATGAGGGAGACTCAGACTCATGAGATCGCACTCTGGAGACCAGATGTTTTCCTACTGAGCTAACTGACCAACACACACACTCAGCCACACCATGACTGCTGACATCAGAGAGGCCACAGCAGTCCCAATAAGAGCACCATGTGTCACAGGATAAGATAGAAGATCATTTGCATGTATTTACGTGTAATTTACACATCGGAAACTTGATATTTAAACAAGAAAACAGTCTTTAAAAATAAACATTGTGTGACAGTTTGATCAAAACCATTTCATAACCAAATAAGTTTCAGTCAAATTAACTCTTAAAAAGAGACGTGTGCATTAACCTTCTTAAATGCACTGGTTCTCAAACTTATCTTGGCGGAAAAGAGTTTACACCCCTGCTTTTTTTATCCAACATTAAAGATACCTGCTGCAAATTTAGCGGTATGTCATTGTTTTAGCGTAACCTGCTTTAGAACCGACATTAGATATTGTTCATGCACGTTTGAAATAGATTTTTATATTGAAATTAAAAGATGACTTCTAACTAAACTAAGTGTGTTTGTTTAAAAGAAAAATGCTCAGTCTGAGCTTTTCTGGCAACCAGAGTAAGTCAGCTGTGAAGAATAGTACACAATAGGCGCCACTGCACCAGCAAAGTCTTGTTTATCTCCTTAAATTCATAGTTTCCAGAAGCTTATCTGCTTGAAAACAGTAGTTTTCTCCCAATATGTTGGGGGAGAAGCTGCCCCTGAGTTCAAGTATCTTGGGATTTTATTCACGATGATGGAAAGGAGCTGGGCCAGTGGGTTGGTGCAGCATCTTCAGGAATGAAGGCGTTGTAGCAGACTGTCATGGTGAAAAGTGGGATAAAACAAAAGGCAAAGCTTTTCCAGCTACCAGATCTATGTTCCAACCCTCACCTGTGGTCATGAGCGCTGGGTAACAACCAATAAGGCAAGGCTGCGAATACTAGCTGCCTCCTTTGAGAGGTTTTTCTGGTTTCATCCAACAGGTTCTTCCCTCAGTCTCACCTTCCACCTCTGGTCTTTTTACTTTTTATGTTGCAGATTTGTTTAAGCCTGTGCAAGTGCAAAACCATTCACTAGTTGAACTTGGCCAAGAAATGTCAAGATATGTCTTTCACACAAGCCTGGGAGAATTAGCATTTTATCAAGTCTTTCTGTGTTGTCTGTATGTACTAAACTGCTGGCCCCAGTGGAACATTGACTTGACATTCATAGAGTGAAGCTTATAAGAAGGAGGGTCACGCAGAGAAAACTCCACGTGGAACTAAAGGAGTGTTTCAGGGATATCCTGTATGATTAATCTGTATACATCAGAGAGAACATAGTGTTTAGGAAGCAAGAGTAGAGGAAGTATAGGGTTCAGGAAAACACTGCACTGCCACCATAACATAATACAAAACACACAATCTGACTCTCGCACAATGTCAGGACTGGCCACCTCCCAGTTTCATATCAATGACTTGACAACTATTCACAACAGATATTACAACTGCTTTGAAGAATGTGGCTCGAGACAGGAAGAAAAACTCATTACATAAGGCGTAGAGCGTTCCAGTAAAAGCATACAGCCTTCTCCTTTATTTGGAAAGCCTACACCTCGGCACGCTGAGCCGTGTTTTGGTTTTCTGTCCTTCGAGGGAAGCTGAGAATTTATGAGCCGCTGGTCCAGCTGCTCTCTCTTGTTGACCCTTATTGGTGGCCCAGTGGGAGTCCACAGAGAGGCCTTGAGGACAGAAGGGGAGCTGTGAAAACTGTGCAGAAATTCTATAGTTAAACAACTTCTTTAATCTTTGATGAAATTTTCGAGATCTGCTTTAACCATATACTGTACTGGTGCAGTGGCTATTTGAAGAGAGTGCAACTGAGGTTCTTTTTTTCATATCACCTGAATACATCTCATGCAATCAGTCATGTTTTAGAAAATGTTTAGAAAAGATGACTTCTTGCTAAAAATAACAAATATGACTGATTTCGACGCTCTTGTGTGACACAAAAGATAACGGCTGTTTCATTCAGTATTCTGAATAAAGTTTGAGAGGCTTTAAAAAAAATCCCAGAAGGTTCCTAGGAGAAAGAGCAAGGCTTATCTCTAGAAGGTGGTCTTAAAATCCAGGAGTAAACCAGGAAAAATTGGGGTACTGGTTGGAATGAAGCAGACAGACGTGGATTTTTATTGTAGCAAAAAAGGTGAGAGAATTAAAATGTTCAAAAAGTGGAAAGTTTCCAAAAACAGGAGGAAAATCTGTCCCTGATCTTTAAAACGGTGCCTAAGATTAATATTCTGGAGCAAGAAATTCAGGAAAACTGATTAATTACTCCAAAAAGCTGATTCTGTTAATCTGGACGTAGCGTTTTCAGTGGGAGAAACGTTTCGTCACTCATCCAGGTGACTTCTTCAGTTCAGCTGACTGCAGGTTTCCCCAACCTTATAAACAGTACATTTGCACAATGACTGAAACCAGCACCACTGAAGCTGGGACTGAAGAAGTCATTGGATGAGTGACGAAACGTCTCTCCCACTGGAAACGCTGCGTCCAGATGAACAGAATCAACTTTTTGGGATTTCCTTTCCTGGATAATTGAGCATGCATCAAGACTGATCATTTGTTGTTTGGGACTAATGAGTAACCTAATATTTTCCAGCTGCAGACCTCGAGATAAATCAGATCTTTTAACTTCATGTGACAGTCGTGTGGTCAGTGTAGGAATCGATAACTGGAGGGTGGCCTGTCGCACAGACGGCTGAAACATCCTGACTCATTCATTGCACTGAAAGCTGTTTAGTCTGGGAGACGATGAGTACTGCAGCCCAAACTCTCACAGTGGTTTCTTTATTATGTCCGGCTGAGTTTGTTTTGATGTGTATCTGTAGATTTTGAGATGCTTCAGTAAAAAGATCATCGCACTGGTGATGATTACACTTTAAAAAGTTCATTTAACCGATGACACAGAGATGAGATCTCTCACTGTGTGTTATCCTTCACAGCAGTGAATTCTAAGCCTTTGCTGGGAGTGTGAGCTGCTGTGGCAGTATCAGCCTGCTAACAGCAGATGCTGTTTGACTTTGACCACAGTACAAACATTGTGGAATTTGAATATACCTCTTGCTTTTTCATGTCTTCTTGACAGCTGCTCAGCGTCATCACTCATAATGCAACACGCAGTCTGAATTTCTCCATAATGTTCAAAAGCTTTTTATGATCTGTGGAGTTAATTGGTTTTTCTCTCCTTTTCTCTTTTTCCAGTGTGCCGAATCGCATGCCACAAGAAATGTGAAGTCAAGGTAAGAGTCCTAAACAATTTGCACACATAAAAAAAAACCCATAAAGGAAGGCAATGTCATGTTTGCTGATATTTGAATGTTATATTTAGTAATACCTTCATGCATCAAGTGAATATTGCTTTCCACATGAAGGAACATGAGAAGGGCTGAATGTTCTGTTTATTTGGAGCCATCTACTCTTTAAGATGTGCGTATGTGCACATATACATGCAGATGTTGAGATAGGTGGGGTTTGGGGGGAGTTTATGTTCTGCAGAAGAATCTTAAGAATGTCTAAACAAGTACTCTTTGTACCAGAATCTGTTTATGTTGGATGAGCTCTTGCGTCTTGGAGATCGTCCCCGTGTTCTAAAAATAAAAGACCTCTTGGTGGAGCTGGAGCTCGATTAATGTTGTGCGAAAGCAAAGAGCAAGAAAATGGGAGGGAAAAAAAAGAGAAGCTGGAGTTCGTGCTGGATAATTAGAAAGGTGCAGCATTCATTTAGGGTTTAGGGCAGGATTTGCACACATACAGCACATACCTAAACACACACCCTTCATCTGGTATCCATTATTGGAAATGGGTGCTAGTTGCCAGCGTTGCCCACTCTGTTTTACACACAGGAAATGCCAGGGGCGCAGGGCAGGCGGGCCACGCTGAATAAGAGGCGGTGGGTTTGGTGAACCATGTGAGGGAGGTCTCCAGTGGAACGTTATTAAACAAAATGGCTGAAATTATAAGACCTGCGTGTGATTCCTGTCTCACTGGTGACTGCGTTTCAATATTATAACCTTTACAAATGAGAGTGCCAGTTTCTTAGGATGGTTTAAAGTTTTAGTTCACCAAAGCTAGTGAGAGAGCAGGTGCAAGGGTTCAGGTTTAATTCCACAGCTCTAAACAACCTTTAAAATATAACACATCCACCATCACCCAATAGATAATGTAGCCAGTGACCTCTATGGAATAGTCTTACTGCTGTTTGAAAGAATGTGTGACCTTTATCAGTTTTTTGATTAATATAATAATAAATTTAGGATCGTCAGAGAAAAATTCTCCCACTCCTACAGCTTCCTCGTGTTTACAGACGGTCCAATCTAATGTCTCTTATTCCTCCGTCATTAGTAATAGACTGCTTTGCTCAAGAAAGTTATTTAGTCTTTTAGCTCATGTTGTTGTGCTACATTTATTTGCGCTCAGAGTGCTTCTGTGTAAAATCTGTTTTACTCTGGGCTGATATGAAGTTGGGGAAACGGGTGCATATGGGAATATGTGGCAATTTCACAGCTGATTCTAATTCCGACAATGAATTGTCATGCACTCAAACCTCTTCATGAATGACTTAGACTTTTTTAGTGGGCTTAAAGAAGCAATTTACTACAAATATGTCCAGTTAGGATCTGAGCCTCTTGTAGGGGGAGGTTAAAAACCTTTTGTGTGATTCTCTCTTAACCTTGGGTTAATAATGGTAGATGAGAATAGAGTGGGAGTGTGTGGGTCTGAAAAGTGAAGCATTACAGAAGAGTCTTAATGCATCCTGTTTAATAGCCAGTAGGGAGTATTGTGGTTAAAAATGACTTGCAGTTATATCAAAGTCTATGGGAAGCAGACCTTTCTTTGTTGTTTCATGGTGTCAGGCAATACTTTCAGGTCATATTAAACAGGCCGTTAAGTTTTATAAATTCTGGTTATTCTATAAGAAGATTTTCCAGAATATGCTCATTAGCATGTGGTTTCAAAGTCAGATCCACCCTTCATTCGACACATCCAAGTTGCTAATCTTGAAGCTTCAAAATGACACTTTACAAACGTGTGAGTGACACCAGTCCCTCTGTCCAGCTTTCCATTTATTCTGCTGTGTGCGCCTGTTAGCAATCATTAAATTAATCAATCTTTAGCATCTACAGGTAGCTGTCTAACTGACAGCTAGGTAGGTAGCTGGGGTGATGGTAGGGTTTCAGCAAGGTTACTGTAAACCTAAATTTCATGAAACCTGGTGGAGAGCTGGAGCTTCGGGGGAAAAAACACAATGTTACTAAAGGGAAAAAGAATAACATGAAATTCTGCTGTGGATCCAGATCTCTCACTTTAATGTTGGTAAAGCATTGGTGTTGGTTAGCGATGAGCTTCTGACTTCCCTCATAATATGTACTTTGATCCAGAGTAATTTGAAAGGACCTTATCGAGAAGAAATGTGTCGCTGAAACCTGCAGAAATTACGTCTTTTTCTCCTTTGTTTTCCCTGCAGATCGTGCAATTTTTAAAGTGTGATGAATGGAAGTACACAGTACATGATAACGCTTGAATTTCAGGAAGCCAGAGGTCAAATTTGTTGGAGAAGCCTAGCAAACTGCCAGTGTCTATATATACAAACCTGCAACTTTCCATCTCCAAAAATCACAGCAGCATTTCCTTTTCTAAACATTTCAGCTAAAAATGTCAAGGCTTTGGCAGGAAGCAATTTGCTAAAAAGCCTGAGATGAAAAACAAGGGAGTGACCGCGACAGGGTCAAGCATGATAACTATCGGCACTCAGTCAGGCCTGCGAGACCACTGGCTACATTTTTATGACTTATTTATTTTAAAATCCAGCTAAAGCTCTTTTCTGCGACCTGTCAGCCATATATGATCTGAAATGTTAGGAATCTGAGCGCTCGAAAATAACTCAGAGGTAGGACAGTTCTCGTAAGTACACGTTACAATTATAAATCTCCATCTGGAGATAAGAATAATATACAGCCCATATTTAACCGGGCAGCAAACAAATGGTCACAAAACGCCTCCCCACCTTCATGCCTGTTTACTCACAGCTGGATGTGAAAAATGTGTTAAATCTTGTCAGTAAAATTTTGCTTCTGGGTGATGACAGGAAAGAGCCAAAAACATCACATAGGGTGATCCTGAAAGTGAACATGAATATGTTTGCATGAAGTGATGGTATCTTTCCATTTTTCAGGCTAATTTACAAGTCTCCCTTCTTTATGCACAGTCTCCTTTGTATATATAATATATATATACTTCCTTA